>NC_135582.1:43396053-44021053 GCF_965152235.1 Eretmochelys imbricata
GATTTTGTGATTTGCTTTTAATTAATGTCAGCATTTTTCTCTGATCCGTGGAGAATGCTGCCAAAACTTGACTTTGTAGTTCTGTTTCTTTCTTCTTTTTTGTGTATTTTAATATCTTCTGTTCCTCCCTCTAGGCCAGTATAAACGACTTTAAGTATGTTGATCAGTTACAATTATAATTTTCTTAAATACTTATCTGTTTTTTTTCTGTAAAATTGTCTCTGAACAGCCGGGTGCCAAGACTGTCAGTTGTGATTTGGTATAATACATTTCACAACCACGCCGAATTTAAAAAAAAAAAATAATGTAATGTAATTGGGGATTAAGAAATCATTACAACACTGTTCTCAGTCTAAAATAAAGTGAGCCCACCAGCATATACAGTGAGTGGTTGTTAATGTGAAAATAGCTACTTTTATGTTGTTGGGAGGTGGTTATTATTTTTTCAGAAAAAAATGTAATTTGGAGCCAGATTGGAACTAGAAAAACATATTTAACTTCAGCTGTTTCCATGACTGTCTGTATTCCACGGGTTTTTTTGGATTTTACTTTGTAGTCATTTGCAGATTAATGATTTCATACTCCCTATTTTAAAGAATAACAAAATATTCTGTGCAGATGCATTCATTCGGATGCATCACATACAATTACTTCAAACAATACAGTTTTATAGGGTTATCATTTGCTCTTCATTAGTAAGATAGTCCGAAACAGATAAGTTTTATCAGTTTATAGCTAGCTAGTTAGCTGCATACTAGGAACACACAGTTAAATGGAATTCCAGTGTTTAATCATATTGCATATAGAGGACATGCTGTATAAAGGTGTGTATAAACGTTATGTGTATTTTTATATAATGTATTGGATGCCCTATTATCCTGTTTATCTGAACAAGCACAAGACTCTCCACCTTCACCCCATCATGTGGTTTGAAAACTTCTTGTTACAGAAGTGAAGCTTGCTGATACCTTTAAGTTACAAAAATACACGGGTGTTAATGAAAGAAGCAATAAATGAGGACTTTCGAAAGATGCCGTAATTTATAAAGATCAGAGAGGCTGGCGGTTGTGTTTTAGTGTTGTTTGAATCTTAGTGTGCGTGTTATGATACCCAGGCAGTGATTTTGATCATACAAGTCAGTTTACTGCTAGGAGAGAAAAGAGAAAATCTCTCCATTTATTTCTCGTGTAATTATTAAACTATGTTGTGTTCCAAACTATTATTATTTATTATAATAGCCTATTGCTCTAAACACGTTGATACTTAACGTATGTGGGTAAGACATACACTAAGTCTCTTGCCATCAAACCATATTGTTTCCGTTCTTGTTTTAAGGTCTGCTTTTACTTGGAATTTGTGTTGGAAATGGGGGCTCAACTTCAAAGCCGTGAATGAGTTTGTCAAGACCTCCTTAAAACATCTTCAATAAAAACGATTTCTTTTCAATATAAAAACAGTTGAAGAAAATCGCATTTATTTTTACAGCGTGGCGTTTCGCAGGCTGCATTATGGAAAGGCTACTTTTATGGCTTGTTTTTTTTTAAAAAAAAGCAAGTCAGATATCTAACGACAGGCTGCATTAAAAAGTCGAGAATACAGCCCAAAGACGGGGCTCTTTGCTATACCAGGTCTTTGTATAATGAGTAAAAGATGCTTTCTGCCTACAGTTTGCTCTATGAAACATAATTGTGGTTTTCCAGCAACTTCAGCTCCACTGTGGTATTTCGTCTCGCAAGAAATGCGGCTTCTTTGAGCAGCCTTCCAGTGTTTTAAATGTTCCATACGTGTTTGCTTCACATGGCATTTTAGAATATTTGTTGTGTCCTTAGGCCTGAATCTGCATTCACACACCAACAAGCCTCCCTGATGCAGCTGGTTTGGCTGAGTGTGGAGTTCAGAAAGCGGCCCAGAATTTTGTCAGCCCATTCATTTAACAAAATGACCTGTACAGAGAAGTGTTAGGCTCACACGTTACCCTTACACTTATTCCCACCCTCGCCCCCCACCTTCCCTTTTAACTTGGAAAAAAAAAATCTCTCTCCGCTGGAAAGCCAGGTTCCAAATTGGATTTTCTTTCCATGGGAAAATAAGAGACTTTGGGGGAACATAAAATCTCTAACTTGAAGTACATGGGAGATAGAGTAAATGTCCAAAAAAGTGTTGACCCGTCTCTGATAATCAATGCTGCCTTTGTTTAGAACTTTAAAAATCCCTTTCCTCTCTATATTTTTAACTCCGTCTATCTGTTAGAACCTTTTCACCCTATTTTTTAAAATACTTTTAAACTAAGAAAAATACTCATTGGTTAGATTTTTATTGGTAACATTTAGTTTTCTTTTTGCCCAGAACTCGCTCGTATTACGTTATTTTTTATTGTAAGGTTAGCCTTTAGACTCAGTTTGTATCAGAACACTGAGATGCAGATTTAGGCAATATTACAACTCCACCTGACCTGCAAATAATACATCAGAATGAAATCTGAACCCGCTACTCACTCAATCACATATGAGGAGTTTGCTTTTAATTTTTGTCCCATGGAGCCTAACGTGCAGAAATAGAAAGAAAACGGCAACTATAGTCAGAAAGGCGAGGGCTTCCTTTTCCCCTCATCACCTGCATTTCGACGCATTATTTACAGAGTATACTGTCTGTAGGTACGCATACAAGGAGCACGGAAGCGATATGGAAGAAATTAAAGAATGCTTCGGCAGAAAGTATGGAGAGCTGCTCTGGTGCTAGAGACAACGTCTTCATCAAAGGCTATTGGATTCTGTACAATTGTTTGGAGTATCAGATGAATTATAATATATCCAGCCATTGTGTGTGCAGTGTACATTTCATATCACTGCCAGCACCTAACTAGGAGTCCTTATGGCCCCACAGTTCATATATAGTAATTTATTTTAGACTAATCAAGCGCAGCGTAATTGTAATGATTCTGCTACTATAGATAATTAATGTACTCACTAATTGTGAGAAATAAAAGTGTGAAAGAGAAAGTTCTATTTCACACTATTCAAGAGTACTTTGATTATACATATTAGCAGAATTCTGATGACTGAAATATCTTTATTATATAATACATGTATAGTTTTATTTCACATAATTAATGAGTACATTAGTAAATTGAATTGAAATATGGCGTGATGGTGACTTGGCTGCCCTCTATTTACCATTGATCTTGACTCCTATAGCTGTGCTGTTGAGTGAGCGTGGATGTATAGGACAATCCTGCCATCTCCTGGACAATCTCTGGCATAGGCTGGGAAAGCACTTCACTCCCATTCCAGCTGCTGCATCTCCGCAGTACAAATGACAACTCAATACCATTAATTTACACGGCACAACTTTCATATTCAAAGGGAAAGACTATGCCTATAAAATCATAGGGTTTGGAAGCGTAATCAGGTCTAGTAGTCACACTACTTTTGATCCAACACTTACCCAAAAGCGCTTAAGAGCAAAGGTCTCGATCTAGCTCTATAATAAACAATTACATTTCTTGTACAAATAAGAATATAGGGATAGGCACGTTTTATTAAAGAATATGGTTTAACAAATGAGGCGTGTGGTTTACAGCTGAAGACATCCTCTCCAACAAGACTTCTGGTCACTGATATTTTCACCCCCCCACCGGCAAAAACTTTGAACAAGGACTATATTACAAAATATTGTGTCATGCTTGCGCAGACTTAAACATAACCACTATTTTCTTCAGCTATAAATACCTCTGCTGTTGCTAAGATTTTTCTTTCCATATTTATTTTATTATTCATTTACAATTATAGATGAGTTTAAGGTTAATTGAAAAGTCTTGGTTTCTCTAACACCATAAAAACTAGTTTGAAGTGTCACCTTCCTTTCCGGTAACTGAGCTCACATCTATTCTTGGTTGGTTTGTTTTTTTACTGGGGGAAAATATACTCTTTTGAACACAAAATGCCCATTCTTTTCTTCTGAGAGGCTAAAAGCAGTTGCAGATTTCTTTATGAAACGCTAGGGCGGAAGAGAATTAAACTTTTCCCAACTATTTCCCAGCATATTGGAAAACGAAAACAAATAAGTTAATAAGAGAGACTCAATTGGTAGACATAACTCAAACAATAAAAATTAAGAGCAGTGGTCAGTAATATCCTCCAGCACTGCTTGTGTGGTCTTGTGTGGTCTAGGAGGATAATCTGGAGAGTAATCATTTAAAGATTTTCTTCCTGGGCAATGAAATTACTGTATAATTTACTCAAAATTCCCATTAAACAGAAAGACGAGTTTCATTAGGAAAATGTCAATGTCTGATCTCCTCATAGAAATAAAGCCAAGATTAAAACTATAATTAACAAGACAATCACATGGAAAATTAACCTTTAGTGTTAACCATGTTTGATATTTTAATCGAGCTAAGGTAACACGATGAAGTCAGTGCTTTATGTTTCTGTTTGAAGTTGGGTTAATTCCATTGTGGGGACATCCCGTTTATGGAAGCGACCCATACGAAATTGTCAGATTAGAAGCAGCGTGTATGTATGTACTGTGTGAAATGTATTAAATGGATGGATGCCGAAAATATTATTTAGTAGTCGACTTTATGTTCCGAAAACCTGCTCTGAAGACTGCAGACTGAGGAAGAGTGATCTCAAAAATATCCATGATCATCTGAAGCTTTTTCCTCTGATAACTTGCCCCATATCACCCGCCTTACCCCATATTTCCGTGTGTTTTAGCAAATAGGTTCAAGCCTCTTGCGCCATTAGCCTATTTTTCATGGACTATTTCGGCCTTAGTTACTATACAGAAGGCCTAGCGGAATTCAGAACTGACTCCTCAAAAGGAATCAACGGCTCCCCAAAGCTCCACAACTCGTTCGTTCACCCTTTGCCAAAGTCATGCGGTATGGAGTGTGGACGCTCACTAATGTCATTTTTAATTCCGTTGTTACGCGAAAAGCAGGGGGGGGGATTCTTGAAATCATGTTTGACCCTGAAAAACCCCGAGTGCCAAGAGCTGACCACCTAATGGCGGAAAAATAAACGCTATGGAAATTATGTCATATCAGCCAGACAATTTAAAACCGGTGGCGACCACTCTAATCATTGCCTTGTCTTATTGCACCTCCGACATGATGTGTTTTCTCGCAGTTTCCGAATTAATTCTTAGCGTCTTCCCTCTCCAGTCCTTATTAATAAGCCTGATTTGCGAAAATCAAAATAAATAAATCAAGAAAACCTTTACTTTGCGCAGGTTATTCTAAAATGTATTGCACGTGATAGAAATGTATTCTTTGGACATTTTTTATATACTTTGCAATGTTAAAAATAAAGTCTCCTCAATAAGAAACATGTTGGGGGAAAGAGTGGAACGGGTTTTATTTTTAACAGTGTGTGTGCACTGGGAAATGTAAATTACTGAACGCCCTGTAAAGAACACAGACCTTCAATGATTACACTCTCCCCCACATGGTGACAATGCAAGTTAAAATGTGAAAACCTGAAAGGGGCATAAATCTACAACTAGAGTCATATCAGATCATTATCATAATCATACCAATAATAGGATTTTATAATAATGGTATCATAATCATACCAATAATGAGGATGTTAATTTCAAGCATGTATATAATGATATTTGCAATAAACATATATGTACATGTGCATCTGTATGTATAGCAAATAGCTTCACACCTTTACAATAAATGAGGAAACCCTAGGTGAGAAATAACGCGTAATAATCGAGTCAAGTAGGCATAAGGAGAAATCACCGTTCTCCGGATTCTAGCTAAAGTACCCATCTAAAGGTTTACAAATGTTTGTTTTCTCCTAGTTTCCCTTTTGGAAAGCAGCGTTCCACTCCTACTCCATTCATTTTTATAGGAGTGGGGACAAAGCTTTCTCCTCCCCCTTGCAAGTTAGGGATTTTAATATTTCAAGTATTACTATAATACTGAGAACAAGAGGGCTCACTGGGTGTAGGCGGTGCTGAAATTACCGGCTTTGAAGAACCTGTATGCAAAGTTTCGTCCAATCGTTTTAGGCTTGCCGCTTATTCCCCGTTGTAACTAAATCCTGCTGTAAGACCAGCTGAAGGCCTTTGTTGGAAATGTGTGATCGCAGTCTCTACAGATCTGGCTACGTTGGTTCTCTCTTGAATTTGCAATCGCCGGACTCCTTTTATTTTCCTAATTTGCGGACTAATGGCAGTCAATTGGCGGCTCTGCCCACCATTTCCTACCCCAGAAGCTCGATCCCCTGGACTTGCTCAAGTTCGTGTACAGCTCAGCCTCAGAACCATGCTTTCAGCGGCTCCTCACAGCCTTACCTTACGGGCTCTGTTCCAATCAACATCAATTCCAACAGCAACAAAGAGTGCCTGGAAGAAAACAATAAATACTACGCCCACGAAGCAAGCTCCAAACAGGAGGAAAGATGCAGGCAGAGGCTCTCTTTTGCCAATGACCCAAGTATTACTCATCCAACCAACTTAAAGCCAGTGAAGTATGACCACTCCAGCCTGCAAAGAGGTTTGCATGGCTCATCAGCTCTTTTTGAAGTGAATTCCTCTCCTTCAAACTTAAAGGAGGACATCAAGAATTCGGTCAACTTGAACCTGACAGTGCAGTCTGCAGCAGTCCAGTCATGTCTGAGACCTTCAGTGCAGGATGGTATGCCTTAAATAACTCACTTTATCTAGAAGAGACCTAGAGAATAATTTTCTAAAAGACCCTTAGAATTATCTTAATTACACATTTATCCATTTGAGGAGATAATCAGTTAATCTGACAAGATAGGTAGTTCTTGTGATGTCCAATGTACTTGACGAAAACATACCTTGGGCAAGTTACATTTATGTAATGCTGTTTATTGCATGCTCCATGTATTGCAGACAATTTATCCATTAAATTATCGACGTTTGTTGTAGGTTTGCCTTGGTGTCCCGCACAGGGGAGATTAAGAAAGAAACGGAAACCTTACACAAAACAACAAATTGCTGAATTGGAAAACGAGTTTCTCCTCAATGAGTTTATTAACCGACAGAAGAGGAAGGAGCTATCAAACAGACTGAATTTAAGCGATCAACAAGTTAAAATTTGGTTTCAAAACCGACGGATGAAAAAGAAAAGAGTAGTAATGCGTGAGCAGGCGCTTTCTATGTACTAGACAAAAGTCTTGCCATTCCTGTAATGAACTTGTCTTTTGCAACTTTAGGGTAGAGTATATTCCCGATGAAAACTTTATTATTATGATTATTGTTATTATTATTAATAATAAAACAAATTCTAGAAGTTCTAAGCAAACCTTTGGGGCTCTTGTAAATTGGCAAATATTGAATTCTTGGTCAAAAAGAAGAAAGTAAACTCATCAAAAGGCTACACTAAGACCTGTATTATCAGCTCTTATCTTTAATTTAGCTTTATAATAGATTTTCTTCTACTTTTTTCTTTCCTTGGAGGATGAGCGGTACTGAGCTAAGATCCATTTCTCTAACTGTATGTAAACATAATTTTGCAGAAAAATAAAGAAACGTTGACTAGTAATGATCTTGGATATTAAAATACTGGCTAGTCCCTTCATATATTAACTTGCCTTACAGTATGAGCATGCAGTGTTTGTTTATTTTGTGGTTGGGAATAACCTGGTTTTTTTAAATAGAAAAGCGTATAACAAATAAACCCTATTTTTAATAATCCATTAACATAATGGCATAGATCCGAGAACCCAGAGGCATACATTTTAACGGGGCACGTGACTTGTGCGCAAAGGCATGGCATAACCTGACTACACAGATTCATAATGCGCCCAAAGGTTTTCTGCTTCTTGCGTGTTGAAAATGATGCGTTAACTCCTGCTACTTATTTAAAAAGGTGTTGAATAAATCTCTTTTCTGCAGTCATAGGCTGCGGCAAACTGAATGAAAATGTCTGAAGTATTGGGGGTAAAAAATCCTTTGTGCATCTTCAAACATTCATGTGCGACTGAAGGCTGCCGTTGTCTCTTGCAGCCCTGCCCTTATACCTAGACTTTTAAACTGTGAATGGAAAATAGATGGTCAGGCCTTTGAGCCCTTTGCCGCAGCTTCTTACTTGTAAACCAGAAAGAAATACATGTCAACGGACTGCCTTTTGCTTTGGTTTTCAGATGCGTAGAATGTTGATCGTCTTATTGCCTGCTCCATTAAAAGAAAAGAACTTTTATTTGGATGTAAATATTGTTTGTCTGTCTTTGTCAGTCAAAGTGTCGAGGAGTCTCCTCCCCCCCCCATACACTGCCTTTGAACAGCCTTGACAAAAATAATGCTCTCCCAGTCACCTTCATGATAAAATGTTTTGATTCATTGACTAGAATCCAAGTGAAAAACTCAGTTGTTATGAGCTCCCTCACCCACCCCATTCGCCCTCTCTCTCCAGAAAGAAAGAAAGAAGCGAAATGTCACTGCGAAGGAGTTTTTAAAAATTAGACACCCCCCGCCGCTAGCGTTACTATAACTTTGCTCTGTTTCCATCTTCATGATCTAGAAATAGAACTAAAAAAATTCTTGTAGGTCGCGTCATGTGTTCGATGCGAATCGTTTATTTGGCGGCCCGTGCGGTGCGCAGTCTACGCTGCCTTTAGCCTTGTTGGTCTGGATGACTTTGGCCTGGTCCAAATGTTACACGGGGGAAAAAATTAAAAAATCAAAACACCCTGTTGTAGGCGATAAAGATGGGGTTAATACAGGCCGATCTGCGATTTGTTTTTAATCACACTCCTTAACAACATATACTAGTGCCAAAGAACTGGGTAAACATTGAAAACTCTCCGATTCATGGAAGGGATTTACTTCCATTACTATTGTTTCATCTGGATGTTCAAATGATCATTTAGCATATTTTTTTTTCCTGAGGACAAAAGCTTCTGTGCCTTTGTCCAATGCAAACACCTCCAGTTGTAAATACCTCTAACTTCAACGAGCTCGACACATTTTCCAACTCATCTGATGGTTTTTAAATGTTTCATCCATTTCTATTCTTTTTTTGCGGCTGATCCCTTTACCTTTAATGTGAAACTCATTTGTGAGCAGTACACTGAGCTCTCTACCAGATGCGAATCAAATGAAAAGTACATATATTTACTGGGTTTTATATTTTAAAATTTTCCAGGGATCTTTAGGTCCTGATTAAAATGTCTATTGAATGTATTTTCACTTAATTCAAACTTTTTAATTCAGAAGCTTTTTCTGCATGCGAAATCTTGGGCTGCCTTTCCTTTATCATAATAATTCAAAATGACAGAGACTCGGTTATACCCGTGTTTTTCTGATATGAAATAGGCTTAAATGTACTTCTTCAAGGCGTGTGAATAAGGATCAAAATGATAGTGAACTGTACAAAGAAACTATCTATTAATACAAGCCTAGTGACTGTTTGAGATCAGCCAAAATATAATTTAAAAAAAGACACATTTGAACTTTGTTCCTATCCAATCATCAGCTTTAAAATGTGTTATGGCAGTTGTAAGGAAACAGTCGTTACAGCTCATTTTGGATATAAATACTGGCTTTTTGTGGGGTGCAGCGTATCAGCAATGTTTCTGAATGCCTGAGGCTGATTGCTGCAGAACAGGGAAGCGGTAACGGGTCCAGAGATATTTTCGATTGTAAGAATGAGAGCCAGCAAACTGGGGATTAGTATTTATGTCTTCTAAATTATCATGTTACCTCAGTACACAATGGAGGCAAAAATACGCCTGAGGATCTCGCTATTCAAAAGTGAACACTTAGGAAAACCACCAGCGAAACAATGCATTCTGAGAAGTCCAGAAATTATCTTTTTAAAGATTTTTTATTTCAAGCTAATGCGAACTGGCAAATACAAATATCTTCTTCTCCTAGTATGTCCTTCGATAATAATAACACAAAGAAATTCTATTGAAAAAATCCAGAAGAAAAGTCCCAAAACTTCTGAAGCTTCGTTGCTGATTTCACCCCTCCCCCGCATATTATTCCTTTCCAATACTGTCTAGCAAAAATTGTCTTGTTTATATTGCATTTTCCACCTTCCCCCATTACGTTTACAAACTATCCAACCATTTTATTTCCTAATTTTCTAATATTAAAGCTTGAGAGGAATATCGGATGAAAAAATGTGGAAAGAACAATGCATTATTCATTAAGCTTAATTGCTCTACGATGCTCACTTACTGTGAATCTGCATTCTTTATTGCCTTGAAATGAAAGTAGAAAATAAAATAAAGAACAGGAGACGTAGGATCTAAAATATATAACCAAAGCGCGCGCGCGCACACACACACAGGCACAATATTTTGTATATAAACTGCAACCTTAAATATAAAGCAACTACCGTCGCTCTGTGTGTATATGCATAGATGCAAATATACATATATAGCAAGATATACTGTGTATACACACACACATTCAGTTGAGTGTGTGATTAGATAGATAGATAGATACACACACAAATAGATACATACTATGTATATCCATGTGTCTATAGACATATATATTTATATCTAAATTCATATACACATACATGTATGTATTAAATAAATAAATAAATATATATATATAAAATAAGTAAACACGAATATATTATCATCTATTTATATACTCCTGTATTTAATTCTCTACCAATAGATTTCTGAGTGCGTGTGGTGTGTGTCTTTGTACGTGCAAATAAGCACACAAACATACATGCATTGTAGCAATACACACATACACACCTACATTCATTTATTCAGTCCAACATAAACATCTTTACATTCGGACCGAAATCTAAATCGGATAAACTGATTAAGATAGGGTTTTCATTCGTGCTAGATTGCTAAGGAAAGGAAACTCTGGGTGCTTTTGTGTTTCCTAAAAGAGCATAAGTAATTAAAGTTTGGCAGGGAGGAAAAGCTTTCTTGCAGAACTGTAGTGGCAATAAATGAAATGACTCAGAATCTCTTCTCCAGTCAGTTTTTACGAGAGCTGCCAGACAGTGTCTGTTCACGTTCTCCAGATACTAGGGGCGCCATAACAAAGTTAAGGTCAAGTTAGTGTCTTATCTTGGGTGGCACAAAAATACCGCATCTTCTCTAGCTGGACTGGGTATATTTTTAAATCCGAATGTTATGCAAGTCGTCTTAATTTTCACGGAGGTCTTTTGGAAATGTCACTTGGACAAGAATACTTGCTAATTCTAGGCAACGATTGCATATGTTACAAGACACCTAACGGTAAAGTATTCGCTTGAATATATCCATTATATACATTTATGTTTCGATGCTATTTCATCTGCTTAGAAAAAGGATTACTTGTGTTTGGGATAGGATCCAATATGGGGTGAAAATGCCTTAGCAATCAGAAATTCGCACATTCATCTCATTCAGGTGGAATATCTGTAGTGTTATTGGGTGGACATTCAAACAATCAGATGGCTGGGTTTTTGGTTTTGGTCGGGGATTGTTTCCTAATTGAGCTGTTTTCTTATTAACAAATCGTCGCCATGTCGTTGAACTTGAATTGCTTGAAATTGATTGACTCCTACCACAATATTTAATTGATTCTAGGGTTTCTGCAGCCAAAGGAAGGGATACGATTTCGACTAGAGCTTAATTGGTTGTTTTGGGTGCTAAAGAAAATGAAGTTTCATAGGTTCATAGCTCCCCGTCAAATTAATAACTTAGTCTTGAGAAATCCTGGAGCATCATGCAAACGAATCGTTGCCCATGTTCTGCTGGGAACTCAGGGTGGGAAGGGACACAGAAGCCATTTTAGCTACGCAGTCATCATTTTTAGGAGATAGTTGTTGCAGCAAAATCTAAAAGGCTTGGAAGTCTTCCGCAAAGAAGGAAATCATGTGTTATGTGCGTTGTATCTAGTGGGATCTTTAGTGAGTATATCTGATGGGATAAATCAGATTGCTGCATTAATGGTGGTATACAAGCGAGGCATCATGGAAAAAATAGATTGAACTTCAAGTTGTCTGAATGGCTTTGGACATAATCCCTTTGGAAAACAGGACATTATGCTCCGTTTTGGGAACTGCTTTCACGAGCCTTCTATCATATGGACACGTCTGAAGATTTTTTGGGGGAAAAAATCGAAATAAAAGATTCCATACCTCTACCTCCCTCTTTCTACAGCTAAAAGCAAAGTGCGCATAATAGGTGTCTGTCATTGCGGATGCCTCTGCTACCACGCAATGCAGATGTTTTATATCCCATCGGGTTATACTGAGCCCCTTTTCTGGGTTCAGCCATGATAACAAAGTTAATATCCTGGGTTTCTTTCTTTCCTTTTTGTTTGTTTTCATTATTCTTTCAGTCCGCTTCCACACCTGTAGGGGCTTTGCATTGTGTGAGATTTTAAGATTTTAAGTCATCTGTGGCCTGAGTGTTTGCAGACAGTATCCTGAAAAAGCTTGGCTTTCAAGGGTTTTTTTTACAAAAGCGATTCTATGTGGCATAACGGCATGTTTTTTTATTTAGAGACGAGCATGCCCTGTGGCTAAGATGGACATTTTGTACTGGGGGGAACAAAAGATTTCTACAGAGATTTGGTAAATGTCCTCGGAATGAATAATGGTCTTGGTGCAGGGTTATTTCTGAAGCTTATTAATTAATTTTGTTTTCATACTACGTGGCTCATTTTTGTGCTCATTTTAGGTATAATAATATTTAAAAAATAAGGTAGGCTAACGCTTATTATGTGGCTCTGCGTTAATAACCAAAACTCCCAACTATGAAATGAAAATGAACATTGGTTAAAGTTCATGGTATCCAGTCACTTTGTCTGATATTCTGCTTTCCAAGGAAATCGTGACTGTTGGGTTTCTTTTCCTCCAAAGATGTGATGTTGCATCATAATCTCTCCATAATTCCAAATGAACCCCGAAAGAGACTTCCTTTAACAAAATAGGCTAACTGTAACGTGCTATTTGCATATTTCTCTTTTCAGTCTCTCTCACACACACCCTCAGACAAACACACAGGGCTTGTACTTAGGGAAGGGAATAATAAGGTTACTGAGTCTCATAGTTTGAATTTTGAAACAGGTTATTTTTTGCGAACTATGGATTTCTAGATCTGAGTTAGCAAATCTGCTAGAGTATGTAAATAGGGTCTTTGCTTTCCTAAATTTACTATCATCAGCTAATCATCAGTGTAAGTAGCAACAAGCAAATATTTCCGACCCTGAATTGTCATACTACAGCGTCGAGGTCTCCGATTTGAAGCTCACACCCAAATAGCTAGGGATTACCTTTCCCAGTTGAATTATCTGTGCCTATTTCCCCAAATATGTTTAGAGACATGCCTAGAAAGAGGGGATCGGAGGGGTTCTGTATGCGTGCGTTTTGCTTCAGTGGTAGGGGCTGGATTTCCAGCAGTGCGTAGGAGTCGCTACACAGACTGTGCATTCTCAGGTGATTAGCCTCTCTCTCTATTTACCCCATCTTGCCGTGGCAGAAAGAAAGATAAAAATGTAACATTTGTACAAATGCGTTGCTCATCTCTCGGTGCTGGGCGGCTCTTTGGAGGATCTTAGGAGTCTTTCCGAAGGGCTGATATAGATATAAGGACATTTCTACATTGCGTCACGTGACATAATTACCACTAGAATCAATCAAGATGAATTGCACGTCAGCACACGGTGGGGATTTTTTCTTAGTTGATCCTGTCCAAACCCTCTTGTGCAATAGATGGATCTTGTTCAATGCACTGAAGTCTCCTGGTTGCTTGCAATCGCAAAAAGGAAGACATGACTGAGTTTGACGATTGCAGCCACAGTGCATCCAATATGTATCTACCAGGGTGCGCTTATTACGTTTCACCTTCAGATTTCTCGACGAAACCCTCTTTTTTGTCGCAATCGTCTTCCTGTCAAATGACTTTTCCTTATTCTTCTAATTTACCTCATGTCCAACCTGTGCGAGAAGTGGCATTCAGGGAATACGGATTAGAGCGCAGCAAATGGCAGTATAGGGGCAGTTATGCTCCTTATTACTCAGCTGAGGAGGTTATGCATCGAGACTTTCTGCAGCCTGCTAACAGGAGGACGGAAATGTTATTCAAAACGGATCCTGTGTGCAGCCACCATGGACCCTCCGCCGCTGCCTCCAACTTCTACAACACGGTGGGAAGGAACGGCATTCTCCCGCAAGGATTTGACCAGTTTTATGAGACAGCCCATGGACCTCCATACCAACAGCAAGCAGAGAACGAGGGGGAAGCGGCCAAGAGCGACTTGAAACCTCAGAATAGCACTTGTAGTAAAACACCTTCCAGCCAAGAGAAGAAAGTGACAACAGAAAACAGCGCCGGTTCCCCTTCTGGTGAGGCTGTTGCAGAGAAGAGCAACAGTTCAGGTAGGTATCAGTAGTAAATTGGGGGCAACCGTACAAGGCCAACACTTTGTCAAGCCGCATTTTATGTGCAATTTTATAAGCATCCAAAGGAGTTTATATATCCTATAAGATTTCCTTTACCGTTGTAAAGCGTGTTTACGATAGGAAACCAATTTACGTGGGCTTAAGGTATTTTTGGAGGAGGATATTAATTGTTATTAAATTGTTGATTTGGGAGGGGGCAGAGAGATTTCACAGCTATTATTCAAAGCACCCTTAATTATAGATTCTAATATTTTCATTTGTTTAGGGGAGTAGTTTGAGAACCTTGGAATATTTCCAACCAACTTAAACATCCTTCTGTACTGCTAGATAGGGTCTGTTTTAAGGGGAAGTTGGAAATGTCCACCTTTTGCAAAGTTACCCAGAAGGGAGGCGGGAGAGAGAGAAATCTCTCAGAATATTTCCTTAACTGTTAGGATGCTGCTTTCTAGTAAATGCGATATTGTGAATGTGTCTTATCTATCGTTATATGAAAGTGTTTATTGAAACAGCATAAAATCAGTTTATTTTGTCTTGAATTTCAGCAGTTCCCCAGCGATCAAGGAAAAAGCGATGTCCGTACACCAAATATCAGATAAGAGAACTGGAACGTGAGTTTTTCTTCAACGTGTACATAAACAAAGAAAAAAGACTGCAGTTGTCCAGAATGCTGAACCTCACTGATCGACAAGTTAAAATCTGGTTCCAGAATCGAAGGATGAAAGAAAAGAAACTGAACAGAGATCGACTTCAATATTTCACTGG
The DNA here is from genome assembly GCF_965152235.1 of Eretmochelys imbricata. Lineage (NCBI taxonomy): Eukaryota > Metazoa > Chordata > Testudines > Cheloniidae > Eretmochelys > Eretmochelys imbricata. The sequence continues at coordinate 43,411,175 of NC_135582.1, forward strand.
AAACCCCTTGTTTTGAAAGAAAAGAAAATATCCCTATCTAACCTGCCATCAGAGTACACCAGGAAATTGGTTTACAGGACACATTCACCCTGCGGAACGCAAAGTTTCATTTTGTTGTTCAACTCTGGTGCCTCCAAACAATCAATGTCCACTGGCGATATCGGGGGCTTGGCGGAACGCGTCCCTCATAAGGGGAAGCTAGGGTAAATCCAAAAGTCCATTCTCCAATGTTTATCGCCCAAGGTGTTTGTTTTTTGTTTTTTGTTTTTTTTTCTTTTCTTTTTCATGATGACACCAATGAATCGGCGGTGTGTATGGTAGATTTTGCTTTTAAAAAAGAGGTTTTTTTCCTCTTGGTTTTGATCTACGATAAGCCTTTCCTCCCTTAAATGAATGCAATTTATTTAAAAGATGGTAAATGTACATGGTGTGTGTGTGTGTGTGTGTGTGTGTGTGTGTGTGTGTGTGTGTTTCTATTGTCATATAAACGCATGGGCCACTGTCTTTTACATGTGAATAAATGGTTTCTAGTAAAGTTAAGGTTATATCTTCTGCTCACTTATGGATTTCCATCTCTGAAAGATCAGAGTGTGTACTCGACTAGAGCCAAATTCAATTTAGTAACAATGGAGGAAGTTAAATCAAATTATTTTCAATGGGATATAAACGTTAGTTTAAATCTCTAACTTATTCTATATAAAACCTTCACTGTTATTCCCCTCAGTTTAAGGCAGCCCAAACATGGCTGTCTGAAGACCACCACTTCTGCTGGTACCACAATTACTATGAGCTATGAAAAACGCTTAATAGCTGTTCGGGCGTCTAAGGTTTGAGACAAGAATTCAAAGCTCAAATGGATGTTTACTAGCTGGGGAAGGATTGTCAGAACGGGAACCCTGAATGTTTCAAACAACAGGCAGCTGTAAACAATTGCAACTAGTTAAAACAAAGTTTAGCAAAAAAAAAAAAAGTGAATATTTTCACCGTGTTTTTTTACCGATTCGTTCTGAGTTTCCTATATTTAATCACAGGAATGTAATCAGTTTCCCCAACTTAGTATAAAATAACTGGTCTTTGTCTTTATTTTGAAAGTAAAAGAATTTGGTGAAGGTCCCCTCTTCACTTCATGTAGTATGACCTGGCGAAGCTGTTTACAAAACCTTGAACTGTCTAGACAACACCATAAAAGCGGAGGTTCTAAACAGCTTAATTGGGTTATATTATACACCTTCTGGTGGGTGAAAAAGAGATTTCCGCAAAGTGCAATAAAGGAAAGGAGTGAGAAAAGAATCTGTCTTTTTTGAATAAAAAAATAATAGAAAAGTGGGTCTCATTACACTTGCACCCAGTAAACACAAAAGTACGGAAATAAGTCCGGAAAAGACAGAAAAACTAAAAAATATCTGATTAAATAGTAAGGAGGCATAGCTAAAAAATAAAATTTTAAACTCTTTAGCAAGAAAAACATAAGTGTATGCCTTTGAACTTCCAAAATGTCAAGGTCATCACCTTTAACCTTTCTGAATAATTAGGCGCCTTAAGGTTCCTCTGTTATTTTCAACCACCACCCACTCTCTCTCTCTTTCTCTCTGTCTCCCGATCTCCTTCTCTCACACGCACATACATACACTCACCACACACGCACCCACACACCCCCACACACACTAACTACTGCATGGCTAGCCTTATTAGCAAATGCATCATAACGCTAAGAAAATTCCAGCTGTCATGAATACTTTCCAATAACGCTATGTTCGGACAGGTCCCTAATGGAATCCGTCAGTTATGTTACAATGTCTTCTATTTTTCTTAATACTTATCTCCTGTCCAGAAAATGCAGGAAAGGCCATTCTTTCTATAACCGCGCCGAGCTAACATACTATATATAAAGCAGTGGAATGTAAAAAATAACTAGGTATTTCGGAGGAAAACAATATTTCCAGAGAATTCATTTTCAAATATATATTTTAATAGGAAACATTCTATCAAATGGAGAAACATGTAGCAATAGGAAATTATTAAAATAAATCATTTAACATTATCACAAAAATCGCACATCTCTTCCAGGTCTTAATCCATAGTGCAAGAATAAGTTATTTGATTTTCGGATCCCTATGGTGTATTTAATAAATTATCCAAGGGTACGTGGTCCTTTAAAATGTTAAGGCACCGCAAAGATGATCACCAGAAACTAAATATACCGATATAATCATTGCCGAATTTTGCAAATATATTATATTTTAATGTCTATTTAAAAACAGAAATTAACCCCATTGTTGAATACACCTAAAAGCATCAAGGTTGAACGGAAAGCCAAAGAAGATAAATAAATTCACTTGTGTTTAGCCTCTGAATTCCACAGGAGGGCGCGCTCATGTTCTGTAATGCTTACAATTGTCCTGATGTTCAAGTCTATTTTCCTCTTAATAGTAATTGTACTACTAATAAAAAATCTAATATATAAGTAACGATAAGATTTCAGGGCTTTCGAAATGAGAAAATAAAGCATCAAAAAGATTTATTAAACAAATAACTCGTAACCGTGACATGCTCAAGGAATATGCCACTTGAAAAGAAAAATTTTGGTCGTAATCTTTTATAATACATACGAGGTTTAAAAATCCTATAATTTTAAGATAAATATAATGATATTCAGAATTCGTTCAGTATTGCGAAAATCTGTTTACTCTTTTTAGTGCAATCTTAACACCCAAAGAACAAAAGTTATATCAAAATATGTGTCTCCTTTTCAAAGCTTATCTGTAAAATATTATTGCAAGCCTGTCCCTAAAAAAGTGCAAACACAGCTATAACATAATTTTAGAGGTGTATGTAATTTAACCAAAAGACGGGCTTTTGATTCTGGATGTGCCTGTTTAGTATAAATGACAAAAAGGAAGAGTACATATTTTGAATATCGGAACATCACCTTCCCAAGGGATTGTTAAATAAAATCTCTCTCCTTATAATGCTGTAGAGAGCTATTAAAATGTAACTAAAAGGTTTGAAAATTAAGTATAACACGATACATGTCCTGGAAAATTTCCAGTGAATTTACATATTTCTTTTTTCCCCCAATAAGCACTTGTAAATAATAACACCAAAGATCAGTTAGTTTTTATCTGCTTGTTTGCAAAATTCATCTAAAACTAGCTAATGCATGATCTACTTGTTCAACTATATTCTCTATTTAACAAGCCCTATCCCCGTGAAAGAATTAGTTGACAGTTTGTCTGCTAGGTTTTTTAGAAGTTCATTGTTAACAGTTTCTTGGAAATAGCTTTGCCGTCTGTAATAAAATGACATTGTCCCATCTAAGATCATTGGAATCTTTGAAGAGAAAGGTAACGCTTATCAACAGAATCCAGAGCAAATCCTATCTCCCCCAACATTAATTTAGTTACTTAGTTCCAGAGGAATAAATACAGAAAAATCTTTTTGTTGATAGGTTGGTTGGTTTTAAAATTAACGTACTTCTTTTGAGATCTTGCCTCTTCACTCCATCTCTTGGCTTCTGTATGTTTTAGCCCTTCACATTTATACTAAGGCCATTCTTAACGAATATAAACTTGTGATTGAAATCATATATGTTGTTAATTAAATAATTAGATGAAGATTAAAATGTGGCTTTGTTCTTTTTTGAATCATCATGTAAATGTGATGATTCTGTGGATGGATAAGGGAGAGTATACTTTTTTAAAAACTGTCAGCGATTTCCCAATTTATTTTGGTTGGTCCTATCAGAACAACAAATAGAGTATTTCTGGTTAAAGAACAAATTGTCAGGAATTTATATATAGATAAAGGTACTTTCAAAATAAATAAGATTAGGGCGCATTCATTGGCCTATCTAAACGCTAAACGCTGATAACATCCAGATCACACTCTGAGTTTTGTACTTACGTGTACAAAGAAATATGGATGCACAATAGGCTAAGGTTTAAACCATGTGCGAATATCTTCGTAATACAGGGAATGCACCTATGTGTGATCACACAAGACACCAATATCACTTTTGCAGGAAAAGCTAATGTGCAATTACAATTGTTTTATCAACAATAATACTCTTGAAATACATAATGGCATCGGTATATTTTTTAAAAGTTCCGACAATCCTAGCAAGAAAAACGTGACTCACGAAGAGCAGGCTAGTGTTACAATTACATTATTAAAAAAGAAAGGTCACGCTATTGTAACCAATTATTATTATTTTTTTTTTTTTGCTAAATAAAAATATTCTTCAATCGCAAAGCAATGTAATGGCGTGATATACAGTATATAGTTTGCATTTTTAGCGTCTCCCTACATTGATTGCTCAAATCGAAAGCAATATTACTAAAGACTTCCTGGGTTTCCGGCTATTTTAAAGTTAGCTATTTCTCTCAATATCTTTTGCACTGATTAATACATCTGCAAAATATCTCTCCTTTTTCGTAACCGTTCTCCCATCCTACGCTAATAATCCGATACCAACATAGGAAATTGCAAGTAAGAATCGTTAGAACAGTTGGGGAAAAAAATCAGATAACCTGTAATAACATTGGGTAGGGGAATGAAAATTAAACTTCACAGCAACGTCTTTTAACCTCGAATTTCTATTACTAATATTTATTAAGACTGAAAAGCATAAAGCCAACCTATATTTTGTTACAAATAGTAATCTAGTATATATGGGCCCTTTTGAGGGACCCCCCTTGAAAATATCTCATTTATTGCACACTATTGATTTATTTATTAATGTTAATTACTTTATTCCATCTTAATATGATTTAAAAATAGTGACATTAAATACCCAGAGTGTAAGTAACCATTTCCCTAAAGACTACTGCACGTTTATTCAACTTCTATGGCAAACAAACTCCAACTTTCCTAACGTTCATTTGTCCAAATAACAGCTAGGCTACTTCATGTACGATTTTAAAAAGCCATGATTTATTATGATCAAATTGAGCTATTCGACATTCCTAAACTCAGTATTAAATAATAATAATTTGAACTACATATTCTGACATGTTATAATCATATTTTCACTTAAATCAAGGAAACATAATGTATAATCAGCAGCAGCAGAGTCAGCTCATTAAATAAAACAGACGCAGGAACGCAGAGCATTTAAGGATTAGGTTATTGTTTTAACTTTACCATTGGTCGAAATACACAGCAAACCTCTGGGATAATACTTCAGTAGGAATATTTCTGGGACACTCTTTTCTTAAAGAGTAAATACAGATTCCGAAAGGCCATTTGATGGGCATAAAATTCCTGATTAGATTTAACAGTCAAGTCTTAAACTGTGTCAAGGAAAATAGTATTTTGTTTCTTTAAACTCGGTGGGTTGTCAGGGCTGTTGTTCCAAAAGAGGAAATTGTTAGAAAGCAGGGGGGAAATCCCAGTCCGCAAACAGTGAGCATCGTGAACCCTACTGCAGTTTGTTCCTGAGCTCAGGCAAATCTTAGCAATGGCTCTGATAATGATCTTAAATATACACATAATCCCATTTTTTGTGCTAAATGCTCGGTGGCGATTAAACACACATGAAAAAGGCAGGGACGCATACAAAGACTTAGGGAGTGCAGAAAAATCTTAAAAGCAGCTCATATTATGAAGGTAATATTTAAACTCTCTGGCAACACTGAAGCTTTAGACTGAAGCTGTAAAAGACACTGGCTCTTAACCTGACAATGATGTTGTATTTGAACAGCTGCGATAAGGTTTTAAGGGGTCTGTCTCATTGCCACAGCGAGATTTTAAATAGGGTTATTGTTTCCAACAATGTAAAGTGTACGGAAAAGTGAAAAACATTCAAATACCAGGAACTCGTATAAAATTCAAATTCACTTTGCTGGAATATGCCATTTCAAAGTATGCTTTTGTGCAAAAGACAGAGTTTAAACTCCCTTTTATGTGTTGTTTGTTCTTAGATATCTGGACTTTTTAAAAACAGTGTTTTGATTATGTAAAGGCCCCAAATAAATAGCTAGCTGAACCTGAAACGGAATTTATCCACAAGTTCACGTTATCTGTATGAAATTCCTTGACAGCACTATTCTTAAACGAGAACTGTTTGAGTTTGTAACTAGGCAAACATATAATGAATTGTTGCGCGATCAAATCTGATCTCTCGCAATTTTAAAAGTAATAGCTCTGGATGTAAATATAGCTACAAAGTGAGGAGGGAAACAACAAAACACATTTAAAATGTTGGAAAATAAAAGTCTAATTTGCCATGTAGGCAGTTATTGTTGCTTTCTGTGATTTTTTAAAATATTCATGCGGCATTTATTCTTCTGGGAAAAAAGAAGTGGCTTGAACAGTTGTCATAAACCTGAGTTTCTATATGTTTTTAAATGAGCAATGCTACAGAAGAAGAAATGATCTTTATGGTGCTTTCAGTATCTAGGGCAAGTAATTTTTTATTTTATTTTTATCTTGTTTTATTTTGCATATGCAGAGAGAGCGAGAGCATTGTAAAACAATTTTAAGAGTCTAGGGTAACTCTACACTCATGTTATGATAAAAGTATAGCTTTTAATATTTGACGGTTTGTGTTAAAACAAAATTGACCTTCTTGGTTAGTAGCGAGGGGAAAAAATCAATAGTATAATTTTCAATAATTCATAACGCGAACGCCATTATGCTAAATCTTAACTATTAATCTTATCCTTTACAAAGTCTCGATTGATTTGTTAATAAAATATCTTCCCGTGTGTGGCAACAGAGGGTATAACTCTTTAAAAAGCTTCAGAAGCAAGAAAATTACCAAGTAGCCCAAGAATGTAGATGAGAATTTTATTGATCGCCCTGATTCTTCTTAATACGTATTAATAAATTCCACAACCTTTTGTACCTTTCGCTTGTCAGGAACCAATGCTTTTACAAAATCCATAAAAGGCAAACATATTTTTCTTTGCATAATAACCAAATGACACCTTCGGATTTCGCACATGGTTCAGCACATCCAGTTGTCTAAAACTTTTAAGGGTTTTTTTTTTTTTTTTTTTTTTTTTTTGGTAATTAGTATTACTAGCATTAAGGAAAAGGGGGAGAAAGAGCCTTTCTCATATAGTGAGCTTTGGGGGCGGCTGCTCTGAGAGCACATTGCTTGCAAATAACTGTCTTCTGCATGAAACTGCACAGGGTCTTGAAGTAATGAGCGTCCATGCGGCCAGAAGAAACCACTTATTTTCGTACCAAAAAAAAAAAAAAAATTGCACAACCTATGGGGGTTTCATTATGTCCATTACAGTGATTTTCCGGGGCGTTCTGTCCTCAAGGATCTGTTTCATGTTTGTCCCCATCTCCTTGGACCACGGGACAGTAAGCTGCCAGGAGTTCGGTGAATTCGGATTCAGCTTGTTTGTAATAAAACACAACTCAGAGAAATAAAGCCCCTTGTTTTAAATCAGCGCAGTGCGCCAGGGCTGCTTCGCAGGGCTCGGGCGCGGGGACGGCACTTTCCCCCTGGCGTTCTAGATGTCGCTGTTGACCACATTTCAGACGCAGCCCGGACCGTCCCGCGGAGCACGTGACTCGCGGGGAGGTAGCGGCTCAAGGCCATTTTCAAATCTCATTGGCTTGGTTGTCATGTGGTTGTGCAGAGGCATCCACAATTACACAGGGAATGTTTTCCTAGAGATGTCAGCCTACAAAGGACACAATCTCTCTTCTTCAAATTCCTCCCCAAAATGTCCTTTCCAAACAGCTCTCCTGCTGCTAACACCTTTTTAGTAGATTCTTTGATCAGTGCCTGTAGAAGTGACAGTTTTTATTCTAACAGCGCCAGCATGTATATGCCACCTAGCACAGACATTGGAACTTATGGAATGCAAACCTGTGGACTTCTACCGTCTCTGGCTAAAAGAGAAGTTAATCACCAAAATATGGGTATGAATGTACATCCTTATATACCTCAAGTAGACAGTTGGACAGATCCGAATAGGTCTTGTCGAATAGAGCAACCTGTTACACAGCAGGCACCCACTTGTTCCTTTGCTACAAATATTAAGGAAGAAAGCAATTGCTGCATGTATTCTGATAAGAGAACAAAACTAATTTCTTCAGACGTCCCTTCCTACCAGAGGTTGGTCTCTGAATCATGTCCCATTGAAAATCCCGAGGTTCCTGTCCCAGGATATTTTAGACTAAGCCAGACCTACGCCACTGGGAAAACCCAAGAGTACAATAATAGTCCTGAAACGAGTTCAACTGTAATGTTACAGTTAAACCCTCGCGGCAGCTCCAAACCGCAGATATCTTCTCAACTTCAGATGGAAAAGAAAATGAATGAAAATCCGAACAACCAAGACAACTCAGCTAAAGTCTCTCAAGTGGAAAGTCCAGAGCCAAAGTCCACTTTGCAAGATGAAAGGAGCTGCCTGGCTGAAGGCTCTGTGTCCAGCCCAGAAGTACAGGAGAAGGAAAGTAAAGGTCGGTATTATAAAGTTTAAACCGTAACGTGCTATAACTTGAACACGCCAGCATCGTAAAACACGGTGTAAAATACTAACAAGCATTACAGCCATAACATTTAATGATAAGGAGGAATCGGGCTGCAGGTGCTGTGTCTCTGAAGCTTTTAGAAGGGCAAAATGCTACACAAAAGATTGCAAATTCTTTTTTGATATTTACATATCCTCCTATGCAGATAGCCCTCTGTGCATGCGGAGAATATATATTTTATTCTTTGTAATAAATTACAGTATCAAAAATCAATGAAACACCTCAAAATAGCTCTAGAGCATGTACAATACGATCAATTCACCTTTTATCTTGTAATATTTTGGTCAACTATTTTCACTCAGTCTAACTGTGGTTTGATTGCATTGAAAGTTAATTATGATCCTATTAAAATAGAGGAGAAATGGGTGCTACAGAGCTGCATAAAGTTTTAAACAAACCTACAATGAAAACAGTAGCCCGCTATCTGTTTGATGAAAAGTGGACTATTTTGCAGTGGTGTTTTTGATAACCTTGGTTTTGTCTTTAAAAGTACAACATTATTTTGAAATGTATTTAAAAGATGAATGAGATAATTATTTGATTATATTTTCCTTTTAAAAGTGCACAATAGCCTTAATTTCGACCGGGGTATGGTGCAGTATCAAAACCGGGAGATTTCCTCTTATAAAAATGTGCCTGGCAACCTCTAGGACAATTTTTATCCCAGTATGTGCATAGAAATTCTATGTATAACATTTATTTAACAATTAAAGTATAGCTTTATCCGGGACAATTTTCTTTCTAATGGAAAAATTCTAAAAGGAAAATTTAAAAAATCCGTGGTATAAGGTGTTAATTTGAAAATTATCCTTTTAGTTAAGAAAAATGCCCATATCTGCTTCTGTACCTCTTTGTGTAATTCAACATATGATATACAGGAATCTGGTAGAAAATATATTGCATCAATACTTTGTAACTGAGAGATTTTCTTACTAAATGTCTCATAAGACTTGTATTGTCATGTGCAACCCAGATCCGTTAAAATTTTACCATTGTACTGATGGCAGGTTAAATAGTGTTCAAATGTTATGTACTAGTTGAAAACTTAGGATATAATGTTAAAAAGAGCCCCAAAATTCCAAACGGTAGTGAATCATTTTATCTGAACTATTTACCTTGAGTCTGGCAACAATTAAACATCTGTTCCAGTGCACACACCTCATACGAGCAATGTTTAATACCAACATTTAACATATCTGCCAGACACTATAGATGAGGGTTCATGGCCAAGGGTACACTTTGCCAGCCTGAGGTATTTTTGATTTTTCTTCTTCTTCTTCTTCTTCTTTGATTTTGATAGAGGAAATCAAGTCTGATACGCCAACAAGCAATTGGTTAACTGCAAAGAGTGGCAGAAAGAAGAGGTGTCCTTATACTAAACATCAAACACTGGAATTAGAAAAAGAGTTCTTATTCAATATGTATCTCACTCGAGAGCGCCGCCTAGAGATCAGTAAGAGCGTGAACCTCACTGACAGGCAGGTCAAGATTTGGTTTCAAAACCGCAGAATGAAGCTTAAGAAGATGAGCAGGGAGAACCGAATCCGAGAACTGACCGCTAATCTGACCTTCTCTTAAACCGTAAACCTGGGGGTTGAAACAGTGAGAACTGGGTACAGCACCGCCAGTTGCAAAATGCAGGAGAGACTTTGAAAAAAAACCCTTCATTTTTCATTTTTTTCTGATAGAATGTGACTTTTCGTCATTCATTTAGTGCTGCAAGTGAATATGTATTACTATGATAAGTATATATATATAAAAACCTAGCACGTGTAATTTATTTTTTTCTCATCGTAATGCAGGGTAACTATGATTGAATATTATCATTTGGTCTTAACTTATTGGAACTGTCGAACATCCAAACAATGTGACTTTTTCATGTTTTTTCTAAAAAAATGGTATTTATGTCGGGGCTAATATACGGGCCATAACATTTTGAATACATTCAATACTTTAAGGGGGAAAAACTTTTGGGAAAAAAGCACATTAAAATGTAACTATTCTATCAAATGAACTTAGAAATTGTCCTTCATAAAATGGAATAGTTAATTCTTCTCCATTGTAGACATTTTCTTGTGGTGCATATGTGGTATAGTAGTCGTACAACAGCAATATGTTCTTCTTGTGCATGTTCTATTCGCATGTATAATGCAATAAAGTCTGTAAACTACTGCGGTTCCTTTGGTTTTCTAAAAAAATGTTTAAAAGTGCAGATTCAGGTTGGTATCCTGATCCTGCCTTATCAGCAGTTGGTTGGATTGATGTAGCTTCTTTTCTTGTTTCTTCTCTTTTGTGTGTGTGGTTTTATTTGGGGGGGGGTGAGAAATTATATAAACCTAATTATTTTATAATTGTGACTGTAAGCAAATGATTAATTGGTAAAATGTTGTGTAATCGTTCGCAGTTTGAAAAGTGAATGCAAAAGGGATAGTAAAATATTATGGCATAAACTGGACATCCTCATTCAATCAACTCATAAATGGTAAGTGATAAAAAAAATCTCTAGTACAAGCTGTCAGCAATCTGTGTGTCGTTTTATTTGACATTAGGGTGTTGATTTAAAAAATAACAGTCATTGTGTACCTATAATGTGTAGAGTTTGATTTCTTGTCCTCGTTTGCTTTTAAAAATGCGACATACAAAATCCACAGATATGGGTACAGAAAAACATCATGAAGCTCTTGGTGAGCTCAAGAGCTTTAAGAGCATTGTGGAAGAGAAACAATTCTCTTAGATATCTGGCAAGGACGGGTTTTTTCTACTAGATGTGCTCACAACGGTGCACACTAAAGTACGACAACCTATTCAGACCTACTTTTGTTATTCTGCACCATTTTTGTTTGCTCGGAAGATCGTTTTATTTCACGCAATTCCATTTTTATAACATATATGAAGCTAATAAAGTTCACGACTCTTAACGATACATAGCTGGAAAATGTTATTAACAGCCACTTTATCTTGCAAACTGGGGGAGGAGGGAAGAGGAGGGAATGAAATGCTAAACAGAACTGTAAATGGCTTGCAAATGAACATGACTCCACATTGAAGTCCAAATGCTTGAACATACTTTCACCTTCTAACAATCCTGGAAAGAAACGTGTGGATACTGTCTACTCTCGAAAAACAGCATTCAGATAAAAAAACACCCCCTCTCTACCCATGCAGTTTCCAAAGCAAGAGATAAGCTCTGAGATATTTTAAATGTTTTCTTCCTTAATGACACGATTACAGTTCATATTACAATTGGTGATATCAAATTTTCCTCCCTTGTCTCGGGTATATAGTTTAGATATACTGGGCTGGAAACAATTAGTAACATACTATATTTTCCTCAAGCCAGAGAACAAACATTTTGATGCTAAAGACGCCGATAGTATTCACGTATGATGTTTTTATCCTGGTTTCAAAATATCCATACTAAAACCAAGGTTCTCCATCAGTTTAAATACGAAATATATTTGAACCTCTATTTACTTTCTTCTCCTTTCGCGTAAAAGTTCTCAATACATCGCCAAAGAAGTTTCAGTGGTGGAAATGCAATTAGCTGGCTACACACCAAGTTTTCACATGTATGAAAAAAATGTTCATTTTAAATCTTCCTGATTAATCAGTTTATATTTATTAATAATTAAGTGTAATATCTTAACATGAAACAAGTTGTGTACACGGAAAATAAAATTTCAGCATGCAAATGCAAAGGAAGAAGACAGCCATAAATCATTAAATAAACAGGAATTTCAGTCCCTTCCTTATATTTGTCAGTGCGTAGGAATTGCTTTCCTGTATGGTGTTATGTTATATTCTCAACGAGTACTGTTGTGGGTTATGGACTAACTGTGTGCATTTTCTTCAGATTCAAATACGTCCATCTTCAGTATGTCTGAAGGAACAGAAATGTGCAGAAGAATATGGGTAATTTAGTTTTAAATACTAACCAAATATTCTTTTAGTTGGTGAAGCACACAAGGTTCAGAAGAACCCATCTAGGGATGTGAAGTAAATAAAGGGGATTCTCCATCTCCAACTATTTTTGGAGGTGGGGGAATAACAGCCAGATGCCTTTTGCATATGCTTGGTAGGAATGTAGTAGAAGGGGCTGTGCATTAGACTCTAAATAGGAAAACCTTGTCTATCAATAGTGCAATGTCTCTCCTGCTGACGTAGAATTGTTTTCAAATGTGCTTTTATTTATAGTTGTAATGTACTTGTAAGAGATTTCGTTGGATAACGTTTGCCGATAGTTCATTAGCCAAATTGTGACGAGGCTACAATTGATGATACAATAACGTTTGCCATGTTGAAACATCCGAGCCCCGAAGTTTAACAAATACAGGGGCATGTGTTCAGGAGCGAGTCAGTTGTACAGGGAGACACAGGTTTTGCTGTCCCATCAGTCCGTTTTATTAGGGACACATTAATCTATAATCAAATCCACCTCATAAAATTTTTATGGAAAGGCATAAAATCATTACGGAGGTCTTCCACCTGTTTTAAAACAACACAGTGGGCATCTCTCTCTCTCTCTCTTTCTCTTTTTAAAAAGTCCCTTAAATAGAAACTTTATTTAAAAGACGGAGGAATACAGCCACATGCTTTGAAATATGGAAGTCACCACAATGTGCTTTTACTGTAACGTTTTCCTGTTTTATGAGCAGTCGTATACTCGGAGCGCTGGGATGTGGTTTGATTTTACAAGCAAGAATCTCCCCTTTCCCAGCGGGTTCTCTCGGCAGATTTCAGTTTAATTCGGAAGCCCGGGCTGCTGGGTTTATTTAAACACCCTGCGTCTCACTGATTAAGAAATGAATGGCAGAAATCACTCCAAGGAAGTGAAGAAATAGTTCCCGGCTGTCTCATTCTTGTGCTGCTGGCTCGGGCCACGCCCGCTTGGGATCCTGCTGGGACACAGGCGCAGCTGTCTCCCGGTGGGCTCCTTCCGGGCCGTACAGTTACAGTTTGGATTTAATTGTCTGTTGTTGTTATTGTTGTTGACGATTTTTTTTTTAATCACAGCAGCCCCAGTTTAGCGGATTGATTTACTAGTAGTATTGGTAAATATGATCACGTGGGCTCCACAACCAATGGTTGAGGGTTGCAGTCTGCAAAATACTACGATTGTTCTCAGGGAGGGCATCATACACAGTTAACAGAGTAACCTTTTATATGACTAAGAGGGGAACCTAAAAATGTCGTCTAGTGGCACCATAAGTAACTATTATGTCGATTCTCTCATAGGCCATGAAAGCGAAGAAGTTTACGGGAGTAGATTCGTCCAGGCAGGTCACAGTGCGTCCTCCAGGCCATCAGGTGTTGCAGAGAGTTCAGATTTTTCTTCCTGTAGCTTTGCACCAAAATCCACCGTGTTCTCCACTTCTTGGTCCACGGTCCATCCGCAGCCGTCTGCGGCAATGACAGGGATCTACCATCCCTACATGCACCAGCCCCACTTAGGGGCAGCCGAGACTGGCAGATACGTGCGCTCCTGGATAGAGCCCTTCCCCGGCTTCCCCAGCAGCAGCTCCAGCTCCTCCAACGGGCGCCACTACGGGATAAAGCCTGAAACGGGAGCAGCTGCCTCCTCTTCCTCCTCCTCCTCCTCCTCCTCCACCTCCAAAAGGACTGAGTGCTCCTCGTCCCGAGAGTCTCAAGGGATCAGTGTGCCCGAGTACACGTGCAATTCCTTCCTGCAGGAGACCCGGGAGAAGACGGCTACTTGCAGCCCTAAGGAGCCTCCAGGCTGCAGCCACAACCCCAGCCCGAGCAGCGATCTGAAGGAAGAGAAGCAACAGCAACTTGACCCAAGTAAGTAAAAAAGAAATTGCCCCTTTGATTTATTGCCGAAACCTGTAAGGCTCCAATGTGCAAAACTGATAGTTTTACTAACCTATAAAAACGTCTAGACGCCTACCCTAGCGCAAGCAGCAACAAGCACCCATAAAAGACTCCACATAACCACCTACCATCAAGACATGATTTGTACAGTAAACAGACTGGGGTATTAAGGCTTTTATGATAATTCCTACAAAGTTGTGAAGAGTCCATCCTTCGTTAAATTTAACGACCTTTCTTCCCTCACCCCCGTCTCCCCCTTCTCCCTATATACCTCCCTTTTTCCAGATAATCCGGCAGCAAACTGGATCCACGCTCGTTCAACGAGGAAAAAGCGTTGTCCCTATACAAAGTACCAAACTCTGGAACTGGAAAAAGAATTCCTCTTTAACATGTACCTGACTCGGGACCGCCGTTACGAAGTAGCTAGGATTTTAAATCTCACAGAGAGACAGGTCAAAATATGGTTTCAGAACAGAAGAATGAAAATGAAAAAGATGAACAAGGAGAAAGGAAATAAAGGAGACTAACCCCCGGGGGTAGACACGCATTCTTCTTCTTCTTATTATTATTATTATTATCGTTCCCCCTCCAGCACCAGATGCGTTTTTGCAGAACTTTATATCAATCTGATCTTTGAGGTAGAAGGGGAAATGTGATCTATGTCAGGTTTTTTTTTGGGGGGGGGGGGAATTCTGTCTTGCTCGCCAATGTGTTTATGAAAGTTGCTTCATTTCCCTCTCTCCCTTTCCCCAAACTGTTTGGTTCATGATATTGTGAGTGAACGTTAGCTTTGGGACCTTAGTGTTAAATGTTTTACGTGTTTCTTAAAATGTTATGTAGTGTAGATAGTCACTTTGCCAAAATAAAGGTAAAGGACATAAGTATAATTATGATAATAAATATATATATTGAAGTACACCTGTTTAAATCAATAGCAGTATTGTGTTGTTCATGACATTAAAATAATCTATTACCAAAACCTCTGTTTTCAGTCCTGAATTTTGTCCTTTGCATTAGGTGCCAGAGTGAGGCAATGAGAACATTCTTCTTCTTCTTCTTCTTCTTCTTCTTCTTCTTCTTCTTCTTCTTCTTCTTCAGTGCACTATTAGGCGATTGTGTCATACCTGAAGCAGTTTTCAATAGGCCTAACATTTACTGATGCCTTGGATAGCTGGAGTTCTGAATATTAGTAAATGTTGTATCAGCCATCACATGTTTCTAACTAAAGACCTGTTGTAATTATTGTCAGTTATTCCATAATAAACTCCTACTAGATCAAATGAAATCACTGCAATTATATGCGCAACCCGTGTGCGTTCCTCTTCTTTTGGCACCGCATAATTAGCCGCAATCATATGAAAACAACAAATGCACTATTTTCTCAGTGTCTGGTATATGCCCCAATAAGCATTTTTATGTATAATACTGGTTAATTTATCGTTAACGCGAGGCTTTAAAAAGGCAGTAGAGACTCTGATCTCTCGGTTATTTCGTACACAGGAATTTTGGAAAGAAGATTGCTGCCCACTGTAGCTCCAAATGAAAACTACTTCAACACAGATACTAACTCAGCCTGATATTTGTAGTTACCGAGATAAAAAAAGATTCATAATGTTTCTACTATAGTCAGCAACCGCCTTCTCTAAAAGTTAATCGCAAGGGGGTTTGGCTTAAATTGTAGATATGCCTGCATCATTTTTCAGAAAACACGTTATACACAAATTGTCTTTCAAAAATCAGTAAAGTTTCACAGGTGACCTCTTGGAGTA
This sequence comes from Eretmochelys imbricata, assembly GCF_965152235.1. Taxonomy (NCBI): domain Eukaryota; kingdom Metazoa; phylum Chordata; order Testudines; family Cheloniidae; genus Eretmochelys; species Eretmochelys imbricata. The sequence continues at coordinate 43,427,275 of NC_135582.1, forward strand.
ATCTAGGAAATATTTGGAGCTCCAAAGCCAAATATTTACGATACCTAATTAATTATTTTTTTGCCATTTTAATCTCTGCGCTGTTTAATCTGAACACTAATAGATTCAGAATGGATTCATGCCACTTCCAGGTTATCAACTGGAGGAGAGGGGGAGAGTATGTAGCAACACATCTCATGCCTTCAGCATTTATAAACACACAGGACTTTATCAAGATAATTAAGATGAAGTTCATTGTAAAAGAACCTTGCTTTGTTTAAAGAGCAACCATTAAAATGAAGGATCTGCAAATGTTTATGAGCAGTTGTTTAAGATTAAGGAAAGAGTTGCAGAGATCTGGTACTTAACGTTTTTACCTCTGGAAAAAAAGTGGAAAGGCAGATAGTGCTAAGAAAAGGTGTTGCATTGCTTCCCCATTCATTGTCAACCCTATACCTATAATTCTTTTAAAGCAGGAAGAACCGAGGTATAATAAAACCATTGAGATGGCTAGACGTCTGGACCTAATGAGTTTACGATATGCTATGGCGCTTTTCTTTGAAACTATCTTATTTTGATGTTTGCGGTTGTTAGAAGAAAACAAAAATACAGACAAAACTCGGTCTTAAAATCTGGACTATAAATTGCAGTATGTCACCATTGGGCCAAGACAACACAGTCAAGAAAAGACACTCAGGTCGAAAAGTTAACAGAGGTTTTAACATGTAATTTATTGTTAAATTATATTTGTAGAAGTGTTAGATGGTGATCAATGCTGTTGCGAATAGGTACATATTTTTGAAAGTAGCCGTTTTTACTGGCTGATCTAAGATGCAAGCTGTATTACTGCAATCGGGACGCTTCATGGCATTGATTCCATTACCTATGCTGGGAAGAAACTGCAATCAAACTAAGGCGATATAGATAGAACCTGATTTTAATATTTGCCAGTCGAAATGGCAGGGTTGAAGTTGTCCTGTTTTTTTTTTTTTTTTTTTTTTTTGCGTTGTATTTATGTATATTTATTTCCAAATGGTCTGAGGAAAATGAAGGCGTTTCGAGCCACTGGGTAGCCTACAACTTCCATTTAAACAAGGTGCTGTCTGTGTCCAGCGACACGACATTTTAGTTCCTATAGGCTGACTGCTTTAAGAATGAAATATAAGAACTGTACTATATACCAATCAGTTAAGTGGAATGTTCGGTGTATTTGAGATAAACAATTGGCTGGATGATGAAAAGAATAGTCTTTACTGAAGTTTACAGTTACAAAAATAATTAAATCAAAAGCAAGTTCAAAAATTCTGAACCTGAAAATACCAAACATCTAGTATTAGTGATGTAAGATGTCAAGTAACAGGACCAAAAATGGGAGAGCAACGGTCTTCAACATTTAAGCCCTTAGACGTCTTTATTGGCTGCTTTGTCTAAAGAAGACACTTAATTTTACCCGTGCTTAATTATAGCACGGGTAAAAATGGAAAGACTACTATAAATGTGTTAAAAGATACGGTATTATAAACTATGAATAAAAAGCTTTTTGTGACTAAAGGTATAGAATTCAACCCACTCTATTTCTCAGTGTAAAGAGTGCTGTTCTCTACATTCCTTTGGTTTTGTATGCCTTGCTTAGATAACTTTAGATGTTGAACGTGAAAGATAAGAGCTGCTATTTATATAATTCATGGAAGCCAGAGTTAAAACGAGTAAACTACTTTTAAACCAAGGTAGAGTAAGTATAGATAGAGAGAAGTTAAAGCGATTTGGTTGCTGATCACAATTTCAGTTGACCACTAGAGAGAGCTGTTGCTCCATTTTATGATTCTTGAGACGCCACTGCTTCTGGCTTTCGTGCAGAATGTATTTTTATTAAAATATAGACATTCCGACTTTTAATCATGAATTGTACATTTGTAATCCAAATTAAACAAGTGTAACTGTTCTTTACTATGATCTAAATGGATAACTTAGAAAAACCTTGCGCAATCAGCAGTTTTGAGATGACAGAAAGATTCTGGCAGACTACACCTTATATGGCACAATATTTAATTATATGAAGCCATAAATATATAAACAGCTATGTTTTTTTCCAGGAGGTTTCAGCTCATTGTATTATATTTAAGTTATGACAATAAACATAATGATAAAATCCTTTACTTATAAGTTGTTCCCTGGAAAAAAAATAAAAGCAAGAAGTAATGCCGGCTTATTGGGCCTATTGTCGAAAAATGCTCCCTGTATTTTCTAGGATTTGTTACTGAAACTATAAAATACTTGAAGCTCTTTATGGATATTAAGCAAAAGTCTTGTGCATTCTTTCAATTAATTTACAGATTTCAGGAGTATGAACATAAACGTTATAAAGACCAAGGGTAAAAAGAAGGTAAGAAGTTAAGTTTGAACGATATTTCCCATTGTGATCTCTTCCTTGTGTTTTACAAACAAGACGAGGTTTATTGAGGTCAGAACTGGTATATGTTTCATTAAGATAAAACATATACCTAATTTTTCTCTGAGTGATCATCTGTGCATAATAATATTTATGGCTTCAGGGGAAAAAAACCTATAAATTTTATAGGGAATAAAACACATTTATTTTAAAGAACAGTTAGGGACGTAACAGACGGATACACTGTTATGAAATAATATATTGCTATATTTCACAGGCAATCTCTAGATGTATTCCTACACCCAATTAGCATAGCAAGGAAAATAAGGTCTGTCTCCATAGCCATACATTTCCATCTCACAAAAGGAATCAATAGGACAATATTTTAGGGACTGACTCCGCTCCCAGTTGCGCTGGTGTAAATCCTAAACGGTGTAGCTCTTCTAAATTTTGGAATTTACCCTGCAAATCAAGTGTGCAGCCTTTTTCACACAAGAAGTATGCGTTGTCATAAGTAAGAGCGGCTCCATGGAATTGGGATTTGCAGGATCGAGACCTACACTTGTAGAATAAGCAGTTCAGTATGTTTTTCAAACACACATACTCAGCTGAACACAAGATACTTGTTAGAAGCAATTACAGATTAGAAACCATAACACCAACAATAATTTGCGTACATATCCTTTAAAACAACTGAGCTGGAAAATAAATTCTCCGGAATAACATTGTATATTTTATGACATTCTATTTCTTCCTTTCCGCTGAAAGATGTCTTAACGTGTTTTATGTTAAACTGGATATTCTGTCTCGGGTTTTTATGCATAGACAAGTTCATTTTGTGGAAGTTACCGCATGTTACCTACATAAACAGAAAAAAAAATGGATGTTTATTGGACACAATAACATAAGGGAGAAGTATGTGTGTGTGAGAGACAGTGAAAGATGGGAAAGGATTCTGGAGTCTCTTTTATGTAACCACAAATATTTTTTTCGATTCGCAACAGACGGTCACACATGGCTCTGAGTGGATCTATATAATATTTCACCTAAACGTTATTGTATGTTTAAAACAGGACATTGAGATCATATTCATGTTTATCCTATAAACTGACTTTTATTTAACGAAACTCTTTTGCCAAAATATGGGAAAATCGGGGGTCGATTCCGCACCGCTTGAAACCAGTGGGAGTTTGACCAATGTGGGAAGTGGATCAGACTCTCAAGTCTTTGTTTGAATTGAATTTAAAGACAGAATCACTAAATTCGTAGGGAGGGACCTGAATAATCCCCTGTATTTATTTCTTTGCCCAAATAACAGATTAATAAGGCAGAGCTTCAGGTGTGGAACGTTGGAACAAACATTGACCAGCCTCTATACTCTATGAATTATTTGGGGGAGTGCTATGGCCTGTGTTATACAACAGGTCAGACTAGATGGCCAGGATGGGCCCTTCTGGCCTTGGAATCTATGAATCTCCCTTGGCATTCTGCTGAAGTGAATTCAGAGAGAGCAGCGTGTACTGTACACCGAGAAATGCAAATAGCCTACAAGCCTTCCTTCCCTGGCCCCTGAGAACCTTCCTACCCTATTTCTTATTCCATCCCCAAGCGATGCTAATGCTCACCCACACATTCTTCTTTTCTTTTTTTTTTTCTCCTTTTTTTTTTCCTTCGCTAATGACGTTCACCCAGGGTGAAATGATGGAAAGTATATTCATAGGCATGATTTCCATTCAGTATCAATTAACCTGGGAGTCGCAGCCATGCGTGCACTGCGTCAAGGGTAACCGTGCATCTCATTTCCAATCTATCTGCTGGCTTAGACAATGGCCTGATTCCTGCGGAGGACACCGGGGCCTTTCTCTGTTGCGTGGGTTTACCTGTAGAACAGTTATCTCCCTGTTGCATTGCCAGCGGAGACGGATGGACGGCTATAGCTCCAGATGATCAGCCCGTCCCTGAGCATGTTATTTTGCTTCTCCGGGTTAGGTGCCTTCCCTCGCTTCCCCAGGTCTCCCCTTTGGTTCCCTTGTCCCGTGTATTAGACAGGCCTGCGCGTTGCACGTTAGCCCTACCATTGAATTTGGAAGAGGCACATTAGCCCTTGGCAGAGCTGCCTGTTTATGGCAGGCGTGGGTGTCTCTGTGTCTCAGGGCAGGCGTCTGGCCCGCAGCGCGCTCAGCCATTGGATCAACCCGCCCCGCAGTTATCTGGGGCCGATCTCGGCCTGCTCCGCGGGGTTTTAAATATGCGCTTTCCGAGCACACCCCGGGGGTGCAGGTGGCGGGGGCTAGGAGGGGGGTATTTGCGCTGTGCCTCGGGAGCGGGACGTGCCAAGCCAGGCCGAGGCTCCCCCTGCCCGGGAGCGCGTGTGCGTGTGTGTGGGGCCGCGGTGTGTGCCTGATAGGAAACCGTAAAAGCAGCGAGGCAGGTCATTCGGGGAGCGAGTCCGTCCCAGCCCGGGCACCGCCGCCGCGCAGAGCAGCAGCCGGACGGCAGCGGCGCCGCCAGCAGCGCGGAGCGGAGCGGAGCGGGCCGGGGGCGGCCGCGGCAGCCCCTCCCGGGGCCTGGGCCCCCTGCGCCGCCGCCTGCTGCTGTGCTGGCCGCGGGCCCCCTCCCCCGGCCGCGGGCAGCGCCCATGAGCTCCTACTTTGTCAACCCGCTGTACGCCAAGTACAAGGCGGCGGCCGCGGCGGCGGCGGCGGCGGCGGGCGAGCCCCTGGGCCCTGCGTACTACGACTGCCCTTTTGCGCCCGAGGTGAGCGGCCGCCACGCTGCCGCCGCCACCGCCCTGCTGTACGGGACCAGCGCGGCCGCCGCCGCGGGCTTCCAGCCGCACCCCGGGCCCGGCGGCGGGGGCCCAGACTATTACCTGCCGGCCGGGGGGAGCCCTGCGGCTGCCTACCAGCCGCCTCCTCCCCCCGCTCCCGCGCCGCCTCCTCCTGCCCCCTGCGGCGGGATTACCTGTCACGGGGAGCCCGCGAAATTTTACGGATACGATAATTTACAGAGACAGCAGCTTTTTACGACCCAGCAAGAGGCCGAGCTGGTACAATATCCTGACTGTAAATCGTCCAGTGCTAATATTGGCGAGGAACCAGACCACTTAAATCAGAGCTCGTCTCCCGCTCCAATGTTCCCCTGGATGAGACCGCAAGGTTGGACGCAGGCAAAAACAATTTGCTTCCATCTCACGTCTGAGTTCTAAACTTCTTTTCCTTCTCTCTCCTCCTCCTCCTCTCCCTCTTCCTGTCTCTGCGGCTCTGTGTGTGCTGGAACCGCGCTGGGGTTTGAGAATAAAGTAACACAGCGAGGAAACCAAAGTCTGTGCAGTAGATGCAGGAGACACCAGGGTAGCCTTAAACTCTCTGCTCATAGGCATAGGGCGTAAATCCCATGAATACAGGTACACCCGTGTCAAAAAAGCTCTGTGCTTAAATGTAAATACTGGGTATGTTTTTCCAGAGATCAGATCATAAAGTAAGACAGTAAATTCTGATGTGTAATGAAAGCAGAGTAGTGTAAGAAATGTCTACAGCTATTTTTCTGTACCCTTGTACACAACTCCATATCTAAATAGCCACATATCTGTATGTATTCGTTGTATGCACCTAGATAGTCTCCCAGCTGTATGCTTATGTCTAGATGAACAGACACATATAAGAGCCCAGGGCAATGAGCTCTTTGTTTTGAAAAATGCTGTGTTTTTGTTTTAATCAGCAGCGCCTGGTAGGAGGAGAGGAAGACAAACATACAGTCGTTTCCAGACGCTAGAGCTGGAAAAGGAATTTCTGTTTAACCCTTATCTGACAAGGAAGAGAAGGATTGAGGTATCCCACGCGCTAGGACTCACCGAGAGGCAGGTAAAGATCTGGTTTCAGAACAGGAGGATGAAATGGAAAAAAGAAAACAACAAAGACAAATTCCCAGCTTCCAGACAGGAGGGAAAGGAAGGGGAGGCCAAAAAGGAAGCACATGATCTGGAAGAAGACAGAGCTGAAGGCCAGACGAATTAAGTTTTGCCTTTAAACATTAATAAAAGACTATTGAAAATAACGATCCACGCATGCTGGGAAACACGGCCGGTTTTCTTTGCTGTAAAGGTCCTTACCTGTGTTTCAGGCTATCCTGTGTCTTTAGGCTTGACGTTTCTGTACTTTTGTTTTTTGTTTTGTTTTTACTGTATCAGGCCCAATCTCTAGATCACTTATTCTTATTTACATGGAAATTTGATACCGAATATGTAGCAATATATTTTGATTGTAATTTTCCAAAGTTTAAAAGATGGTGATTACTGTCAGCGACATAAACTTCCTAATGATAAGTACCAATAAGCGAGACATATAAAATGCTTTATTAATCAGAACAAGTGCACTTGTACTATTTTAAACTTTTTCCTATATTATGTTGAGTAAGTTAAAGAAATCTAATAATTTTGAAGAAATTATCTTATTAAAATATTTACCTTCTATTATTGATATTGATTAAAATAAACATAATTTTATTCAAATGTAATACTTACCCGTTTTCTTATCTCCCTTTTGTAATTCATTGGCTCGATAACCTTCTGGAGGTCTGCAATTACGGTAACTTTTTTCCTTTCATCGTTTCTCACTATATATGGTATAGCTGGGAGAGCTTAAGTCGAAGTCTTAAGGAGCACAGCCGAAAAACGGCATTCTTTTAGACAAAGAACAGGTGACCTGAAGTCTATGGAAACTGCGATAGCCACAAGATTGTTGTTGTTTTGGTTGCTATTTGTTTTTAAATAGGCTTTATCTTGTTCTGGCTGAGTCAATGGAAGCTTGTCATTGATTTCAATGGTAGCAGACTTTTACTTTTTTGCCATAGTTAATTTGAGAGAGAGAACTTTGTGACAATTAAATCGTCTATTGAATTAATACTTGAAAGGCCGGTGATATAGTTCAGAAGGCCTGTTCCTGCATTTCTTTGATACTTAGTCTCTTGAAGTCATTGGGCATTTGGGGTGCACAGGTAATGCAGGATCTGGTCCATGCCCATTAACTCTCCAACACTGCTACTGTTTCACAGTTACTTAGAAACCATTCATCTCACCATGAATTTTCCTCGTATTTTCATTTTCAGCTGCTGTTGTAATTTTCATGAATTGCATGTTATTGGTCTATTTACCTTTTACAATATTTGTTTATTGCAGGGTCGCCATATTTATTTGTGTTATCCGTGTGGGCCTAGTAAAATCGTTTGATCCATCTTGATTTTTTTCCCCCAGTGATGCAGTCCATACGTCTTCATACTGTTATTCTTGAAAACAGCAATGCCTCTTGCAAATGAATATTGTGATCAGAACTCAAAATAGTAGAACACATCTCTGACTATTTCATAAAATGTAGATCGCTTTAGTTAGGCATGTACTGTCTGCATTTCCACAATAATACGTCTTTGTAATGCTACAGAACATCAACGTCAGCAGGGTAATAAAGTTTATTTCCATTTTTTCATTTAGTAAGAAGGGGAATTTGTATAGACATATATATGATACTGCTAAATGACAATCCAGTTTTAATTAAGAGTTTTCAGGTTTCAAAAATCTTATCCATCAACTATTTCAGTCTCTGGCACATAACCGCACGATGCTATTGGACAGGTATACTTTTATTTTATCTTTAAAGGAAAACGCAGCCAAACACAGGACTCCTATCCTGCTAAACCTCACTCATCTGAGTATTCTTTACTCACATGAGTACTCTTGTGTCTACTAGGTTTGGAAGCATGAATAAAAGCTATTCAACTAAGTAAATCTTTGCAGGATACGGCCCTAGACCAGTGCAGATCGAGATAAGCACAAACGAAAAGGGAAAGGCCCTTTTAACCCCTAAACAAAGCTACCTGTATATTTCTGATTTTTGGTTTTCTCTCATTTCGTGTGGGGCTGTTTGAAAAAAAAACCCTTGGGGATTGGTATCGTGTAGTCTCATTAATCCTGAAATTTAGAAATATAAAACAGCCCAGAGGAAAATGCTTATATTTAGAACAGGCGATGTGAAGGGATCTCTCCAAAAAGGCGTAAGGTCCCCAGGATCTCATAAGAAAAGTATACCATGCTACTCGTGCTTTTGCTTGAGAGGCAGTTGCAAACTTGATCAAAAAGCAAGTCCCCCTGCTTTAGTATAATGCTTCGATATCTTTTTGTTCTGATAGAGAAAATACTATTTTTCTCCCCCAGGCATGATATTTCTCATGATCTGATCGGACCAAGTGAAAATAATCCTTGTCTGCTGAAGATTTCTATTTCATAGTCTCCATCAAGATTTTGCTTAGAACCTTCTCCTCCCCACAGTCCCTCCCACATTACATGAATTATGTTTCGTGCAAAGAAACCACAGGAACGCGCTCAGTGGTGCAACAAATGGCTTCCCGCTCTTAAATTATCTGGTTGATAAACAAACGTGTCCTCGCGGAAGCAGAAATCTAAAATTGTGTAAATACCAGTTGCCTGTAATGTATACTGGGGTGGGGGAGGAGGGTGTAGGGGGGTTTTGAAATGGCCCACACTTCAGCCCAATTTGTGTGCAGCCCTGCGCTGCGCTGTTTGCTCAGACCAAACTGCTAGTTCAGACAAGCCCCGATCCTGCTCCCTTTGATTCAGTGGTGCAGGATCCGCCAGGAGTGAGAACTGTATTAGTGGGACAAATTCCAATCTCAGTTGCTTCGCTGAAAATCCATAAAAAGAAAAGGAGTACTTGTGGCACCTTAGAGACTAACCAATTTATTTGAGCGTAAGCTTTCGTGAGCTACAGCTCACTTCATCGGATGCTCACGAAAGCTTATGCTCAAATAAATTGGTTAGTCTCTAAGGTGCCACAAGTACTCCTTTTCTTTTTGCGAATACAGACTAACACGGCTGCTGCTCTGAAACCTGAAAATCCATAGTAATTCCACTGAACGCAGTGCAGTTTTCCCGGATTTGACACGATCTAAGGAGGTGTGAAATATGGCCTAAAGAGAGGCACTGGGCAAGGATTTATAAAATTCAGGTTAACTGGTTTCTTTTACTCCGGTGCACTTGTATACTTCAGACTGAACCTCATCTAAAGAAAACAGCCTTGAAGGAGAGCGATTCAAGCAAAGCTATTGTTCTGATCTATTTTATAAAGGTGAAAAGTTTGATCTCCTACTTGGTTAAAACTCCTAAACGTGTGGAAACTGCAGAAAATCCATGAAGCAAACATTTTGCTGCATGAATTTGCATAAATACACCAGTACCCCCCTAGTGTCAGCAAAGGCTGTGTGATTTGGTAATGTAGACTTACAGGCAACCTGATATTCGGAAACAGAAAATATATTCTTTTTTTCTTTTTTTTTTTTTTTTAATATCAGGGGTAAAAATATACTCCCTGACCGGAGACAACATGAACATCTTTCCTCCGGACCAAAACTGGCTTGACTAAATTATATGTAGGAAAATCCTGTCACAGGGAAAGCCATTTTGAAAGGCCAGGAATGTCTGAACTAGTGTACCAATGACTACCGTAGTCTATAAACCCGAATCTTGCTTTTTAAAGTGGCTATTTATCCCACTGATATGTATCAATCTGGATGAAGACTTTTGTGGACAAATATTTGATTCTAAAATAAATCTATTTTTCAAAGCAGAGAGAATAAAATACAAATATCTATTAAAAATTGCTTGTTCGCATGTTTTTCTAGAGAGGTGTATAAACAGGTTACCAGCAAAGAAAAGGAACTAACGTCCACGCACTCTGTACAATTTATTTGCAGTGGGCTAGCAATATTACCCCAGAGTATATCCATCTCGTTCGTTCTTGGGGAAAGGGGCCCCCAAAAACACTTTTAATTTTGGCTTTGTGAGTTTATAATGCTATTTCGTACCCTTGGCTCTCGGATATCAGTGTGGAATTCCGCTAAATACATCGATGGCACAAAATGGCCCACAGTGTGACAACATACAGCCCCGTAAAATCTGGGTCCTGTGATTTACAATGAAAACAATGAAAAGTGTTTTCGATGAGCTAGTGGATGCAGCGCCAATTCAAACAAATCCCCAAGAGCAGTTTATGAAAATGGCACCTTTTATTTGTGCGATTTAATTTCAATTTTCAACATCTGTGCTTTACAAGAGTGAATTACAAAATATCACTGCTGTTGATACCTCTATGCATGGACGTTGTTGTGTGTATTGCACTTGTGTGACATTCATTTCGATGTCCCTTTGCTCACCTGTAATTCACTCATGTAGAATATTAAAGAAGGGGGTGTATATATTTCAGGATACTTTATTGTAAACTCTCTTTTCCATTTGTTTGCACAATTATCTTGGATGCTGATAGGGGAGGATTCGTAGCAATGTCCTAATGTCAAAACGTGAAGAGGAAACACCCAGGAATGTCTGGCGGTTTTGCTCCGATCTGCATATGTAGGTCCAGGGACAATTTTTAAGAAATCAAAGTTTTTTCTGAGCGGCAAATGTCATACACATGGCTGTTTTCTCCAGATACAAACGGGTTAATTAAACTCACGTAAAAATGGAAAAAACACACAACAGTTAAACAACGTGGAAGATTCCACCTTCGAATTAAAGAAGCCACTGAGCAACCTGTGTGCATTAAAAATTTGAGACTAGTTAGGAAGAAATTATTCCAGCTCAGTTTATTTGTAGGCTATCAGTGAGCTTCAGTTCAGTAGGGGCGCTAAAGCAGTTCTGTTTCTTTTTGTTTGGGGAAAATATAAATTACATAAATTAAAAAACGGATTAGGAATAAATTCCAACACTCCTGGTATATGAAAACCAAGAAATTTAGATAACAGGTAGGGAATCTAAGGGATCTCCCCTTTGTATAGCGCTGGCACCAGAACTTCTGGGAGGACTCCAGAGACTTTAGGACGCAGGCTTGTGTTTTTGTGGAAATAAGCACGCTTCAAACAAACCCGGATTTCTTTTGCATTTTCTTCCATAACTTCTCTGCCTGGGAGTGCGACTCTTCAGCGGGGTTGATTACACGACCAAGTCAGATTGCACAGATGATCTGCCATGCCACGGAAAATAGGGGAAAGACAGGAAATAAAGCTAGAGAGAGAGAGAGAGAGAGGGAGAGAGAGAGCAGGCAAAAGAAACATGGCGCTGGTAAGCAGTATGTGCAAAATCCGCAAGGAATTGCAGTAAATTCCTTTTTGTTTGAAGAAAATTTACAACTTGGTAATAGACCTTTTTATGACCTATTTGGGCTTGTCATTGGCTGAGGCTGGTCATGTGCAGGCAGTGATGGCTTTCATGGCCTTTTTCCTGATTTCCCTGGCGAATTTCCCCCTGCATTCTGCCTTCTGAGAGCCTCAACCCCTCTTTTTCTAACCTTTGTCTCCGATGAGGTGTATTATAGTCGCTATGATGTTTGTGTACTGATCCATTTTAGATCAGGGCTCTTTAAAAAAAAACTCGCCCGATTCCTGCGGGCTGCTACCTTGTCAGCCTCCAGCTATTTTGAGGACTCATAAGCGAGCATCTCGCTGCCGAGCGGCAAGGTCCCAGTCTGCCAGGCTGGCTCCCGGAGCTCTCTCCCTGTACCTGTTAGCCCCATTGTCTTTTGCCTTTTTATTTTATGCGGCTCGGATTGCTACCAACCAGTCTAATGGATTACAGCGATCCTCCTCGGCTCCCCTGCCTTCTTCCAGTGCAGCAAGCGGGTAAGGAATTCATTCATTTCTGCCTTATTACAGGGCTCCCCAGAACCCAGACGCCACCAGATGACTTGAGAAGTCATAAAAGAAAGTGTTCGGGACAGTAATAGCCGTCGCATTCATTTAGGCACTCAGATATCTTCGAGTCTAGGTCACTAACTGCACTGAATGTGGCTGCTAACTGCCCCTGCCTGTTTTGTCACCTGTCTGAGAGGCATTTTCTGATTCTTTAAGCCACAAGCAGGCACCACTTTCAAAACTATTTTTATTGGGGTGTATTTGGTCTTGTTGAAGGGCTGTCTCGAAGAGCAAGCTCTAGGAAAATGTGGCGAAGGTGATCAAAATACTCTGCTGACTGCCGAAGCAGGAAGTTCAGTTGAAGCAGAGTGTACGCTACTCAAAGATAGAGAACAGACATTTTAATGTGTGTGATATTCTTTGCTTTGCTCCAATAAAGGGCTTTTTGACGCATTGCTTAGTCTAATGATTTTGTAGTGTGCTCCAGATTATAGAATTCATTTGCATAACTACAGATTAACAGGTGTTTTTCTGACCAGAATTTTGGTCATTAATAATTTGCAACGCTGAATGACACATGAAAGTTATCAGTGTTGAGCCTGGATGAATAATGCTATCAGTTCTCAGTTATTTTGGATTTATGCTGTTAGCAATTTACGAGTGACGTTGACACTGAATATAAATATTTTACAGCAACTCTTCTCTCTATGCTTTTAATTATATCAAACCATAAAGGATGTGTATGTGATCTGATTATTTCTTGCTGCTTAGCTTTATTCATCACAAGGCAGAATTTTATAATCATGAAAATATAAGACTCTGAAGTTAATGAATATTTCAGAATTTAAAGAAGCTTTGTAGTAACTGTCTACTGTGTGTTTAATTTTCCAGGGCTATCTAGGTCGATTTTTTTCCAGATCTATATTGTCTTGATTTTATTTTATTAATATATTGCATACCACGTATTATACTGATACAAGGAATACACATAAACGTACTCACGTATACCATTTCTAGAGTTGTAAACATACAATACAATACAATGCAATGCAATGCAGTACAACAGTTCTAACGGTACGATTTGTAAATGGTAAAATTACATATATAAGTTAATTATACTTTTATAAACAGATTAATTTAAAAATATATAGATATTATACACAAATAATATATATTTTCTGTGTTATGCAAATATTTATAATCTACCTATTACAAACTATATTTTGAAATGTATATATAATAATTATGTAATTGTTTATCCTCAGTGATAGAAATGTTGTATTGCATCTAATGTTTACAATTCTGGAAAAAGGTCAAGATATATTATATAATATATACATAGAACATTTTACAACAGCATTATTTAGGTGACAAGCAATCATTTATGATGTCAAATATAAGCATTGTATATAATATTCAGAATTGATTATGAAAATAGAAAGGATTCTACTGGGTTCAGGACAGCTATTTTGAAGCCTTCAGAATTAAACAGTGTCAATCCCTCACTGTGTGTGCCTTCCAATAGGTCTACTATCCCATAAGCTTGCTATAAAGAGTAAAGTGAAGACTCTTAAGTTTCTGGTGCTTTATATGTTTCCTTTCGCAACACCATAATTACGTTTGATTTAAAAGGACAGGTTGGGGAAATAACTTCTGACACAGCAACAATTTACAATATCAATTGGAAAAATATGCATTAGCTAATAATTTGTTTCTCAGAATGACTCCTCATGTGATATAGTTATTAGTATAGGTAATATTATGCAGTCGATTAGTAATAAAACTCTAAAATTTTGTAAAATTCACTCTCTTAAAAATGTTTTCAAATTATTAGCAGCTTCTGGGTGGGTGGGGAGAATGCCCTATAACTTTGCAAGGGCGAATTTTAAAAATATGCTCATGTATATATTATATATACGGATAATGGGTTTGTATTTATATACACACCCTTTGAACAGTTTCTTTGGTACTTTGCGGCTTTTTTCCGAAAAGGGACGGCATTCAATTCTCTGTACCTCTCTCGATATATTTCTGTTCTTAAAATACACAAACACACACATGCTGCTAAGTTTGTGTGTGTGTGTGTGCTTCTAAATTGCAAACATTTTAAAGAAAGTATATGTGTTTATCTGTGTGTCTATTTATTTGGTTGCAAAGTGTTCATAATGTAACATGAAGCAGGTGTGAGAAGTACAATGTGAATATTGATTTCTATAATTAATTTAATCTTTGAAAGGAAATAGAGGATTCATTAAATAGACGTTAATGGCGTACACTCTGCAAAGAATAACCATAATCAAGGAAACTGCAACCAGGAACCAGTCGTGCTATCCAGACCTCATTAACACTCGTTTAATATTTAAAGATAAAGTTATAGCCCATGCTTCATTTTTGTAAGTAAATTCCCTCACTTTTTGTCTAGAAGAAAAACATAGATGAATGAGCTGAGTGAGTGTCCTTAGATGCTTGGTGAATATCCTTGGGGGGCGGGGGGATGCGAACATAAAGCACCTAATAGGAAAAATTAATACAAGATTTTTTCCCTGAGCCTTAGAATCCAGCGATTTGTTTATTTTCCAATCATGTTTTCTCGAAGAAATATATTTCTCATGGACTGCTTTATGAGCTCTTGGGGCAGAAAAAATCAGAACAAAGACAGTATTTCACTCCTTGGCTGGCAGGCAGCTGTTAAAGGTATTTACTGCTCTACTGCAGTGCGGCAGTGAATGCTGCTGGCAGTGTTAGAGGAAAAAAACTGGAAGTTAAAGGAAAAGATGAAGCACAGTAAACATTTCAACCATTCAGCTCGGTACAGTTTGTACTAAGAATCACCAAAGTAGATACGATACAACAAAAATATATTTCATTGATGCACGTTGTCAATTTTGCTTGTTAAAGGGAGGAATCTCAAATCTCTAATTCTAAAAGGGGAAATAACAAAATAATAAAAGCGTTCTACATTCTCCAAGAAACATGTGATTTCCAGTGTCTGAACTTAGTTTGCCAATCAGAGGGAACCGGTGATTATATCAGCTCCCATGAAAAATGGTTTCAAGTGCTTGCAAAGGTGAAGGTGGGAAGAAGAACAATTTATTTTGGCAGGTTTTAATGAAAAGGAAAACTGCCCAATGTTTCACATCTATGTATGCACTCTTACCTGTTTCATTATTAGGAAAGATGTTATTTTTCTCTAGTTCTCTCTCTCTCTCTCTCTGTTTGTGCATACATACGTGCATTCTGATAATGGGTGTTTATATTGTATGTGTAGAGATAGATAGACAGATAGATCCATCTACACTATAGGCAGGTATTGGCTAATAAATTTTTAAAAATTGAAAAATAAACCCAAGCAAGTTGGAAAAAAAATGGAAAAAAAGCCCAATGCGCTTTTGATTCTATATTTGCTAATGTTGGACATTCTTTCATTTTCGCTGTTTTCCAAAGGCTCCTATTATACCTGACGTTGGGCCAGAGAGTGTAATCACCTTTAAAGCAGCATCCCGCACTGCCTGCAATGGGGAGTTCTCCTTCAGAGTAGCTGGCAAAATGTGCCCCGGCGTTTACTCCTTTGTCAGGAAAGAGACAGGTTTATTTTAAACATCAGTTATTTGTTATTTTCAGTCCTATGCTTTTTTCTCCTCCTGGCATTTTATTAGGCCAGAAATCAATAGAACTACTCGAAGAGTAAGGTGCCACTCAAAGTGAATAAATTGGCAGAGTCTGCCACTAAGTACAAGGAAGTTTTTTTTTTTTTTTTTTTTTTTTTGCAGATGAACATATTCCTTCCAGATGTTTGATATCTTTTTGTCTTTCAAAGCTATACAATCATATTCTGCCTTTTGCATCGGCTTTCTCAGTTTCTGTGTCGAAAATAAACTATAATTCCGATGAGTGTTGGCATGCATAAGCATTGGGACCCTAGAAAACAAGGGCAAGAACCCGCCCCTGCGGGTTATGTGATCCCTGGACTCTTGCTTATCACTTCGTTTGGATACAGCATATAGAAAAATCAAAGAGGAGGAGAGGTAGTATCCCTTGATTTATGTGGTAATGTTGTAAACCATTTGGAGAACTGATATTTTTATGTGTTTATCTGAGTAGTGCGAATTAACTCATCAGACTTTATCTAGGCTACGTCAAAAAGGCCAAGTTTTCAGAAAACATTTTCCCCACAGACCCTCTCCTTCTCCCTCGGTGTCCGCCGTCCGCCCCCGATCATTCAAAGCTGTCTCACTGGGGAACCTGTCCCTGAGAAACCAGGAGGCCTTTCTCCCTGGGTGCGTGTAACCACTTTGTTTTCCGGCCTCTCGTCCAGGAGAAGGCGCTGTAGGACAAGCCTCCGTTTTCTGTCTTTAAGAATTGCCCTTAGCTTAGCCAGAGAGTAAAACTACTGCTGTTTCGCAGGCACAGGGAGACCTCCTTCTACATGAGCTTCCACCGTGCCTGAGCCTCACAGGAGCATTGCCAAGTGCATATTACGCTCGCCCACGCTTTCATCTGGCAATCAGCAGAAACAGCCATCAAGATACAATTCCTGATGACTATTTACAGTCGGGAAAGACTCAGATGCGTTTTTCCCTTCCTTTGACTCTCCCAGGGAATCGTCCAGTGTATGATGCAAACCTTTTGTAAATGGGGAAATCCGTTTCCTTTATCACATCTATTTTGTCCCCCTCAATCCGGTTCGAGAGTGGGTTGGTAGGACCACTGTGATTAACGCTGAGATAGTCACTGATGTAATGAAGTTGTACTGATCATCATCAACTGAGTCATTAAACTCTTGATGCTGACCCTTCTTCAAGCTACACTCAGCCTCCCTTCCCACCCTCCAACATACACCTCAACAGGGGGCCCAATTCTCTGAGTCAAATCTACCTTAAGGATATGAGAAGAGCACTATACCTCCCCATACAAAGAGCTATTCACTGTCTTGCTAGCAGTGCCCAGTCTGCTGCAGGCCACTGACATTTAAAACACTACCAGCCTCCACTATCATCACGTGCAGTCCTCATTTATGAGGGTATATAGGCTGCCTTTTGTACTATGATTCACCAGTGCTCACGATTAGGGGCTCTCCAGTGTCATCAGCCAGGTCTTTGATCTTGTTCAGTCACCGTTTCCTTTGCTCTCCTTTTGATCTCGGCTACAGCACCCCCTACTGCATTTCCCCTTCAGTCTCACTTTGGGCTAGTACTCCCACTTATCTGTCTACTCTCCTCTCTCTGACAGTGGTGGTAAAAGCCCATTCACCCACAAATCGCCCTGTCTCCTTCTCTGGTGCATCCTTCAGGGTTCAACTTTCACAGTCATGCCACAAGTATTTGTACCAGCAAGACCTTCCTGGTCACTTAGCTCCCTCCCTTCTTTCCTCAGTGCCCTTCAATGGTATAGGCACAGTACATGGTGAGCCTGGTCTCCTACAGCAGCTCTCACACCCTGTGGACTCCATGTAGAGCTCCACCTCATCCTCACTCCTAACCCTTACACCGGTTCAGATGTTCAGCCAGAGTCAACGTGTTTGACCTTTTGATCTTCCTACTCAACCCACTTTCCCCGCTCGCTGGCACTGTTCGCTTTACTTGTTTCCAAAGGCTTACTGCTGGGGATGAGGACCTCTACTTTCATAGGCATTCACTGAAAGCCCCCACATCTACTTTCAAGAGCAGTACACATTCCTATATCTGGATAAATGTTGATAAAATAATGTAACCTAATTTATTGGCCATCATAAAGATCGCACAATAGGTTGAGCTGAAAGCTTTGACGCAGGTGATATAGTAACATCACAGCTCCTGGTCGCATTTAGATTGTAAATTCCTCGAGGTAGGATCCTTGTCTGTATGTCCACCAAGTACCATAAAAGCCAGTCGCACTCTATACAAATCATTACAATAATCCCACTCCTTTATCGTTACTATTTCTAGTGTTCTATTTTCTCTGTTCCATTTTAAGATCAGCAACATCCGTATCTGAAAAGCAGGTACTATTCGGAATCCTCCAAAATCCATTTTCTCATTAGAACAACAAAATCTGCCTTCCGTATTCCCTGACCAGAGCTTTAAAGACACACCAGCATTTCATAATGAGTTCGGCAGGAAGAACTTCATATTTCCTTGCTTAAAATCTGTGGACTGGAGCTATTCAGCAGCATGCAAAGTATCTCCATACCCCAATTAGTAAGATTTATATTCCAATTTACTCTCTGTAGAACTTCTCTATGTACGCCACCTCACATCCCCAGTCTCTCCTAGCTCCCAATTTTTCTGGATCTTCTATGCGTCTTTCAGGATAGTTGAATCACTTGGTTGTATCCATGCCTAAAATTGTTGCCTCCATTCTGATTTCTTAACTGTTAAGGCTAAATAATGTATGTCTTCCGGCCTTTGCACGTGCATTCTGTCTGCTACACCTTTTTAGCTGCTTAATAGTGGTGTGTTGCTTTGAACGGCACAATTTTTCAATGTTCTAATATTTCACTGAGAACCGTCCAGTTGTGCCATGTTTTCTTCCTGATGATGTTCTTTGCCATCTTAGTGAACACACGCGTCCTGTCCCACAGCTTATTTGGTCTTTTTCCTCTCTTTATAGAGCCAAATTCCACTTTATACATTTCTCTTATATTGTCCGGGTTATTGCAAAAGTAGCTAAAGTGATTGTGCATGCCGATAGGGAAAATCTTACACTGTTAATTTATTACACTGTTAATAAATGAGCTGAGTTGACTCATGATCTTAACCTGACAGATTTTTCAGTTCAATAATGTTTCCCCTCTTTTCTGTACCACAATGATCTCAGTGGATCTCTGGATCTGGCCAGCTCCAAACGCATTTTTCCCTGCTGTATTAAGAAAATATTTCCTCTACAACATGATTCTCAGACTCCATGAGTTGGTGCCTTCATTTTTTGACCTGCCTAGACAATGACGGTTTCCCATTAGATTCTGATCTACAATCACTTCCTCCGCCCTTGCAATGGAACTATTTGTGATTAGCTCACTTTTACCTTTAGGTGTCAAGTAATAATTACCTGTAGGACTTTCATGTAATTAGCTTTGGATGCTTCAGCTGGTCAGCACTTTTGACGCTTTAGCTGCTGTGCTTTAGTAGGAAGACTGAAATAAACTTGGTATTGATTGTATTCTTCTAAATCGTCTACACAAGGCTCATAATGCTATTTCAGAATGTGTATGCGTATATTCACTAGTACACTGATACATCTCATATAGGGTGTGTGTGATAGTCACTCACCATCAATTCATTACATTGCAGAAAGACCCATAATGTTACAGTGCCCAAGTTATAGTAAGACAAGAACCTGCCTGTACATATCTGAATATTTTGTAGAGATCTGCGTTTGTTTTGCTCCCTACAGTTAGCTTTCTGCAATCCCATAGCTGGTTTGATTCTCCATTCCCCTCGCACCCACAAATCCACTTGCAGTCATTTGGTTTGTTAGGTAGACAGGCGATGTAGGTTCTGGCCTATTCTCAGCTAGAAGGACTTTCTCTAGGATTTTGTCCAATTCCATTCTATCGGTCTGTCATTCTCAAGGCTGTTGCTCACGGGGTACGATAGTGCCCAGATGAAGATCTGGAAGAAATAGCCCTTGAGGGATATATTTTCTATATGGTAAGCGAGGATTTAACCCTTCCTGTCCTCCTCATGTTAAAACGATGAACATAGCTAAAATCTCACAAACTGTACTGGCTAAGAATTTATTCGGAACTTCCATTGGTCCATAGCTTTCTTGGAGTAAGATAATATGGTAGTTCCTCTATAATTCGGCCTATCCTTGAAAGTGTGAATATAGCAAACCATCCAGAAGGCTCCTTTGGTCCAAATACAGATAGGATCTAGAAAAATATTATTTTTGGAATGCTTGCTTAGATTGCATTGGTTGATTGATAACGTTTCTTTTGACATTCATTTCTTAATTGCGTCATTAAATAGCTGAATGTAATACCAAAACTGTCACAGTTCTCTCAGGAATCAGAGGCAGTACAGAGCATAAAAAGAAACAAACTATTTCACAGAGTTGTCCTATTTATGAATACACGAAAACTTTATATTTGAATCCAAGTTTTTACCAGGCAAAAGCAGAACAGCAGAGTGCAAAATAACCAGTTGTCAGAGAAAGGAAGCAAGAGAGGAACATTATTATAAATAAAAAAATCAGGACTCCTCATACTCTGTGCCTAGTGGAAGACAAATTGTTAAGCCATGCTTAGAAACATAGAGACTATTGAAGAAGATAAGATGTAAATATGCCTTTATTAGGCAGATTGCGGACTATGGCGCTAGGTTTTGCTTACAGACTATTGGGTTTCCTGACAATAACAAATACTTAATCATTCGTGCTAGACATTATTCTACCATCTTGAATCTATAGCTGAATAATTTTTGATAATATATGCGGCTGCGATGAGGTTCAGATACGCATATGCGTGATTCGGGGAGAGAAGAGCTCCCTGCTCCATTCAAACACTTTTACGTCAGTTGCCTGTTTCTTTTCAGACCTAGACTTTACTAAAGAAAAGGCTCCAAGCCTCTGCCACGAATCAGCAAACCTCTCCATTTCACCAACGCTGCTGTACTTACTACCTGACGTTCTAATCTGAAAAGGACGCGGTAATATATTATTAATTGGTGCCCAGCTTCCCTTATGCAAAGGGAGGCTGGGGGACTGCTAGTGACATTTGACTTCCTGTGCTTAGAAATCCTCATTTGCTCACTCACACCCTGCTCCCTTCACACCAGAGCTGTTTTATTGTTTTATAGCCCTCCTTACAGCTTCAGTTATCAAAGATTTCATTGTGGCAGGCTTCGCGATTTCTCACTTGAGAAAGCCCCAGCCCCTTGCTGTTTTAAGCAGTTTGGTCACTTGCGAAAGCCTTTCAGACAAACATTTCTTAGAAGCTTCATACATGTGTTGGGAGACTTCAGCTTTCTGGCACCAATCCACAGAGAAACAGTTTAGCAGATTAATCAGTCAAAACCATTTTCCATGGGCGCTTGACCAAAATGCCATAAACTTCCGGTTAAAGAGGGTGGGGGAAAATCCCCTAAATGAACTACGTCTCTTTTCTCCTTACGATTTGCTTCCCAGTCCCTAAGCGCTACATACATATTCAAATAAAGGTTTGAATTGATACTCACAGAGAAATGCTCCTTCTCCCAATAGCTATTTTGGAGAGCTAACTCCACTTTTAAGTCGTATTCCTTGCAACATACTATTTTAAAGGCCGTCATATTGATACAGCTATGACCTTCCGTGCAGCCTTGATATTTTGAACTATTTACATTTTATAGAACAGTTTCAGCGAACCTTTATTTAGTGAATAAAAGTTTAAAGCTGAAGGTTATTTATGGTTCCATAGAGATAGGCCCTGAGTGGCTATTTAGAGGCACGTGATTCCAATAAACTTTGTTTTATGGCTTGAGAGTTGACAAGCCAAAATATAATTCCCACCATAAATTAGTTTAAGAGCATACAAGTGCAGATGCTTCGGTTCCTGGAAGCAGTAATAGGGAAAGTGTTAGCAGGGAACATTCAGCTTGAATCCGAACATCGAGACATTTCTTCTTTCAGGTCCCCCACTTCCACTGGAAAAGCACACAGTAAGTCCGTTATTACTCTTCATACGACCAAAAACGTGATCGAGAGGCTCCGCTGTTTTTATGCTTCCTGAAACTAGCCCTGGTATTATAAGGATTGAATCAGATTTACTGTAAACATGGACGGGTACAGTTCCAGTAGCTAGGACTAGGCAGAGAATGGAATTAGGTTGCTTTTCCATGTTTGAGATTTCTGATTATAATGTAGTATCTCATTCTGAAACTAACCCTGTTCTATCCCGGGAAGGTGTTTTTTTAGTGTTTAGCTGCCGAGATTCCACTCTTATTGCAAGTTCTAGCTGTTATGCTTGAGGAAAACCGAGTAGTGCAGCAAAAAAAAAAAAAAAAAAAAAAAAAGAAAGAAAGAAAAAGGCGGGGGTGGGGGCGCTTGGAAAGCTATATATAGTGAACTATTATTACCAAGTTAATTGCTTTGTATATTAATAGAACACTTCTCCAAGATGGGGTAGCAATGCAATGGATGATGCAAAATAGTTGTTAAAAATAAAACCAGACCGACATTTTCTCCTTAAGCATATATGTTTTAATGAGCATCAGTCTGAATGCACGTAAATTTTGGTTTAAATTACTGTTTAACTTTATTTAATTAAAAAAGAAAAGAAAAGTGAAGGTGAATTCTACTAAAATATACCCTCTGGTAATGCAGATGAAGACACCTTGGTTAATGTTTGGATAATTACTGGCGGCCTTAAAGGGTATGGATATTGGAGTAACTCCTGTCATATTGAAATAGAATTATAGTTCTTTCTAGACTCAGAATGGATATGATGTTTTCGTGACGTGTTGCCACACGTTATAGTTTGAGTTATCAAAGGTGGACCTGAATACCTCATTTGAATGTGAGTGAATTACAAAAGAAAAAAAGGCCTTTGTTATTCTTTTTCCAATGGTGAAAGTAGAGGGTTTTCCTCCCCTTTCCCTCTTATCTGAAATAAAAAGGATACAATATGAACAGTAAATGAACAGTGAAAGTAAAACCAGCACATTTCAGCCATTGGAGAAAGTCATAAAAATCTGGTTGAATATTATTCTTATTTCTACTAGCCTGTTCTCAGAATTTGCCATCACCTTTTCTGCCTATTTACAAGCCTATTTACAAGTATACAAGTCATATGTTTCCATAAATGTTGTAAAGAAATATTATTAATCTATTAAATATAACAAAACCAAACCTTTTTATTGCAACAGGTTCGACACAATGGAAAGACGTCAACAGTAAGTAACTCCTAATTTCTTACAAAATTAGCATTGCGTGAAAACACTGATTCTTTTCCTTAGACTGGGAAAATCAGAGAAGAGATGCCATTTTTACGTGACTACACAGTTGTTTTATTTGTATACAAAGACTCTTGGGCTTCAATTTATTTAAGCCTGTCCTCGTGCATGTTATAATCACATACAATATTAAAAGTTGATGGGCAGTTTCTTTATAGATAATTACAGTGCAGTCCAGGTGCTAGGTGTCATATTATGCTGCTCTTAAGTAGCATAAACTAATTAGCAGTCATACCATTTTAACGTGCTCGAGCTATACAGCGCCTCCCTGTGCAAATACTGAATGTATCATGTTATACCACAGTTGCTCATAAGCTTGGCTACTCCTCTTTTTCCAGAAAGGATTCAAAATACAATTGCGTTTGTTATCTAATTTTAAACTCGTTTGGAATGGCATAATGAATGAATGGCATAATGGCATTTGTATGTTGTTAGCATTAGTGAGCTGAGTTGTTTGCCTAGTGATGTAATTATATTATTCTAAGTAGTATCACTGATCCTTTGATTCAATTAAGTCTTTTTGAGCTAGTGAAAATATGACATTTATTTAAATGACACGAGGAAGTGGAATAGAGCTAATATTTGAGTTCAGTGGAGGAACATCAAACGTTACTGATTTTCCAATCTTTGATCATTCAAAATGAAATGAAACACAAGGGAATATTAGGGGGGAAAATCTGTGACGAAGACAACAACTAAATCTAAAGTAGAAAACGCTTGTTTTTGACGCTTTATGACTGAAATAATGGCAAAGGTCTTACTTAAATGCATTTTAACTTCATGCTTCAGTAGAAGATTGACTTGTTTTTTCTAAGAGAAAAATAAAGTCTAAGATTGCTAAGGATTCATTAAACTTAAATTTCCTACCATTTCTGCAAAGCGTGAACGGAATGGGGTAATGTGCAGGAGTGGAACTGTGCTTATTTATATTTTTCTCTGCTTCCTTTCCATGCAATCTGACCAACGACCTCTTTTACTTCTTAATACCAGGCTGATCGTTCAGATGTTGATTTTTCATGGCAATATTATTTTTCGAATTCTCTCTGACTGAACTACGCAATTGCCTCTTTTAATTCCCTTCCATAGGTAATTTCTCTTATACAGCTCAGCCCTGGGTTGCATGAATGCTCTTGCCATATAATTCTGTGGCCGACCCTAAATCTATGGATTGGATTACTTTCTTTTTACAAACCTACATTTAGCATACTGATTATGAACCAGAATACAAAAAGGCTGATAGATCAAAAGCATTTGTATGGGCAGTTGAACAGGAGGTGAATATTTAACGCTTTTGTTCATCAATAACTCTTTGGCTTTGACCTGTCTGAGCAAGTCGTGCAATAAGGTGAAACGCAGGTCACAGCGTCTAACAAATATGAAAATGGG
The DNA here is from genome assembly GCF_965152235.1 of Eretmochelys imbricata. NCBI lineage: Eukaryota > Metazoa > Chordata > Testudines > Cheloniidae > Eretmochelys > Eretmochelys imbricata. The sequence continues at coordinate 43,451,632 of NC_135582.1, forward strand.
CACTATTTAACAGAATATGGAGGTGATTCTTCCAACGCTATCGATCCTTTCTGTTCAACACTATACACGATTTTTGAAAACCAAAACTTTCTGCTGAGCTGTGAACCAGATTCTGGAGCGTTGGCTTGTTGAGCATATTGAACTGTTAAGCGTTTTATAGTTAAGCACTATTAATAAAAAGAGCAAGCAAAGAAGCTATATTAAAATATTTAGATGCAAATATCAGCAATCCGGAACAGTTGATTTTGCTCAGAAAATCGTTTGGAGTTGCACTTGCTGTTGAGTGCTTAGCACCGCCATAATTAGAAAGCAGATGTTTAAAAATATCTTCCCCAAACACATCAAAAGTAGACGTTAAATGTAGTGCATCCGATGAAGTGAGCTGTAGCTCACGAAAGCTCATGCTCAAATAAATTGGTTAGTCTCTAAGGTGCCACAAGTACTCCTTTTCTTTTTGACGTTAAATGTGTCATCGAAGCAAACCTTACTTTGATAAACGCAATACCCCCGAAATATGCACGCACACTCTTGTTTGTCCTGATGTTCCTTGTACTAAATAGCTGAAGGAGAAGAGGTTGACCACAGGACAGCACTGAGGAGCTGGGTCAGACACAATTCATGAACTTTTGTACTCCTGTGTGCTGCTGTCCACAAAGTAAAAATAATGAAACTTTGTGATATGTTTGTAAATGATTTAGAATGACCTCTCGCCCTGTCCTTCACCATAAACGCTACCGCACGGGAAACCTGAAGAGAGTGTCTAAGCTGAGAATTTTGATGATAGGTTCACATTTCGCTAACAGGAATAATAGAGACAGCATAATGTGATGGAGATAAATTTGGAAACTATTTTAATAAAGCAAAAAAGTTATCATTTAAATCTCTTTTCACCCATTTCTCTCTCTCTCTCTCTCTCTGTGTGTGTGTGTGTGTGTGTGTGTGTGTTGCTTCCTTTTTTATTCCTGTTTCGATTAAAAGAAATCCTTTGGGGGGAAAAAGTGATCAAATTAGGTAAAATTTCTTCAGATCCATAGCCTAAATGTATAATTCCTCTTTATTTTTCATTTTAATTTTTTAAAATAGCTTAATTTGATTAGTAACATCCATTGGCTTTAGTGGAAATTTAAATGACAGAGCATCCGATGCAGTGGGCTGTAGCTCAGGAAAGCTTATGCTCAAATAAATTTGTTAGTTTCTAAGGTGCCACAAGTCCTCCTTTTTCTTTTTTAGAGCATCTAAAGTCATAACCAGATCTCACTGATCATTTGTAATAATGTTAGTAGAAATTTGTGGCTACAAATTCTTACAAAGTTATAAAGATTCATTTCATCAATAATAATATACCTGAATCTTTTCTGAAATCACATCCTTCATGAAATCCATATTTCAGAACTTTATCACAACAAAATAGTTTGCATTCCTCAGAAGACAGTAAGGAATAAAGAAATTGCAATGATCCTGGCTATTATATTGTAGATGAAAACAGAATGTTATTACGTTGTCTATATATACCCTGTAGAACCGAATTTGTGTGGTATTCACATAGTCACAGATTCGATTCTAGGGGAATATATGGTCGATGCAAAAACTTCACCTTTCTGCAAATGGTTAGAAGTTTAAATATTGAAGGTATCAAAAGACGTGCGTGCTGAATACTGGGAACTCTAAAAGTTTTGCTGCCTCTATCATATTTAACTACTCAGTAGAACAATGCTTAATATCTATTTGTTGTCCAGTAGTAAGTATTACTAATAGTCTGTTACTTTAATAAGTTAATCACATGATCAGTACAAATTTTCTGGAAAATATCAATTAACTAATGAATCATTTAAAAGACACTTAAAAAGTTAGTTTGATATGCCAGATGTTAGCAAAATTTTCATATCAAGTATACAGATTTCATCCAAATATTTATGACAATAGCATCGGAAGGATTCGAAACACTGAAAGGTATTTACTTGTATCCCAAGAACGCTATTGACGAATGAAGACTGCATTTATCTAATTACGTCTGTGAATTTTGTATATAAAGTTAAATGCCATCTCGAGTTCAATTGATTGGACTTTAGTGATTAAAAATGAATGTTTCCTTGTTATCTGCGTGATTTTTTTTTTAAATATTGAGACTTGCAAAGTGAAGTAGAAGTTACTGATTGCCTAATTTTATTCAACAGAACTAGATTCTGGTAACTTTTGGATGACCTCTGCAAGACAAAGACAGGACAAGTCTATTGTACATCATATTACCCTCTTCTTTGATGTCTTTTCTTTTTCTTGTTTCCTTATCAATTTCCTTCCCCTTAATGCTATTTTAGCTTCTCGGTCTTTATTTCTTTCGATATTTTGTTTGACAAATGTAACAAACCATGTTTGAAATTATTGCTGGTGAATTAGACTAAAGGGCATCAAAGGTTAGAAAAGTCAATTCAGACAAAAAGCTTGATTTACCTGAGGGTCAATGAAGCGGTCATCGCTTGATGAATATTCTTAACATATTAATATCTGCTTTTGAAAATAAACTATATTGAATTTTGGTCACTTGATTACACGTATATTTAGTTAAATTGGTGGAAATTATGAGATGCACACAAATCCGGTGATAAACTCCCTGCCTCCCTATTGGCTGAGCCAGTCACATGGATGCCTAACTTTATTCAGTTGACAGCAAGTAGGAGGGCTCTATGGAAGGAGAAAAAAAGACAACACGAGAAAAATTAGTATTTTCTACCTTCAGAAATTAATGGCCATGAGTTCGTATATGGTGAACTCTAAGTATGTGGATCCTAAATTTCCTCCTTGCGAGGAATATTTACAGAATAACTACTTAGCTGAGCAGGGCTCCGACTATTACAGTGCATCGCAGGGCGCTGATTTTCAGCATCAGGGAATCTATCCACGGTCAAACTACAGCGAGCAGCCCTTTAGCTGTACCAATGCCCAAGACTCTGCAGTGCAGCCGCGGGGTCATGGACAGGAGCAATCCGGCCCACCGAGCCACTTCCCCGGTCAAGCAGAGCATTGTCTGCCGCCTCCAATATCCAACTCGCGAGCCTGCAGCCAGCAGCAAAACCTCAAAACCCCAAACGGGTCAGCAATTAAACAGCCAGCAGTAGTTTATCCCTGGATGAAGAAAGTCCATGTTAACTCGGGTAAGGATTATTTTCCTACTTTGCTCTTCTACCCCGATTAAGCTAATCCGGTTAGATGTTTACTAAAGTCCTTCCAAGACTAGTACGAGATGAGGTTTTTAAACTGAGGTAGCCAATTATACTCGTCATAAATTTTTATTGCAGAGGAAGCAGGCCGTTGGCCATGTGGCTCTTTTCTGTGCAGGAGAAAACTCCATTTTAGGAGCATGGAAGAGATTTCCAGAGTATCTATCTATATAAAGACTGAGGAAACATGCACGCCTGTTGTAGGGAAATGTGATCAGACATAACAGCCACTTGGTAGCCTGGGAGGTTTGTTTTATGAAGTGTAACTAGAAAGCCAAGATTAGATTGTTTAAAGTTATACGTATTTTTTCCTCAGTGAATCCCAATTCCACCGGAGGGGAACCTAAACGCTCCAGAACAGCCTACACAAGGCAGCAAGTCCTAGAACTGGAAAAAGAATTTCATTTTAACAGGTATCTGACTAGGCGTCGTCGTATTGAAATAGCCCACACTTTGTGTCTCTCTGAACGCCAGATCAAGATCTGGTTTCAGAACAGAAGAATGAAGTGGAAAAAAGACCACAAACTGCCTAACACTAAGGGCAGGTCTTCTTCATCTGGTTCAAACCAACATTTACAGACTGTTTCCAAGGACCATCAGACGGACTTGACAACTTTATAGAAGAGGTGAAATTTTCCATTTCATCCTTTGATTCGGAACTGTACTGTACATAACTGCCATTATCCAAGCAGAACCTGCATGTAGCAGCTAAAGACTCAAGAGGGTCATCTTGCTTTAAGGTACTGTTGTACAAAGGAGACAAAATGACAATACTTCGGACTTTATTTGAATTACCTACGTTAGCACAGCCTAAAAACTCTTCTTACAGGTAGTGGGAAGTGGAAAAATATTAAGTGAGATCTTCGGTCCATAAAAAAGTAATAAATCATTGAAAATGAAACTGTGTTCAGCTTTGAATTTTAAAGTTGAGATTTGATGCTTTATTCCGGTATTTTGCTTTTGTTGCCTTTTCTGCCCCATACAATTTTGGGATTATGCGTTTGGGCAAATTCAAGACAGAAATCTATGGCTTAGTCTTTTATTTAAACTAAGGAGACTAGTATTTGTGAACTTTTTGTGCTGCTTTACATTTCATGGTGTGATGAAAACACTTGCTCATTTCCATAACACCTCAGAACAAATGCATAGACATGAAGTGAAAACGGGTTATTTTTTTCTGCTTATGTTAGCGTATTTATTTATTGTTAATTAGAAAGAGGAAGAAGAAAGAAAGAAAGAAAGAAAAGAAAAACAGTCAAACCAAAAATACTCAAGAGGAGAGGTGAAATCCACTATTCCTTCTTTTCTGTATCCATATGCATCATGATCAGTTAACCTGAACATACAGAACTTTTCTGTCTCTTTTACTGATTTCCTTTTCTGTAAATAGGAAAGCGTTCCTAAATCTTAAAAATGTATCATCAAGAAGTTACATTCTTTATATTGTATTTTAAATGCCTGCTTTATTCGGCGCTATACTTTAAAGCAGCGTTTCCTAATTTAAGAAAAAAACAAACAGAAAGCTGTAAAATAGATAAATAAACATCCAGAGTGAAAACCAAAGCGATTTCTGGCATTATTTAAGCCATTCTATCTTCATAATAGATGACATACTCTTTGCTTCATGTCCTATTTTTAATTAAAGTATTGTTTTTAGGAGAGATGGGAAATATGATTTGGGGAGGGGTGTTCGTTTTTAAGAAGAAAAATGAGCTTGGATTGAACGTTTAGAAATGAAATAAAGTTATTTTCAGGGGAAAATGTAACGTTTTTATAATAACTGAACAAATCTAATGTACTTTGATTTGTTCGGGGATGTCTTTTGCACCATTGAAAAGTTTTTATCAATGAGCTTTTCTTATTTCTTTTCTAAAATGCTAATAAACTGAGCAAAATCAACTTGCCCTCTTAACTTACACCTTAATGTAGACGGATTTAAAGATCAGTCCATTACTCTTGCACTCTGAAAACAGTGAAGAGGTTATACCAGTGCACCAGCTATTTTAACTGGACATTGCTTCTATTTTTAACCTAACCTTCTTATTTCTATACAAAGATATAAAAGATAGCCATTTCTGAGTTATTTCGAAAGTTCAAAAGTGTATTCTAGTTGGACTATGTTGACAATAAACTACTATCTGGACATTTTACTTGAGAAAACAGTAGGAAAAATGATTTAATATAGGTTAGAAATAAAAAGGCAAGAGCTTCAAAAATAATTTAGTTGGCAAAATTAACTGTGGTCAGGGATTAATTTCTGCCCTTTGCTCATCCCTAGAATTCAGTAAAGTATCTTACGAGCCTTGGTCTTTTGTATTAGAGCCTGGAGACAATTCTTTGTTCTTCCTTAGGGTTAGCCTAGTTCTCAGACTTGCACATGGCCATACTTGAATCTCCACGTCGTGATATTAAAGATGGATATTCCTGCATTATTCGCATCATTGTTTCTAATACAAAAAGCACAGAGTTCATACATAGTAAAGACGTCTTTTTTCTGAAGCTTTCACGTTGAGAAGCTGAAAAGGTATTTTACTGAAGTTCGGCTAAATTGCAGAAACAGGTTCATCCAGAGGACAAATTTTCTATTCGATTAGCTGTATTTCAGCCGGGAAGAGTGACCTCTAAACCCTTAACCTTTTGGACCCTAACTACTCTTCCTTTTTTCTAACATGGAGAGCAGTTAGATGCAGCCTTTGGGAAGGGCTTTCCTCAGACAAGTTTCGAAGTTGCTGAAAGCAATTCTTTTTAAAATCAAGGTTAACTCTACACAGTTGTCACAAATCATGTATTTTCTGTCAAAATTAATCTGAAAAAGAAGCCCCGGTTAGTCTGATTTAAGATAAATCCTGCTATTGTTTACCTAATGTCTGTGCTGAGCACATTGTGAACCATGCAGACGTTATTTTGCGGGGGAAGTCCACAACTTTGGCTTCCTTTGTGTAATATTCTTTAAAGTAACTTGCTCAGAGAAACAAATTCTTGTTTTGTATGTTTTAGGTTGAGATGAATACCTAAAGTGAAAGGGTCAAATTCTGCTCTCAGGTGCAGCCTCTCCCCGCTCCCCCTTTGAAATCTACTGAAGTAAAACAAGGATATATCTGAGAGTAGAAGTTGACCCATTGTCTTTTGAAATGTTAATATCTTCTGGACGAATGTTTGGTTCAGACACAGCTCTTAAAATCCTATGTGCCAGTCCAGTTTGAGCAGGAATTGAAGTTTACTTGGTTACAATCACATTAGTAAACTCTGAAAATACTTGAATTGAGGCACCAGTGTACCAAAATATGTTAGTTATATTTCTGCCAGTGTTCTGAAGGTTCAGGAATGTAAATTTCTGTGTACCAATGACTACAAACACTAATTTGCTGTTATCCCCGTTTTACTCCATAGAAAAGGCAGAAGTGTTTTTAACTCTCCGGAGAGGTTACGTTATATAGCTTAAGAAGTAAAGACGTTTCTTTTTGCTTATCACGGATACTATGTTGTGTAACCTTTTGTTATAAGAATGCATTGTCCAACAATACTATGATATCTGTCAACGTGTGAATCTTTTTATGGACTTTATCAATGTTTTGCTGCCATTGATTAAAGTATTATTTATACTAACTGTCTCCTGTAGTTTTGATGTAAGTCCTCCATATATATATTTGAAATAATAAAAGGTGTAGAGAAACACATTCTATTTTGTACCTTGGCCAAATAGTCCTTATCATATGGATCTCCATTCTCTAATCATACAGGCCCTCCCCTGCATAATATAGTAAAAACATGGAAGCTTATCTATAATCCCGAAGTAATATATCCAGCTGTCCCTTTGAACAGTTTTTCTAATGACATTGACTAGAATGGTGTGACTTTGGGACAAACTAAAGTTTGTATTTACATTCAGGCCGCAGTGAAAGTGCCCATCATCCATTTGTTAATGTTTTACATTTAACAAGCCACTCTTAAGTGACACACGGATGCATGCACTCTTGGTAAGTATTAAGAAACCACACCTGAAGTTACCTCGAACCCTACACAAGTGGCGTGTACTTTAGGTGGGTGATGACATAAATTAATTTTAAATTAAAAATCGGAGTGAAAGGGGATAGGTTTTTTTAAAATTAGAAGTAGGCTTAATTATTTCTGCTGATCTCAATAAGACACAAATAAAAGCCAAATATAGAGTGTTGAACTTTCCTATAAACCTGTAGCAGACTCCTCCTTTCTTTTTGATATAAGCACCTCAAACAACAACGACAACAATTTCTTACTACAAGAGGTCGATTGCACTATTTTTAGCACAGATATATGTCACATATGACTTATGTTTTCTTGAAGAGTGGCCAAGGCATGAGTCCAAAAATAGATTATCCTTCTTGGAATGTGAAATGAACATCATGCAATAAATAAGGCTTGTGCCCTGAACACAATGGAATGCAGGGGGAGAAGATATGCGTGCACGTGTATTTTTAAGTACCCAGACCTTAAGTTTAAATATTCAGACACATTTTCTGATTATACTTTGACCCTCTTGTGTCTAATGGCTCCTCCTGTTACTACCAATACATCAATACAATTCTGTATATTATATCACCACTAGTCGTTAAGGTAAGAATGAGGAGCAAAGGCAGAGTCAATAGCAAACACCACTCACTGTACAGTACAGTAAATAGGGACCTTTAATGCAGAGCCACAGAGCTTCCAACGGCCATGTTTGTTATCCTTCCCCCCTGATTTTTGTAACCGTATAGACCAAAACGGTCTTGCTAGGAACAGTCATAACAGGCAGAATTCAAAGTGCAAGGAAGATGATAAGAATAGATTTCTACAAGTCCTGACCACGTGATTTACGAAATAATTAATTCAGCACGTCCCTTAAGAAACACGGAGTCGTCATTAATCTGCCAAGCAAAGGACTCTATCAGACTTGAAAACTGAAGAGATCCCAAGAATATAATATACAAAGGGTGCAGGCTCTTTCCCTGCGCACCTATATCTTTGGTAGCAGCCGAAAAAGAGAAGCTTGGTATGTAAACATTTTACTTTTTATTCCTTCATATTTTAATCCTTAATGAACTTAGCTGTCAAATGCTTGACAAATAGGACCCTTTGCTTCCCGATTTGGAACCATGCAATAGTCAGAAGTTGGTCTAGGCTTGTGTGGTGACCTTAGATTCAGAGGAAAAGATTTACACTTTATGAAAAATTGTGATGTTGGGCAAAGGCTCTCTTTTTGTTTATGTGTGTGCGTGCATACGTAGAGATAACAAGAAGGCAAAAGAAAAGGAAAGGGTTTACTAAGAGCTGTATGTGTGGTGAAATGGGAGAAGATTTACTGGTTGCTTATGTCTTACTGGGAACAATACTGGCTGTCAGGGCATCTGCTGCCCATTCTTAAAATGGTGAGAAAAGGCCCTGAACTCCTTTTCAAGCAAGGGTCGTAAATTTTTCTTTGCGTCATAATAGAAGGCTATAAAACTGAGTTGAAATTTTACCCAAGGCAGGTTTTAAGCAGCAGATAATGAATTCCGAGCTTGCTTCTCCCCCCTCCCCCGACATTACTGCTACCGTTACACAAAGGGAAGGGTTTATTTTTATTTTTATTTTCGTCAGATAAATGCCCACTTTTGATCTGGTCCTTTTCGGTTTCTATCTGAAATGGTTAGCAGAGCATTCGTGTGTGTGTGTGTGAGAGAGAGAGAGAGAGAGAGTGGCGGGGCGGGGGGGGGGGGCGGGGAGAGGATGTTGAAAACAGGGGGAAAAAACCCTATGAAAAGCCCCCAGTCTTTAGGTCATTTTGCGGGAGATACACACTCTTAGAACTTTGAACCAGTAGTCCACGCTGAAAGAAAATTGAGGGTTGCAGTTTTTATATAGAAACCATGTTTCCCCATCCTATAAAACACAGACCGCAAGGCTGAGATTTCTCTGTTAAACCCCATAGTCAGTTGGAAATACTTTCTGCGAACAGGATATTCTTTATTATCCCTCGCTGGAGTAATTTCTAAAAACCCAGATTGTAGCTTTTATGACTTCCGTTTCGGTGGCAGGACAGAGGCAAAGTTTCCTCTGTTATGAATTATACATTCAAACAATAACACATTAATTCAATTATTCAAAGATGACAAACGCGTATGCGCGTTGGTGGTGACTAAAAACCAGCTTTGCTGCTTCACGATAACTCCTCTGTTTTCATCAATGAAGTTTATATTATCCTCTTTGCCCAGAAAGAAACCAAACTCCATAAAGCCACGCGGTATCATGGCCCCGAACATAAATTGAAACCCTTTAATAATAACGTTTATTCCTGTATATAGCCTGGGATATTTGATCAGTTTGACAATTGCCAGAGTTGTTGTTATAAATCATCGTAAGTAATTCCTGAAAGGGTGCGAGGCTGCTGGGGGGCGGGCGAAGACTGTAAATCTTTCTGTTTTATTGCTCTATGAACATATGCTCCGACTGAAGGAGTCTTCAGATCCTTTACTGGAGACAAATTCACTCAAAGCTTGAGTCCTAGTATGGCGGGAGTTTCACACTTCTTTATTGCTTTTGCTGTCCCCGCTCACTGTCTTAATTTTTGTTGTTCTTGTTGTTGTTATGTTTATGCAGTATAACTTAAATGAACCCGTCGGTGGCGTGTGACTTTTGCTAAGAGATATTTACAAATTAAGCATAAAAAGGGAGATTTTTCTTCTCAATCCCTCCTCTCGATCTTTACTTGATTAATGGCGCACTTTGCACTTTCACTTTTGTGTAACGAGCAAACGAGATTTTCGTCATTAGAAAATGTGCGAACCTATTCTATACATACATATATACATACATACATACCTCTATATAAATACAGATAGATATACAGATAGATACACTGGTAGTGAAATATATGGCTGGCAGAAAATGATGCAAAGAACAATTGACTTTTACGTGATGCAAGATTCAAGTACATCATTTCCAAGAAATACAAGATTACAAATCCGGAGTCCGAAACAATAATTTACCTTGAACGCGTGCTTCAGTTACTGGACTGCAATCTTTTTATAACTTGTTTGCAAAGTCAGGAAAAGCAAAGTAATTTAGATAAATGTTACAATACACTTAAGGGTAGTATTGTAAGGTAATACGTTACTGTCAGATCTCAATGCTTTGGATGGTAATGAAATCTTAGTAGATCCTAGATTAGATGTGGTGTATTTATAGCTACAGACACCTTAGAAAATCAAACAAAAGAACTAAAATACATTTTTACAGAATTTGAGCTGTTCAGGACATTTGTATGCACTCATTACATATAGAAAGAGTGTTCTAACTCTGTGTGTACATGTATAGGTATTCATATATACATATAGTGCTTTTTCTATCTCTCTGTGTATATATGTATATACATATACACAGAGAGAGAGAGAGAAAGAGAGAGAGAGATCAGACTCAGTGCACAAACAGAAAAGTAAGGCGATTTTTCTAAGGCTTCTTTAGTCTTCCGATCTGGAAAATCCGAGTTTACCTAAATATTTCCTCCTATAGAGAAGGAGAAAACAAAGATTAGTGCATACTAGTAAAACCTAGAACATTTCAGACAGCTTTGTAGTGTACATTTGTGCATCAGAGTTTTTATTAAACCATATTTTCGGTTACATAAAATCCAAACATTATTTTCATCTTCTATCGGACATTTCTGATTTAATCATGTATTTGATCGGCAATGGCTGAAAAAATCTACCATTCAAATTAATGTCTTGTGTATTTGTTTTACTCGCAAGGAAAAAAGATTGACATAATAGAGATTATAGAGTGTTCATGGACTAAGGGATCCTTCCACTGAGGGGTTGCTGTGGTAGTTCAATTTGTCCAGAAGCTCTAAGAATGCTTGATTTATCTAGGAAGAGAAGGTCTTCAAAGTACTTTACCTAAAAGATCAATTTATCCAAAGGGATTTGTAACACGTCAGGAAGGAATTGTTGCCATTTGGTACCTAAAACAATAATACAACCCAGGAATGTGAGACGGATTTGCATTGGACTGCTGCCTTGCTTTCAAGTGAAGCTTATGGGTGCTTTTGGATCCCTGTGTAATATCCCCAAACATGTGAATTCTGGGGGGTTTAGAGAGGACGGACATTGTGAAAGTTCCAGCCTCAATCAGAACAATCTGCTCTCAGGGTCACGTGAACAAATATGCTTGTATTTTAAGGCAGCGCCTATATGTCTGATTATAAAGGGGTTTCTGTTGCTCTTCTAAAAAAAAAATCATAAATGGCCGCACGATTTAAAACCAAAACAAAGCACTCTCGCCGGCCAATTGCTGACTTTTATTCCTTGGGGTTGATTGCCAAGGACTGTTGTAATGAATTAAAAACAAAACAACAACAACAATAACAACAACAGATTCCGAACTCCACTCGCCCTCGTTTATTGGTAGTTGAGGCTGAACCTCTGTTCATTCTATCGGGAATGCTGGTGTATGAAAATGCCTGTCACACCGCAAGCCCAGGTTTAGGACAGGACTGTCTGCGGACAAAGGGTGAAGGGTATATTCTAACAACTGCAAGCACAGATATTGAGACCGAGGAGCCCAGGTTTATGATAAATTGATACACAGGTAAGCAATTGCATGACAAAATGGAACCTTTAACCATAGATCTGCATTATCGCCTTTAGTCCGAGACTAAATATAACTGGCTAGTAATCTGTGATCTGACTGAAAAATATGTATAGAAATATGTTTCCATCTACGTTTATAGCAGTATCATCTTAATGATATGTGGGGGGGGTTTGTTTGTTTTTTTGGTGTTTTTGTTTTTTTTGGGGGGGGGGAGGGGTTGTTTTTTTGTTTTTGTTTTTGGAAACGAAACATTTTACAAACGTTCAGGAGAATATATTTGCCCTGGACCTGTTTTTGGTGGTTTCAAGTATGGAATGACAGTTGAACAAATAAAAGAAAGAAAAACTTTGTCATGTACTGTCACTGCCAAAATACTATAGAGCATCCTATTAATTCGCTTACTTGGACTGCTGGGCAGGGTGTAGCCGGGTTGATCTTTACTGTACGATTTGAAATAAATTCACCGGTAAGGGAGCCTCCACATATGGTTTCTTGAATGCTCTTCGCAAATCCACTCGCATACTCACGTATGGTTAGCCTTTGGTTCATACCTATCATTTGATGCTGTATTTCTATCTGAGCTACTGGTTATTTATTTATTTATTTATTTATTTCAGTCACACATGCTGTTGAAGTACTATTTGCTATTCATGCACCAAGAAGTTTTCTTTAAACCTATTTCCATAGTTTGATCAACTGATAAATGAGAGAGCGTGGGGATATTTAGTGGAGGGTTTGGGGTCTAAAACCAATAAAATACAAACAAATTCCATACCTATTTTGCTTAATAAAAGTAAATGGATCTCACAGAAATATGTGTAAACCTTAACTCAACTTTTTGCTGTTTAAAATAGCCAGAACCTCCCACTAAATGCAAAGTTCATGTTTTAAATAACTTGCTACCTTTTAAAATGTATGAATTATGGAAGATCTTTCCCGATTATACTTATTGAAATGAGCATAATATAACATCCAACCTTTGTGTTGGGTAACAGAAGCTCAGAATAAGGCACTGTTGGACAAAATCTGAACAGAAGTCTTTATATCTCTTAGGCAAATCTTCCTTCATTTTAGATGCTCATCCATATTTATGCAGAACAGTGAAAAGACTGAAAGAAAGTTGTTTTGTCAATTGCGTGTGCTCTGCTCGATCAGAACTTAAAGGCAGGGAACATTTTTCTTAGCTGGATGCCTCCAAGCTGCTGGCCTGCCAAGTTAGTCAGTTGAATCCAATTACTGCAAGCAGCATTTCATTTGGCTCGATGGAAGCACTCACTTATAACTTCACCTAAAATTTCAATAATACCTATATTGGGTCCATGCCTGAATAGTTCTAAAGATTTATCCCTGGCAACTTTTTATCAGCGCTCAGGTCTCTTTCTTTGACGAAGCTTCGGTAAGATGGTATAAAGCCAACGTCTTTAACCATCAGATGCTTACAAATACAAATTTCGGATGTTGCTCGCAGTTAGGGTAGAAAATATATCTTTGCAAAATTGGTTGCAAAGTAACCCCTGTCTAGAGTAAGGATGATATCACTGAACTGCTGAAGTGCTGCTGCGAAAAGGATCAGAAGTCGATAATTAATTAGACACAAAATGAAAACTTACCATATTAATCAACAGCGGATAACAATGACTTGATAACAATATTATGATCTCTCCGGTCAAGAGCTAAGGGGTACCGAATTTATGCTTTCTTCTTACACACTGTAACGTACTATTCTATTTCTAATGAACTCCGTTATAAAAAAAAAAAAATAAAGCACTTAAAGTTGACGTACGCCCACGTGAATATATTATATAAGACGTTACCGGGACAGGCCTTGGACCAGGAACCTGGTAGAACATCGTGTGTAATCATGAAGCTCTACTTCCCAAACTCCAGTTTGCCAGCATAAATTAAGGTGAATTGGAGGGGGAATGCTGCATCATATTGGGTTTGGACAGGGACAGAGAAGATTTGGTGGAAAGTTGCAAGCTCCGTTATGTTGTGAGCTATCGGAGGCGCTTCCGTTGGTTGTTCATTAAGTGGTGAGTTATTGCTTTACAAGCCAAAGGTCATTTCAAAGGCTTATGGTTGCTAGATATCGTCTTTATAATGACCTGGGGTTTTTTTTGTGGGGGATTTTCTGACACTCTTCATGTTCTCAAATTCCTTAGTCGACACATTACAGAATGAAATGCAAAATGTTCATTTTGATCCACAAATATTGGTTGTGTGTGTGTGTGTACAGCAGGCTAAATTTCTATCTTAGTTTTCTATGCATCTTAAATAGGGAATTTAAAAGGTAGTTCCAACTGGATTTTTATACCTCTTTCCTAAATTAGTAGATCAGAGCCGGGGGTGGCAGATCTGTACAGTAGTGCTGTGCCTTGTTTTTTTCTTGGTGTGACAAACCCGAGATAACCACAGATATACATAATGTATGAGCGCCGTGGTAATGGCGCTGTGGTCTTTCTAGTAAATTTCCATTCTTCTTAGTGTGATGACTGGACCTGTGCATGCTTTTCCTTACCCATGCCAAATGCATGCAGTTATCACTTACACTGTACAGCGCTAGATGGATTTACATCCTTTTGCTGGGGGGGGGTTACAATTCATAATTGCCATGTTTGCACTTCCTCCCCCTAAGAGGCAAAGAACGTTGGTACAGTAGCTAGTAACTAGTGGAGGTGCTGGAAGCATTAAAGAAGCCATGAGAATGTGGAACTGTTTTTTATTTCGATCTGAGTTGGAGCTATTTTATCAAATGTTCCGCCAAATGGTTAAAAAGCTTTGGGGCTCTGATTACGTGAGCGCTAGACTCACGCCCTGTATGTACTGTATTGTCTGGAAAAGTCGAACAAGGCCTCTATAAAGTTTTGCTGATGAATCGTATAAAAACCAAAGGCTTCTTTTCAAAGTGTTGTTAGTACAGTAAATACATGTGAAGCACCTGTTATCTGTCTAGTAAAAGAGCTAATGTGGAGTTGGAGTCAGAGAGAATTGCTACATAAAAGGCGTGAATTTATTGTGATATTTATCAAGAAGGAAGTACAAAACAAAACAGCTTCCACTGAAAGTTCTCACTTTTGTTTCAGGTACGTCCCAACGGATTATCCAAAGGAATCCGAAGATCCTACAAAAAGAGTTAAAGTCAAAAATCAAGAAAAAACATAAGCGTGGTGAGTTTTTACTTTTGTCTCTATAGATTTGTCACCTCTCTTGCTACAGAAGTAGTTGCCACGGATAATTTATCATACGTAAAGAACAAAAATGCTTGAAAGTTTATCTCCCTAGTGTAAGCTAACATACATAACATGGTACCTGATGATCGATTTTCAAATCTATTGCTGTTTAATAGCGTTAACCCAAAACTTCAAACACGAAGAATGTTATTACTGTAAAAGCTATTTCACCTAAATAACATTCTTTAAAATGCTGTCGCCCCATTTAAAGTAGCTCATTATTAAACCTATTTAAACTCCCATGGAAAACAAAAAAAGCATTTAATAGAACCACATTCGGACGGATCCTGCTCCCACCGAATGGGAATTTGTCACCATCTTCAGTAGGGCTCTTTAAAAGCCAGTAACATTTTAATGCTGCTTTTATGTACCAAAGGCTAGTTACAAATAGTAATATTAAAGCTCCAAAACAATATTTCAGGAAGACCTCTGCTTCGCTCAGAAGAACTCTGAAATCGGTCAGATAGAAAGACCAGCATTTAGATCCTGATTTACCAATGTTATCAGGTGGCTCACAGAGTCTTAAATCACTGGAAGAGAAACAGAACATACACCTATTAAAACGCGGCTCCCTCTGTGAGCCATTGTGTACAATCTATAACACGAATACATTTCAGTATCAGTGGCAGCCATGGTCAAATTACATCAGTCACTCTTCCCGCACAAAAATTGGGGGGAGGGAGAGTTAATTTCCTGGAAGTCTTCATGTTGCAGTCTATCCGTCCGTTTGGTAAACTATATTCCAGCAAATCCAAAGACCAGTAGTAGAACGTGATTTGGGGGAGGTGGGGAAGCAGGGTAAAAACAATAACAACAGATAAGCAGAGAGGGGTTCAAAAGTCCCTGGAAACGTGAAGGAAAATAGTCTGTGCTCTGACAAGAGACGCAGTAAAGAAGGAAACTGTTTGACTACTTTATATATATGTCCCCTTCCAGGCTGCAAATAAGGAAAATTTGCGGAGTAGGGAATTCTTTTGCTGGTCTTCCTCCTACGCGTAGCCTGTTTTACCCTTCTGAAAGTGCTAGGTCTTGAGAAGTGTTTTCCTTTTCATTCCTTACTAAAGCGTTTACTGCCATAGTACTAGCAGTCATAAATTTTGTTACAAACCACAGTGACAGGTGCATTGATATGCACCGTGAGAGCTCCGGCTGCTTAATAACCACTCCACTGGCCGCTCTTACTGCCTGTTATTTATTCCGTATCATATTAGATATTGATCCTAAGCAGAATTAAGTGTAGTGGAAGTATTAGTAGAGAACTGCTTAATATGAATATGTTTGGGTGTCGGATCGAACACAATTGTGAGACTGGAAACTTGTCAACATTTGAGGTTGTTGTATTTTGTGCACACACGTGGGGTGTGTGTGTGTGTGTGTGTGTAAGTGGAAGAATGGGGTATTTTGTCTAACAAACCTGCATCTCTTATATCTAGTCTGATTTCCAGATATAACTGTATGAGGCGTAGTAGCTTCCAAGCGTTTGGAAAACAGAGACAGGACAAAGAGCCCCATTACCATATGTAATGTATAACGGTTCAGATGAGGTTAACCTCTCTGGATAGTAGGAAGGGAAACTCGAAACACAGACATGGGTACTTTGTGGTTGCCTAGCCCTACTGCATTTCAGTCCACCCCCCACAACGCTAGCAAACCATTTGGAGGTTACTTTGCTGCAGACTGTCTTTGGCCAAACCAAGAAGTGTTGAGCCCGTGCTTTTGGTGTTACATACAAAAACATCGCCTTATGCATTGCACTTGTAAAGTCAAAAAGTGTAAAGATTTAAAAAAAAAAAAGATCTAAAAGATGAGCCACCAAACAGTTGAGCATTGTCCGTGTGATTTATGGCCCATTGCCTCCTTTTTAGGTTCAAGCAGAGTTCACAAGTAGTTGGTATTTCAGAAAAGAAATAAGGCTTTTAACAGTTTTTCAGTAATATTGTTTCTTAAGATTCTGTGTATTCTTTTGGGGACTATATTTTATTTTGTATATAAAAGAATAGGCACAATGCTGTGTTGTGTTAACAAAATGCTTCAGTCCAGACTCTGCCTGAAAATGTAAATGATAAAGGTAGAAAATTATTAATCGAGTGGATTATTTGCAAAAAGTAAATTATGAAAGACAGTTAAACCATAGATTGCCTAGTCTGGATCGTTGTATTTTCTTAGCACTCACAATTATCTTCGCTTATTACTTCTTAGGCCTCTGGTTACTGCATTCTTCAGGATGGGGTTGGGGCGAAGCCGCAGGTTTTCTGCCCCTACCAGCTTCCCAAAGAGTTATCAGCCCATGTTGATGAAAGAAAATAACTCCTCTGGTGAAGCTGTATTTAAGATCAGATGGCAGGATAAACCATTTAAAGTGACCTCGAATTTTCGTTATTTTAGTTCAGAATAGATATTATGGTAACTTTTAGAAAGAATGCCAATGCTACTTAGTTATAGCAATTACTATTGGGGAAGCAGCAGACAAATAAAATTAAAGGTAACATATTACTAAAGCTTTGCAATATTGACTGAAGAATAACAATTAACAGAGACTGCTTTAATATTTTAGAACCACTTTCCTGTAATATGTTAATACATTTATACAATAAAGAGAGACGCCTGAGATTTTCTCAAATACAGGCTACATTGTCAGGTGAAATATTCCGTACTTTATTTTGCTAGACGGGATAAAAGATGCAATTTTAAAAAACGCATAAAAATACTAAGGGTACCAGTAGAGAAGTTGTATCAGCCATATTATAGCATTTATCAAAACTACGTGTTAGTTCCCATCTTGTAAGCTATAAAATACAGATTTACATTCAACAAATTGTATATAGCTTTTGTATCCGAGTAAAAATATTGATTATATGGAGAACTTTTCATCTGGCTACATTTTCCAGACCAAGCAGTTTGATAGGAAAATACTGAAATCTGAAATAACTTTTGCATGCTAGTACATAAACAAAACATGGTTTGTAATGAAAACCAAACCATATAAATGGTCTCAGATTGATTCGATTGACAAGAACTAACAAGAAACTTTGGGTGAAAGATTTTGAGCAGGGTAAAATTAATCAAAGAGTTAAGATAGGGTAGCTGACCTAAGCGTTTTTCTTTATAGTGCAAACTTAAGTTACTGAATGGTGTTAGTTATACTTTAACTTCCTAGGAATCTTTCAAGGAAAAAAGAGGCAGAATTTACAATAGAGATGGAATTTTCTATTTTTTTCAGGTTCTAATTCGGGTTCAATCCATCATGTCATCTGGGGCTTCACACTTCACACTTTTGCGCCTGCGTGCCCAGAAAAAAAAGCGGGGAGGGAAAGTAGGGATGTGGGTTAATCTTTATACCAAAATGGTATAGGATGCATGCATATTATGGATAAATATATACACATATATGATGACAATATAAATGATAATATGACCGTGCAGTCGGAAAAACAAAAGAGACAGAAAGAGAGAGAGAGAGAGAGAGAGAGGTAAATGTGGTTTTTGCACACATTCTGGGAAACACAGGGAAGGAAAAATGCATAGATATAATACACTAAAGAAATACAGTAGTTAATTCATTTCCGTACGTCTGGGATTTTTAAACGCTCTAAAGTTATACTAGAATGATACTGGGGGACAATGTAACCTCACAATTTTCACTGAAAGCCTAACACATTTATTTTTAATGGTTCAGGTGTATTGAGGTAAACGTATTAAGCGTCAGTTCAAAGTTTAAAAAAACTAGAACAAGAGGAAATTAAACACATCCTGAAATGTGTTCCTAAAGTCTGGGCGATTGTTCGCACATTATATCTGCCATTATCAGAGGATCTGTTCAGATTTTAAAGAGATGGGGCCTAACGCTCATCCCTTCACTTAGGTGATTTGATCTATGCTTTTTGGTTAGAGAGAAAGAAGGAAACTCCTCAAAGACTTTGAGGCATCTGTCTGACTATTCAACTAGATTAGGATTCTTTTAAAAAGTATTTAATGTATTTTTCACCCATTTTATGTTCAGTGTAGCTTCTCAGTCAAGTTAATCCATAGTCTCCCTCTTTCTTGAAGATAAAAGATCTGAAAGGAAAGCCTGTGCAATTTACAGATGAAGGGTCTGAAAGGAATCTGTATACTAGCCAAATCTTAGCATGTCTGAGTGTCAAAGTATAGGATGAGTGAATGAGTTCGTGTATGTGAGTCTATATGTAAGCATGTGAGGGAGTGTGTTTGTAAGGGGTGTGTGTGGCTAAAGGAGATGTCTGCCTTCCTGATACTAGGGAGGGTTTTACAGCCTTCCTCTGCATGTGGGGCGGTGGTCACTTGCTGGTATGAACTGGAGTAAAAGGCTGGTTCTCTGTAACTTGAAATCTTTAAATCAACATTTGAGGATTTCATTATTCAGCCAGAGGTGATGGGCCTGTGACAGGAGTGGGTGGGTGAGGTTCTGTGGCCTGCCATGTGCAGGAGGCCAGACTAGATGATCAGGATAGTTCCTTCTGGCCTTAAAGTATACGAAATCACACCAGTTCTTCTCAATTAAAGTTTCTTTTGTCTCTCGCTGTTTCCCCATAGGTGGCTTCCTAGGCAGTGAGTGGCCCAGGCCGACCACGTGAGCCGCTGGGACCTAGTCAATGTTATCTGAGCAGGGTCCCCAGGCCTTGGCGATCCCAGAGAGCAAGATGCAGAAAACCGCTTACTACGATAACTCGGGGCTCTTCGGGGGCTACACGTACAGCAAAGCCGACGCCTACAGCTACAGCTCGACCCACCAGCCTTATACACAAGCCGCCCTGGACACAGACTACCCGAGCTCCGCCTGCTCCATCCAGAGCTCGGCTCCCATCCGAGCCCCAACCCACAAGAGCAGCGAGCTGAATGGCAGCTGCATGCGGACCAACGGCGGCAGCCAAGCAGGCAGTCAGCCCCCGGGTATAGGCGAGCAGCAGCAGCCGCCTGCGCTGCCGCCTTCCTCCCCACCGAACCCCACCAGTGCGGCCCCCCCGAAAAAAACCAAAGGCGGCCCCAATTCCTCCAGCTCTTCCACGGCCACCATTAGCAAACAGATCTTCCCCTGGATGAAAGAGTCCCGGCAGAACTCCAAGCAGAAAAACACCTGCGCTGCTTCAGGTACCCGACACGCTCCCCTCCCTGGGGTCACCCCTTCACGTCCCCCTCAAGTCCAGCTGTCCCTGGTTCTGCTAAGCAGCACACTGATCAGCCTGGCCAGAGCCCCTCCCCAGCGAGGCAGAGGGGCCAATGAAGCACGGGGAAAGAGTGCCCCTAAAATCTTTGAGGTGCTCGACTCTGTGGCTTCTGGCATAGTTGAGTGAGGGGCTCCTAAGCCAAGTCCTCTGCAGCTGGGGGCCTGTTTCACTGTAAATAACAACTCTGTCCATTGGAACTTGAGTTCGCGGGATGCTTCGGTCCCCTGCGCTTTGATCGAGGCTTTTCGGGGAGGCAATGCAGTGCTACAGGGAGGGGCCACTGGACTTATGGTTTACAGTCCTGCTGGCCATTCGAGCCCGTCTGACGTGCAGAGGAAAACAGCATTTCCTCGCCCTCCGTCTAAACGCTTCAATCTGTCCTTTCTCCCTGACTCCGAAATGGCTTCTAGTACGGAGCCTTTAGAAATGTAGACAGCACAAGCACTGAAAACCACGTACTCCTAACACTCATCCCTGGAAAGGTCCCCAATCTTTTTTCCAGTAACGGGAGCATCTCTTCTGATTTGAAAGCGATAAAGCCAATCCCCCGTCTGTTTTACTCTTGCTAGCAGTTCTGCTGGTTTAAAATCCTGCCATTTGGCCTTTCCTGTGGTTTGGGATAAAAGAAAGGGGGACCCCTCATCCCTCCCCCTCTTTCTCCATTCAGCTAAATTGAGACTATTCAGAAATCCCCCAATGTCTAATTTATTTCACCCCTTTTATTATCCACTATTGCTAATTACTAATGACTTCCCCCGCCTCTGGTGCTTCAGAATCCGGATACAGAATTCGGATTAAGGATCCGGGTAAAGTAGCCTGGCCTGCTCCCATTTGAAGTAATCGGAGTTTTGACCTTGTGCAAATTGGGAACAGGATCGGGAGTTGGGTCTAGTAGTAAAAAAAAAAAAAGAGAGAGAGAGAGAGACCCGTGGACAGAGGGACTTGGATATGATGCCACCAAAGCCTCTCTGAAGGGTACCTCAGGGTGCTCATACTCAGGGCATACTTATCAAAAGCTGGAATAGTGTGTAGCTCATCTTTAATTACTGTGATATGAAAGGAGGTTATACTGAAATCATCAGCAATCTCTGACACACTCTTTCCCTTAAAACGGTCAGTACTCTGCCCATTAAGTCTCATTTTACTTTGAATTCCAGTTTGGTAATATCTGAAGGGCTATGTTACATCAACTACGCATCGGCGTGGTAAATATACACCCTTGGAAGAGAGCAGGGGAAAGCAAAACCAAAGTACACGGGATTTGATCCGTTTCTAGTCAAACCACTGGCACAGGTTCGGTGTGACTGAGTCTGCATAGACAGGACAGGCGCACAGCTCCAGTTCCTGACAAGGGCCGGGTCATTTACCTCGTCGGAACTGGGAGAGTGGCTTGTGTTGGTTTGGTTTGTACAGAACGATCTTTAGAGCACTGGCCCGTCCTTAGCGGGCTGCTGTGTCAGGGTCTATACAAGAATCACCCTTTCTTTGTTTCTTTTCCTTCGGCAGGAGACAACTGCGAAGATAAAAGTCCCCCCGGCCCGGCTTCCAAGCGAGTCCGCACCGCCTATACCAGCGCGCAGCTGGTGGAGCTGGAGAAGGAGTTTCATTTCAACCGCTATCTCTGCCGCCCACGCAGGGTGGAAATGGCCAATCTTCTGAACCTGACGGAGCGCCAGATAAAGATCTGGTTCCAGAACAGGAGAATGAAGTACAAAAAAGACCAGAAAGCCAAAGGGATCATGCACTCTCCTGTAGGACAGTCCCCTGACCGAAGTCCACCCTTAAGTGGCCCAAATCACGTAGGATATTCCAGCCAGCTTCCAACTGTAAATAGTCTTAGCTATGATGCTCCTTCGCCAACATCCTTTGCCAAATCACAGCAAAACATGTATGGCCTGGCTGCTTACACAGCACCTCTCAGCAGCTGCTTACCCCAGCAGAAACGGTACCCGGGAGCAGAGTATGACCATCACACCATGCAAAGCAGCGGCGGCTTTGCCAATCCCAATCTGCAGGGCAGCCCCGTTTATGTCGGAGGTAATTTTGTTGATTCCATGCCAGCTCCTGGCCCAATGTTCAATATCGGCCATCTTTCTCATCCTTCATCTGCTAGCGTGGACTACAGCTGCGCTGCTCAGATCCCAGGCAACCATCACCATGGACCTTGTGACCCTCATCCTACATACACAGATCTTACTTCTCACCACACATCTCAGGGAAGGATTCAGGAAGCACCCAAACTAACGCATCTGTAGTGGACCAGGACGGATTGAGGGAGCGAAATGTACTCACGTTTAAATTACCTCACTTTTCTGACGTTACAGCGTTACTTTCCTCTGAGCGTCAACAGTATTAGCGGATTTCTCTCCCCTAACAGCCACATTCTTTTTTTGCGACTCTAAATAAGTCAGTGAAAAGGATCCTTTCTTTTATAGCTGTTTAAAGCATGACAGTGCAATATACTGCAAACCAAGGGGCTAATAATCTGGTAATGATGTACTTGAAGGTAAGTCTTATAGATCAATTAGTAGTAGCAGCGCGTCATGCTGAGGTGTTTTTAGACCAATTGTGAACGATGGGATCTTGCCTGCATATAAACTTATTTCAGAGAAGTTAATTTATGAATTCTTCAGTAATGTAAGGATTGCATTGGACTAAATGATATGTATTTATTGTTTTAAGCGAGACTTTTTTTGTATCACTGATTATTTATCCTCGTCTTACTGTATTTATGTGGATATTTGTAGAATTTATTCACCATAACTTCGGGAGATTGATTCAGGTCCCTGGTGACTATTGCATTTCACCTATTTAGTATATTTGGTCTGAACTAGTTGAGAGAGTAGTTTTGAACAGTTGTAACAGTGGCTGGTGTTTGTAGTTTATGTAAGGATTAATTAAGACTGTAAGTCTTTAATAGAGTAAAACAAACTGTGGCATCACACAAATAGCCCTTATGCATTTTTATAAAGTGTATTTATTTCAAATTGTCTGGGGCCGTTTGAACATCTATTTAGATTTTAAAAATAAGCCACTTTTTAAAGTTGGAAGTGTGTCTGTTTTAATCATGCAAGCTGCAAAGCGGAACACTCGGCCATTTTGTTTCTGATAAACTTCTACATACAAAAACCTCCGAGAGGTTGGCATTTATTTATTGATTCGCTATCTCTTGCACACATTAATTCGGTGGGCTATTTTGTTGGTATTACATTCTAACTATCTGAAATAGAAAAAGCTTAGAATGCAAAAACAAAACCAAAAAAAAAAAATAGAAACCGCCTAATAGTGATAATTTAATTAGGGTTTCCATAGCAATCCGAGCTGCAGCTGCCCGTCTCCTTTGTTATTTATACTGTTGTCTTTATACTAACCATAAATCAATTTTTTTAGACACCATTGGAAGCCCGAGCTTAATTTCGCGCA
The DNA here is from genome assembly GCF_965152235.1 of Eretmochelys imbricata. Lineage (NCBI taxonomy): Eukaryota > Metazoa > Chordata > Testudines > Cheloniidae > Eretmochelys > Eretmochelys imbricata. The sequence continues at coordinate 43,475,269 of NC_135582.1, forward strand.
TTTAAAAAAAAACGAAAGAAAATTGACAATCAAATATATACAAATGAAAGGAAGCCGCTAAGTGTAGAAACTGAGGTACAGTAGTAGGTAAACAAACTATTCCACAATAGCTTTCAGTTAGGAAAGTTATCTCCATCCGCGTAATCTTCTGTAGCAGACACTGATACATTCCTTGTGAAAACAAATCTTACTGCCATTAACAGAATATTTCATAAAAGAAACAAACATCTTGTTTCCTCCTTTTTATTTACATAACTGTGTTTAATCTCTTGCCGGATTTACAACGATTTTGTAAACGTAGAAATGGTATTAGCAAGGTTAGTAACCAGACATGTCCTTCCAGGAAGACGTTATTCTTACCGCCTTTAAAAATGCTCAGTTAAGATTCAGATCTTCTGTATTCCCAGCAAAATCGTCCCGACGCATCACTTTTTAGTTTGACAAGTAACTGCCGCCCCTGCGCCATCCCCTGATGACAAGACCTGGAATTCCTAGTGTGAGAAATATTTAACTCCGAGAGTTCTGGTCAACACGGGAAATCTTTATTTTCTGATCGTTGTGTTTCGCTGGACAACAATGTTTCGAAATATTATTTAGTTTTCCCTCTGTGTTGTTTTTAAAGTGTCACGTTACGCTGAGAAAAGAAGTGTATCCTTTTGTTAAGTTTCAACTTTTACCCCAGCAGATTTGAATATACGTGTTGTAGATCTGTAAACAAAACAGAATAAACTACTTTGAGCGAAGACATATTTTAACCACTTCGAGACCTACCATTGTTTTCTATGACACACACATCGATTATTTCGTCAGAGTTAAGTTATTAATATTTTAAATAAATAATCAATAAAATAAATAGTAATAATCTCTATTCGTGAATTATACAGATCCAATGCTTTGTGTTACAGTTTGCAGGGAATAGATCAAAAACTGAACTGGTACATGTAGATTAGTTTTATGTTCTTCAGGCTAAAGTATATTTCACGTCATCCGCCTATAAATAAAAAATGAATAATCAGTGTATTCCATTTGGCATTTTATAGTATCTTATGTTACTCAACGTGCATTTTCTGAGTCTGCGGGTGTCTACAATCCAAGTGTTGTCTACTGTTTAATGTTTTATGGGCTAGACTTCACATAGTGTCTGGGCTGGGTTATATTATTATTAGTTCATTTAAAATTCATGTAACCAGGGAAATTATTATAAATACACTTCCCCTTAAAAAAAAGGGGATTGAAGAAAGTGCTTTAGAATAAAAACATAATGTTACCGGTGAGCACTGGTATATCATATCTTTGTATGTCCTGGGGGTAAAGCTTGCAAATCTCTTTCTCCGAATGTTCTGACTGTTGTGTGTGGGAGGTGAGGTGGGAGAGGGGTCAGGTGACAAATAAATTCCGTTTCTTCTGGTTTATTCTAGTAGAGGCAAATCTGATGCAACTGCGATAGAACCCCATGGTCACAACCTAATTATGGGAAGTAATGTTACCTTGTCTAAAGTGTTGGCATTTTTACAGTGTTTGTACAAGCACCAGCAATCTAAGAGAGAGCACTTTGGCATAAGCCCTCCTTTTCCTTGGCCCGCAGTTTAAACCTTCATAAATTATACAACCCGCTTTCACTTTCAACATGCATTCAGTTCCCTTTGAGCCTGCAATTAGTTTTCTGAGCCATGGTAACTTAGATGAAACAAAACACGAGTGCAAGGGCTGAGCTGTGTGAGGCTCCAAACCATTCATTTCCAGGAATGAACCTCCCTCCCAACCTCCCGCGAAACCAATAGCCTAAGAGCAGCAAACCAGGTCAGGAAGGCTGAAGTTAGTCTTTCAATTCCTGTCGTCATCATTTCAATAACGCCTGGTACAGTGACAGTCACAGACAATTCATCAGCCCTGAAAATTCATTTCTAAGCGGGGCCAAACAACCCCTTCTGACGTGCTACTGAGGAAGAGACAAAGATGGCTTCGTTGTATGTCAGGCTACTTAAAGTCTGACCCGAAGCCCATTGAAGTCGATGGAACGACTCCCATTGATTTCACTTGCCTTTGGATCAGGCCCCAATGAGTTTATTATAATAGCGCTCGCTGTTTATTTGTTTGATTAAAAATGGCATTCAAAATACCAACCAGAAAAACTGAGAGTTTTAAACAAATAACCCGAACCTAATCAGTGACTGTGCCTGCTATCTCTGCTGGGTTATTCATTGAGCGAAGGGGGGCGATTAATTTGATAGGGATTAATTCCTGCTAAAGGAAGATATTTAGTGTGGAGCTGACGGAGCAATGTGACCTCTATTTAAGCGTTTTGATTGTGGAGACCTCTTGTAATTAGTAATAAACTAAAGTAAAAGGTTTAGAGCCAGATCCTAGTCCATATATAGTCAGTAGCAAAACTCACCGGGGGAAATCCTGGCCCCACTGAAGTCAATAAATGGGACCTAAAAAGCTCCTTTATTTTTGAATGTAAGAAGCAGGTAACCTTCTGTCCAGTCTAACCCACTTATTATTTACCATTTCAAACGGAGCTGTGCACAGGAAAAAGAACTCCGAAATTACCTTGAAGTACCTCCTCCCGGGGTGGTTTTTTTGTTTGTTTGTTTTTGAATTACACACTGTAGTTAGGCGACCTCAGTGGTCATAGAAACACTGAACTGAATGGGATATTCCTGTATACTGATTTAAAGGCTGGACTGGTGCTTATCATCACTTATTATGCTCAATGCTCTTTTCGCTGTAATAATATTTTCTATCGGTACAAAGACTGCTTAGAGTCCTGATCGCCACAAAGCTACAGGAGAGCGATCACGGAGCACACGTAACTAGTTTGTACTATTCTGATACACAGCCATCCAGTTAAACCCCGAAAACTCCATTAGCATCCACAGAACAAGCTAAAAGAAAACGAGAACCTGCCTTTAAACCATATCATGGAAAAATAAAGACAGATACCCTTTGTGCGTTACCAGCAAATGCCTTTGAATGTAGGGACTGTAAAGATCAACTCCTTCTCCCCCCGCAAAGATCATTTATACCAGAGAAAGAATTGGTGTCTGAGGCTCTACGGGCTGGTAATAACCAGTCACTCTGCAAGATAGTTAGCATGTCTACTGACCACCTTCACTAAGCGTTATTCCCTTCATCCCACCTGATACGGCTCCTACACAGCTCACATTCAACAGAGGGACCCTTGCAAAAGCAGCAGACTTTTCTGCAAAGCCCTGGAAAGCAGCTAGTTAGTTTAAATGTCCTCTCGATTGGGGGACGGGGTGAGGGTTAGAGAAAAATTCTGGAGACTAAAATTTCTGTAAATGACCACATGACCTATCTGTATTTGACAAAGCTCGGAGAAATACCTATCTGTATAGCCAGTCTTTTGGCTGGGGACTTTGTCATAATCTCTGTGCTAATAGCTCTACATCGTTTACTTTAATATTTTATAGGCACAATTCCTGTATCTTGTTGTTTGGAAATAAATGTGGAAGTGGTATTCTTTATATCCCGGTATCCTGCCTATCACGTGGTCCTCTTCTTCTGGAAACCCTTTCTTTCTGTTTGTATTTGGTAGTGCATCTTAAAATGGTCCGTAGGAAATTACAATGCAAGCCCATAGAAAAAGAAATAATGCATGAAACAGTTATCTCATATAGCTGACGCCGGGAACCTTATTTCCCCCCAGATGATTTTATAACCGGTATCTGACGCTCGTATCTGTTTTAGAAACATCACTAAAATGTCTACCGTTGCAGGGTTCATCATACTCTGAGTCTCCTTCCGATGTATTTATGATTAGCTCCCTAGCTTGCTCGTTAGAAGAACGCATCAGTAACAGCCTCACACTAAAACTGGCGGGAGCTCTCCAGATTTGAAAGCCCTGGCTTTTCAAAGCCATCCTGCCACTCCTGTATTATGTTTGCACACTCTCTGGCTTGCAAGCTGCCGTTCCTTTTCAATGCTAAGGCCCCGTGGACTGCGGGAACTGGCTCCTCTGATGCTGGAACAGACTTCGCAACCCTCTGAAAAGGCTGCAGCAGATTTGGCACGGACTCAGGTCTAAGAGATGGACGTGGCAAGTTTTGGCGAATGGAGTTAAAATAGCAGGAGGGATCAGGGTAAAATAAATATCAAATCATTTGCACAGCAGCAACATAAAGAGGAAGCTGGAGGGAGACAACCCTGCCAAACAAACAGTCTTAAAAATCTATCTATTAAGAGTGTGCCAATAAGGTCAGGGTTGCAGAGCTGGCATGTAAATCGCTGTAAAACCCTGCAAAAGTTATTGATGTAGAAGGGGCTAAAGAGCGGGGGCTAATTTTAAAACCCCGGTAGTGAATTGTTTGTAAGTAATAAACCAGCGCACAAAGCAGACTTCCTTGCACTCAGTCAGCCCGGTGGAAAACCAAGGAAACCATCTGACATTGATTGGAAGGTAGATTCATGAGCAAAAGTTAATTCAGCGAGAATTAAACAAGAACAAAGGAACATATAGCAAAAAAGGGTCACTGTTAGGGTCCAGTTTTGCTCTCCGGATTTATGCTAATAGCTCCACTCAATCCGCTGAGCTCAAGCATGATTTGGCCCTGGCTGATCCACATTCTGCAATATGCAAATTGTTGAAATTCTGCCTTCTGGTTCAAATTCTACAACAGACTAATTTGGCTCTTGCTGGTAAAGAAAGATGTCTGAGCAGTTAAATAAAAGCTGGAAGAAGAAGAAGAAGAAGAAAGAAGAAGAAAAGAGACAAGGACACTCAATTTTAGTTCCTGTCTCTTTATATTTCCAAAGACTGCCAATAATAAGACACAATGAAAGCCACCGCAAATACTCTATAGTCTCAGAAGAACTGCATTAACGCTGGCCAGCGTCTATCCAAGGGAAGGTTGGAAATCCCTCGCTAGAAACAATAGCTCTGTGGCAGACAGGCGGCACGAAAAGCCGGTTTCTTCTACGTGTACAATTAGCGGGCCCTGTTGGTTGGCTCTAGGACCACGTGCTATTATATATTTATGAACCCACAACCTATATTTTTAAAAGTCGGGAGATGAGCTAGCCCAGAGTTACGTTGGCCCCTGACACTTCTGGAGACTAGATATCAAGTTAATCACTGAACAGACAACAACTCTCCATTACCAAGCGAGCAGTTGCAGTGGGCAGGCTGTGGTCCTTGCTGGGAGCGGGGCTGGCGGGGGAGGAAGGGGGGATTGGTTCTATTAAGAGTTCATCAATCACACAATGTGCACTTTTCACTCGACAGCGGTTCCTCCTACTTCAGCTCGAGTCTGGGCCAGCTGGGATTCAACCAGAAACCGCAGCCGGAGGAGACAGAAATCGAAGCTCAGAACACCGCAATCTAATATTCACGGGCTGACGCTCGGCATTCAGCTTCCAGCAGGGAGGATGCAACTGAATCCTTTAGTGACAAAAAACGAAATGCAAAAAGTGACCCTGTGGTCGGGATAACAGCCTCCTCAGACTTTGTGACCCCTCCTCCCCCCAGTAATCTTGCCCCTGAAGTCAATACACAAGTATGCCCAGGATAAGCAAGATGGGCTTTGTCTACTTTATTTCTATACAAAGCCATTATAGGTTCTATGAACCTGTAAGTCAGTGATCAAGCAGGGGTACAGAGAGGTCTTCCAGGGGGTACATCCACTCATCTAGATATTTGCCTCGTTTTTCAACAGGCCACATGAAAAGCATGAGTGAAGTCCCTACAAACTAAAATTTAATGCAGACAGTGACTTGTTTATACCTATCCATATACTATACACTGAAATGTAAGTACAATATTTATATTCCAATTGATTTATTTAATAATAATAAGAAGGTAAAATGCAAAAGTAAGACATTTTTCAGTGATAGTGTGCTGTGACACTTTTGTATTTTATGTCTGATTTTATAAGCAAGTAGTTTTGAAATGAGGCGAAACTTGGCGGTACAGTAGACTGGAAAGATTGAGAGCCACCGCTCTAAGCGACAGCTCTGAGAACATCTTCATTGGCTCATATTTTCCTGCCCCCCATCTCACCTATAAAAACAAATCTGGAATTCAGCCAGAAGGATTTAGCACACACGATTTCATTAAAACGTTTTCCTTAATAAAACCCCAAACTTTTGGGTACTTAATTAAGGGGCTCACATTCATGTACAGAAGTGAAAACGCTTAATTAGTCAATTAATTAATTTATTCTAGTTTTGCCTGGCAAGCTCCCTGGTGGAAAAATTGTAACTGGACTTGAAAATAACCGTAGCTGTTAAGAGCAATTTAAAAAAATCTTCCCTAGAGGTACAGGCTCTGTGCTATTGCTTCAGGGCAGGGAGTCCCACGAATCTACACTGGGGTTTGGCTCTGATCAGCCTAAAGTACTTTGTGGTGTTTCTTTAATATAAAATAAAATAAAGGAATTTGTCAATGTAGGAACAATCCAACAAATTTGTGTGTGTGTGTTAGCTGACCATTGTAAAGTGAGATTTTTGCATTATCTCACCGTCACAGGGTGACCTGTTGCCTTTAAAAGGGAGGGGGGTTAGTGCATCTGTGACTGGTTACCTGCTGTCCAGTTGGGCTTAAGGGAAAGCACCGGGGCCTTATAAAGGGGGAAGGGGCGTGGGGGCGAAGAAGATGAAGACAGTAGAAAGAAACAGGAGAAAGGAGAACTGCGTGGTACAGTGAAGTTGTAGAGCGTTCGAAGTCTTCTCTAGGGCTATAGCGAATAGAAGGCGGTAGGAGAGTCTGGCCTTTCAGGGACCGAAATATACCAACCAGGTAGGCTGGGAGTGGCTTCCCAAAGCAGGGAAGAGGTGTAGCTCGAAGGTTTGGATCCCCTCTGGGGGAAAGAGGAGAAACCCTAGTCTGCGTTGAGACAACAGGGGGGAAAGAGGCTGGGTGGGAAGGCTGGAGAATGGAGGATTCCCATCTGGGTGTAGGGGAGAAGCCCCAGGATTTAGTGTTGGTGTGAACAGTAATATAAACAGATTCAGTAGAGGAGTGTCTTAAGGCCTCTGGAGTAGTGGAGTTTATTTAAGGAGCCCTAGAAAGGGTAAACCTCTGTAGCACCTACTTCGTCATGCTTGGCTAGCAGGGGTGCTACAGGGAAGGTGTGCTTCTTAGCACTCCACTAACAGGACTTTCCCATGTTGTTAAGCCATTGGTTCCCAGGACTTGCCCCACTTAATCTTTCCTACAGATGTTTATAAAGTCCCTGTAACATGATGAAGGAAAGCAAAGACTCCGAGTCACCAGCCCAGGTCTTATTTCAGTGACACTGATGAGAATTACTGGGACTTTCCCTATTTATGCATAACAGCATAGTTTCTGAAGACAGATTTTCCCTCTATGCGTGGGAGGTTCTCCGTTAATCTCCCCATTTCACCTTCACCTGTCACATTCGGGGGGGGGGGAAATCCTCTCCGAAGCCTCTCAAAACTACTCTGAAGGTCAGCCGAGGGAGACTGATACAACTTCCTCAATCGGAAGAAGTGAACTGCCTTCACAGGGCATCCATGCTTTTCCTGGAGCTGAATTTGGATTCCACTAGGATGACTTCATTTTTGCTAATGCCAGTTGTCCAAATGTAGTCCTTACTTTATCCAAAACTTTCAGAAACAATCTACCACCTCCACTGCGTTTCAATTTCTTTTTCCAGATACCACTATTAACCTTCACAGCCTGGAACCTATAATTTGCTTGTACACCAGGGCCACAACAATTCAGAATATCGGCAAATGCTGCTGAAATGTTTATCATTAGCTTTTCATATCTACCCCTCATGAAATGTACATGGTCAGTTTTCCTGGAGAGCCACTTGAAAACATATTCCTAAGAGTATTTTCAAATGAGAATGTGTGACACAGTATAGATCTAGATCCATCAGTAACCGTCTCTAATAAACAACTTCTGTAAAAATAAAATATCAGACAGTAAGCTGGGAGAATCCAAGTGCATATCTGGACTAGGGCTTTCACTTCCTAGATTTCACGGAGAATCTATTGTATCTACGCTAGTGTGGTGTAAAATTTCCTCAGCTCTTTTCAAGGTCACACTTAAATAATCATAGTGTCAATATAGGTTATGATATTGGAACCATCAAGGATGACAGGGCAAGGAAAGCACTTTTCTTTCAGCTGGCACCTGGAAAATGTAAGTTTTCCTCTGGAGAAAAGGATTCAAACAGTCATCCTGGAGGGGGAAAAAAAGGAGAATGAACAAAAGGACAAATGGGTCAAATTCTGAAGTCCTCTGACTCTCCTTGGGAAAGCTACCTTTGACTTTAGTGGAGGTGTGCTCTCAGTGCCAATGCTTTTTACATATGTGCCTTCACTCCAACGGTTTGTCAGACTTTCTCATTTTATGTTACTATTCATGAATCCATCGTGGCTTTGGAGCGAATTCCTTTACATGACTTGCGTTTGAGAAGATTACTGGCGCCATTGTTCGCACCCTTACCTAACATAGTTTGGTCCAGGCTAGTTCTCTGCGTGGGTGGCGCAGCGGCGCACTGGAAGGCCAGATTCCACCTATTCTGGACAAATGCCAGGACTTCACCCAAACGGTCTTCTCTGGGCTGTGCCAGCTACTCAATAAGCCTGCCAGAAACTGTGCGCCCAATCCACACTCTTAGCCGCCCTAGCACTCCCTACGGACACTTCCTTTCCCCCTAGCTGTAAGATTCCCTTCTCCATCCCTGAACTTCCCAGGATTCTTTTCCAGACAACCCCCTTTTAGGAAACCCCCGTGCTTGCTTGGAGCTGCGGAGCACCTCCGACTCCAATGAAAATGCTTTTTCCAAAAACTCTTTTGATCTCAGTGAACTGTGTCTGGGAAGTTTATACCAGACAGGTGTGTTGACCCTCATTGTCACCACAGTCTGGATTTGAATGGACATAAAGCCAAAAACTAAATTTCCTGACCACACATCAGCTGGGGGCCTCAGTTGGTTAAATACACTTTTTTTTCTCAGCTCATAATGATCGAGTTCATAGCTGGATCCGTTTCAAACTGAAATATGAGACTCTCATTATGGTAAATCACTGACAACATAGTTTGTAACTGTTAAAAGAGGACTGTCAGTGGGTATTCAGGGAAAATCTAATCCAGGAATGTGTTCACAGTAACCAAAAACTTGGTTGGTTGGTTTTAATGTAGTTGTGTTTTTTCTAACTGCAGTAACTCTCGATTTAACTGCACCACAAAAACATTGATCAACATTGTGGTCTAGTGTCCCTGCAATACTTTATTTTAGAAAATGTTGACTGAGGAAAAATATCATCCAAAACACTTCTGTTTTTTTGCCATCTGTGCATTAGAAAAGGACAAAACTGATGTTAAATAAATTTCAGTCCCAACTGTGATTGAGTTGAAAGCTTAAAAGCGAAGGTTTGTGAGAGAGAATGGGGCAGAGCTCTAATTGTTCTACTGTTAGAATGGCCAGCTACTCAACAAACCCAATTATTCAGGTGAATGGATACTGGGCCTTTTGGGGGGGGGGGCGGGGGAAGAGACAAACTCTTTAGGTTGTTGCTGCAAATCGCAGCAATTTTCCTTTTTATTGAAGAGGAAATAATGAAGTCCTTATTTTGAAGGGTTGAAGTTGGCTAAGCTTTTCAGTGGACATAAGCAATGGCTAAAATGTCTAACAGAAGTTCCTAAGCTTAAAAACTTGTTTATTATTAAATGAAATGCTTCACTTCTGCTGCCCTACTAATTTCCTTCTCTAAGACCATGTCCCACACCCTGCCTTCTTTATCGCAATCTGTTCTTTCATCAAGGTATGGAATGCAGGATTGGGCCTGGGGTCTACAACTTCCACTGAGAGCACTGGGATAAAAGTTGCAACTTTGCTTCATGGGAATTGCAGGTGCTCTGCTGCTTTGGGGAGTAGATCATCATTTGTGTCAGAAGCAAGGGGTCAGTTTTAGGCATGATCCCTTAACTCTAAGACCCATGAAAAATCGCTGGGATAGGGCCCGATTCTGCCTCGACTACATGATTTCAGTGGGAGCTGCACCCTTTTAACTGAATACAGGACTGGACCTTTGGTAGAACTGAGTATTCGGTGGGAGGTGTATGTATCCAATGGAGAGTGTATTACTGTATTTGGGGTGAGAGTAGGACTGAATTATGAATGTGCTTCCCCACTCTCTTTTAAGGGTCTGCCTCTGAACTTTGTAGATTTCTCTTATAGAGAAGGAAGCATATTTCAAAACTTTAAACCGTAGCTCCATTCCCTTTCCTCCCATGGGCTACATGACAGGTGCCACCTTTTCTGCCATGCGTCTTGAACTCTAAGGAGTACTCAGAATATTTAAAATACTTGCCTTTTTAGCGTGTAGTGACTTCATGTTTACTAGACTTGGATTGGAATAGAGCCCAATAGTTAATGAGTCAAATTTTGAAGTACTTGCATTGTAAGACTTTAGGAAAACACCATCACTTGCCTTGTGGAGTCCAATCTTTCCCTCCACGAGGTTAATTCCCTTCTGCCAAAGGGAAATGAAGTTTACAAAGTTAGAAAGTTTGGTAGAGCAGAGAACTTACTCTAATCTCTTTCCTGTTTCCTTTTATTTATTTCTGGGCCAGTCATTAACACTCAGTAAACACTATTGTATCACCCTGGGGACCATGAGAGCCCATTAACGTTGTGAGCCCTCGGATTCACTTTCAAGAGACTACAAAGCACTTATCTGATGGAGCAGGTCCATTAATTGCTGTGACTTGCAGTAACATCGAACCCCACCCAGATCTGAACTGTCTTCCGGATGCATTTTAACCTCGGATTTCTTAAAAACTCATCTGCATATATGAAGATCCTCTCGGAAAGGAAACACAGGTACAGCTGAGGATGAGATACCACAAAGCTGGCAAAAGACAGTTTTCGCCATTTATTGCAAGCAAGGCTAGATTAAACTGCAAAGGGAAACCTAGGAACACCTCTAAAATACATGATACACTACAACGTACAAGAAACTTCCGCCTTTCACTGAAATACATAAAACATTACTGTTCTATCCCCCCTAAACAGTTGGAACAGTCGACCTAGGCTTGGCCAGGTGCATTAACGTAGGAGTAAAGCTTTCTAAGCATTTTCTTTGCACTTGAAAGCCTCCTGGCAGTGCTCAAAGTGACTGGGATTTCAGTTTAGGGAACTGCTAGCCCCCTTTGCCTCCCGAACTAAAACAGCAGACGGTACCCAGCCAGGCTCCCTATAACCACAATCAGGATTATAGTGGTTCTGCCAGGCAATGGGTAAGACTCAGGCCACGTGAAAATAGGAGACGTCCCTGGGGCGCGCTGGAGAGGCCCGCGTGTGTTCTGCACCCACAGCACCAGCCGCCTTTACCCCACTCTTCCGAGCTAAGCCCAGTGGCCAGCGCCTCCCTCCCAGTCTCACCTTCAGCTCCCTCCTGGCCCTGGCCCCGTACCTCTGTGGGGGCAGCCCGGGTCGGCTCAGGGCGATGCCCGGCGCTGCCTCCTCTGCCTTACCGGCGCTGCGAGGTTCCCCGGGTCCTGCGCGCCGCAGCGCGCTTCTCCCTTGGCGAAGTTTGCGCCGGGGCAGAAGGCAGCGAGCAGCACCCAGCATCCCTGAGGTGGGCTCTCCACGGAGGGCTACGATTGGCCACCGGGCGGCACGTGCCAGCCCTCTGGCTCTATATTAGGACAATATTTACCTCCGCCGCCGCGATGGCTCTTGGAGGTGGAGGGCAGGTCCAGAGAGCGGCCCGGGCAGCATCCGCGGGCAGCAGCGGGCTCCTGCCCCGCGCCCCCGGCCGCTGGCCCAGAGCCGCGCCAGGACATGAACTCCTACCTGGAGTACCTGGCTCGCGGCGATGCCCTGCCCGCCCCGCCTAGCTTCTGCCCTGCAGACCCCAGCGCCGTCGCCCTGCAGCCCTCGTGCCCCCTGGGCGGAGAGAGCGCGTACCTGGGCAGCCGGCTAGTGCCAGGCGCAGGGACTCCGCCCGGCCCGGCCCAGCGCCCTGCGCAGCAGCCGCTGCCAGCCGCGGCCTCTCGCTTTGCTGCCTGCGCTCTGGCGGGGGCTTACGACTCCGGTCCAGCTGCTGCGGACTTCAACGTCCTGTCTCCGGGCTCAGGCTGCGCCCTGCCCTACGGAGCCAGCGCCCAGCTGGAGGACGCTGGCGGGGGCCACCTGCGCTATGCAACTTCCATCTTCTCCGGCAGCGGATCGCCGCTCCCGGTGAGTTACAGCGCCTTGGCCGGGCAAAGCCACTTCCACCCCTGCCTCAAAGAACCGCCTGGCGTCCAGCCGGGGGGCTTCCAGAGCGTCTCCCCCTCCCCGGGGACCTACCCCAAGCCCACCTCTCCGGCCTCAGGGGGCGCGCTCGGCACCTTCGAGTGGATGAAAGTGAAAAGAAATGCGCCCAAGAAAAGTAAGTGTGAACCTCGGCGAGGGGGCTGCATGGGCACAGCTCGCTCTTAGCGCTTATGGAGGAGGAGAGCGGCGCGCCCTAAGCGCTAAGAGCGAAACGAGGATGTGATCGCTTGCAGGGTCACTTATTGTTTCCTTCTCTCGCCTCAAATACCTGTGAGCAACGGGCGCCCGCGTGAGACGTTCATGCAAAGCGTTACCTCTTCGCCCTTGGAGCCGGCGTAATGCCCAGAGAACCGGCTCCCGTGCGCTGTGCCCAGAGCTCTCACTGCTACTGAACAAACGTTTTGTGTTGCAGGCAAACTCTCCGCCCACGGGGTCCATGGCCCCCCCAGCACCGTGCGGACCCATTTCAGCACCAAGCAGCTCACAGAACTGGAAAAGGAGTTTCATTTCAATAAGTACCTCACCCGGGCCCGTCGCCTCGAGATCGCGCACTCGCTCCGCCTCAATGACACTCAAGTGAAAATATGGTTCCAAAACAGAAGAATGAAACAAAAGAAACGGGAAAGAGAAGGGCTGCTGATCCCCTCACCTGCCGCATCCCCCTCCGTGCAAAGCCCCGCCAAGCCAGGCAGGAATTCTGCACCCTCCTCCCCTGCCAAAGACTCCTGCTGATCGCGGCAACGCCAGCTGTTGTGACAGCTACTTGCCAGGAAAGGAAGGCCGCGTTTCAGACACTTTATAGAATGCATAAAGCATCGCAACAGTGTTAATCCTGCACAACCCGAGCCAAAAAAAATAATCATTTCACGAAGACTATCACTGCCAATGAAATATTTGGGCTGTGTCTACCTAAGGAATTAGATGTAGCTATTTTTTTTTTTAATGCCGGACTGTAACAATATACAATTGCTCGTTATTGCAACTTGTTTACATTTTATTTATGGGTCTATCAGGGAAAGCTGAAGGTCAAAACACTCTGCTAATTTCCTCATAGGTCTTATGACTTGTTTGGTCAAGTAGCCGGCACACGCTGTGCCTGTGTCTGTTTAAAAGGTCAAACAAGACCACGCAGAGTCCTCCAGCTTAGTAATATATATGCAACGAAAATAAGTTAAAGGAGGATTATTGCTATTAGTAAGAAAGCCAAAGAAGATGCAAACTGGCTGGTTCAGTTGAGTTTCTGCACTGGCAGAGAAGTTTAACATTTGCACTACAAGGTGTTTTAAATTGCTCCTACTTTTCAATGTGCCTGAATGGGGGGGGGGGGGGGGCGGGAGACAATCACCATTCATATAGTTCCAGTACTATCAAGGACTAACTGACCTGTTAAATGTCAATACTCCGAGTGATCAACGCGGTGTCCGGATTTGCATTGTATTTATATTTTGTGAATAACAGGCTTTGTCTTGAATAATTCTGAATTTAATTAAGTGCTAGAGCATGGTTATTGGTTTTTATTGAAAAATAAAATACACAATCACCCAGAGTTGAAAGTTAGTCAAAATTAATACATAGCTACAGAACAGATTCAAATGAAATGGATGTGGGAAAGTTTTGGTGAACGCTAATAGCGTCATTGCTATCTTGTCTTTATGCCTTCTGCCAGGGTCAGACTTTGCTTTAGTATGTTTGACAAGTTATAACAGTAATGCTTTTTGTCCCTTTTCCGATGTCAGGGGCTTACAAAAAAGATTTTGACGCAATGTGATTACGAAAACAAGAGGTACATATTTCCTGTTTCCCACCTTTACAGTGCAAAAGCCTAAAGAAGCGTGATTTGCAAATGGGGTAGTTTTAATTAAAAAAAAAAAACTTTTAGGGTGGTTCGCAGTAGGGTACCAGCACATCAAAGGGGCGCGAAGGGCCGAATTCACACTTCCAAAGTCAAGAATCACAAAAGAGAGTTGAAGCAAAAAGGAACACGTGCATGTTCTTGTTTCCGAAGTTCAATGGATGACCTTCAGTCTCGAATGGAACCAAGAGTAAGACTCACGCTAGGGAATCTCCACTTGTTTTTCTAGTAAATCCCTGAACTACAAACCTTTGAAAAACATCCTAGTATCAAACCACATGGATGAAATATTTTAATTACCCAGGACATCACAATCCTATTTAAAAAAGCCTAAACCACTTGGAAATATGTTCATAATACTCTCCTGATAAAAAAAGACTACTGAAAAATCAGTCACTCAAAAGCAATCACTTGTATAAAAGCAGAACCCTAGCAACAGTGAACTCAGAACACATTCAGGATAAGTTTTGTGGAGATCCCTTTTCACCAAAACTCACAGATTTTAAGAATATGGAGAAATAAAAAATTAAAAAATAACCTGATTGGAAAACGACGTCACACTTTTCAATGTAATGTTGTCAATATTATTCTTATATATTGGGGCCATCTGTCTTTCAACCGCATAATGCTAATTAGCTCTCGGTTAAAACAACAGAGGACCCACAGTGATGTGTCGGTATTTCAAAGGGTCTCCAGGCTGGACGCATTTTCAATGACCTCCGGTCTCTCCTCCAGAAGTCTTTGATATGGCAATGCACCCTGCCTTGAAAAAAATCTGAAATCTACACATATGCAAAGAGAAACAACTTCACGGAACCCCTGATCTATATTTCCTTTTCCAAAGGGAGCTATTTGAAAGTCTCTCGCCTGCCCATTCAAACACACGTATGAAAACACCCGGTGGCTTCACATTTACATCTTGAAGGAGGAGTAAATCTGATCTCCTCCAAGTTATGGTGTCTTGCCAGCAGTCCGGCTCATTCAAAGCCTTTCGCCTCAGTGTAGGAATCCAAGGGCCAGATTCTGCTCGCGTTGATCACACAACATCACCACTGACCGGACTGGCAGTTAGCGGGAGTGCAGCAAGTTTTGGTCCCCTAATTTCATTTTTAACTGAACTTTTAAAAGGGGCGTAGACCGCTCTTATCCCACCCAAAGACCTCCAAGGAGAGCAGGGTCAGAGAGAGTTCAGACAGAGAAGAGACAGAGACAAGGAAGAATAGAAAATACTTGATCCTTTGCAAGGTATCCGTTGCCACCTCCAAAAAGACCAATATGTCTGAAAGGTCCCCATTTAAACAAAGGTGCCCGTAGCAGCTTATCTGCTCTCCGCAGGTCCACTGCAAGAATGTATGCCGGTGTGTAGTGGACGGCTGTAGCATTTACTGGATCCCTACTTTGCTTTCCCAAAGGGGACTGCCTTACTCTAGAATCCGTACAGTAATTCGAATAAACGTTTGAAAAGACATAAACACAGTACCGAAGAGAAAGGCTATCAGGCAAAACTAAACAAATGCAATGATATTAGGAAGGGGCCTGGAGTTTACGTTGTCCCAACCGTAGGGTTGCATCACAAGCTCCCATTCTACTCTGTTTTGCCCCATTGATTCTTATCTCCTGCCCTCTCCCAGGGGCCCTTGGGCAAGAATGGTAAATACATAGGCCTCACACAGCACTTGCAGCCTGATCTGGTTTCTTATATTATCTTCTAGTTCTCAGATTCTTGATTATACCGTATGGATAAATTAATGCTCCATACTAAATTAGTTTACAATAAAATCTTATCAAATTTGAAAACCTCCGACTGTTAAAGTTCAGAAAGATTTGGTTTGCCTGCAGACATCTCTTTGTGCAAAAGACCAATGGGATTGATGGTTCTTTGTTGTGCAGTTCCAAGTTCAAAATGAGGAACAGCCAAGTGAAGTTCATCCAAGTGTGAACAAGGCTGATCTCTCTCATCTGATTTCTGTAAGTCAGCGCTTGTAAAATAAAGAGCAAGGTAAAACAGAGCCAAAGGAAATCTCAAAGGGCGGATTTTACACTGATTTTCTTCCTTTCTGGGTTTAGTTGAGAAGTCAGAATAAGCTTATAACAGAATTTTAAAATAGAAAATGAAACTAAATAGATGTTAAACATAAAATCCCAGTTTAAAGGGGGATGAATGTTAGGGGATTATTTGTGACTTTAGGGTTTCTGGGTAGAAGCCAGCTTAGATCCAACAGTCATTGTCTGTTGTTGGCAGCTAGCTGGCCTATGTGAAATAGGTGCAGCGGTCTCACTGTGGTTCCTAGTTGGCAGTTGTCCACATTACATGACCACTATCACAACTGGCACTACTTTTCATTCTGTTGATAATCTTGACAGAGAGCTTTGAGGGGCTGATGAGCCTGGAGATTGAATTTCTCTGCAGATGAGGGCTGCAGTACATTGTCTAGGTAGCATGGGGAAGCTAGCACTTCTCCTGTTATGCCAGTTCTGTGGAGAGAGAAGTTCAGTCTGCTGGTCTGTGATTAGCACTACACCTCACTTGAAATGTCTTTTTGTGGCTGGCAAAGAGCTATAAATATTCCAACAGCTGATTTTAAAATTCCATTTTAATTTTTACCTTCTAGTATACTCTGTGGCACGGCTAACACTGTTGTGCCCCAGAACACATTCCCTGAAAGTTGTTAATGTTCACAATTATGTCTTGGATGCCCAAAAGCAAGCCAAAAATCATACCTTGAATCTGCCCCATCCTTGAAGAAAAATGGCTGTTGTTGTTGTTTAGGTCCAAGAGGTAGAAATCAAACCAGGACTGGGAACTAGACTGGTCAGATAGGCTGTGAAGTTGCAACCTCCATGTTGTATCTTCCATCCCGAGGTGCCCTTCAGAACAAGGTTGAAATAGAGGCCTTTCTCTTTTCACTGGAACTTCTCTTCCTCTGAAGCATCAAGCATAATCATCACCAGTGGCTGCTCTGTTGATTGTTGCTAACACAGATAGAGAGATCACAGATGGGAGATCACAGGAAACAGAATTTTCCCAAACAGTGTAAAAAAGAGACGAGATATCTCAGGCTGAATGTTGAGGTGAAAGACAGATGGCTGCACTGGGGGCACATCAGGGATTCTTGACAATGAGTATGGTGTAAGTATCTTTAGTACTTGAGGGATGTGACCTCCCAAGATTGAAGTGTTAGGTTACGCATTGTATTTTTCATGCATTTGCAAAGTAAAATGAGATTGTAAGCCCCAAATTACACATACTTACAAACACAAACACACACATGCACAGACACTTCCTCTATGACGCATGATGTTACCATTTATCCGTAAATAGCTGATTCACTTCTTAGGTTGCCATTAAAAAAACATAGTAAATGGATTACGTGCATGAAACTAATTGCAACCAAAATAAATGTTTACAGCTTCTTATAAAATTAATGGCACCAAAAATGAATGTTCATAGCCTGTGCTGATCACTCACTAAAACACTAGGAAAATAGCTACTGACTTCTGACTGCTCCTTTAAAAGAGAAAATAAATAAAAAGGGAAGATCCCAAACAAGTGACATACAACAAGCATTGGAGAAATAAATCCAAATCAAAACTTTTTTTATCCAAATATTTAAAATGACTGGATTCCTTTACAAATAATTTCTATTGTTTTAAAACACATTTCCCCCACCAAGCCTACTGTTAGTATTCCTTCTATTTTAACTACAAATACACATACACATGCAGCCACAGTAACATATTTTCCTAGCAGCATGTGGTTCTCACCCAAACTTCAAAAACAGCTGTTTTTGCTTCTGCCTCTAACATTGTCACATGGCTTAGGGGTTAGTGGTTTGTCATGGTTTTCATTTTCGTAATGGTTTCCATGTTCATGCCAGTCACTTCGATTTTGAGGAATGTATCAATTTTACAAAAAGGCCAGGTAAATTCCTCATTTTGGGCTGCTCCTGTTCCGTTGAAGTCAAAGGAAAGATTCCAGTGAGGCCATTGACCACACCAAGCCACTTACAATGAATTGTCTTATGCCATATATTTTCCTGAATAAATAAATACACATTTGCATTGTAGCAGTGCATGGCTCTGTATCTATCAGAATGACATAGTCTGAATATCGGGATGTGCTTGCAAATTAAGACTAAACCCTACAACTCTTCTACAAGAGTCAGAAAAAATTCATGGGAAGGAACATAATCACATTCTATGCTAAAACCTAGTGCTTATTTTAAATATAGTTTTTTCTCAAATGATATGGGCAGCTTAATGACACCTTGGATCCCCATGAACAATCTTAACTGTACACATGTTAGTTCCTGTTCTTTTGCATTATTCTGTCAGCAAGATACCCAGAGGAATGAGATAATGCAACTCATGTGCCAATTCCTGAATAATTGAATAAAAATGTCTGTAATATACATGGGCGTACACATGAGACAAATAAATGATAGATAAGGTCTAACATTTATTCATTCAACATTAAACCCAGCAGTTGGGTGTTGCATATGTTCACTTTGATGCCTAGCAGTTGGAAACAGGTTGTTGGTTATGCTAACAGGAATAAAGGCACAGTTCGTAATTCTCATTGGAATTAGTACAGTATTCCAGCCTGACCTTAGCAAATACTTACCATGCTCTGCATTATTAAGAATAATTAATATTATGGGGTTTTTTTGCTTTATTTTTCCCCCAGACATCATTAAAAAAGAAACCCAAAAAGAAATGACTATATCAGTCATAGATTACATTCTACCTAGATGCTATTGGCTTAAGCCCACAGTCCACAAAAGGATCTCCAAAAAAAAATTATATATTTTTGTCAGAGACGATGTAACAAAACCATTGGCTTGGAAGACTGGAGGTGCATTTGTCATTTTCTATGGAGGAAAAATGGCATGCAGTTGCTATGTCTGAGTGGGATAAATAAACATTTGGATAATGTGCGCTTTGGCTATTTAAATAATCATGGAAAGTCTTGTTTCCTTGGAAATCAGATGCAGGCAATAAGAACACATCAAGTTTGAAATGGTCACACAGAATTGAATGTGTGTGGGCCACTTGCACTACAATACCACAGACCTTTCCTTTAGGGTCTTCCCAGACTACTTTGAAATATACTGTTGATTGCATAAATAGCTCTGTTTTCAGGATCAAGGAACAAAATGGTAAACCAGACAACAAACATACGGACTATATTATTATCTCCTTTTAAAAATGTGAGCCCTCACTCTATTTTTTAGTAAAAATTGGAGCAATAATTTACACATGAAAGAGTAAAATAAAACAAATTATTAACTGTCCATTCAGAAAAATTCTTATCAGACAAAATTACAAATGGAAAGACCTGCTTTGTGGTATCAAATATTTTCTCATAAAAGCTTAAAAACCTTGGATGATTTTTATACTTTTTAAACTATATTCCCCTCTTAACCTAAATGCTAAGTAAATACTTATAGATGTTACAAGTCCATTTGTTTGCTGTGCAGTGGGAGATAGATATGGGAAAAACTACCCATAAGCCATATACATTGTCACAATGTCATTAATAGATGCCTTAAGTTTAGAGTCAACTGTTTCTTCATTTGCATTTTAAACGTAGGCCTTCCGTTTTGACTGATTTTTCCACTGCACGTACTTATAATTACTGTGGTTTTTAACTGGGATAAGGCACCTTGTTGAATCAGAGAGAGATTAAATTGACTATCTATTTGTTCTCTGTACAGTGCCTAGGACAGTGGGGCTCTTAGGCACTATGATAACACAAATAAATTATAATGATAACAACCAGTCTATGTCACACAGTAACAGAGGACAAACTGCCCCATGTCTGTTTCATCATAACAGACAACTCAGTTCAGGTTAGGAAGTTAAATAAATACTTGTTGCTGGTAATTTACTATTTATTCCATTGACATTTTAGTGGTTCTAAGCTGTAGGGCAATTAAGTATGTAATGGGGTATGCAAACCAAATATAAAATGAGTTGTTATTTACCCAATAGATGGTCACTCTGTGCTAATACAATTAGAATACTTTTGATTAAGATGATTTTTGCATCTGTGGGTCTTTGTAGCTTCCAAGAAAAGATTTATAGTGTGATGCATAAATCAATTACAGTTTGCACTAAGCCTTTATAGCAGGAGGGGGGACAAAATGCAGCCCACAAGGTTCTGCTGTTGACCCATGGCTCCACTCTTCTTTAATACGGAAAGCTGACCCACTGAGACTATAAGTCCCAGGATGCTATCTGAACAGGTGATGTTTACTTATTAAATTGGTTGAGCAAGAAGCTGGGAATCAGGAAACCTAGGTCCTATACTGGACTGTGCCACTGACTTGTTTTGTAACCTTGGGAATGTTATCTAATTTTTCTGTGCACTAGTCACATCTGTAAGATGGGGATAATAATAACCACTGTGCACTGTATGGATGAGAATGCTAGACATGTGCAAAATACTATTATAATTTATTAATATCTAACTTATTTTAAACACATTAGTTGCTTTCCTTGTGCTCTTGGCAAGTTGTCAATGCAATCCTCAGTTGCACAAAGTTTTGATCATCTTTGATTTATGTGTTTTGCCAATACATAAACTTAAAATCTCAGATAATGGTGTAGTCTTGGGAGTTTTGTGTGAACATGGGATGCAGGATTAGGCTTCTTAGGCCATGTCTACACTACCACTTACGTCGGCAAAATTTATGTCGTTCAGGGGTGTGAAAAAAACCCACCCCTCAATGACATAAATTACACTGGCATAAGTGGTAGTGTGCACCACACTGTGTCAGCGGGAGAGCTTCTCCTGCCAACACAGCTACTGCTGCTCACTGAAGTAGTTTGTTATGTCGACGGGAGAGCTCTCTCCTGTTGGCATAGGGCGGCTACCTGAGCAATCTTACAGCAGTGCAGCTGTGCTGCTGTAAGCTTACTAGTGTAGACAGGGCTTTATATGTTGAACGAAATTAGTAGATATCTCCACAACATAGCTTCATAATGAAATTCACTTGCTTATTTTTTATTTGTGTTTTTGTTTCCTAAAACACACAAAGGTGACAGCCACTGGAGATTAATGGATTGCAAAGTAGCAACAAACAAAAAATACCAACCTGAAGCGGCATCATTTGAGTTACAGCTACCATGCTCCAAAAAGATATATTTGCTACTACACTTAAGCACAGAGCAAATTGTTACAATAAGTTATAAAGTCCAGAAAATATAGGTTTATAATGGAAACCACTGATGCACCCTAACAACAGTGGCATAAACAGTGCATTTCTTACCAAAGTGTTATCAAAAGAATAACTTTTCTGTTACAGCCTATGCCCCTGCAATGAGACCTCTTCACCCACACCAAACTCTGTTGACTTTAATAGGCACTACATGAGCAGAGGGGTTCCACTTCTAGATAGTTCACTGCAGCAGTGTCAGCTATGATTTCAGCATTTACTGTTTTCACTCATGGCTCAGTGTATATAAAGTTACTCACATGGGTAAGTGTTTGCTGGATCAGGACCATTCTTTATGAGGAAAAAAGGTGCACTTTGTTTATATACCCTTTGTAAAAATGTCTGCACCCTACTAATCTGATTTTTGTTATGTTACTGCATCAGTGAAGCCTGAGAATGAAGGCTTTATAGCCATTATTCTTCATCTTAACTGTCTTGCTTCACTAAATCTACATTCTTAATGTTCTTTTTTATGTTCCTGTAACAAGTAAGCTAGATTAAACACAATCAAGTTTAGAGTGGTATTTGAAAATAGATGATACAAAGCCCACTAACAATACATTTTTTAATGACTACCAAAGATTGGATTTTGCCCAACCACTGTTCAGATAATGGATGCAATTTCAGTTTCTGGTAATCTTTAGTATTAAATCCGGTGGTTAACATAGGTATAGGATTATTATTTTAAAATCCATGCATTCATATATTCTCTGATTTATAAATGGTGACTCTCTCTTCATCACATGAGTGCCTAAAATTAAAAGATCATTATAAAATTCACAAAATGTAAGTTAAAAAGGCTCTTAATAAAACCTATCTATCTTGCTCTTAAAAACTGTTCAGAGGTCAAGTAAAAAACTTGGCAGAACAAACTTCCATTATATTGCACCCTAAAGCTTATCAAACCTGGCCTTACATGCCAGAGGGAGTAGATCCCAAAACATGGGCCACCCACTAAGAACTCCCCAATGCGGGTGCTAGATTGTTCAGTTGCAAGAACTGACAGGAAGATTGAACCAATAGATTGTGACTGTCTTCACAGGACAGAAGAGATCTCCGATATAACCACAGGTGCGGGAATTAGGTGTGTTGGGGTTGCTGCTGCACCCCCTGGTTGAAGTGGTTTCCATCATATGGGGTTTACAGTTTAGTTCAATGGCTCTCAGCACAGCCACTGTACAAATTGTTCCAGCACCCCTGGATATAACTGCAAGACCACATATGATATTATAATTGTAATCAAGACCTCTAATTTCACTTGGATGTGAATAGGTAGCCAGTGCAGAAAATGGAAGCACAGTTGTCATATGCAATTTAAGAGATGGGCCAGATGGTGCTTCCTGCTGGTTTTCAAGTGAATATGTTTCAGTTATCGAGCCATGAGATTGCATAGGTGTGACTTGGTGAGGTGAGGTCCACGTGAAAAAGAACCATCATGTTTTGGGCCTAGCCATAACTGAAACAAATGTATTATGTATTATTAGAGTCATTTGTGATCCAAGAGCAGTGGTGGTTCCAACCTACCCCAGAGACTGAGAACTATATTTCTAAAGGTCAGACATACACTATGTTTTCCCATGCCTATCAGCCTTACCGCCTCTTTTACATGGGTTTGAGAGTGAGTTTGCTTTCATCCCCACCTGGGAAAGGAAAAAACAACAGACACAGATCCTCAAATGCATTTTGGCACCTAGATACCTGTAAGGGTCTGGGTCACAGTGTCTAGGTTTGTTGAAAAAGACATGTATATCTGGACATCACC
This sequence comes from Eretmochelys imbricata, assembly GCF_965152235.1. Classification (NCBI taxonomy): domain Eukaryota; kingdom Metazoa; phylum Chordata; order Testudines; family Cheloniidae; genus Eretmochelys; species Eretmochelys imbricata. The sequence continues at coordinate 43,498,366 of NC_135582.1, forward strand.
GCATTTATATGAAACTGCAGATCTCAACAACTCCCCATGTCATTGCTAGAAGTGGGGTAAAATGGAACTCTCCTATGTGACAGCTGTTAAAGGACAAAGTGAATGTTTCTGACAATCTATGACCTTAAGTATCTCTGTATTAATTGTATATGTTGAGCTATGTAAAAATGTGATTTTTGTGCATGTAACAGGTGATCTATCCCCTTCAAGGGCAGAAGGTCAGCCAATCCTTGTTCCATGGTCATGGCATGGCCCTGTAAGTTTCCAGGAGTTTAGGTGTACATGAAGGGAGAGAAGAAGTGGTTCCAGGAGATTAGTATTTAGGAAAAATCCACAGTACTGTTTCTTTAAGGACCCAGGACCAGAAGTGGGATTCTTGATCCTAGGAGAAGGGTTTAGCACTGAGGGCCCAAAGAGTTTTGGTCTCAGTACAACAGTTAATGAATAAGCACCACAAAAGAGGAACTGAGGCCTAAATATACTGGCCTGGGAATAAATCATTGCAAGACCCAAGAGGGAGAGGAGAGGGCTTGGGTCTGCATGACCATGCTGTGCCACAAAAAGGGCTGTGCTCAGGGATGACACCCGCCATAATACTTGATGTGTAAGATGATGCTAAGCTAACAAAAGGGAGTGAGAAGGTCCTCTGTCCACAGTTTCATCACCACCACTCATGGAGGAGACCCAGCCCTCAGGCCAGGGTTACAATCCATTAAGGCTTTGTCTTCACTGCCAGAAAAAGTGCGGTGGGTTTGTTTGATTGGTTTTGTTGTTGTTTTGTTTTAACCATGAGATAACTAACACACATTTGCTATCCCACTGTAAAATCCTAACTCAGGCCAGGGTCTGTAGTTTGACCATGAAGTAAACTAGGTAAGGTCAATCACCAACAGGGAATATAGTCTTGACCTTGCCTATATATTCACAATAAAAACTACTTGTCTTCATTGGGATTTGACAGCAGGATAGCTTGAGTGAGTTAGTTATTTTACTGTTAAAACTAAACCAAATCACCCTTTCTTTTTTCCTGTGAAGACAAACTCTGACTGAATGTGTCCAACCACTAAAGCAATGGAGCAGCAATCACAGGGGCATCTTTCTGCATCCGCCTAACTGGATGCTCTGACCAACAGGGACAAACCCCTCTGAAGGACCAGGAGGATTCACAGCTTGGCCCTGAAACAAAGCATACTGTTGAGCAATGTGGTAATGGATTTAACTGGCATAATGGGGGTTGGGGAGAGAGTAAGGGCTTGTCTCAATGGGGAAATTGACTGGCATAGTAGAAATAAATTATTCTACTATAGCTATGCTGGAATACCTCCTCATGTAGACACACTGTTCTGGAATAATAGTGACTATTCCAGAACAATCAATCTGCTTTCAAAGGCCTGGTCTACACTACAAGTTGAGATCCAATTTAGCAGTGTTATCTTGATTTAACCCTGCACCCATCCACAAGACGAAGCCCTTTTTTCTACTTAAAGGGCTCTCAAAATCGATTTCTTTACTCCATCCCCGACGAGGGGATTAGCGCTGAAATTGGCCTTGCTGGGTCAAATTTGGGGTAGTGTGGACGCAATTCGACAGTATTGGCCTGTGGGAGCTATCTCAGAGTGCTCCACTGTGACCGCTCTGGACAGCGCTCTCAGCTCAGATGCACTGGCCAGGTAGACAGGAAAAGGCCCGCGAACTTTTGAATCTCATTTCCTTTTTGGCCAGCATGGCAAGCTTTTCTGCACAGCTCACCATGCAGAGCCCATCAGCACAGGAAACCATGCAGTCCCAGAATTGCTGAAGAGCTCCAGCATGGACCGAGCGTAAGGTACAGGATCTGATTGCTGTATGGGGAGACGAATCCATGCTGGCAGAACTCCGTTCGAAAAAACGAAATGCCAAAACATTTGAAAAAATCTCCAATGGCATGAAGGATAAAGGCTATAACAGGGACCCGCAGCAGTGCCGTGTGAAAATTAAGGAGCTCAGGCAAGCCTGTTAAAAAACCAGAGAGACAAACAGCTGCTCCAGTTCAGAGCCCCAGACATGCCACTTCTATGATGAGCTGCATGCCATTCTAGGGGGTGCAGCCACCACTATGCCAACTCTGTGCTTTGACTCCGTCCAAGGAGTGGGAGGCAACACGGAAGCGGGTTTTGGGGGCGAGGAAGATGATGATGAGGAGGTTGTAGATAGCTCACAGCAAGGAGGCGGAGAAATCAGTTTCTCCAACAGCCAAGATCTGTTTATCACCCTGGATCTGGAACAAGTACCCCCCGAACCCACCCAAGGTGGGCTCCCGGGCCCTGAAGGTGGAGAAGGGACCTCCGATGAGTGTACCTTTGTAAATATTATACATAATTTAAAAGCAAGCGTGTTTAATGATTAATTTGCCCTGGCATTCACGGCCAGTACAACTACTGGAAAAGTCTGTTAACGTGTCTGGGGATGAAGCGGAAATTCTCCAGGGACATCTCCATAAAGCTGTCCTGGATGTACTCCCAAAGCCTTTGCAAAAGGTTTCTGGGGAGGGCAGCCTTATTCCGTCCTCCATGGTAGGACACTTTACCACGCCAGGCCAGTAGCACGTAGTTGGGAATCATTGCAGAACAAAGAACTGTGTTTGCTGTCATTCAACCAACATCCGTTCTTTATCTCTCTGTGTTACCCTCAGGAGAGTGATATCATTCATGGTCACCTGGCTGAAATAGGGTGCTTTTCTTAAGGGGACATTCAGAGGTGCCTGTTCCTGCAGGGCTGTTTGCCTGTGGCTGAACAGAAATCTTCCCCGCTGTTAGCCATGCAGTGCGGGGAGGAGTGAAGCCATCATCCCAGAGAAGTGTGTGTGTGTGTGTGTGTGTGTGTGTGTGTGTGTGGTGGGGGGTTAGTTGGGTTTCTGCTTCACGTTAACCCGGAAACCACAGCCCCTCCTTTTAAATTGCCAACCCATTTTAAATGGCCAACCCAATGGCTACTTCATATGGGAAATGAGGGCACTGCTGTTTGAAACCATTCCCACATGTTATGAAGGTTAAAGAAGCCAAAAGACTGTGGCTTACCATAGCTGCCTGCAAGCCGAATTCTGTTGCCCGGCCCTGCGTGAGTGATCTCTAACACCAAACCGGCATACCCTCAATAAGAGGCAAAATGCGACCTTGTAATGAAAGCACATGTGCTATGTAATGTTAACAGCAACATTTACCGTGAAAGAGTGTACCCATTGTTCTATAAAATGTGTCTTTTTAACTACCACTCTCCCTTTTTTTCCCCTCCACCAGCTGCATATGTTTCTCCTTCCCAGAGGCTAGCGAAGATTAGAAGGCGAAAAAAATGCACTCACGATGAAATGTTATCTGACCTCATGCTGTCCTCCCACACTGACAGAGCACAGCAAAATACGTGGAGGCAGACAATCTCAGAGTGCAGAAAAGCACAATATGAACGCGAGGAGAGGTGGTGGGCTGAAGATGATAGGTGGTGTCAGTTTGCTGACAGCAGGCAGGAGTCAATGCTCAGGCTACTGGAGGATCAAACTCATATGCTCCAGCGTATGGTTGAGCTGGAGAAAATGCAGCAGGACCACAGACTGCCGCTATAGCCCCTGTGTAACCAACCGCCCTCCTCCCCAAGTTCCATAGCCTCCTCAGTCAGACGCCTAAGAACGTGGTCGGGGGGCCTCCAGCCACTCCACCCCAAAGGATTGCCCAAGCAAGGCTGGCATTCAATAAGTTTTAAAGTTTTAAAGTGCTGTGTGTCCTTGTCCTTCCCTCCTCCACCACCTCACCCAATGCTTCCCTCCTCCACCACCCCTTCCAGGCTACCTTGGCAGTTATCCCCCTATTTGTGTGATGAATAAATAAAGAATGCATGAATGTAAAGCAACAATGACTTTATTGCCTCTGCAAGCGGTGATCAAAGGTGGGAGGGGAGGGTGCTCAGCTTACAGGAAAGTAGAGTCAATCCGGACATGGGGGTGGTTTCCATCAAGGAGAAACAAACAAAACTTTCACACCATAGCCTGGCCAGTCATGAAACTGGTTTTCAGAGCTTCTCTGATGCGCACCGCGCCCTCCTGTGCTCTTCTAACCACCCTGGTGTCTGGCTGCGCGTAATCAGCGGCCAGACGATTTGCCTCAACCTCCCACCCCACCATAAACATCTCCCCCTTACTCTCACAGATATTGTGGAGCGCACAGCAAGCAGTAATAACAATGGGAATATTGGTTTCGCTGAGGTCTAAATGACTCAGTGAACTGCGCCAGCGCGCCTTTAAACGTCCAAATGCACATTCTACCACCATTCTGCACTTGCTCAGCCTGTAGTTGAACAGCTCCTGACTACTGTCCAGGCTGCCTGTGTATGGCTTCATGAATCATGGCATTAAGCGGTAGGTTAGGTCCCCAAGGATAACTATAGGCATTTCAACATCCCCAACGGTTATTTTCTGGTCTGGGAAGAAAGTCCCTTGCTGCAACTGTTGAAACAGACCAGAGTTCCTGAAGATGCGAGCGTCATGTACCTTTCCCGGCCATCCCACACTGATGTTGGTGAAATGTCCCTTGGGATCCACCAGTGCTTGCAGCACCATTGAAAAGTACCCCTTGCGGTTTATGTACTCAGTGCCTGGGTGCTCCGGTGCCAAAATAGGGATATGGGTTCCGTCTATGGCCTCACCACAGTTAGGGAATCCCATTGCAGCAAAGCCATCCACTGTGACCTGCACATTTCCCAGAGTCACTACCCTTGATAGCAGCAGCTCAGTGATTGCGTTGGCTACTTGCATCACAGCAGCCCCCGCGGTCAATTTGCCCACTCCAAATTGATTCCCGACTGACCGGTAGCTGTCTGGAGTTGCCAGCTTCCACACGGCTATCGCCACTCGCTTCTCAACTGTGAGGGCTGCTCTCATCTTGGTATTCTTGCACTTCAGGGCAGGGGAAAGCAAGTCACAAAGTTCCATGAAAGTGCCCTTATGCATGCTAAAGTTTCGCAGCCACTGGGAATCATCGCAGATCTGCAACACTATGCGGTCCCACCAGTCTGTGCTTGTTTCCCGGGCCCAGAATCGGCTTTCTACGCCATGAACCTGCCCAACTGATACCATGATGTGCACATTGCAGGGGCCCGTACTTTGTGAGAAGTCTATGTCCATGTCCTCATCACTCTCGTCACCGCGCTGCAGTCGCCTCCTCCTCTCCTGGTTTCGTTTTTGTTGCAGGTTATGGTTTTGCATATCCTGCTGGATAATGTGTGCGGTGTTTATAGTGCTCTTAATTGCCGCGGTGATCTGAGTGGGGTCCATGTTCCCAGTGCTATGGCATCTGTGCTGAAAAAAGGCGCGAAACGATTGTCTGCCATTGCTCTGATGGAGGGAGGGACGACTGATGACATGGCTTACAGGGTTGGCTTACAGGGAATTAAAATCAACAAAGGAGGTGGCTTTGCATCAAGGAGAAACGGAATGGCACCCTCAAGGATAGAACTCAAAACCCTGCGTTTAGCAGGCCATTGATTTCATGGAGGGAGGGAGGAGAAAATGAATACAAATGAATACAAAACAAATCTGGTCTATTTCTTGTTTTGATCCACTTCATCTATCTTTATACATCTTAGGCTGGCAGCAGACGGTGCAGTATGACTGCTAGCCATTGTCATCTCCTGGGTGCTCGCCAGAAGACGGTGTAGTATGACTGCTGACCAGTGTCGTCATCTGGCTGCTCACTAGAAGACGGTGCAGTACAACTGCCGACAGGACTGAATCTCCATGAGATGAAACATAAAAAGGGAAATGACTGGCTGAGTCATTCCCATGTCTGCCCACGTGCCCCTGACTGACCTCACCGAGGTCAGCTAAAAGAGCACCTGGGAGTACGACGACGACGGCTACCAGTCATAATGCACCGTCTGCTGCCAAAAGGCAATGAGCTGCTGCTGTGTAGCAATGCAGTACTGCGTCTGCCAGCACCCAGGAGACGTACGGTGACAGTGAGCTGAGCGGGCTCCATGCTTGCTGTGGTATGGCGTCTGCACAGGTAACCCAGGAAAAAAGGTGCGAAACGATTGTCTATCGTTGCTTTCGTGGAGGGAGGAAGGAAAGGGGGGGGCCTGACGATATGTACCCAGAACCACCTGCAACAATGTTTGTGCCCCATCAGGCATTGGGATTTCAACCCAGAATTCCAATGGACGGCGGAGACTGCGGGAACTGTGGGATAGCTATCCACAGTGCAACGCTCCGGAAGTCGACAGTAGCCTCAGTACTGTGGACGCACTCCGCCGAGTTAATGCACTTTGAGCATCTGAGTGGGGGCACAAACAATTGACTGTATAAAAACGCTTTCTAAAAAACCGACTTCTATAAATTTGACCTAATTTCGCAGTGTAGACATACCCAAAGAAAGAGTCACTTTTATCTGGAATACAGTGGCCACCTGGAGAATAGTTTATTTTGCTATGGCTATGCTGGTCAATTTTCCCATGTAAAGAAGCCTGAGACACTCTCACAGAAGGAATGCAAGAGGGCTGAAAGAACAGTAGGGCATGCTGTCAGTGGTGACCAGGATAGGTCACAAGAGGATCTTTGCTTTGTAAAAGAATGTGAGTTAATTTAGTTCTGTTGCTGTAACTGAAGAGGAAAGCCTATCTAACTTAGCTTTTGGTTAGTTAGTCTTAGGCTTCACCTGAGATGTGTGGGTAGGCTGCTTGTTTTAAAATCAGTTTATTGCTAATGTTTTGTTAAACAGTTAAATAAAAAATATTTTGTTAAATAAGGCTGTTGGTCAATACTACTGATCACGGGTTCCCGAAGGGAGAATCAGGCAGGCATCCAAACTGAGATGGGACTGCACTTTAATAAGCGGGTGGTTGTATTCAAGCCTTTTCTGATAGATCTAACAATCCTCAGAGTAGCTGGTGTCCATTGTTGCAGGGAGAGCATCATCCACAGATTATAATACTATCTCCAGACTATACTCGCAGCTAAAAATGAGACTAATAGGGATCAAGGACCTCTATGAGATGAAGATGTGACTGGAGCAGTTCTCAACCTCCTTTTAATGAACACTGGAAAAACAAACATCCATCCCTATTAAGAAGTAGTATTAGACATGTAACCAACAAAGCAGTGCCAATTCTTTACCATATTGTTTGCTTGTATGTTGTATCCTCATCCCTTGCCCTTTGTCTGAGTATGTAAGTTCTTTAGTACAGGGATTTCCTGTGTTTGTAAGTACTTAGCACAATAAGGCTTAATTTAAGCAGCCTTCGGAAGCTACCATAGTATAAATATTTACTCCTAATAATAAGAAAACAACTAGTATTAAAGTATTAAGGCATTAATAACTAAATAATCTTCCCCCAAAATATACAGTTCAAAGGAAAAGTCAAAAGGTTTATTACTTAGAATTTGTGGGAAGAAAAGTTAACTAGAACATGAGATACATTTTCAAGAGGTCTGGTTGTCTCAGCGGTTGTTACTGAGATATATAAAAGACTCAAAATAATACCTGTGATGGGGTAATACAAACCCTACACTGGATAAGAAAGAGGTAAGGAGCTGCTTTGGGCACAGGCAGCCCTGACCCACTGCACCTGCAAAGCCTGCACAAGCTAGAGAGAGAGAGCCTAAGAAGGGAAGCTGAGTAGCAGGCTGACAGGGAAGGTAGCTGACCTGTGCTTTGAACTCCTGGGACGGAGCACCATAGGAGCACTTGCAGCCTTAGCATACTGACCTGAACAAGCCTGAAAAGGAGGGACTGGTGATTTTTGAAGGCCAGAAACTTTGTTTTTGTGTTTCAGTTCTTTTCTTTACCCTGTGGAAGAGGGAGCGCTCGTGGGGCCTGATCCAGGGTGGCAATCGCCTAGCACCCCAAAGTGCAGGGCTTAGTTGCATACCATTGGGCCCTGGATCAGAGCCTGGTATAGAGGGTGAGCCCACACTCCTTTAAGAACTCCTAAAGAGGGGACAGTGACAGAAGTCTATCTCTTGGCAGGGAACCTAGTTGGGGAAGACCCTGAAGGCACAAAGATGCAGAATCCAAGACCCTGAGCCAAGGGGGAAACCCTGAAGCCCTTGCTGATGTCTTTAGACTTCCACATTATTGAACTCTTTATGTGTACCCTGAAAGGAGTGGACTTGACTCTGTGACTCAGCTAGGGGTGCTGCATCACTAAAATGACTGACCACCATAGGGTGGAGCTACAGTGAGAGAGGGGAACACCTGGAGGGGAAGGCAACCTGCCACACCCAAGTCTGACCACTTGGCAGCACTGGTAGTAAGTGGTCCCTTCACATGCCCTCATTCTCCACAGCATATGACAAGACTGTCTCCTGCTTTACTCTTTCCCATAGTCAGCGTACATGTAATTGAATGGTGATTTTTTTTTTTCTGTTGTAATATCTTTTCATTTCTCTCTCTTTTCCAGGTCATTGGCCTAGCTTTACTAATGCATAAATCTCTCCTATGACACACTTTGAAAGTGATTTGTTTAATAACTTGGTATTTCCTTTGCTTTTTTCTAACCAGAGTTGGACCCTGGGGAGATGCAGTGTTGAGTATAAGCCTTTATAGCTCTAATGAAGATAAGGCAGAGCTGTTCCTGGTCTTTTTACATTCAGTCAGTGGTTTTAGATAGCAGAACATTTAGAATTAAAATACATTCCCATATTTCATATATCTGTGTCCAAAGGTAAGTCAGTACTCAGTCTTTCCAGAATATATGGAGGGGCAATCTTCTCTGGTTAGCTTCTCCAGTATAGGTTATAGTTGGTATTCTTTATTTTATGTTTAAACTTTGGCCACCATTGATGGTGGTAACTAGATTATTATAGAGGAAGGCTCACAAATGATTCACAAAATAAAATATTACATTTCCTAAAACACAAGATCCACATAGATTTTCAAAGGAATGTGACAAACTAAAGGGGGGAAGTGATTTGACAAGTCTAGGTGGAGCTTATATAGCTTTGTGCTGTGTTTAGCTGTAAAACAGAAAAGTAAGTGTTCCTTAAAGGAGTAGGCCATTCCTTACAAGCATAAATAAAAGGCTACCCTCAAACTAAACTTAAGGGGTCTATGAAACAAGGATTGCTTCAGTCAAGGATCAGAAAGGACAAAGATCAAATCAACCCAAACAAACACTTCCTACAGCTACTGGCCCTCACTGTCAGCCAGCCCTAAATTAACCACAGCACATCTCTTCTAGTGTACTGCAGATAATTAGTCCATCAAACAGGGCCATCCCTGATACCCTACAATTCATTGCACACAGGGTAGGCAACTGTGAGTATTCCGACAGCAAGAACGAGAGGGTTAATCCTATGCCAGCCTCTTGGAATGATTTTTTAGACCCCATCACAAGGTGCTTTTGTAACCTGCACGCCTTCTGAGTGTGGTGTTCTGTCTCATCTAGTGGCACCAAGATCACCTAGAGGGAGATATAAAATGAGTCTGCTCTACAACCTTAGCTAACAGCCTGTTACTGGCTTTTAGCTCATGCTGTAGAGGCTCATGCACTAAGCTCCAGAGGTCCCAGGTGTTCGATCCCGCCTGCTGATGACTGGGGTCTGTTGGTGTTACACTTTCATGCATTAATAAATCCTCTTTAATGTTAACCAGGCTTGTCCAGCAACCACACACAGTAGCAGCTCCTGAACTTTTCAGATAACATCTTTTGGGAATAAGGAGACTTGCTTAACTGCTTCTAACAGTAAAATGGTGAACAACTATTCCACACCCAAATTAACAGGCTGCTTCAAGATTTTGCAGCGCGGTGAGACATGATGTACAAATACCAGAATGGAACTTTGTGTCACCACTTCAACAATCTGAGTTATGACTATAAAGATTGTGAAAACGAGGATTGTTTCTATTGAGATGCTGCTTTGGCATTGCTGGAATTTCAGCAATAGGATTATGATTCACACTTGAAAAGATCATTGAACTTCATTGTGTCCAGCCCTGGGTACACCAGGGATCTCTGTATGTGGGGAGATGGTGCAAAGAGCCTTTCAGCAGTTTTCAAGGCTGGGGCTGGGCCCAACCCTCATGGAGAATTCTCTGCTACTAACCCTGTTGGCATTAGCTACTTGAATAAGGAAGTGGAGTGGTGCAAAAGATGCTGCGGTCTCTGTTGATGTAACAACTGTTGCAACATTCATGCCCCAGAAACCCAGGAAAAATTCTGGCTGAGTCTGAATTTCCTCTCTCTCCTGGGAGCTCCTGCTGCAGGTTGACCCACTGCAGCTCCCTCCAACATCAGCCATGATCGAAGAGCTATTGTAATGCTCCCAACAGAGATTCACAAGTGGGAGTACCAACTTCATTAAAAACCAGGGCACAAACCCCACACTGGCTGAGAGCTCTAAACCTAGATTTCACCAACCATGCCAAGTGCAAACTCATCAGGCACTTTAACAGCCTACACACAGAGTTATAGATAGTCCCCTTAGATACTCTGGTCTATCTTGCTACCCAGGTATGCGTATCTCTATGCTAGACATTACACCAAGAATCACAGCAATATTCAGGTTACTCCTTATCCCAAAGGGCAAGTAATTTACCTGATGTCAATTGTACTTTAGGTCTCACACCATAGACTATGCTTATAGCCAATCTTATAGCAAACTATATTAGGATTTATTAAATAGGAAAAGGAAATTAGAGAGTTATTTACAAGGTTAAAGCAAACAAACTTGGGTATATCTACACAGCAATTAAACACCCGAGGCTGGCCCGAGTCAGCTGACCCATGAGATGTGAGGTTCTAAACCAAGCCCGAACATCTCCACTGCAATTTTTAGCCCTGCAAGACTAAGTCAGTTGATGGGCCAGCTGCAGCAGTGCCATGGGTCTTTTATTCCAGTGTAGACATACCCGTAGATACATGGACGAGTTATAGTCTTAGGTTTCAATAGGTAACATTGGCTTCTATAATCAGCAAGCTCTATTTGACCTTTAGGTCTAATCCAGGCTAGTAAGCACCTGGGAACCTCTTGCTTATGCCTAGAAACACCTTGCTGTCCCTCCCCACTTCCCCCGCGAAACAAAGCAGCACAGAGATGATCAGATCCTTTGGTTTGGCGTTTTTATTTCCCTCCCACCATGTGTTCTTCTGCATAGCAAACTCCACTGATGGGAGAAATCCACTTGCATGACTCATCTTCAAGGAGAGGAGAGGTGAACAATAAGGGCAGGTCTACACTGCACTGCATCAGCGCAGCTGGAGCACTTAAGTGAAGAAGCTCCTATGCCAATGGGAGAGTTTCTCCTGGTTGTCTAGTTAATCCACCTCTGTGAGAGGTGGTAGCTATGTCGACAAGAGAAGCTCTCCCGCTGACGTAGCGCTGCCTACACCGCAGGTTAGGTTGATAAAACTATTTTTCACACCCCTGAGCAACATAGTTATACCAATATGAGTCTGTAGGACAGATCTGGCCTGCGGCTCTTCGCACTAAATAATGTCCCTCTCCTGTGTGGCAATTCAGACAGTCACAGAGGTTTGCAATACAACTGCTCAAATATTACATTACAATATGGAATACAGATAATACGTGTGAGATTAATGCATGCAACAACTAACATACATTCAATAGAGTCTAAACACTAAACACTTCCTTATAATTCTTATACAAAGGTGGGCAAACTATGGCTTGTGGGCCACACCCAGCCTGCGGGATTATCCTGCCCAGCCCTTGAGCTCCTGGCCGGGGAGGCTAGCCCCCGGCCCCTCCCCTGCTGTCCCCCCTTCCCCCACAGCCACACTGCCGCGCGGCAGAGGGGCTGCGAGCTCCTGCCACTTTGAATGACTTGGTAAGAGGGCAGCGGAGGAGTTGGGTACGGGGTCCCGGGGGAGAATCAGGGGACAGGGAGTCATTGGATGGGGCAGAGGTTCTGGGGAGGAGTGGTCAGGGGATGGGGAACAGGGGGGGTTGGATAGGGCGTGGAAGTCTGGGGAGCCTGTCGGGGGGCAGGGGAATGGATAGGGATCAGGGCAGTCCAGGGACAGGGAGCGGGGGAGGTTGAATAGGGGGTGGGGTCCCAGGGGGCCTGTCGGGGGCAGGGGTTTGGATAGGGACCAGGGGGGCAGTCAGGGGACAAGGAGCAGTGGGGTTTGGATAGGGGTTTGGATCCTGGGGGGGGGAGTGGTTTGGGGTGGAGGTCCGGGGAGTGGGTGGAGGGGGAGGGGGTGCTCAGGAGACAAGGAGCAGGGGCGTTGGATAGGTCTGGGGTTCTGGGGGGAGCTGTCAGGGGACAGGGAGCGGGAGGTTTGGATGGGGGTGAAGTCCTGAGGGGCCTGTCGGGGGCTGGGGTTTGGCTAGGGGCTGGGGGGCAGTCAGAGGACAGGGAGCAGGGTGGGTTGGATAAGGGGTGGGATCCCGGGGGTGGAGGTTTGGGGCAGGGGATCTTGGGAGGGGGTGGTCAGGGGACAAGGAGCAGCAGGGGTTGGATGGGTCGGGGGTTCTGAGGGGGGCAGTCAGGGGGCGGGAGGTGGGAGGAGGCAGATAGGGGGCAGATAGGGGGAGGGGGCCAGGCTGTTTGGGGGGCACTGCCTTCCCTATCAGGCCCTCCATACAGTTTTGCACCCCGATGTGGCCCTCAGGCCAAAAAGTTTGCCCACCCCTGTTTTAATACCTATATTATCAATATTAATCCACAAGTGAGCCAGACAGATTTCACTTATGTATCTGTTAGTGTCCAGTTGAAACATGGGGACTTTAGCATGAGCTGACATCTAGCCTGCCAGCATCACAGCTATAATCTAGCCCTGTGTAATCTAAGACATATGAAACCTGTAGCACGGGGTTCTCCACTTTCATAAGAGAAAGTATTCTACAGGCAACTGAGTAAATATAGGCCAAAGCTTAATGTGTGAAATCAATTTTACTCAGTCCTTTTTCAGACAAAACTGTTGAACTAGAGATCAGACTTTGGGATTTAGCCCTTTTAAGAAGAATGGGGAAAATTCATCTCTGATGTAGCTCCATTGACTCAAAAGGAGTTACACCTGAGTTGATTATTCCCCAGTGTACTGATATTTCTGCCTTCGGTCAGTAAAACGTTGTACAGTAAGCGGCTGATTTTCAGAAATACTGAGCAACCACAAAACCAACTGAAGTCAATGGGAGTCGGGGGAGTGGGGAAACAGGTGAAAGACCTAAAACTCCCTCTGAACAAAATGGCGAGCGAAGAAACAAATGAGCAAGGGGAAAAGAAGAAAATATGATGCATTTAGAGACTATTTGCTTTCAGAAAATGCTATGGTTGGTGCTTTTGAAAATATTATGAAAGCCCTGTTGAAAGCCTAGCATAAGTTGTTTGAAATGCTTCCGCATATCTCAAACTATAATTGATTTAATCAATTAAATATGCACTAATCCCCACAAATGCAAAGTGGTTGGAGTGCTAATACCCCTATGGCTATTATATTTGTATAGAAGTGTGTTCTTAGAAATTATACTTTTTCCTGTGTCCAAATCAATGGACAAGTATCTGTAGGGGGTTGATTAAGGAAATGGTAGTAAGATAGTGATTACTAACAAAAAAACGCAGGAAATGTGCATCTCTTATTTTAATGTAAAAATCTATTGAAAAAATAAATACAAGCTTGAGCCCATGTTCTACAGCCCTTACCCAGTATCAGATCTTGTCCTGGGGGTGTTTGCATGGTTCCCATGCAAGTTTACAGGAGCTGCACACACATGAGAGGTGGAAGCTGACCCTTAATTTTCACTCTTGGTCTTTCCAACTTTTTTCTAATGAGGTTGCACTTCTTCCCTGTTGAAATCAATGGGACTGTATGTGTGATTAAGGGGTTTGGCTCTCAACCCCTTCTTAGGCAAAACTCCCAGTGATTTTGACACTGCTTCTCATTTTAAAATGCCCAAGATGGGGTTTAGAACAGGTTGACAACTGTATATTTATTAATATAAACATGTATCCAGTGCCCATTTAAATCTGTTAGAACATTTTGGCCCAGATTTTCCTTTGTGCTGTGCTGCTTTACATACCCTGCTGACACAAAGCATCCCTATGTAGCTGGCCAGAAGACCCCACTGCAGGGGATATTTCTGATGGCAGAGTCACTGGAAGGTCAACCCTCTTTCCTGTGCCTGGCATAAGGGGTATTGCTGGGGGAAAACAGCATAGCCAGGATTTCCCTGCACCTCAGTGATTCTCAGTTCTTGCATCAATGACCCCTTAGGGTTTTGTCTACATGGCAAAGAAAACCCCATGACTGGATTCTGCCACCTGACTTGGACTTGTAGGGCTTGGGCTGCAGGGCTGTTTCCTTGCTGTGGAGACTTCTGGGCTCCGGCTGGAGCTGGGGCTCCAAGACCCTGAGGCTTGGGAGTGTCCCAGAGCCCAGGCTCAAGCTCAAGTCCAGAAGTCTACACAGCAATGAAACAGTCCTGCAAGCCTGAGTCGGCTGGCATGGTCCAGCTGTGGGTTTTTCTATGCTTTGTAGACATACCCTGGGGCCATTGGCTGCCACCATAATTTAGAACAGGCTTTGGGATACTCTATGGCTCAGATCCTTTAAGATATTTAGGCTCCTAACTTCCAAGGCACAGACCCACAAAGGTATTTAGGGTTATAACTTCCATGGGAGGCTAAATACCTCTGGAGATCTGGGCCTAAGTTACTCTGGGGGACCAGAACGGGAGTGGCGGAGTGTAATGTTGGCTGGTTTGCATTCTCTCTGTGTCAAAGTTCTCCTTGGTTGCTGTCAGGCCTCGTCTCCCACTCAGTCATGTTACAAAAGTAGTGTGATTTCCCCTGTGTTTTCAAGCCTTTCCTCATTAAAATACTCTTTCAGTGGAAAGTAACCAGTTAGTCATTTCTGGATTGGTCCATAACTATCAATGCTTCTACAGCCCTTCATAAAGACAAGTTCAGTTGCCATCAGCATGCTGTCTGGAGACAGAATGGTGCAGCATAGTTATGATATACCACTGACTTGCTAGAAAACTGCTGCTGCAGATCCTGAAGAAAACCCCCCAGTGGCCTAAAAAGCTGTGTGCAGCCAGAGCTAACTACAAGGGTGGGCAGAGAAAGGCTTTACAACCTCATCACAAAACTGCAAAAACTGGTAGCTTCTGACACGCAACAAATAAACTCTTTTGAATACATTAATTTTAACAGTGCTTTGAAGATGTGAAGTGCTATCTCAATGGCAGGTCTTATTAGGGTGTGGGAGTCTGTTTTCCACGGTATGCATCTGATGAAGTGAGCTGTAGCTCACGAAAGCTCATGCTCAAATAAATTGGTTAGTCTCTAAGGTGCCACAAGTACTCCTTTTCTTTTTGCGAATACAGACTAACACGGCTGTTACTCTGAAATCTGTATACACACAAAAATGGATTTATATTAATACGTGTTTTGCACACTTTAAAGCATTTTGAAGCATAGCACAATAGAACTTAAACAAATGCTGAGCAACTATCATTAAACTGTTGCATCCTTTGTTGTTTGCTTTGGTCTTATGGTCACGCTGCCCATTTGCAAGACAAACTTAAGAACTCCGTTCCAAAGCCCAATGATATCCGTGGGATATAATATCTCAAAAAATGGAGAAAACTAAAACAAACAGCACCCCCCCCCCATCATCTCCCACTCACACATACTTAAGCCCCAAATGCTACCTGTGGAAAGATTTCCATTTCACGTAAATAGCTTGTACTGCTGATAACGGTTCTCTTATTTGTTCTATAAACTTTTTCAGTAGATATTAACACATAACAAAGAGAATAATGATTAAAATAATATTTAATAATCTAGGTGATAAAAAAGCATTTTTCATGACCTAAACACCTAATTCTGAGAGCAGCCTTGGGACTCCTTGGCCAGTGGAACAGTTCTCAATTTAGCCCCATTTTGACATTTCAAATATATGCAAATATAAGGCTTAGACCTGCTACTATACTGGTTCAGACCAGTCATTTACACCTTCATTGGTAAAGATAACCCCTGAGGAGAGCACGGCTCTGGAGAGTTACATCCCATCTCTTAGAGCTTGTCTACATAATTATTTGGCTATAGCTATGCCAGTCAATTTCCCTGTGTAGAAAAGCACAAAGTTATATGTTTGTACTATACCTAGCACAATGGGGCCCTGATCTTTAGGCATTGCTGCAATGCAAATAATAATGAATAATCTGGCTCTCTTCAACCAGAAGAATGGTCATGACAATGTAGAATTTTGAGAGGGGAAAGCAAAACAAGGTTTGGGCGGTAGGGAAATTCTTAAGGATTCAAACAGGGAAAAAGTCCCCAGCATAAGCCCACAGATATACTTTGTGTAACTTTGCAGTTTTCAATCTTCATTTTGAGAGTGAACTCAAATTTCTTTTTCTTTCTAGTGCATTCTCTTTCGGCATGCTGTAGACAGCAGTCTTGGTATACTGCAGAAGCGTACTCCAGACACTGTAATTCCTTCTCAGACACACAAGTGGCTTGATCCAGGAAAAACTTTTTCACTAGGAGGGTGGTGAAGCCCTGGAATGGATTACCTAGGGAGGTGGTGGAATCTCCTTCCTTTGAGGTTTTTAAGGTCAGGCTTGACAAAACCCTGCCTGGGATGATTTAGTTGGGGATCAGTCCTGCTTTGAGCAGGGGGTTGGACTAGATAACCTCCTGAGATCCCTTCCTGATAGTCTATGATTCTATGATTCATAGAGAAGATGACAACCCAATGTTTAGATGAAATCAATGCGAGCTGTGGGGCTCAGCACTTGTGCAAACTGGCTCCATAAATGACTAATCCCTCTTAAATTCTTGGCATTTACTATGCAAAAGATTTGTTGTTGCCAGTTTCCAATCCAGAGGCACTTTCTCAGGTTTCCATACTTTGTGTCAATTAAAGCCTTTCACTACTTCTTATCGTGTTATATTAAAGTGTTTCAGCAGAAGTTAATACACCCCAGAGATATTTTGTCTCTCAATTTATCTCATTTCATGTTCTACTTCCAGCATTATTATTCCTTTCTTCAGATATCTCTGGACAGCTCAGAGAGCTTGCCACTGAGTTCTCCCTCTCTCTTTCCTTTCTTGTTATGACTAGGTTACAGTGTGAATGATGTTAGCTGAAATATTTTTATAAGATGGGTGTGTACCATAGGTATGGGTTACTTTCCTTCTTCTTCTTCCAGACAAATGTAATGTGCTTTAGATAGTGCTAGAGCCCAGTTCTGCCCTTTGGATTTACATTAAAATCAATGCTTAATATTCAAGTCAGTATTTAAGTCAGTGGGTCTTGCACCCTAGCATAGGGTGTTATCCCTTTAAAACCAGGGAAGGCTAGCAAACCTCTCCAGGGTATAACATAAGAATTACCAGAGAGAATTTTTTTTGCAGCAGGCTCTGGTGAAGGAAAGACTTGTAGGTACTGTAGTAAGAGAACATGTGCTTGATTTATCTCTCTTTCCTCCTCTTGTGGCTGAGAAACTAGGATTCCATCTGATAGCCTTTGGATTATTACAGCTCCTAAATTCCAGACCTGAGATTGCACTGCATTATCCTATGTATCTGGTGGTAGAACTGGGTGCTTTGTATCACTTGGTGAATTCTATATAGACAATGTTCTTTGTAATTAGGTGTTAGACTTTTGATACGGGCTATCTAGGTCAAGCTCCAACTTTTCTTTGCCTGGGCACCCTTTGCACATGTTTTTCATTTTTAGCCTTCTGGACTATTTATGGTGGTGGGTAGACCAGAATAATTAACATACAGCAATTTAATTTAGATTATCACTGTCTTCTAATACATTCAGCAATTTATGGCAGTTCCAAGTTGTTTTTAACTTTCAATTCCCTTCTTGTTCATAGACTTTCTGTGTGACCTTGGGCAAGTCATTTAGGCTTATTTAAACTCAGATCCTCTAAATAACTGTAAGGAATTGGGCCTTAGTCTTTAGTTGCCCATCTGTAAAATGGAGTTTATAGTGCTTCCTTACCTCACAAGGTGTTATGAAGATAAATACACTAAAGATTGTGAGGTGCTCAGATACTATGGTGATGAGGAACCATATAAGTACCACAGATAGCATACTGTATGGCAGTGCTAGGAGGAAGAAACTTCCTTTAATAACAATGCTTAGTGCTTCAGTAGTAGTCATCATCTGAAGACCTTCAAGCACTTTGCAAATATGACTAAAACTATGTATTTGTTCACAGCTACCTTGTGGTGACTATCAGCATAAAGGATTTAAGATCTTGCTCTATAAGACTTAAGTGATATCATTCCTTTTCCTGGCCCTGCCCGTAGATGACAAAAAATGGGTTATTTCTTACTAAAGTATGGGTGAAAAAGAATGGAGATTAGATGGCATAGCAAAACAATGTAACAGACTTTCATATCTTCAGTTACTCTAATATGTCATCTAAATATCAGATACACAACTGAATATTATGGCACTTTTTCAAAATTTACATATGCTCCCTATTATAGATGTAAGAATAAAATAAATGGAATGTTAGCTGAACAGGAAGACATATATCTTGACACAAGAGTCCTTTCTTATAGAGATCTTGGGATGGGGAGAAGAAGGTTAGGCCCTTCATCAGATTACATAAGTAAGTTATAATATATTCTGTACTAGACACAAGTTGGAGAAATGTCCTTTCATCTTTGGGCAGGATCTGGAAGGATAAGCACTTGTTAAAGTTAGTATAGTTCTTGAGCGCCTCAGATGACAGTGTGACATTTTGGGGTTCACCCAGGCCAATAAGGGGTTCTGTCACAATCTGCTTTGTAACCTTGTGTGTCTAGTGCCTGGCAGATTGTTGGAGTCAGAGCTCTGGACCAAAGCTCCGTGGCCACAAGACACCCATAATACTCTAACCCTGCCCCCTCTAGCCCCTGAAATGCCTCCTTCCACCTTCTATGCCAGAGAGGGTAGTTCAGAGCAAGCTACACTGGCTTTCCCTCAGCGGAAGATACTCGCATGACAGGGAATTCTTTGGGCTTTATTAAAGTCCCTTTGTTTTTCCTCAAGTGGTGCAGTGCATTCCAGCTCCTGAAATGCCTTTTCTTACCATAATCTTAAATCAGGACTATCATCTAAGTTTCATACAGATGTTATACCAGGAAGGAAGACTTACACTGCATATCCCAGATCCAGGGAGCCCACATACTTATTTCATTTTCATACCAGAAGCAGAGTTGAAGTGCCTGCAGTATTTCACAAGTCAACCCTATTCACACTATTGAAGGATTTTGCATCTGTCATGAGTTATGCAGTGAGAGTCATCACCCCCTAAAGATACACTTTTACTTCCACTTACTGGCTAGTGATGTGGTTAATATTCCAACCAACCATCCATCATAATAAACAGAATTATGATAAATATTCTCATCCATTACATTATTGGCCAGTGTTTTTTGATACTACTTGACTGGTTCTAGTTTTGACTTGGCTCCCTTTGTGATTATATGTCTACAATGACAGAGTTATTATTCCAAGGATAAGGCTGCAGTCCTTTCTCAGGTAATATTTCCATTTAGTGGAAATCCATGAGAGTTATTCCTGAGTAGAGGTTTGCTAAGGAGAGCATGATGTGGCCCAAAGAATGGCAGCTATTTTATTGTTAATTAAGATATCTTTAAAAGATACTTTTTTCTTCTAATCAATATATCTATTTTAATTTTTTTCAAAACTGTAATGATGGGGTGAGTAAATGTTTTATTTCAAATTAAACAAACATACAAGAACAAACCAAATACATTCTATAAGAGCTACACTTTCATGAGGCAAGAGAGGTAGGCTTGTTTTTGTAGATTCACTAGCTCTGTATTTACTGATACTTGTATCATTGGTGAAAGATGGATTTTACTGCAGAATGATAACCGTCAATATGCTATATATATCATTAGGATTTTTTAAAGTATGAGTTTTTCTGTGGACAGTGCATAGCTGTACACAGGCTAAAATGTGCACAACCATTGTACAACTGTAGTAAAGCATTTTCATTTGTGATCTTTGATATGGAACCGTTATGAATGGATAAAGTCTCAGAGCCTGTTTTTTTCCCCCCTTAGGCTATCAATTCAGGGGCAAAGTTAAGGTTATGTGGTGCCCTTAACATAGCATTTCCATATTTTCAAATGTTTGTTGAAATTTAGTTTTAAATATGAAGTTCCTTGGTTTCCAATGTTTGCTTTTTTGACTACAATATTATGGTAAGGTTTCTCTTTTCCTAAAACCAATAGGTATTCTCAGCATTAACACCAGCAACCTAATAAAGTCTATTGTCTGTGAATTCCTTTACGGTTTGTTTTTGTCATTTGGTTTTGTTTTAAATTGGAATGCTTTACTTCGCCACATGCAGGTGAGAGCAGAAGACAGATTCTTCACTCCTTTTGGATCCCCTCCACTGGACCAGAGGAGCATCATGATGCAGCAAGTGGAGAAGGGAAGAGAGTTCTTCCTGGGACTCCTTTCTCCTCCTAACTATACTGAGGAGTCTTGTAAGGCTCTTCAAATTCAGTACCTGATGAACTTAATGAGGCTTGTCAGCCCTATGAAGGCTGTGTTTTGCTCTCCAGACCTCACCTTCCCCTTCCTGCCACCTGCCCCTCTTTCCCTTCATTCTCCTCCTTCTCCCAGGGTTGCCTCTACAGTGCCTACGTCCAACCTTCTCCCCTCTTCAGCCCCCATTGTCTCCAGACTGCCACAATTACAACAGATAGCAACAAACAACTAAGGATCATGCACTATTCTCAGTGCTCAAATTTGCAGCCCTCCACTTCCACAACCAAGCAGTCCTGTGCTGGCAACTCACCCATCCTGCAGTAGGGACAATGTGGGGCTTCCCTTACAATGATTCCTCCCAGCCAGTGGGGACCACTGTGGTGCCAGAATTGAAGGCAGCCGGGTGGGTATTTTATATCCCCTTTGCCTGCTTTCTGCTCCACATGTTTGCTTTGGTGCCACCATGGGGGAGAAGGGAATCAGAGGTGGTCGGCTGCCTCAGTACCCCACTGTCTGGAGAGGCGAGGGTCTAATGGAGGGGGTGTGCAGGATAAGGAACTAGTGGGCAGGATAAGGAAGGGACTAATGAGGTGGACGGGGCTAATGGAAGGGACAGGGGTTGACTAATAGGAGGAGATGGGCCATGGTTTGAACGGGCTGACAGAAGGGGATTGGCTACATGGAGGGGGGCTACTAGGGAGCAGAGGTAAAATGGAGTTGGCTCCCTTCCCTCCTGGGATCCTTGGCCAGCCTCTCCCCCAGATGACTCCATTTTAATCTCCAATACAGCAACCAGTCCAGTATCTCTCCAATAACTCCCAAACTCCCTCTCACCCAGTAACCTGT
The DNA here is from genome assembly GCF_965152235.1 of Eretmochelys imbricata. Classification (NCBI taxonomy): domain Eukaryota; kingdom Metazoa; phylum Chordata; order Testudines; family Cheloniidae; genus Eretmochelys; species Eretmochelys imbricata. The sequence goes on from NC_135582.1 coordinate 43,519,678, forward strand.
CAATGATCCTTTGGTTGCCCCCAGCTTCCCTCAAGCTGCCTGTGGTTCCTCAAAACTTCCTTTCACATCTGCTCCTGATGCTCAGGGAAATCAGTGATTGCTGTCATCAGTAAAATAAATGTTATATGGAGCTTCACAAACTCCAGGTTGCTGGGTGAGTCACTGTTCCCCCTCCCTCTATAAGCCCTCTATAAGCAGATGGCTGAACAAACAATGAGGCATCTACCCAAAATAAGGCTGATTAGAGAGACAGGGTGGGTGAGTGAGGTAACAGCTTTTACTACATCAACTTCTGTTGGTCAGAGACAATTTTTGAAACTGAGGCCTTGTCTACACTGCCCCTTACAGCGCTGAAACTTTCTTCGCTCAGGGGTGTGAATAAACCCCCCCGCCCCCGGGTGATGCAAGTTTCAGCACTTTAAAGTGGCCGTGTAGACAGTGCACCAGTGCTGGGAGCTAGTCCCCTCACAAAGGTGGTTTTATTACAGCGTGGAGAAAGCTCTCAGCACTCTGCTGGAACTACACAGCCATGTTGAAGCGCTGCCATGGCAGCGCTTTAACATCGGCTGTGTAGACATACCCTTACACAGAGCTCTTCTTCAGGTCTGGGTCTTTGCTGACTAAGGACAACCGACTGTGAGTGGGTTGTGACATATTCAAAGGACATATAGTTTCACACCTCAAGGTGGGAAACTGAGGCAAAGTACAGTGCCCAGTGTACTGTGGGCAGGTGTTTGCCATGGCTACATGCTTTTGAATCATGGTGGTGGTGTTTTCCCAAATTAATGCTGGGTTCCCTTTCCCATTTAATAAAAATCTTCGTTTCAATGCAACATACTCAGTGTTTGTAAGTGGAGAAGTACTGCTTCTTAGAGGTATTGGGTAGTGTTTAGTTTTCCCAGATTACTGGGTGGAGGCTGAAGCCAGTTCAGTTTTCTATTAAGACGATACCCTAGATATTGAACCTGGCCTTTGTTGCTGCCAATGCCATCTGAAACAAGGGTTACATTTCCCCAGACCTGAAGAAGAGCTCTGTGTAAGGTCAAAAGCTTGTCACTTTGATCCAATGAAAGATATTACCTCACCCATCTTGTCTCTCTAATACCCTGGGACCAACATGGGTACAACAACATTGCATACAAAATAAGGCTCACAATGCAGTTAGTGACTGATCCCCAGGTATATGGAGCCACTGCGTAGGATGGGGCCTAATGTGGTATTTGATCCAGATACATCCAAGAACTACAAGACTGCGGGTGCACAGTGTGTTTGAGTTTTGATTCCCAGTCCATGGGAGCCTCTGCCCAGCACAGGGCTGTACCGTGTGGGGGGTTTGATCCCCAGTCTATGGGAGCCTCTGCCGAGCCTCTATGATGTGTGGGGGTTTGATCCCAAGTCCATGGGAGCGTCTTCCCATGTACGGGGCTGTATGGTGTGTGTGTGTGGGGGGGAGATGGGGGGTGTTGATCTCTGGCCCATGGGATCCTCCGCCCAACAGGGGGCTGTACAGTGTGTGTGTGTGTGTAGGGTTGATCCCCAGTCCATGGGATCCTCTGCCCAGCACGGGGCTGTACAGTGTGTGTGTGTGTGTGTAGGGTTGATCCCCAGTCCATGGGATCCTCCTCCCAGCACGGGGCTGTACAGTGTGTGTGTGTATAGGGTTGATCCCCAGTCCATGGGATCCTCTGCCCAGCATGGGGCTGTACAGTATGTGTGTGTGTGTGTGTAGGGTTGATCCCCAGTCCATGGGATCCTCCGCCCAGCACGGGGCTGTACAGTGTGTGTGTGTGTAGGGTTGATCCCCAGGCCATGGGATCCTCCGCCCAGCACGGGGCTGTAGTGTATGGGGTGGGGTTGATCCCCAGTCCATGGGATCCTCCGCCCAGCACGGGGCTGTACAGTGTGTGTGGCGGGGGGGGGGGGTGATCCCCAGTGTAGGACAGGTGCTGGCTGCCGCCAGGGTCATGCTCATAGCGCCGCGTCGGTGCCATTGCGGGAAGGGGGCTCTGCCCCCCAGGGACTCCGAGTTCTTCGCTGCGGGGCTCCCGGCGGCAGCGGCCTGCCCTGCTCGGAGCGGCGGGGGGTGGGGGCCGGCCCAGCGCGGCCTCCACCGCCCCGGGGAGAGAGCTGCGGGAGGGGCGGGCCGGGAGGCGGAGCGGGCCCCGGATGCACTTGCCCCGGCGCTGCGAGGCCGGCTCCCAGTTCCTGTGCGTGCCCTTAACCTTGCGGGGCTGCCACTGGTGCCTCCTGGCGCGGCCGGGACCTGCGGAGCGCGCGTGGCCCGGAGGGGATCATGTCTCTGGTGGCGGAAGCGTTTGTGACTCAAATAGCAGGTAATGGGCGGGCAGGAGAGGGCGGCGTGGTGGACGGGGCGGGGGAGTAGGAGAGAGTCGGAGTAGAGGGATACGGGGTGGCAGAGGGGGGATGGGTGCGTGGGGTGGGGGTTGGAGCGGGCCGGGGGCAGGCAGGGTTCAGAGGGGGGCATGGGACTAGCAAGGGGGGAGGGAGCGGGGTGCAAAAGCCAGTGGGCCCGGCCCAGCTCCCCATACCCAGAGAGCCCAGCCATCCTGGCGTCAGGCTCTTGTCGAGTATTGGCACGCCTTGTAAGCAGTGTCAGTAAATGTTACGTGCGTGGTGACCATGTTATTGATGATGCTGTCTGAGGTAGTTTTGCTGTGGTGTTTAAAGAGCTGGATTATTTATTGCAGTAACTATACTACGTGGCATTGTGTGGTGTCCCACTGTATATGTTATGCCTTGGAAATGTTGTCATGCAAACCTCAGAGTGTTTAATAGCCTGATGTCAACAACATGTGTTTCCTACAGTGTCAGATTACAATGGTAAACACATATCACATATTATTTGAATATCTTAGTGTGACTTGGTTGCCCTGCCACCCCAAAAAGTGTTATGTTATATTTTTTTTAACTTGCTAGGCCATTTTCCTCCATCAGAAGTTGAAGTTTATTTGTATCTTATAGAGGCCAACTTTCTCCTCTTTCTTATTTTTCCTCTTCATTTTCTAAAGATACATACAATTTGACACTTGTTACCAAAATATTAAGTTCAAGTTCCAAAATCATTTTATTTTGATTTCTAGAAATGCTAAAATGGTGGCCATCTATACGTTGTAGTTGCCCTTGACATTTAACTGCAGCAATTATAGATACCTACCACAAATTCCCCTTCCCCCCTCAATGATTCCTCATACATAACATAGGAATGGCCCTACTGGGTCAGAGCAAAGGTCCAGCTAGCCCAGTATTCTGTCTTCCAACAGTGGCCAATGCCAGGTGCCCAAAGGGAATGAACAGAACAGGTAATGATCAAGTGATCCATCCCCTGCTGCTCATCCCCAGCTTCTGGCAAGGAGAGGCTAGGAACCCCATTCCTGCCCATCCTGGCTAATAGCCATTGGTGGACCTATCATCCATGAATTTATCTAGTTCTTTTTTGAACCCTATTATGGTCTTGACCTTCACAACATCCTCTGGCAAGGAGTTCCACAGGTTGACTGTCCGCTGTGTGAAGAAATACTTCTATTTATTTGTTTTAAACCTGCCGCCTACTAATTTCATTTGGTGACCCCTAGTTCTTGTGTTATGAGAAGGAGTAAACAACACTTCCTTATCTACTTTCTCTACACCAGTCATGATTTTATAGACCTCAATCATATCTCCCCTTTGCCGTCTCTTTTCCAAGCTGAAAAGTCCCAGGTTTATTAATCTCTCCTCATACGGAAGCCGTTCCATATCCCTAATAATTTTTGTTGCCCTTTTTCTGAACCTTTTCCAATTCCAGTATATCTTTTTTGAGATGGGGAGACCCCATCTTCACAGAGTGTTCAAGATGTGGGCGTACCATGGATTTATATAGAGGCAACATGATATTTTCTGTTCTATTATCTATCCCTTTCTTAGTTATTCTCAGCATTCTGTTCGCTTTTTTGACTGCCGCTGCATGTTGAGAGGATGTTTTCAGAGAACTACGCACAATGACTCCAAGATCTCTTTCTTGAGTCGTAACAGCTAATTTAGACCCCATCATTTTATATGTATAGTTGGGATTATGCTTTCCAGTATGCATTACTTTGCATTTATCAACATTAAATTTAATCTGCCATTTTGTTGCCCAGTCACCCAGTTTTGAGAGATCCTTCTGTAGCTCTTCTCAGTCTGCCTGGGTCTTAACTATCTTTAGTAATTTTGTATCATCTGCAAATTTTGCCACCTCACTGTTTACCCCTTTTTCCAGATCGTTTATGAATTGTTGAATAGGACTGGTCCCAGAACAGACCCCTGGGGGACACCACTATTTACCTCTCTCCATTCTGAAAACTGACCATTTATACCTACCCTTTGTTTCCTATCTTTTAACCAGTTACCAATCCATGAGAGCACCTTCCCCCTTATCCCATGGCAGCTTACTTCACGTAAGAGCCTTTGGTGAGGGACTTTGTCAAAGGCATTCTGAAAATCTAAGTACACTATATCCACTGGATCCCCTTGGTCCACATGCTTGTTGACGCCCCCAGAGAATTCTAGTAGATTGGTGAGGCATGATTTCTCTTTACTAAAACCATGTTGACTCTTACTCAACAAATTATGTTCATCTAGATGTCTGACAATATTGTTCTCTCCTCCACCACCCCTTTCCCCCCGTTTTGGGTGGGGAGATAACTTTTTTGGAGTGGGAGACCTGAAATCTTGCAGATGCCATGGGAAGCAAGTCTAAGGGGAAAAACTATTGAAGACAGTTGGCAGCTTTTCAAAGAGACATTACTATGAGCAAACTATCCCACTGCGTAGGAAAGATAGGAAGTATGACAAGAGACCACCCTGGCTTAACCAGGAGATCTTCAATGATCTAAAAATCAAAAAGGAGTCTTACAAAAAGTGGAAACTAGGTCAAATTACAAAGGATGAATATAAAAAAATAACACAAGTACGTAGGCACAAAATGAGATCAAACTAGCTAGAGACATAAAGGGTAACAGGAAAACATTCTAGAATACATTAGAAGCAAGAGGAAGACCAAGGATAGGGTAGGCCTGTTACTCAATGAGGGGAGCAAAACAATAACAGAAAATGTGGAAATGGCAGAGGTGCTTAATTACTTCTTTGTTTCAGTTTTCGCCAAGAAGGTTGGTGGTGGTTGGATGTCTAACAGTGAATGCCAGTGAAAATGAAGTAGGATCAGAGGCTAAAATAGGGAAAGAGCAAGTTAAATATTACTGAGACAAATTAGATGTCTTCAAGTCACCAGGGTCTGATGAAATGCATCCTAGAATACTCAAGGAGCTGACCGAGGAGATATCTGAGCCATTAGCAATTATCTTTGAAAAGTCATGGAAGACAGGAGAGATTCCAGAAGAGTGGAAAAGGGCAAATATAGTGCCAATCTATAAAAAGGGAAATAAGGACAACCCAGGGAATTACAGACTAGTCAGCTTAACTTCAGTATCTGGAAAGATAATGGAGCAAACAATTAAGCAATCAGTTTGCAAAAATTTAGAAGATAATAAGGTGATAAGTAACAGTCAGCATGGATTTGTCAAGAACAAATTGTGTCAAACCAACCTGGTAGCTTTCTTTGACAGGGTAACAAGCTTTGTGGATGGTGGGAAGAGGTAGATGTGGTATATCTTGACTTTAGTAAAGCTTTTGAAACTGTATCACATGACCTTCTCATAAACAAACTAGGGAAATGCAACCTAGATGGAGCTCCTATAAGGTGGGTGTATAACTGGTTGGAAAACTGTTCCCAGTGGTTCACAGTCATGCTGGAAGGGCATAACGAGTGGGGTGCTGCAGGGATCCATTCTGGGTCTGGTTCTGTTCAATATCTTCATCAGTGATTTAGATAATGGCATAGAGAGTATACTTATAAAGTTTGTGGATAATACCAAGTTGGGAGGAGTTGCAAGTGCTGTGGAGGATAGAATTATAATTCAAAATGATCTGGACAAACTGGAGAAATGGTCTGAAGTAAATAGGATGAAATTCAATAAGGACAAATGCAAAATACTCCACTTAGGAAGGAACAGTCAGTTGCACACATACAAAATGGGAAATGACTGCCTGGGAAGGAGTACTGCAGAAAGGGATCTGTAGGTCATAGTGGACCACAAGCTAATATGAGTCAACAGTGTAACACTATTTCAAAAAAAGCGAACATCATTCTCGGATGTATTAGCCGCAGTGTTGTAAGCAAGACACGAGAAGTAATTCTTTTGCTCTATTCCGTGCTGTTTAGGCCTCAACTAGAGTATTGTGTCCAGTTCTGGGTGCCACATTTCAGGAAAGATGTGGACAAATTGGAGAAAGTCCAGAGAAGAGCAACACAAATGATTACAGGTCTTAAAACATGACCTGTGAGGAAAGATTGAAAAACTTGGGTTTGTTTAGTCTGGTAAAGAGAAGACTGAGAGGGGGACATGATAACAGTTTTCAGGTACCTAAAAGGTTGTTACAAGGAGGAGGCAGAAGAGTTGTTCTTCTTAACCTGTGAGGATAGAACAAGAAGCAATGGTCTTAAATTGCAGCAAGGGAGGTTTAGGTTGGAGATTAGGAAAAACTTCCTAATTGTCAGGGTGGTTAAGCACTGGAATAAATTGCCTAGGGAGTTGTGGAATCTCCATCATTAGAGATTTTTAAGAGCAGGTTAGACAAACACCTGTGAGGGATGGTCTAGATAATACTTAGTCCTGCCATGAGTGCAGGGGACTGGACTAGATGACCTTTCAAGATCCCTTCCAGTCCTATGATTCTATGATATTTAGTCTTTTTCCAGATGAGAATGTCTTGGTCAAATTAGAAGTTAGTCAGGCAAGTTGTTCTTCAGTTTTAGATAGGGATTTGTGGAAAATATGGTTATATGACTCTGCAAATGGCTGAATAACTCTCCTCTTAGCTAAGGTGTTGCATAAAACTCAGCAAATGAATTCCTTAGATGTCCACCTTCCTGCTGTCTTCTGTAGCTTCATTGATTTTTAAGGCCAGAAAAGACTTATGATGATCTAGTCTGATCTCCAACATAACACAGGACATAGAATTTTACCAAGTGAAATTTTTCAAGCCCATAACTTCTAGCAGATCTACAGTGCATTGGTTGGAAACACATCAACTTTGATTAAAGACTTCAACTGGTGGAGAATCCACCACATACCTAGGTAAGTTAATGGTTAATTACACTTATTGTTAAAAATGTGTACCTTATTTCTAGTCTGAATTTGTCCAGCTTCTCTGTCCAGCTCATTAATCTAGCTCGCAAAGGCGTAACAAGATCTAAAGAGCCCTCTACAGTCTATTGAACCTTATTCTATAAAACAAACTTATGACCTGACCTCTGCTTTGTCGGAAAATGCTCAGTGTCAAAGCACTTATCTGGCCTTAAAATAATAGATGTTTCAGCCATAAAAAACTGAAGGAGGGATAGCTTGGGGGTGGGAGGGGGAGAGATAGTTCAGTTGCGGGAGGGATAGCTCAGTGGTTTGAGCATTGGTCCGCTAAACTCAGGGTTGTGAGTTCAATCCTTGAGGAGGCCATTTAGGGATCTGGGGCAAAAATTGGGGATTGGTCCTGCTTTGAGCAGGGAGTTGGACTAGATGACCTCTTGAGGTCCCTTCCAACCCTGATATTCTATGATTCTAGTTTTCATAGCTGATCTACATTACAGACCGTACAGTTATAGACTGAAAGTAAATGAAAACAGAAAATCTTCCAGTATGAACAAAATAAGTATTTTTGGAGATTAACTCATGCAGTATCTTGGCCAATATCCATTACATTTCTTAGCTTTCCCAAGAAGTTACTCATCTTGAGCCAGTGGGCTGGGGAGGGAGGGAAGCTATTGGACACTAGAGGTTGTACCGAATGGACTCCTCAAAAGTGGGTGTGCCTCACCTTGCCTGTTGCCCCAGAACCTTGTAGTAAAGATACATCACTAGGATCAAGTATATGACATGAATTGGAATCACAAACTCAAATTGCCTCACAGTACCTTCTCTTGAATAGGCTACATAGAAAGTGACACTGATGATTATAAATCTTAGTGTCAAAAGGGGGATTATGTTGGATCATATTAAAGAAGTTCTGTATTAAAATCACAAATGAGTTTGATTCCCTATAGTTTAAATTCCAGGGTATTACTAATTAAGAGGTCTCTTGGTTTTTGGTACTGTTTCTCTCCCTCTTTGTGTGAAACTTGCAAGCTGCTAATTGTGTTAGTACATTCTAAGACAGAGTCTCTTCTCAAAGCAATTCTTTGTAACAACAACTACGCACACAGAGAGAGACTCAAAGCAATACTCTGTAACAACAGAAACAGCACCCGGAGACTCCCCGCCCTTTTGTTGTATTCATCTCGCTTTGTTAACAATTGTGATTAAAATAGAGATAGAGGGTGTGTGTGGATGGATGTTTGGTGTGGATAATAACTGAATGATCAGGGAGGTGCCAGCCTAAGAATCCAGCGTCCATCTGCTGAAGAAGGCGTCAAGTGGAAATAACCAGAGGACCCCCGCGGGGCAGACTGGAATCCACCCAACAGCCTCAAGGATGGGTGAACCAAAGAACAAGATAACATCTGGCAGCACGGAGCCGTCAGGAATGTGTCATCTGCTGATTGATTCAGCAACAGCATGATGAAGCAATTCCCATAGCCTGGCATAGGAAGAAATTCCTATAAAAATGGACTCTAGAAAGTGAGAACTTTGGGGTCTGATTCTGCAAACCAACTTCCAGGAGCATCAGATGAGCATCTGACAAGGCCCTGCTCCCTCATGTCCAGGCCACCTGGCCAGTGGCTTGGCATGAGCAACTCTAAGGCTGGTAACTATGATAACAACCTTGCAGAACCTGTGTGTGTGTGTATATGTGTGTGTCTGTGTGTATATATATATATATATATATATATGAATGAATGTGTGAATAAATATGAGATTGAATGGAATGTTATAGCTATAACTAACTGCTTACTATGATTCTTTCTGTATTCACAATAAATGTGGCATTTTGCCTTTTCCCCTTTAATAAGATCCTGCTGGTTTTTATTTTATTGGTATAACACATTACATTTCTTAGCTTTCCCAAGAAGTTACTCAGTAAACAGGGCCCCACGGTATTACTTTAGTAATGCAGTATTTTAGAAGAGGCGATTTTTTTAAAAAAAATAAAAATAGTCAAATATGCTCCAGTGCATACTGTGTGCTGAGCAATCTGAAGAGATGAAGTACAGTTTCTCATTCTTATGCCAAAGACAAGCAGTTGTGCACACACGTAAGAATATGTTTTTGAGGGTGAAAAAAGTGCTATATTAGAAAGAATACCATTTTAAAATTATGATTGCTTTAAAATGTCCTTATTTTCTACGTCTCCATTTGTGAGTACTGGTTTCCTATTATGCATTCATGGAAATGTAATCATGACTAAGAATTTTTTACATTAGTAATAAAAATGAAATTTGATTGTTTTCATGAACAGGACCCTCTGTTATTAGCCAATCATTTTGTCATGGCAATTCCAATTAACTCTAACTGCCCTACGAAAATAGCAGCTATAAAACATGGCTTTTTCACATGTGCACTTAAATAGAATCAGCCCAGCATAGTTTATTTTCTAGAAATGTATTAGAAGCAGAGGATTTTTTTCTGTCAAGGAATGTGTCATAACTTCTCAGAGGATGTCGACTTTTTTAAAGTACTGCCTATCCTCCGCTTTACCATACTTCATGCATTCCCATCAAGACAGTGGGTACAGCATCTCATACTTAATCACTTGACCACGTGCTTGAATACCTGCAATATTTCAGCAGACTGGTGAATGGTAATTTCTTAAGGGCTCTGTGTGAGTTGTGTCCATTTGAACATGCACGGGCTGAAATTGTGGAAAAGCAGCATCACTTGCCCCATAACCTCAGCCGTGCTAAACACAATGCCATCAACAGCCTCAGGAACAACTCTGACATCATAATCAAAAAGGCTGACAAAGGAGGTGCTGTTGTCATCATGAATAAGTTGGAATATGAACAAGAGGCTGCTAGACGGCCCTCTAACTCCACATTCTACAGGCCATTATCCTCTGATCCCACTGAGGAATACCAAAAGAAACTATATCATCTGCTCAAGAAACTCCCCAAAAAAGCACAGGAACAGGTCTGTACGGACACACGCCTAGAACCCCAACCAGGAGTATTCTTTTTGCTACCCAAGATCCATAAACCTGGAAATCCTGGATGCTCCATCATCTCGGGCATTGGCACCCTAACAGCAGGATTGTGTGACTATGTGGACTCTCTCCTCAGGCCCTACTCTACCAGCACTCCCAGTTATCTGCGAGACACCACTAACTTCCTGAGGAAACTACAATCCATCGATGATCTTCCAGAAAACACCATCCTGGCCGCTATGAATGCAGAAGCCCTCTACGCAGACATTCCACACAAAGATTGACTACAAGCTATCAGGAACAGTATCCATGATGATGTCCTGGCAAACCTGGTGGCTGAACTTTGTGACTTTGTGTTCACCCACAACTATTTCACATTTGGGGACAATGTATACCTTCAAGTCAGCAGCACTGCTATGGGTACCCGCATGGCCCCACAGTATGCCAACATTTTTATGGCTGACTTAGAACAATGCTTCCTTAGCTCTTGTCCCCTAACGCCCCTACTCTGCTTGCACTACATTGATGACATCTTCATCATCTGGACCCATGGGAAAGAAGCCCTTGAGGAATTCCACCATGATTTCAACAATTTCCATCCCACCGTCAACCTTAGCCTGGACCAATCCACACAAGCGGTCCATTTCCTGGACACTACAGTGCTAATAAGCGATGGTCACATAAACACCACCCTATACCGGAAACCTACTGACCACTATACTTACCTACATGCCTCCAGCTTCCATCCAGGACACACCATACGATCCATTGTCTACAGCCAAGCTCTACGATACAACCACATTTGTTCCAACCCCTCAGACAGAGACAAACACCTACAAGATCTCTATCAAGCATTCTTAAAACTACAGTACCCACCTGCTGAAGTGAAAAAACAGATTGACAGAGCCAGAAGAGTACCGAGAAATCACCTTCTACAGGACAGGCCCAACAAAGAAAATAACAGAACGCCACTAGCCATCAGCTTCAGCCCCCAACTAAAACCTCTCCAGCTCATCATCAAAGATCTACAACCTATCCTGAAAGACGATCCCCCACTCTCACAGATCTTGGGAGACAGACCAGTCCTCGCTTACAGACAGCGCCCCAACCTGAAGCAAATACTCACCACACAACAAAAACACTAACCCAGGAACCTATCAAAGCCCGATGCCAATTGTGTCCACGTATCTATTCAGGGGACACCATCATAGGACGTAATCACATCAGCCACACATCAGAGGCTCATTCACTTGCACATCTACCAATGTGATATATGCCATCATGTGCCAGCTCTGCCCTTCTGCTATGTACATTGGCCAAACTGGGCAGTCTCTATGCAAAAGAATAAATGGACACAAATCTAATATCAGGAATCATAACATTAAAAAACCAGTAGGAGAACACTTCAATCTCTCGTCACTCAGTAACAGACTTAAAGGTGGCAGTTTTGCAACAGAAAAGCTTCAAGAACAGACTCCAATGAGAAACTGCCAAACTCAAATTATTTGCAAACTAGATACCATTAACTTGGGATTGAATAGAGACTGGGAGTGGCTGGGTCATTACACAAATTGAATCATGTTAAGTATCCTCACACCTTCTTGTCAACTGTCTGAAATGGGCCATCTTGATTATCACTACAAAAGTTTTTTTTCTCCTGCTGATAATAGCTCATTTTAATTAATTAGCCTCTTAGAGTTGGTATGGCAACCTCCACCTTTTCATGTTCTCTGTATGTGTATATATATCTTCTTACTATATGTTCCATTCTATGCATCTGATGAAGTGGGCTGTAGCCCATGAAAGCTTATGCTCAGATAAATTTGTTAGTCTCTAAGGTGCCACGGGTACTTTTGTTCATTTGAACATGCTGAGTATAGTCTGCTGCTCTAATGCACTAATGATTAAATATAAAAAGATGAACAAATCATTTATGTGGAGTAAGAAGCTTTTTATGGTAATGTTGGCTGGGTAATGCTAAAACCATTCACTTACACTTTTCTCTTTTGAATATACAAGATATTGCTGCTGTAAGCTAGAGGAAAAATAACATTTTTCTGTAGCTTTATGAACTGTAAGTATAAATGTTTCATGCATGGCAGATAGGTTTGCATTACTATAATCTGTTTACATATGCACTATCTCTGAAATACATCCAACAATATATTCTCCCATAGATATGAAAGAGACCACATGCAGACTAATCCTGAATAAATCACAAAATAGCTACAAGGATAGTAATGAGTTCTTATAGCATTGGTAAGTTTTTTAGGAGCCCAGCTCTGAAATGGTATAAAATATTAATCTCTTAACTCAATCTGTTTTTGTGAGATATCAGATACTGAAATCATCTAGAAAGACTATTGCAAAGATGGACAAAGAGTAGGGAGAAAAAGAACCTTTCCCAAGCACTGGTTCTAGACCAAGGATTGCTAATTGCTCGTGTGCTGTACCCAGCTTCTTAGGGTACGGCTACACTTGCAGATGTAGAGTGCTTTGAGTTAAACCAGCCTTCGGAGAGCTCAGTAGGGAAAGTGCTGCAGTCTGTCCACACTGACCGCTTCAAGAGCACTGGTGTGGCCACATTGCGGCACTTGCAGCAGCGTTGGGCACGGTGCATTATGGGCAGCTATCCCAGCAGGCAAGTGACTGCAACTTGCTTTTCAAATGGGGTGGGGTGGGGTGGAGTGTGACAGGGAGTGTGTTGTGTGTATGTGGGGGGAGAGAGTGGGTTTTTTGGGGGCTGAGAGCATGTGAGCATGCTGTCTTGTAAGTTCAGACAGCAGCAGACCCTCCTCTACCCCCCCACCTTTCTCTCTCACACACGGCATTCCACACTAATGGTTGCTTTGTCTCGGAGCAGATAAGCATGCCAGATGTCAGAAATGGAGCTTTCAAAGTACATATCTGCATTCCTACAGTGATTCAAAAACAATGACAAGAGTGGCCATTTGACTTAAGGGGATTATGGGACGTTTCCAGAGGCTGATCAGAGCACAGTAATGCAACTCCTCATTCACACTGGCGCCGCGGTGCTCCAGCAGGGGTGCAGCAAACGTTATTCTGCTCGCCGAGGTGGAGTACCAGCAGCAGTGTAGCCGCGGAATCAGAGCGCTCTACGTGCCTTGCCAGTGTAGACGGGTAGCGAGCTAGTGTGCCCGGGGTGCCTTTATTGCGCTGTAACTCGCAAGTGTAGCCAAGTCCTTAGTCTAATTGTAGTACTGGGGGAAATTTAATACAGTTTGAAAAACATGCTCCATCTGCCTATATATATTTTACACTCCCAAAAAGTCTACCCCCAGTGCAATAAAGGTGTGTGTAAAAATAAATTGTCTGTCTGCATCTTTTATGTATTAAGATGAACCATGATTTTGCTAATAATAAATATATAGAGAACAAAACTTGCCACATAAATTGTTCTTACAGATAAAAGTTCAAAGTCTAAATAATAATACAAAATGCCTTCTTAGTTGGTGTATAACAGAAATATGGATGTATATCATGTTAATAGTTCAAGCTTGTATGTTGCAAAAGTAGTTGTACTTGCTTCAAACTAGCTTTAAGCAGTCTGTGCTGTAGTCAACATCAATGCAAGCTGTTTTAAAGGGGCACTGTCAAGTTAAATGTTATTTTTTTTTAATAAACAGAACTTTTATAATTCTAACACCACCTTAGGCTAGTGTAGTTTCCATATGTTTTATAGCTGTGTTTGAGCTGATTGCCTGTCAAATCTCTTCTAGGTCAGAGGAGAAATAATTTACTTTCATTGTTTTGATACACTGTGTATTTCACTTGAGAGAGTCTTATTTCCTGATTTAAGAAGTAATACAATTACAGCTCATAAATGTAAAATGCTTCCGTAGTTGTTTCTGGATCCATTAAGACTAAGCAATCTTTCTCTAATTGGTATTTATTGTCTCATGTTTTCTGTTAAAGTAACAGCTTCTCTTGTCTCTTGACAGACAAACTTGATTACTTTTAAAAATATAATTATAAATTTAACAGATGAAGGGAAGACAGTAGATATATTTCTGGATGTTAGTAACATTTTATACTCTCTTATTTGATATGATCTTATGAAAGCTTACTTGCAAAGTTAGGTTTTAGTTTTAAAATGGCTTGAATATGAACAGTGGCCGGTGAATTGAAAACTGACCGAAAGACTGCAAGAAAGGTTAGTACAAGTCCAAAGTATTTTTAGAGTGAGTCCAGTAATTGCTCTGGGAAAGCATCAGGTTTTTCCCATCTCTCCCCCCAATTTCCTCTTTCTGCCCCTTGGGATAAATACATGCACTTCCCCATGAAAATCCCATTTTCTTTTTCCTTTCCTTTCCTCTTTTGAAACTAAAACAAATAGGTGTGTTTGTGGGAGAACTGGGACTCTATTGCTGCCATTCCAAGCTCCAGTGCTCTGGGCACTAAACAGATACCACATACCACTACACTGTTGGCACATTCCTTAGAGCGGCTTTTTAAAATTATAATGAAAGATACAGTAGTGTGCAAAGTTGCAGTGTGTGTATTGGAGGTGTAGGAAGCTGAGAAGAGAAGGTGTCCATTGGGATTCTATGGGGTTTGATCTTTAAATCCAGTCTTATTTAACATCTTTAATTATTAGAAGGGGGTATAAATAGCCTGTTAATCTGCACATTTAATTTTACTATGAACTGGAAGAAGGTGCTTATAACAGTCAAGACAAATAGTGCAAAATAGATCAGAGAAATTAGAAAATAACAAAATTGCAAATAATGTAGAGGGGAAAATGTAAGCCTTATTTGGGAGGGGGGAAATTATTCATAACACAGGTATTGAATTGAAGGGTGAAACCTAATAGATAGAAATGCTGAAAGAGGTGGTAGGCTAATATGTCAAACCGAGGAATACCTTTCTAGCTGTTGTATCGCAAACTGGCATCCCTTCTGGAGTCCATAGGTAGGGATAGGTTTCAGTGGTAGCTGTGTTAGTCTGTATCAGCAAAAAGAACAAGGAGTCCTTGTGGCACCTTAGAGACTAACACATTTATTTGGGCATAAGCTTTCATGGGCTAGAACCCACTTAATCAGATGTATGAAGTAAAAGATACAGAAGCAGGTATAAATACATGAAAGGATGTGGGTTGCTTTACCAAGTGTTAGATCAGTCTAACCATATAAATCAATTAACAGCAGGATACCAAGGGAGGAGAAATAACTTTTGAAGTGGTTAGAGAGTGGCTCATTACAGACAGTTGACAAGAAGGTGTGAGTAACAGTAGGGAGAAATTAGTATTGGGGAAATTAAGTTTAGTTTTTGTAACGACCCAACCACGCCCAGTCTTTATTCAGGACTAATCTGATGGTATCTAGTTTGCAAATTAATTCCAGTCTGCAGCTTCACATTGGAGTCTGTTTTTGAAGTTTTTTTGTTGAAGAATTGCCACTTTGAGCTCTGTATTGAGTGACCAGAGAGATTGAAGTGTTCTCCTACTGGCTTTTGAATGTTATGATTCCTGATGTCAGATTTGTGTCCATTTATTCTTTTGTGAAGAGACTGTCCGATTTGGCCAATGTACATGGCAGAGGGGCATTGTAGGGGTGTTGCAAAGGTCTCTGATTTTACTGCACCTAGAATATTGTATTTGTTTTTGGGCACCTTATTACTAGAAAGATATTGACAAGTTGGAAGGTGTTCAGAAAAGAGCCCCCTGCTCGCCTCAAAAAATGATCAGGAGGCTTAAGACACTGATTTAAGAGGAAAGTTTAAAGTACGGTGAATGTAAATAACTTGGATAATAGATGACCAAGTTCCAATTCAGGTTGGTAATTAAGCATTTGAGTAGCCCCATTGATTTCATTGGGACACCTCACATGGTTAAAGTTACACACATGCCTAAGTACTTTGCTGAATCCTAGTAGCTCAAGGAGGGAGGGATAGCTCGGTGGTTTTAGCATTGGCCTGCTAAACCTGGGGTTGTGAGTTCAATCCTTGAGGGGGCCATTTAGGGATCTGGGGTAAAAAAAATTGGGGATTGGTCCTGCTTTGAGCAGGGGGTTGGACTAGATGACCTCTTGAGGTCCCTTCCAACCCTGATATTCTATGATAGTCAAAATGGGTCAGGTGACCTAAATCTAAGGCAAGGTCTACACTAAAAAGTTAAGTCAAGCGAGTTATGTCACTCAGGGGCATGAAAAATCCACACCCCGAGCAACATAGTTAAGCCAATCTAACCACCTTTGTACGCAGCGCTAGGTTGACAGAAGAATTCTTTTGTTGACCTAGCTACAGCCTCTTGGGGAGGTGGATTACCTACAGAACCCCAGCCATCGCTGTAGTGAGTGTCTACACTGAAGCGCTGTGAGCTGCAGTTCTGCTGCTGTGCCACTGTAGCAGTGCAGGTGTAGATGTAGCCTAAAAGTAGTTGAAGGCTGTTCACATAAGGCAGGAAGATGATGTATTTAGAGTGGCAAAGGAAGGTATCGTGACCCGGGGGTGCCTGGGGTGTATCCCTCACTGGAAATGCCTAGGTCAGGGCAGGCTGCAAAAGAGAAAGCCGATACTCCCAAGACTGGTGGGTAACACTGAAGTTAAACTCCCCAGCCGGTCACAAACTGTGCTTCTGATCCCCCATGCTGGTTATCAAGAAGCTAAAACAGAAATCACACAGCCCTCTTTATTGCATTCCAGTTCTCTGGCTCCCAGTCAGCACCTAGCTGACGTATAGTGAGAAGTTATTCTAGAAACTCTGCTCACATGTGCAAAATGTTCTTCTGATCCCAAAGGGTCAGCCATGTTGCCAGGTCAATATTAGGTTGGATCTTACCCAAACTACCATGCTGCCAGCCAATCCTTTAGTGCCTAAAACTAAAGGTTTATTATATAGAAAAAAGAAAAAACAAGAAGAGAGTTGTTAAATGATAAAGCACTCAAATATATACAGAGACTATCAAAATCCATATATCAGGTTCTTAGCAGTACTGGTGAGTTTGCTGGTTTGAAAGTCCCTCTGGAACACATCCACAGCTTGCATTGGTCATCCAGTCCTTTGTTCAGAGCTTCAGTCTGTAGAAAAGTTACTCCAGAGGTAAGAAGCAGGACTGAAGGCAAAATGGAGAAGATGCAGCTGCCCTTTATAGTCTTTTGCCATGCAGCTAGTATTTCCTACAGTGCTGATGCCAATCTGTCTGGGGATGTCACCCAGATGCACAGCACAAGTTTGGGAATACAGATATACCACACATATCTATAACTTACAATACAAAGATGATGCAAACATGTAAACAAGATTATCATACTTGGTAAATTATAACATTTTCACAGATACCTTATGTGGCATATCTGGCGCACACATTGCAATTTTACAGTATTGGTATTCATGATATCTTAAAGTGACCCTCAGATTCCATACAGTGTCACAGGTATAACTAGGAGTTATGGAATTTCTTTGACAGGGAGGATTTCATATGAATAGAACAAGTAATAGTATGTCATTTCTTGAGGATTTTCTTTATAAGTCCTCTTAAGTTGCCTAACCCTTTGTCCTCACTCCCAGGAAAACATATAGATTTTGTTTTAGGAGCTGCATTTATTTATTTATTTTTATTTTATTTTAATTTTGACCTGGTTTTATTCTGACTGGTCTTAGGTCTTCAATCTTCATCCTGTCAGATACTCCTATGTGGTGCTGAGCATCCTCAATACCCAATCCTCAAAACCCAGTAATTCAAGTGAGAGATGTGGGTACTCAGCTCTAGTCAAAAGTTTTCAGTATTTTGTAGGGTCAACGCCCTACCCTTGCAGTAAATGCCAGCTAGAACACCCAGTTCAAATAAACTAACTAAAGGTCATACTTATTTAGTCAGTCTTTTTGTAAGATAAAATAGCAAATTCCATCATGTCAAATGGCTGCTAGAGATTCTGCATATGACACTTTTCTACAAGTTGCTGGCCGCTAAATTCCAGAGTTGCTGCTGAAATTGGGTTTTTCCTTTGACCAGGTTGCTGATCAATATTCACTGAACATACATGATCTATCTGCATTGTACAGTAGAACCTCAGTGTTCGCCTCGGGAATGGAGGTTGTTCGTAACTCTGAACAAAACCTTATGGTGGTTCTTTCACGAGTTTACAACTGAACATTGACTTCATACAGCTTTGAAACTTTACTATGCAGAGGAAAGTTCTGCTTTTAATTGTCTTAATTTAAATGAAACAAGTGCAGAAACAGTTTCCTTTACTTGGTCAGATCTTTTTTTTTTAAAACTTTCCCTTTATTTTTTAGTAGTTTTCCTTTTTTGTCTCTTCTGCTGCTTGATTGCATATTTCTGGTTCCAAATGAGATGTATGGTTGACTGGTCTGTTCGTAATTCTGGTGTTCATAACTCTGAAGTTCTGCGGTAACTTCTTTGGGGGGAAGGGTTATGGGAATGGATTTAACCAAATAATGTAATTACTGGTATATGATTTAATGCATGCACTTCAATTTGAGAACAAATGGTGGGTGTTTGCACAACTATGAATCTTAGGATAACACATTTTTTCCTTCAAGTAATTAGTGTTCATTTTTGGCAGAGCCTTGGAGTTACTGACTCTATGAACTGGTTTTCTTGACCCTTGTTAGCCTACAACATTAGGTCAATTTTATTAAATTGATTTGAGTACCTTTTTAAAATTGATCTGTGTCTTCACATAGGTGGGTTGAATTGGCTGGTGTTCAGGCAGCTAATTCATAACTTAGTTATACTTCCTTTATTGATCACTACTAATGGATAAGATGTCTTTGAACTGCTTTGGTTCCAATTTGACTGCAATATCATTGCATTAATCAAGGTTTATTCCTACACTTTTATCTTCAGGTAAATTAAAAAAATATTAATTACCAGCATTTCCATATTTATACTTAATAGACCCATTGGCACCCCCAAAACTTAAAATGTTTGCTTTTCCATTATGAAAGGAGAATACACTGGTAATCTGCCTCCTTTTGTTGTATTTCAGCTAGGAAAGAGACTGACAAAGGGGTTTTCTTTGGGATGTCTAAAGGTAGAAGATACTGACTGCAAAGCAGATTTTTCCTGTGGCTCCAGTCTCAGCCTGAAATTGGGTGGATCACAAATGGTCTGTTTTACTGTTAGGTGTCGGTGTGATTGAATGTGGAGAGGTTTGTGAGCGAATACTTGGATATTAAGATTGGTAGGTGTGGCTATTGCCCAAATTTACAATTCCATTGCTTTTAGTGTTTGCATTGTTGTGATGAAATACTCTTGAGAAATCTTTGAGAATAGTATATAAATTCACTTATCTCACCAGGTGCAGTCTCTAAACAGCAAGGTGAATTAAGGACAACATTTCTGGTCTTAATTCAGAATATTCTATCTCTTAGCTAGTTTAAGACAGGGCTTTACCATTATGTGAACCTAAATTCTTATGTCTAATTGTTAACGTACAGATGCTTTTCTTTTTCCTACTTTTTATGCAAATTAAATATTGTAGTATACCATTAGAACATGGTAAAAATAGAGAAATGAAACTAATTCATGTAGCCACTTCTTCACAGAGAAGGAACATTTCTTTTCTGTGCACATCCTTCCTTCATTTGAGATCTATGAACATTACGTGGCATTTTAGAAAACTATACTGGGTGAATGGACCAAAATGACCAAGGACTAGATTCTATCCTCAATTACATAATTGCATGTAGTGAATCACATGAACTAGTTCGGTAGCCCATTAAATAACTGTTATTTTTAGAAGTGGAAGAAAGAAAACCAAGGTAAATTAGTGTCATAGTGGACATATCAGAGAGTTAGTTTGTAGGCGTTGGGGGCAGGGATTGTCTTTATTTGCATCTTATTTGGCACAGAGTATATATAGCATCATCACTTAACAAATAATGAATGTGCCAGAGGACAGTGCTGTGGTTAATTCTTTACCTTGATTGTAGATGGGGCTGAACTAGTGTGTAAGTAGGCATTATCATAAATATTGAATAAAAACATTACTTTTTAAATTATATTTTGTTGTTCTGCGGTGTTCCTAGAAGCAGGGAACAAGTAATTTTCAAGTTGGATGTGTTCGGTAACAAAATACCTTCTCTTCTTACTACTTCTATCTCCTTTTCTGAGGTGAAGGGCTTAAAGGATGGATCTGGAAGTCTCCCAGTGGGTTTAAGACATTTATTTATTTATCTATCTGTAATATAAAAGAATGCTACAGTTTGGAAGTAAATTTGCTGAATGGGTGGCTGAGCAGCAGGTAAGCCATACCACCATATACTGTGCTATCTTACATTAGTTATGCCCTGTGGAATTTTGCAAGAAAAGTTGTAAAATGGTGGCCTAGCACATACTATACCTCACTAAAGTCTTGAAAGCCTATTTAATATCTTATAGTTTCTTAAAGAGTCAGTTTCTTATTTTTTGTAAAGTAATAAACGGAAATGAATAATTGTAAATAGTTTATGGAAGAGAATTCTTGCTAATGCTGCACGGATGAATTATTTCTGTTCCCTTCCCCATTCTGTGTCAATACCATTCTGCTGGAAATTTTCACACTCGCTTATGATTGCCCGACTGGAAATTCAGTGGCTATTTCTCTAATGTCATGAGATAATTTTTAATGCAATTGTTTTAATTTTTGAAGTAACAGTCTAGAAAGGGGAATTCTTGATGCTGAGGCACTGGACTGGAACTTGGGGGGTTTGAATTCAGTCTTTTGCTTTTCCAGACATTTTGGGTGAACTTGGTTGAGTCACCTCACCTGATCTCTTTAGCTGCAGTTCACTTTTGTGCAGAGAGCCTCCACAAGGCCTATATATCACTGACGGCCCACTTCAGCTCTGTTTTGAAAGCTTAATTGGGAACTGAGCGGGTGCATAGGCTTTGTGTGGGCTCCCTGCACAGAGGTGAATTTCATTTTCTTGTGCCTGAATTCCCTATCTATACAATGGGGATAATACTTCCCTATCTGACAGGAGAGTCTTGAATATATTTACACAAGTGCTTGTGAGATGCTCCTGCTCCGATGATGGGACAGGGCATATAAGTGCCTAGACAGATAAACTGAACTAAAAATCAGAAGTGACTAGAAATGATCATTTTAAATCTAAAGACAAATTGGTTAGCTGAACCAGTCCTTAATGCTTCAGGAGTAAAATATTCCATTACTAAATCTGAAAAGTGCACCTTATGCAATATTTTCCCAGCAACAAAGAATTTGACAGGACTTTCATGTCAGATTGATTTATATGGAACCTTGTTTCTATCAGGAAAAAATGATATCAAGGAATGGTTAGGACAGTATATGACAGAAGAGGAGCTGGGAATCAACTTATTATATAGCCACTGTCCTTGGTAGTTAAAGCTTCTTGGGTCATATGATGACTCTTAATTTTCAGGATTTTTTTCTAGAGAATTTAATTTGGTATCAATGAACCCTGCCAATGTCTGTTAGTTCTATATGCTGCTGTTCTCCAAACCCACCAGTGATGAGTAAACAACTGATATGGCTAATCAAACGCACATGACGTTTAGTAAAGTTTTCAATAACTAAATTTTATATTTAATTCTTTTTAAAAACTATAGAAGCTTTTACATGCCAGGTTTAACTACCGTTTAGCTTCTTTGATCACTGCAATGCTCCATCTGCTGAACCATCAGTTTTAGCTCCTCTGTCATGTCCATATTCCTGAGGTTCAACAATAACTTGCAGTCCATAAGGCATATAACCAGTCAATTATTTCATACTGTAAGCTAGCAATGAAGATGGTTGTCTGTTCTATTGGATCTGATGCTGCTGAGACACTATGAAGTTGATCCCCTGCAGAAAACTTTCAAAATTGGGTATATGTCACATTTGTTGCTTTTCCTCTGCCCCATCACTGCCAGGCTGGCCTTAGTTAGCTGGAGAACTAACATCTGGAGACCAAAATAATCTAGTTGCTGAAGGATAAACTGGATTTGACTTCATTAGTGCACAATGATAAGTTTGTGTAGAGTTATTATAGCATTAATCAACTTGATGGATTGGAAATATGACAGAACTGAAGCAGCATGTAATATTAGTGCCTATTATTCTACAAATTATGTCTTCACCTACAGAAGCCAGGAGTCGTGCTGAACATTAAAAATACTATACTCTTTTTCTCCTGTTACGGAGACACA
This sequence comes from Eretmochelys imbricata, assembly GCF_965152235.1. Taxonomy (NCBI): domain Eukaryota; kingdom Metazoa; phylum Chordata; order Testudines; family Cheloniidae; genus Eretmochelys; species Eretmochelys imbricata. Next base: position 43,541,982 of record NC_135582.1, read on the forward strand.
TGGCATCTCTTTTAAAATTTTTCCTTGCTGTCATAAAATAGGGGCTCTAGTCTTCCTGAGCAGTAGATTTTGGAGTTATGATGAGTTTTAAGTAGTCTTTGGGACTCTAATGATACTATTCTGAATTAAATTTCCATCTTTCATGGCTTGTCATTTGTCAGATTTATATTGTGGTATTAAACCTCTGTCCAAAGCAATATATGAAATGACTGCATATAGGGTGCCCACAAGATACAGGGTGAGTAATAAAGTAGTGTGTAGGTGTTTAATAACATAATTCTCAGTCAAGTCAATGAGAATTGTGCAGACCTTTGAGAGTGTACCCTTTGTATTGTAGTTTGGCTACTCTTCCAGGACACTTGGCCCAGTGTGCAAGAATCTAAAGAAAATCTTATAAGGTGGTTCTTTTGGGATATGAGTAACAGAATATGAAGCCTCTTCTTCCAAGTTTGTTGTTTGCTATCCTAGGCCAGATTTCAGTGACCAAAAGCTGTTACCATCTGATGAGTAGTCTGTGAGAACTAAATTGATACTCAGTCCAGTTCTTTCAGACAAACGTCCACATCACCCAAGCACCATCACACCTAGCAGAGAGATAAGCACGGTGATTGTTGTTGCCCTGGACTGAACGCAGACAGTACTACACTCTTACTTCCTTGAAGTAGTTACTGTAGATCAGGATTTGAGATACATGGGCAATGCAGCATGGGGAAGTTTGCATTACTATCTGTGCTGTATTTATTCACAGAACAGATGGAGGTTTTCTGCCTCCAGAGACTGGACTGGTGCACAGTCTGTTTAGGTTTACGTGAGCACATTTGTGGCTTAAAACAACTATTGCATCTTTCTTCCTGAAGTTATACTGTGCTCGTCCATACACCTGAGGTTGGGAGCTAGGGCTATATGTAATAGTTAACAAAATTAATGTGAAGTCCACAGCTGAATATACATAGCAGGTTGAAGATGGCAGTCCTTTTTAACATATGGGATATGACTGAAATTTTTGAACAGGACATCCAGGTTGTCACAGCAAAAAATAGGTATCTTCACATTTGTCCTATATTGTGTGCATCTGTATCTTCAGTGAAGGAGCTTCTTTGGCTTCTTCGCACGACTCCTAATGGAAATATGGTGTCTACATCCAGATCTGTATTGAGATTAGGCTTCATTTTGAGGTCAATTTGGTGCTGAAATCTCACTAGACTTCATCCCCAAATGGTGGAAACCACACAGATCATTTGATATTGGCAGTACTTCCGCCTCTTCCATGCAAATAGTAGTTGGTCCATTCACATATGGAGGTCGTGTCACTAAATTTCAACATTTCTATGGGCCTGGACTTCTACTGAATTAAAGAAATGCAATTTAGATACGTTATTTTAACAATTGGTGCCAGGTACGCTGTGGTGTTGTCTTTTTTTCTTTAAATAAATAAGAGTGTATTTCATCTCAAGAATTATTATTTCAGGAAACAAACTTTAATGGATGGGTTTAAAAGCAATAAATGCTATAAGAAAACATAAAACACTTTGTCATGTGACACTTGGATGTGGTTAGTTACCGTCTCATGCCCATACTGGTAGGCTTTTTGTGCTTGATGTTAGGGTAGTGACCTTTTGCAAGATTGTGTATACATTACAAGTTTTACAATCTTGTCTAACTGTCATAAAAAATAAAGTTTAACAGTGCAGGAGTAGTAGAAAAGAATATTTTAATTATGAAATCATGCAGTATTTTTCTTTAGAGTTCTGAAGGCCAACTGATACACCTTTTCTTAGCCAGTGGCAGGCTTCCGCTTTGCTCTACATATAGTCATTTGTAGACTTGAATGCTTTTAAAAAATGTTTGTGAGTAGAATGAATTTTAATCACAACTAGTCAATTTGATTGAAACAAAAAAACTTGAATTAACACCTTAAAACGGACATCTAAGATGTATTTAACAAAGAAATGTAATAGTTCATTGTAATGTCATTTTGTCTGTTATCTAACCACTGTTAGCAATAGTAAATCAGTATGGATGATTATTTATGCTATGCCAGAAATTCACTTGGTACATGATTGATTAAACACACAGATTCTTAGTTGGACTATCTTGCCTTTTTGAACAAATGATGATAGTCTTTCAAAAGAATACTGACAAATATCAACTTCGGTGCTGTCACATATTGTGTGTGGCAAAATAAACCTTTAGTACTACTATCTACTTGGTGTGTTGCCTTCTGAAGTGCCCAAACACTTAGCTGAGTGTTCTGTTATAGGGGGTGCTGAATCAAGAACCAACATTAAAACAGCAGAAAACTTTTTGTCCCAAAGCAAACTCTTAAACTTAGTTTTGTAACTGCCGGTTGTGCCATCTCTCCTCTGCGTGTCTGTTCTGTTCTTATCAGAATTCTTTATCTTACAGCTTTTAAATTACATGTCTTGTGAGTGGGCAGAATGGAGCATGGTATGTTTTGTTGGGAAAGTGTACAAGAACTCTTACAGTTAGGAAGAAATCTGCTACTATGGTTTTAGAGCAGTAAGGTCACCCTTTGGCATAGCTTGAATTTAAGGAATATTGCAGCCTTTGTTTTTGGGAGGAATCAGATTTCTCTTTTCTCCCATCCCTTTCCATTCCCTGGGAAAAGGAGAGCAGTGTGAATAACAGTGGGCCATTTTTAAGGTAGGTCAAATTTTGCATTAGTGGCTCTAAAATTCTGTTTCTGCTCTAGGTAACGTTCATGATCAGTTCACGTCCGCTAGCATATTGTTGGTTGGCTGGCTTAATTATGAATTTCTTTTCTTTCCACAGCTGCAGAACCTTGGCCTGAAAATGCTGCATTGTATCAGCAACTGAAGGGTGGGTACATCATTTTCTACAATTAATGATTTTATTTTTAAAAACATTAAATATACAGTAATATAATTAACTTCAGGGAAAATAGAAACTGTTAAGAAGAGATTCTTTTGTGTTTGTCTGGTCAGAGGTTTTAGCTAAGCTTGCATCTGCCAATATAAACCAGCTATTCATGGCCTATAAGGTCCTTGGTTTATTATTGACTCATTATATTGGCTGCTGTAGGCAGTGTAAAATGATGTGGTTGCAGGCACCGTTGGCAGATTTACTGCACCAATAGCTGAGGCAGCAGATTTTTGAAGTCTTATGGTAAAGTGGGCTCTCAGTAAAAAGGAACTGTTAAAATGTATAGGCTAGGATGGTTCAGGCTCCCTTTAGCAGCTCTTCATATATCATCAGATCACATTATGGCCCCCATTTGGGGCTCAGCAGCCTGCTACAGTTGTCAGAAGACTGCAAAGTAATGAAGACTAATAGGTAGCAGCCCTAGTCTTCTAAGCATGGAATTTTTATTGCAGCGAACTTGTCATCTTTCTTTTGTGTGACAGACCTAGACACAGTGTGCAATATTAACTGCAAGCTGTTTTTTTGAGGATTCTGAAAGCTTTTACTTCTTAGCTAGAGGAATTATGAAGATGCTATTTTATTTAACTTTGATTAGTAGAGAAATAATTGGCTTAAAATTGAGACACTTTTCTTTTTTTTTTTAGTTGAGGTTTCTAATTGTATATCTCTGGTAAAATAAGATAAAGGGGAGGGCATTTCTAGAAGAAATATTCCTGGTATATTTTTGTATTCATACCTCATGTTTGGTTGTCCAATAGCATAGCATAAAATTAATCTAATGGTGCATATATTCTCTGTTGAAGTATTTGCCCTTTTAATTTATATACAAGAGATTTAACACAGGATGTTATGCAGTTACACATGAATAACTAAAGAAGAACTATTTCTTGTAATTATATTCTTTCATTTTCTTTCTACAGAGGAGCAAATTTTGCTTTCTGACAATGCATCTTCTCTTGCTGTTCAGGTAAAGCATCATCTTTTTTAAAATAGAGAGATGTTAAATTAAAATATTTCTTGGAAGGATTAAATCCTAAGTAAATTACATAAAAAGTATTCAAATGACATATTTAGAAATTTTCTAAGTACTTTGTAGATTTAACATTTTATGTTCCTGGACACAACATAATTTTTCAAGTTGAAATTATTCCTTTTTAGTCTTTATCATTGAGGTGTTACTGATTTTGTTTTTAAGATTCCTAATATTAGTGCCTATGCATCTGTTAATATTTACATCTGTCTACCTATTTATAATCTGAATTGGACACACTACTGGCAGCTCATATTTGACCTTTGTTGTTGTCTTTCCAGCTGTCGTCCACCTTCTGGGTTTTTTAGGGTAAGGTGTCCTCCCAAAGACCACTCATATGCTTGTTGGTTACATTACCCTCAAAGCCAATATCCCCAAAACACAAGGAATCCAGGTCCGCTGTATGTAAAGAATTAGAATCCACTGTATATTTGTACACTCCAGTATGTGTTAGAGGTAAAGGCTCTAATTTGCTTAAAAGTGCCTTTGTGGCTGGAAAGTCCATGTAAACTCCATTAACCTTTTAAGTTCAGTGACCCCAGAGGCTTCTCTTTATTCTGATGGGATACTTGCTCCCAGTAGTAGAGAGGGACTGGCTGGCAAGAAAAGTTCCTCATCCTCCAAAGCAACTCTAGTATTGGCTGTGGAAAAGGGTTGATTTATTCCCTCACTTCCACTTGTTCCCCCATGTGGTCTAGTTAATATAACCCTTTGGGGGCTTATGTATCCCAGAAGGCTGCATCTCTTTTGGTCAGAGTGGGACCAATAGAGACATCATGTAAAAGGTCCACTAACCTGTATTTTGTAAAAATGCCAATCAAAAGTTCAGGATTCTTTGGTCACTCTAGCAATCCTCTATGGACCTTATTCGGTCCAAGATATATAATATATTTTTTGCCGAGAGTCTGGAAAATACCAGTGTTCCTTTGATAGCCCCTCCCCCCCACCACCTCCAAAGTATCTTGTTTTGTTGATAGGTGGACAAGTTTTCCATTTATTTTGAAAAACAGATGCTAGTGTTTTACCTTTCTCTCTCTGTGGTGTAGTATGTTTTAAATAATTTCTTACAGTGGAAAGAAATAAGGAGTTTTGTTGAGCATTTGATCTCAATGTTAGCTTTAGCTCCAGAAACCCTTGCTTATGTAGTTCTCATGAATCTTCTATCCATCCATCAGGGTTACAGGTGTGGTTTTGGTTTCTTTCCAAACAAAACAGAAGTTTCCTTTTCTAATGTAGGATTTTGCTTGACCATTCCAATTCTATTGTTATCCTGTACATGTCACTTAGATGATATATTAACCATAATATATTAAAAATGCCTGTTTTTCTTCAATATTCTTTGGCTTGACAGCTGATAGTAGCCATGACTATAAATATGACTTTGGCAGATATCTGATTTAAACTTTATGGAACAATTTTATTCTGTATGGGGGAATGGTATCAGTTTAGAAGAATCTGTATTAGGAACACAGTTGTGATCTCAAAAAAAAAAAAAAAAAAGTAGCTGTCCACAAAATATAAATATTAGGATGTGTAATTTAAAAAAAAAATAGCTTAATGATCATGCAGTTTTAAAATTAGCTCACTTGGCATACATTGCATTAGGCAATATCAAAAACAGGAACAGTTGTATCTTTTTCTGATGAATTGTGTCTGTGTTTTTTAAGGAGAGGTGGATAGGCATGTGTTGGGGTAGGAAGAGAGGAAGCCAATACCTGGGACTTCTTTCCTCAATATATTCTTATACAAACTGCCTTTCTTTTTCTCTCCAGTATCTCTCAGCCACTGACCTATGGTACGTGGATTTCCCTTAGACGTAGCACACAGGTTGTTCATTGCTTCTTTGAGCTTCCGCATGGTGTAGATGCCTCGGAGTTCTGTGTTCCTCTGATTAAATGGGGTTTGGTGAGGAGGCTGCTAGGAGATCCTTCAGGAAAGATGGTTTAGATAAAACCCTAAACTTGCCATAATTGGGCTGTCACTTACACCAAATCCTTCTAGAAATCTCCTTTCCATCATAGCACCTCTTTATGATGTCTGTCTTGGCTGGCTCCCAAAGAATAGACGAATAAATATATATATATCTATAAAAGGGCATAACTAATGACTTACTAAGCAATTAGTTAAAATAAAAGCTGACCACAGTCTTTACAAGTGGTAACGCTACCATGCATCTAGCACATGGATGGGCAAACTTTTTGGCCCGAGGACCACATCTGGGTGGGAAAATTGCATGCAGGGCCATGAATGTAGGGCTGGGGTGGGGGTTGGGATGCGGGAGGGGGTGTGGGGTGTGGGGTGTGGGAGGGGGTGTCGTGTGCAGGAAGTGGCTTAGGGCAAGGGGTTGGGGTGCAGGAGGGATGCAGGGTGTACAAGGGGGCTCGGCAGGGGGGTTGGGGTGCAGGGATGGGTGTGGAGTGCAGTAGGGGGCTTAGGGCAAGGGGTTGGAGTGCAGGAAGGATGCAGGGTGTGGCAGGGGGCTCAGGGCAGAGGGTTGGGGTGTGGGCTGCAGGAGGGGTTCGGGGTGCAGGCTCTGGCCTGGTGCCACTCCGTGAGCGGTTCCGGGGTGGCAGTAGCATGCAGCAGGGCTAAGGCAGGCTCCCTGCTTGCCCTGGCCCCACGCCACTCCCAGAAGCGGCCGGCACCACGTCCCTGCGACCCTTGGGGGACGGGGGGGCAGAGGGCTCCGCACGCTGCCCTTGCCTGCGGGTACCTCCCCTGAAGGTTCCATTGGCTGCGGTTCCCCATTCTTGGCCAATGGGAGCTGCGGGGGGGGGGGGGGGGGGCGCAGGCGAGGGCAGTGTGCAGAACCCTCTGCCCCCGCTCCTCCCCCTGAGGCTGCAGGGACGTGGTGCTGGCCACTTCCGGGAGTGGCACAGGGCTAGGGCAGGCAGGCAGCCTGCCTTAGCCCTATGGCGCCAAGGGGGTGGCAATCCCGCAGGCCAGATCCAAAGCCCTCATGGGCCGGATCCTGCCCGCAGGCCGTAGTTTGCCCACCCCTGATCTAGCATGTCTGTTTCTGCTTAGCTATGGAACAGATACTGTGGAAAGCAAAATAAGTTCTCTCTCTGTGTGTAAGTGAGTGATTTATTGCAGACATTTTCTTATAACGGCTAAAGATTCAGTATAAGGAATTAATTATGTACATTTTTTAAATATTGAATGGAGTTACATGGCCTATTCTTTGCTCATCGCAGTGCAAACTTAAGACTGGGTATATGTGACTGGGGGTAATCTTTTTAGAAAGGGGTATGATATAGTAATTATACTGAATATTAATGCCTTCTTTTAATTAATAATTCCCATTGTGGAACTCCTGTGCTGATCCTGCTTGGAGATATATATATTTGAGTAACCTGCAATTCCTGAAAGTAGATTTAATTGTGAATCCATCAATCTTTCATGGTGTTTGGTGTACACTGCTTGTCCATTAAACTAAAGCAGTATATTATACAGTCCTACTGGAAATGAAGATGATTCGATTTTATGCTGCAAATCTTGATACAAAATGTCAATTTACTTTCACAGCAAAGAAATTCATGTAAAAGGAAAATGGTGTAATTTCAGTGATGATTATCCTGCTACAGGGTAGAGAATGCCATACATAGAATAAGTCTCTTTTCTTCCCATGATATGTGCAGCCTTGCTCCCATTAAAGTTAATGAAAAACTACATGCAAAAATCAAGATAAGTGATATAACTTTGTTCTTATCATCTTCCTCCCCAAAAATAATTTCCTACACCTTATTTATGATGGTATTTTCCGTTACTCAGTATTCCTGTTTTTCCTTTCTGCTTACTATAAAAACAGTATCTCAATAGCAAAACCTCCGTATATCCAAAAAGGAGTGGATGTAGTTAACAATGAAAACCATTACGAGAATATTAATCAGTGACATCCTAAATACATATAGTGTGGTTTGTGTGTGTATGTATATATATACACACACACACTACTGTATTATTGCAAAGAAGAACATTTTATACTCCCAAGATAACTCCCTCTGGCAAACTGCAAATTTGTTGATTTTAAAGCAGTGGTTTTCTAATATATTTTTATTTTATTTTGTAGACCAGTGTATACATGCAAAATACTCTCCTGGTCTCCCTTGCCCAGCCATTTATTTAATCCTATGGACAAGTAGAAAGGACTCGACAGACACCTAGCAATAAAAATAAAGATATAATTTTTGTCCCCCAAATCCTTCCCCAGATATGAAACTCTTATTTAAATGCCTCAAATTTTACAGTTTCTGCCTGCTGTATTCTGTTGTACCTTAAACACACACTCTAATTTTGAAAGAAGAACCTTGAGAATTTGACAAAAAGATTTTGTGTTGATTCTCTATGGTACCATTTTACTATGTTTGTGAGAGAGAGAAACAAAATGGAAATTACTAACACTCAATTTTAATAACTTACATAATACTATTTAAATAACTCTCTTATTTTTAACTGTAAACTCTTCAGGATGGTCTTCCTCCAAGTTCACACAGCACCTACCACATTTGGGCCCCAGTCCTTATTGACATTACTGCAATACAAAAAGCAAAAGATAGGAACTGGAAAACACCATATTTTATTTCCTTGTAACAACCTCTATGCTCTCAAGTCAATAAGGCATTTTATTTGTGAATCACGTATGTAATCCATATAATGACTGAAACACATAAAAGAAGAGAAATTACAGAAATTAAAACCTGACTGAATAAGGGTTATTTCAGTGACCTTAAGAAAGTCTGGAAGCCAAATTTATTGAGACCTCTGTAACGTTTAACAGTCAAGGAGAAACCAGAAGTGGGGCAATTGGATTTGTGCGTTTTATGAATCTATGGGCCTCAAATAAGAGGGCATGGCGGGTCTGCAGATAGTATTCTAGCTTGTGGGACGGAATAACAGACAGGCTGCTTTGCAGTCTGCCTGTGGACTGGAAGTAGATTCTGTCCCCACAATCTCCATGGTGTTTCCCACACAAAAGTCAATTACTCAGACATTATGCTGGAAGGAAAGGGAGAGTGTGAATTTTGCTCAAGATGAGTGGGGAATTAAGACTTCTTTAGTATTCAATTCTAAATTCCAGAAGTGAATGTTCTGTTACATTCTTATATAAAATGTGAGGCTAAGTATATATGTATTGCTTTAAATACTATGTATATTGTATAACAATGACCCTATATTTAGGTTTCCTAATATTTTACATTATAAACCATTTTCGTAACCTCTCTCTCTCAAAATGGTATTTACACAAGCCTAAACATGTTGATACTTTAAAACCTTCAGGCAGGTTACCATATAGTGTGTGGTACTACCTTGTGGTATCAGAACACATAGTGAGTGATATTAAAGTCCAGTATCAGTTGCAGAAACCATGCATTTGGTCTGTGTTGCTGCAAGAAGGGGGCTAGAATTGGCTAGTAGTATTGCATCAAAGAGGGATGATTATGCAACAGAAGTTTAAATTGCCCAGGTTAACTGCTTATTTACACAATTATTTGATAACTTGTTGAGGTATATCACCCATGATTGATAGTTTTTTGCAGGCTTGTGATTTTAGCATATGAATTGGGTAATTTTGTTTTTGAAGCTAAACAGTAAGCTGAATTTTAAGTTGTTGCCCTACACAAAACAAAGATTCAGTAGTGAAATGAAAATCTGACAATCCATTCTGAAACAGAATAAAAGCTAAAATTCTTCATGATGAGAAATACAGTATCAACATAATCGATCTAGTAGCATTACTTCGTAGCTGAAAATACACTTATATCCCTAGCCATACGACTACAGCATGTGAGTGAAACATCTTTCATATAGTTCTGAGATGAAATTACCCCTGAATGAATAGCATCTTCATTTATCTTCAAAACCTCCTCTGTACTACCAGTGAATCTACTCTTTCCACATTCTACAACGAGAATTACATTATACCATTATAGCAGTGTTCTGCTGCAGTGTAAAATAGATTGTTTTGGAAAATGAACCTGGCTTTGCTATAAATTACATTCACAGGTACAAAGAAATTTGTTATTTTGTTTAAAATAGTCGCAAATATAGTTAAGCTCTTAATTTATGTTAAACTACAAATATGGCCATTACCACAACTGGATTAGGAATTTAATCTGTCACTCAAAGAATGATACTGAACAGTTTTCATTTGTAGTCTTAGACACACTATTTCAATTACAATGTCTGTAGCTGTTTGATATAAAAACTGAATTATTTTGTAGATTTGTTCGTGGTTTTTCATTTTAAAACACGTCCCTTCAATAAGGGGAAGAATAATTCTTCAGTTGTCATCACAGATTCTCCTTTGTGTCTTGATGAAACAGAATAAGAATGAAAACACAAATCTCTTTCTTCACAGTAGCATTCTGTGAGTACTTTTAAAATACTAGTCAATGAGATATTACTTACAATGGTTTGGACTTAATTATGAAACTGATAATGTGTGTCTCCTCTGAAAGAAGCCTGGAGCTTGTCATCTGAAAGTAGGGTTTCTCATACAGGGATATAGAATGCGAACTGTCCGAACTCTGGAATAAGAGGGCGGGAGGTAGTGATTCTGACCTTAAATACTGAAATCTTGATATTATTTACATCCAATTGGAATTTATGCTTAGAGTATTGTTTTTAGTGGATGTGTATTTTCTGGTTTGAGATGGAAAAACCTAGTGGATGATTCACTAAGAGATACTTTGGAGTAGTAGACGCATTGTCAACTTGAAAAATAACATTTCTGTTTGAAAATTTTTTTTTTTTTGTACCTACTAGTGTTCAAGTAACACCTCGGATGACTAACTGAAAGGTTAAAGAGAATAAATCTTCTATTTTGTTTATTTTACTTTGTACATTTAACAGGAGTGAAGATGAATTCTGTGTAAGCTTCAAAGCTTGTCTCTCTCACCAGCAGAAGTTGGTCCAATAAAAGATATTACCTCACTCACCTTCGCTCTCTAATAGCACTGTGTATAGTCATTTTTATTTCCCATTTTATGCCCTAGTATGATGACATCAGTCTATTGCATAGTTCTGAGGGGAACTTTCAAAAGCAGCAGCAAAGGTGAAAATGGCAGGCATGTGTGAGCATACAGAGAAAGGAGAGGGACACTGAGCAAACCCTGCTGTGTCCTCTTGGCCTGCCCCAGATCCCTTCTGAACCTTAGCAATGTGTTCAGGAAGAGTATTCTCTTTATTTTTAATGCTAACCAAAATTCAACACATGCTATTTAAAGGGTGCTCTATCAGAAAATTGGATTTTCTGACATTGGGGAAATAAAACAAGTTGATGGTCTTATTTTAAGCAATGTTGTTGTTGTTTCTTGTTCTTTTAATTGAATCACACTGTGTCCCATTCAAATTCTCTCAATTAATATAGACTCACATGCTTTCTTAGTTAACAGTTCTTTCACCTAAAATCAAACTAAATTTACAGGTGAAATCCATTTTCAAAAGCTCATACAGAGGCTGAAAACTTATTTTTTTTCTGATTATTAATATTAAAAGACACCATGTGCTCAGTAACTTGACTTTGTAAGGCAATATATAGGAGCATCTTAGAACTGGCTGACATGGGTAACAATGCTATTTTGATAGGATGTGCAATCTCCCTTGATTAAAATGAAAGACCTGTGAAAGAGGTTTATTAGTTTCATAACACGTGGCATGTTAAAGTTTGACATGAGCCCTTTCTGCATATCTGCTGTTAGTTCATTCTCCTGCAGTTAAAATGCACTTTTTTGTTCCATACTGACATTCAAAATAAAATAGATGCTGCTGCTATTACTAAGTGGAACCAAAAATGCACATGAAATCAGCAAACTAAGGTCCTTTACGGGAATACATTGTGCTTTAGGAGATGGATTGTTTGTCTGCCACAAGCTTAATAACCTCAGTCACTGAGAGGACAACATACCTTCAGTTTTAAGAACAATTTTTAATAGAATATAACCCTCAAAGGCTATATTGGTCATATAGGACTTGCCATACTGGATTGAACTGCAGGTCCAGCTTGTTTGATGTTCTGCTTCTGGCAGTGGCCAATATCATTGCTTCAGAAGAGCGCAAACCCCTCCATGAGATCCCATGGGATGGGTGGATAGGGAAGGAATTCTTGATGCCAGTGGCAGTAATCTTATACCCAGAAATATGAGATTTGATTACTGTTATCATAGCATGCTGAACTACAAATACAGGCCATAAAATCGAGTCTTTTTAAAATCCAGCCTGAATATTTGGCTTGATATCTTCCTGTGACAATGAATTCCACATTGACTCTTGTAGGAAGTTTCCTTTACTTTTATAAGTGTGCTGGACACTACTAGTATTGTTGCTACCATCCCTTATTGTTATAATACAGGCTAGGGAAATAAGAAGAAGACTGATCAGTTTTCACTTTATTCTTCTTGATTTTAAATATTTCTGTTAATCTACCCCAGCTCTTATGGCCAGATGCTAATAAGTCAGAAAAAGACATTTTCTCTTTCTAAGCTACCAAATAGGAGTTCAGTTTGCATTTTGAAGCTGTTCTCCTTTTTCTATTGGTATTTGAGTATTTTTGGCTGAGAGGGCTAAGACTTCCCTAGAGGGGGACCTGGAAAGCTATGAACATTTTTCCTGACTAAAATAGCTGTGAAAACTTTTCCATCTGAAGTTATGAGTGGCAGATGTGTTGCAAGGGGTGAATCTGCACTGTGTTCACTCAGAGTAGAATATCTCCCTGAAAGAGCTCATTGGCAAGATTACTAAGATTTGGCTGCTGCTTGGGTAATAGATCCAGGCTGAGGTCAGTGGATGTGTGCAAATGCTACATTTTTCCTATATGAGGTTCTGAAGGTCTTGGGGGAACGTTAGGTTTTGGCCTGCAAACTGAACCCCTGCTGGCTTGTAAAATAATTTATGGGGGGAGTTGGATGCACTCTTGATAGAGATTAATGCTTCCCATTAGAGGTGTTGGCATCTTTTCAACAAGTGATTGTTGTGCCCACTCTCAATGAACTATCTTTTGATATTAGTCATCTTCCCAGTTATTGCCCAGTTCCTAACCTTTTGGGGCGGGTTTTTTTCCTTTTTAAAGAAGGATTTGGCATAGCAACTTCTTGTGTCATCTAGAATCAAATTTCCTTGGCCCTTTGTATTCTGATTTTAGGCCTGAATATGGGACAGAGACTGCATAGGTTTGGTTGACTGATCTCTGTTGATGAATATTGAACCAATAGATATGTCTGCCTTCGCTACCATTGACTGTGAAGTAGAACTGATGTGTTTGTGGACCTTAGCAGAATTGAGTTGGAGTGATTCCAATCTCTTCTCTTTGAAAAGTCCAAGAGAATGTTGGGTAATCCCCTACTGTCACAAGGGCTCTTCTATAGAAGGTGAAGTAGAACTCCAACTTGTCACCCCTCCACTCTTCATATATGGAAGGTACTATGGTGAGAAAATGAGATACTTGGGGCTGCAAAGTCATCAATATTCTATTATTATTTTTTTATTCCTGCTGGTATTGCAATGCACTCCAGTTTAGTATCATTTATACACTTTGTGCTGCTCACTCCTTTTTAGTCACTAAAGAAGATCTTAAATAAGATCAAGCCTAACAAAGATCTATGCATTGTTCACTAGACCCTTCCTCCCAAATATCCCCAACTCAGTCCATTGTCACTTTTTGTGCCTTTTTGTTTGTGGTCTTTGTCTGTTTTCTCTCCTCATGATTATTCAAATCCAGACAATTTAAACTAATTTTGAGTAATTTCCCTGACACTTTATCAAATGCTTACTAGAATCCAAATATATTAATCCACTGCTTTCTCTTCATATAATAATGTTTACTGTATCAAAAAAGCAGTCAAAATTATCTGGCAATACATACCTATAAGCATATGTTGCTTGTGATTCCCTTACCCTCAAATGATCTAGGGGATAACATAATTGTCATTTGCATGAAAAGCATTAACTGTGCTTACCATGTTTTTAATTGTGGTATTCAGTTAAGTTTTTAATGCTCATAATTTACCAACTCTGTCAATCACTTTAATACAGGAGAATGTGACAGTTATAATAGTGAAATAAATTGTCTAAGGCTATGCCTACACTTAAAACGCTATAGTCTGGCACAACTGCAGCACTTCAGTGTATACACTCATGACAGTGACGGGAGGGGTTTTCCTGTCTCTGTAGTTAATCAACCTCCCTGAGAGGCAGTAGCCAGGTCAACAGATGAATTCTTCCATCAACCTAGCACTGTCTACATAGGGGGTGAGGTCAGCATAGCTACGTCTTTCAGGGGTGTAGATTTTTTCACACTTGAGAGACATAGCTATGCTGATGTAAGTTTTCATCATAGACCAGCCCCAATATTTATGAATGGGTGGTGAAATCTGGGAAATTGTATAATCGCACCCCTGACCTCCGCCCTCTCTCCGCCCACACATACATTAAGAGTTCTCAGCACCTTACAGGATAATGCCTCTATGAGGAAGAATGTTTATAAATTCCCGATTAGGAAGATATTACACAGATTGTGAAAAAGTGTCAGTCACCTCCTCTCCCCGCTGTGAATGGTGAATGACCATATTAAGGGCACAAGAGCAAACAACCCCACTGCGTAGGAGAGAGAGGAAATATGGCAAGAGACCACCCTGGCTTAACCAGGAGATCTTCAATGGTCTAAAAATCAAAAAAGAGTCCTACAAAAAGTGGAAAGTAGGTTAAATTACAACGGATGAATATAAACAAACTACACAAGTAGGTAGGGACAAAATTAGAAAGGCCAAGGCACAAAACAAGATGAAACTAGCTAGAGACATAAAGGGTAACAAGAAACATTCTACAAATACATTAGAAGCAAGAGGACGGGTAGGACCATTACTCAATGGGGGGAAACAATAACAGAAAATGTGGAGATGGCAGAGGTGCTTAATGACTTCTTTGTTTCAGTTTTCACCAAGAAGGTTGATGGGATTGGACATCTAACATAGTGAATACCCGTGAAAATGAGGTAGGAACAGAAGAGGATAAAATAGGGAAAGAACAAGGCTTAAATCACAGCAAGGGAAGTTTAGGTTGGGCATTAGGAAAAACTTTCTAGCTGTCAGGGTGGTTATGCACTGGAATAAATTGCCTAGGGAGGTTGTGGAATCTCCATCATTGGAGGTTTTTAAGCTCAGGTTAGACAAACACCTGTGAGGGATGGTCTAGATAATACTTAGTCTGCCAAGAGTGCAGAGGACTGGACTAGATGGCCTCTCAAGGTCCCTTCCAGTTCTATGATTCCATAAAGAAAGCCAGAGTTGGCACAGCTGCCATGTGATTGATTAAAACATTCTAGTTTTTGTAATTACTGATGTGGATGGGTAATAAGGCACTTTGAGTTCCATTTCTTTAAGTTCATTTGGATACCTTAATTGTGAACTTAAAACCCTAAGCAGTTGAAAATATATAAGTAATTACCTCTGAATTTCCTAGGTCTTTAACACTTCGGGGTTCTTCCAACTCTCATGTTCTGGTAAGTTAGTGTTTTGAGTGTATGTTAAGTGTCTGGAACCTTAATTATTTTTAACAAAGTTTGTCTGGGAATTTTCTTATTTTATTTTATTTTTTTAAATGGTCAAAGGTCTGCTGGGGAAGAGTGTGTTCCCCTGAGACTTGAGGAAGCCCACAGTGGATTGCGAGCTCTTGGGGGCAGATATTGCCTTTGTTCTCTGTTTGTACAGCACCTAGCAAAGTAGAGTTCTGGTTTGTGACTAGACCTCCTAGGCACTGTGGTAATACAAATAAATAATAGAAGAATCTTAATGTAGTAAATCTTAGAAGGACTTCTGCATGTGGGGAATGGAGAAATAACCTCCCTTGGTCTATTGGCCTCCAAATCTCCTGCCTGCTTGCTTTCTCGCTTAGTTCTATCTTGTCTGTTAGCCCAGTTCAACCAGAGGTTGAACCATTGCAAATCTCTAGCACAGGCAAAGAAAGCAGCAATTCACAATGAGTGAACTTACTGCAGTTTGAAGCGGAGGAAAACTCTACCTGTGTAAATCACAACTTTTCTTACCTGGAGTTTGTACCAGTGAAGCAATTCTGATGGTTCCACTCAAAGATAATTCCAAGTGTAGGCATAGGCAGCTGGTGAAAGTATTCTTTGGATGTTCTGAGCCCATCCCTCACTCATTCTGAAGCGGTGGCTCCAGTCCCACAGGGCTGGGCCCAGTTCCCCACTTTGGCCTGTTGGCTCTCAATGTAGATTCGGAGGAACCTGCCACAGCGTCACTTGACGTGCACATCCACACGCAGGTGGGGCCCTTCCCTCACGACGCCCTGTCTCCTTCCTGGCTCCGGTGGCGCTAAACATGGGGCCTCAGGATCTCTCCCCTCCCTCAGGACTCTCCTTTGCCATCCTCTTCATGGCCCTGGCACAGCCGGACAGAGATTTGGGGAGATTTGGAGCCTCCTGTAGCCCTCGCCACCCACTGCCTATGATTGAAGGCAAGACCCAAGGCTTGTTGGGATCTGATGATCCTGCTCACGATTGTAGAGGATGAGGGTGTGACGGGTTCAGTCACAGAGACCCCCTTGGAACTGCCACCTGATGTGCTGAGACTACCTCTGAGCCCATTTTCCCTGCCAGCTTGGAACTTCAGAACCCTGCTTTGTTGAGCCAGACATGCCAGTCTGCTCCAACACAGACCCAGGGTCTGAACCACGTGCCCCAAAGCTGCAGACTTAACTGAAAATGGCTTAGCAAATGCTCCTGTCTCTAGCACCCAGACACCCAGCTCCCAATGGGATCCAAATCCCAAATAAATCCGTTTTAGTCTGTATAAAGCTTATACAGGGTAAACTCATAAATTGTCCCCCCCTTTATAACACTGATAGAGGGAGATGCACAGCTGTTTGCTCCTTCAGGTATTAATCACTTACTCTGGGTTCAATAATAACCAAAAGTGATTTTATTAAGTATAAAAAGTAAGATTTAAGTGGTTCCAAGTAATAACAGACAGAGCAAAGTAAGTTACCAAACAAAATAAAGCAAAACACACAAGTCTAAGCCTAATACATTAAGAAACTGATTACAGATGAAATCTTACCCCCAGAGATGTTCCAGTAAGTTTCTTTCACAGACTGGACTCCTTCCTAGTCTGGGTCCAGCAATCACTCACACCCCCATAATTACCGTCCTTTGTTCCAGTTTCCTTCATCTCTTGGGGGTTGAGGGGCCATCTCTTGAGCCAGCTGAAGACAAAATGGAGAGGCTTCCGGGGCCTTTTATATTCTCTCTCTTGTGGGTGGAAACCCCTTTGTTCTTCTGTGCAAAGTCAAAGCAACAAGATGGAGTTTGTAGCCACCTGGGCAAGTCACATGTTCATGAATGATTTAGCTTTTTGCAGGCTGAGGCCATTGTTTACATTTTAGTTTGAACGGTCCCAGGAAAGCTCAGATGTGAATTAGCGTCTGTCAAAGTCTATTGTCAGTTAAGTGTTTCTTGATTTGGCACTTACTGACAATAGTCCTTTCTCAAGAAGCTGACCAAGTAGTTCACTGAGGCTACTTAGACTCAAACACATTGAGATACAAGTACATAGCCAATATTCATAACTTCAAATACAAAAACGATACACACATACAGACAGCATAATCATGACTAGCAAACTACATACAACCTTTCAATAGACACCCCACTTGACCTCCTCTGTACAAGACCTGGTGCAACCATAGGACCCTGGTTGCAACACTGATCACAGTTCATGTCTATAACATCACAGGGGGAGCCTACTAAAGCTTAGGGAAAGAGGAAACCATAATGAACCTAAGGCTTGTCGGGTGGGGCACTGCAGGAGGGAGGATGGATGGATGAATGAATCCAGTTAACTTTATCTGAAGTGATTCCCACGTCAATTTCTCCAGCTAAGATCTGGCAAAATAAGAATTAGAAGAACTTTCTAATTCTGATGGCCATTGCTGCTTGTGTGATCAGCTTTAATTTTGTAGATTTTTTTTTTTTTTTCATTGAAAAGCCTCCCTAATTATTGGCTTGCATTTGTGAGGTCTATCTCTGGAAGGAAAAGACTATGGCTTGATCTACACTATGAATTTATGTCTGTATAGCTACACTGTTCAGACCTGAAAAGGTCAGTGATAGTTCTTTGGCATACAATCCTATCCTTCCATCTACCACTACATTTAAAAGCTCTGAGATGACTTGCTTGCTGCACTGACTCCGGGATAATTCAGGCACACTTTCTTTAGAACCAGCATTGAGAACAGCACATGGCAGCTATAAAAATTCACCTCCAGCTAGATGTAGAATCCTGAAGTTAATTTAGTGCCCTATTGCAAAGGGAATTACTGTGGCAAGCCTGGACAAAATTAAACTTCAGCTACTTTTCAAGAAGGAAATAAACAGCTAGGGAATAAGAGCATGGATTTGAGGTGTGATAAATTAATTTAAGAATGTTTTGCTCCTGAAAGGTTGTATTTCTCGAAGCTGTCATTTGAGATGTACACTGTTAGCACTATAATGCTGTATTGCTGATTGAATGCTATTTATATTTCTGCATGCCCAGATACAGCTTTGAAAGCCATGCAAACTTAGTAACCTATGTATATGACACCTGCATATTGTGTCTAAAATTCTGTACATACTCCTACTCTACCAGTACATAGAATATAAAATCAAATTCCTGTTTTTTAATTAGTTCATAAGATAGCTAGTACATATGGAGCCAACACTGTCCCGAAGTTCAGGAGTGTTTGTATTTGGGGTTACATTTAGGCCCTTCTCTAGTGGACCTTGCATATTGGGTTTTATAAAGTATGTTGTACACCAGTCTTTTTAGATGAACTTATGGAGAGAGAATGGGCCTATTTGTATGCAAAGGTACTTAAAAAAATACATACAGTCCCAGAATAACAAAGAAAGGAAATTCAAAGTTAAGACAAATGCCCTATACATTAAAGGCTTTTATGACTTCTAATAGCTTATTTGGTATTGGGAGGCTTATGCTGAAGGTTTCAATCAGTTTTTTGGGTTTTTAAAAAAAATCTTATTTCCCAGCCATTGCTTATGCTTCCTGGTTGAACACAGGAATTAGGGCAGGATAGAGCAGAACCAGGATGTTTAGGCAGATGTCCCGATTTTATAGGGACAGTCCCTATTTTGGGGGCTTTTTCTTATATAGGCACCTATTACCCCCCGTCCCAATTTTTTACACTTGTTGTCTGGTCACCCTAGATGGGGATGAGACAACTGTCCTGGTGCTGTTTTGTGGGGAATGGAGCTGAACGGAGCAGAGGAAAACAGGAAAGGAGGACTGCTGTTGACAGGCAGCTGAGTAGCTGTTTTTTGTTTTTTTGCAATGATGTGAACAAATGTGTGAAGATATTTTTATCCCTGAGGTAGGACTGTTGCCATATAAGAGCTGGGCTCCCTAGAAGCAGCAATCTCCTCATATCTCTGCACAGCAGAAGGGAACCAGGTGAGTTTAAGAATGCTGATTGAGTCTCTTCGCACAGTGGCCAAGGAAGAAGCTGGTTCCTGGCAACTGTCCCAGCTCCTGGCTGTCCTCCGGCTGGGGGTAAAAGGCTCTTCTTCCTACTGCCTACTCAGTGTGTGGCTGGAGAAGCCGTCATCCAGCAGTCTGTGAGGGGACCTCCTTTCTGTGTGTCTCATTCAGTTTCTGTGCTTTTCCTAACTATTCAGTGGGTTGCTGGTTATCTTCCTTAACTTCACTCTTCCCAAGTCCTACCAAAGATCAGTGATCTAAATTTATTCTTATTTCCCAAACTAAACTCTTGGAGGAGGTTAAATGAAGTGGAGGGAAGGAAATGCTGTTAGTTTAGATGGTATTTTAGTATAGTCTCTACTGATTGAGACTGATTTGAGACATACTCTTCTAAGCTCTCTGGCATCATTCTAGCCACAAAACATGAGAGCAAGATTTCCTCAGCCTCTGACTTAAATCAGGAGAAGGAAACCAGGGCTTTGAAGTGTGTTCTTAAATTAATCCTAATTTCAATATTTTTACTAAACTGAAATTATAATAAAGAAAGAAGAGTTGTTTGGCCAAAAATATAAAGCCATGTATTAAACTTGCCCCCTAGTGCCTGACTATTGTAGATGTAATGTATTTGGTACATTAAATCACACAGTGATGGCACCCTTGTGCATAGTGGGCAACAGGCAAGTGTCAATTTAAGATTTGAATTTTTCTTGGTTTATGTGACAATCTTACCTTTAGTTAAAGTTTATTTTCATACATTAGTTTGTCTTTTTAATACAAGTAAAATTGTATTCAGTAGAACTGAAACAACTGCAAAAAATATACATTCCTCAGGCTGGGATTGTTTCCAAAATAAAGGTAGAAAAAGACTGTTTTTCTTTCCTGGGAGGTTGTGTACTTTGAACCAGAAATAGCCCTTTTCACCTTGATCAATAAGTCAAGCTCTTCTGCAGTGGTTCAAGTACCGGGCAGACTGAAATAAACTATCGACAGATTTATTAATACGAAAAGAAAATGAGTTTATTTACAAGATTAAAGCAGGTAAACATTATACACAAATGAGTTACAATCTTAAGTTTCAAAAGGTAATAGAAGCTTCTATAATAAGCAAGCTGTATATGTCCTTTAGGGCTAACCCGAGCTAAGCAGCTGGGGATTCCTTGCTTGTGCTTAGAAAACCTTGCCCCCTAGAGTCCAAGCAGCATAGAGATACCGTTCCTTCTTGTTAGGGTTTTTTATTCCCCCCCTCCCTCCTCCTCCTCCCCCCCCCCCGCCCGCGCTGAGCTGCAAACTCAGCTGATGAGATGAATTTACTTGCATGACTCCTCTTCATGGGGAGGGGAGGAGTGCAGAGCATCACAATCTATTGTTCTCTTTAATGTTCCACAATAGTCTGTCTGGTGTTGATGGGACTTCCTTGTTGGCCAGGATGTTGCACCTTCTGTTGGAGACCAGTACTTTACACTAGTTAATGTCTTTCTCCTGTCTGGTGATTTACCCCATAGAGGTTTACAATCCAAATTCTTAAATATTACCTTACAATATAGGATATAGATACTATAAGTGAGATTAATGCATGCAGCAATTTACAAGCATTCAATAAAGTGTAAACACTAAACATATTCTTATATAATCCTAGTCCTAATGATAATACACAGGTGAGCCAGACTGATTCCAGTTGTTTGTTTGTCAGTGTTCAGTTGAGACATGGGGACCCTGGCATGAGCTGAAACCTGGTCTGCCAGTGTCACACAATATAACAGATAGACCCTACTGGTCTGCTATGTTAACAAAGCTGTCGTGCATGCATGTTAAGTCCATATACCATCCTTAAAATCATAATGAAACTTCTTTTTATGTGCAGTAGATTCTCTTTACAAATAATTTAGTTGTACCTGCCTTTGTTCAGAAAGTAGTGAAGGGCTCAAGTCTGGATTAATAGCTTTCAGATTTGGAATTTGAGATTTTGGCCTTTTGGCTGGCAAAGGCGAATGCCAAATACCCAATAGGATTTAACATTGTGTTCCTCACCACTGAGCTTGAAAGGTTATTTATACTTGCCATGCTCTCACTATCAAAAGTGTGAGTTACCTAGTGAAAGTTTTTATTCTTACACAGAAACACTGTAAGTATTTTGTGATGATGACTGCCGCTGATAAAAATTAGTATCCTGTGGAAATGGCTTTGTCTGGGGTTATAGATAGATATAAAAAACCATGACATTAGTCAACTATATCCTTAATTCAATTAAACTTTATTGGTAATAAACCCTGCCTTTTAATCTAGCAGAATTGCAAAGCAAAAATCGTGAAAATGTTGGCTAGTGAAAATATGGCAGCAGAGGGACCTGTAGTATGTGGGGTTTTTTTTGTTTTTTTTTTTTAAATATGTTAGGGTTGTAGCACATGCTGGGGCTTGTTCTCGAAGCATATTAGTCAATAATAACCACAGAAGATTTGTGCCCCAATGTTCAGGTTGACAAAATGTCACTTAGAATGATTATTGGTGACTTATAAACAACAGGTTTCAGAGTAGCAGCCGGGTTAGTCTGTGTCCACAAAAAGAAAAGGAGGACTTGTGGCACCTTGGAGACTAACCAATTTATTTGAGCATAAGCTTTCGTGAGCTACAGCTCACTTCATCAGATGCATACTGTGGAAAGTGTAGAAGATCTTTTTATATACACACAAAGCATGAAACAATACCTCCCCCCACCCCACTCTCCTGCTAGTAATAGCTTATCTAAAGTGATCGCTCTCCTTACAATGTGTATGATAATCAAGTTGGGCCATTTCCAGCACATCAGATGAAGTGAGCTGTAGCTCACGAAAGCTCATGCTCAAATAAATTGGTTAGTCTCTAAGGTGCCACAAGTCCTCCTTTTCTTTTTATAAACAACAGTAACTTTGGCAGTCAAATGCCACCATAAAATGGGAAAAACAGATGCAACTTTGTTAAACAGAAGAATTCTTCCTAATGATTTTGGACAATATCCGTATACACTATTGTCCAATGAAGTTTTATATTTTTTTTTCTTTCCTTTTCTATTTTCCCTAAAACAGAATACAGATATCTGTACTTTATAAACATTGTGCTAAGTATTAGTTTAATATATTTAAAACAAATCCATGTTTTGCTATCAGCTAATACGTGTTTTCCTATTTCTATGCTCCTCTTTGTTTCCAGGCCTTTTTGCAAATGTGCAATCTGCCAGTCCAGGTGGTTTGTAGAGCAAATGCAGAATATATGTCCCCATCTGGTAAGTGTGGTGTTCATTTAAATTACTGTGTTAGTACCTATGTTTTGATACCATGGCAACAGCACCTCATCTTGCAGATAACAGCCAGTCAGTGCTTGTGTATGTGGGTTGCCTCTTTATTTTTTTCCTTAGTCTACTGCGATTGTTCTCTATAGAGAATGAGATAAATCAAATACAAATTTTTTAAATGTGCTGCATTGCAATTTTAAATGCAGTGGACATACAGTGGATTCATGTACTTGGTACTCAGAAGTCTGGTGGTAACACTCTCAGAAAAAGCCTAGGGACTCTTGGCCTTCTCAACCCCAAAGATTTCTGTACGCAGAAGTATCTCTTCTGATCTCCAGGGAGATACCCCTGGCAATACTCTGTTGGCCAATCAATGGTGTTCCATTTTCCACTGTTGTAAGGGTGGGAAGAAATGCATTTTGTAATCTTAGGTGGAAGGTGATTGTCAGCATGTTAATAATTGTGGACAGATCATGGATAAACTATCAGTACCAAGAACAGTGTTGTACTTCAGTCCTCTTCTGATTGCAAAAAACGCAGATTCAGTATTTGATGTGTATGCTATCCCAAATTATGTTGGAAATTTCTATACGCTCTCATCTAAAAGGTTACTAGAAAAAAATTGCTGAATGCACAACACAGTTCTGATATCCTAAAATTCTTCATTGCATTAGGATCCGTTTGTGTGAGTTAAATTAAGCTACTTCTATAATTTTTAATTCGAGTATGGAGTAGTAAAAATGCTTGCCTACATGGGTCTTTGTATTTGCATACTGCATGGTTAGCTCTGGTCCTCCTTCTTGGTATTAGTGGAAAATAAGCTGGAATCCTGTCTTTAATTAATGCTTTTAAAAAAATCTCAATGATTGGTAGCACTGAAAACAGTACAGTTCTTGTAGCAAAACCAGGATTTTTTTTTTAAATCAGTCTTTCAAAATAAACGCAATGGGCTGACTCTTTGTAGAAACAAGCCAGTATCTTACATGCATGGGAATAGGAGCGGTGATACTTGCATTCTCCACCTCTTGCACTCCCTTCCTCCCAGCCACATGGCTATTATCTAATACACCATTACTTGTGTCTGCAGCTTTTTTTCTATACCACTGGCTAAATAATGCAGAAAGGAGCATGACTGACAGGGGCTGATGAGAGTTGTGCTGTACGGATCACATCTAGGATATTCTATTTGTCATACTGGTTCCATTTTAAATACAGCTAGGAGTAGAAATGTGGTGATTTATTCATCGTCCTAAGTGCCCCTACTATTTTTGCGCACTGTTGTCCTTGTTTTTCTATTTACTTCAATATCGTTTTAATAACATTTAAAATTAATTCCAACCAAAACAGGCTATTCATAAAAGGTTTTCATTCCTGAAAAAAATCTCAAACTGATTGCAGTAGTTCTCAGACGTGCATCTCCACACTTGTGCAGGATACTTTGCAATGATACTTACTTTTCACAACTAGAAGATCCTTTTGAGGGAGTCAAATGCTGACTGTGGATATAGGAATACCAAAGGATCATCTTTATATGCTAGCAACATAAACCATAGTTTTTGCAATTCAGAAAACTTTGCATTTCTATTGTAATATGTCATCATATGGCTGCAGATGAGGTTTTTGTTGGTGCAGTGCACCTCATCTGTTACCCTTAGGCTGACTGTGAATCAGAGAGGAGTGAATCTCATGATAAAGACCATGACTGAACCAGATGTTGTTATGATCTCTGTTTGAACTAGGTCTAGTAGTAGGTTCTGTGCGTTTGGCATATGGTTGGACTTCTTAATATTTTCATTAATATCTTTCAAATTATATTACTTTTAAAAACCCTGTAAATAATATTTGACTTTGGTTTGTTCTTTTAAAATATTCTGTGAAGACACACTTTTCTGTCCTCATTTTCCTTGTCTCTCCTTGAGAGCCTTTTGTGTATTGTGACCTGTTTCGTTTATTGGCTAACTCCATTATTGTCTTACGTCATATTCAGTGAACTATGTTTACTAACATAAAACAAAAAATGTCCAACATCTCCTCCATCATGTTGAGGTGATTAAATAACAATATGTAAAATACATATATATAATCTAAATTTCTTAAAATTACATAGCACTGTGTATGTACTGGTGTTTAAAGATGGTATCTGTCAAGTAGGTGTTTCATAAAGACGGCCAAGTGCTCTATCTACTTTCCTGGGATTTCCACAGTTATGCTTTGGGGAACATTGAACTAATAGTCTTCCCAGCAAAGCAAGATTAATTCATGATTGGATTGAGACCTATCGATTTGTACAATAACTTGCAAATATTTGTTAGAGCAGTAGTCCCCAAACTGTGGGGCATGTCCACCTAGGGGTGGGGGGGCAGGGTATGGTGTGGCCTGAGCCAGCCCCTACAGAGGGCAGGGAGGGAGCAACCATGCAGCCCTGCTCCATCCCAGCTCTGCTCCAGCACTGCCTCCAGCCACAGCTGCCGGCCCCCACCACAGCCTGGCCACAGCTCTGAACCCAGCCGCAGCCCTGGCTACCAGCCTCCACCATGGTTCCTCACCCTGCCTTAGCCCCACTTAAAGCCTCCGCCGCCCTGGCTGCAGCTAAGCTCCCAGTCCCAGCCTCCGCCCCGGCCTTGGCTCCGTTCCCAGCTGCAGCCTCGGCCTTGGCCCCCTTACTCCTGACCACCGCCCTACCCCCTGAGCTATGTCCCTGCTCCTGGCCTAGTTCCTAGGGGGTGGAGGGGTGGACAGGAGTAAGGGGGGGCACGACGGTGAAAAGTTTGGGGACCACTACGTTAGCATGAAAGCCAATCAATAGGACAAGTCGTAGCATAAAAGTGTGAACTAAAGCGATAGGCGTGGGGAGGCTCTATTTGTAAGTGTCTCTCAAATGAAATTTTGAATGTTCACTCTCATGTACAATCTGATAGACTTTGTGCTGAAACACTTCAAAGCCATGATTTCAAAAATTATTCTCAGTATGTATTGAAAGGTTTAATTTACTAAAAATATACCGTCTCTCACTGCAGGCAAAGTACCCTTTATTCGTGTAGGAAATCAAGTAGTATCTGAACTTGGCCCCATAGTCCAGTTTGTAAAAGCCAAGGTAAGGATATTAAATATACTTGATCAGTAACTGCTAAATACGGTAGTCACTCTTTTTAGCATTTGCACTCATTTAGCTTACTAGTATGAAATGTGACATAATTAGTTTTTAAGAGAGTAAGGTAGAAAAACCTCATATGAATGTAAAGGTAACTGCATTTTTACAATGTGGCAAATATATTAACCCCAATGCAGGCAGTAACCTTTTGCTTAAGGAAAATATGGTGTAATGGGGGTTTGTGATGGTATGATGGGGGTATTTTCCTCTGGCATTTATTCAAATGATAGAAATCAGCTGTAAGTACAGGATTTCATCATGTTAACAAGGAGCTGAAAAATAACCTAGACCTTGCAATAGCACTTCTTTTTTGGCTCCCAAGTATAGTATTCTTAGAAAGACATACAGTGTTTGCTTAAGGCTTGAAATTTCAGCTAATATATGTTTATATTTGCTTTTACTTTGTTCTATCCTTGTAAAGCAGGGTCTGCTTATTAAGTAGTTTATTTTGATAAACTGTTTATATCATCAACTTACTTCTTCACACAGAAGAAATCATAGTAATAGTGAAGCCATGAAATCAAGTTGTACTCAGCTAAAAAAGAAATGCACAGTAGTTCTGTCGCTGAAAATAAATCTACATTTGTCTTTTGAGTTTGATTATATTGCAATAGAACATTTTCTGTTTAATACTGAAGGTAATTTTAGTATGGAAGGTACTTTATAATATTTACCCATCTATTTTATGATTTAGAGACCTATATAGAGAGATCAAGACCTGATCTAAAGCACATTGACTTCTGTTGACTTTGGCTCAAGCCCTAGCTGAATATTGTAATATCCTTTCTTACAGGGTTGTATATTCTTTTACCCCCTTAGGGCCATTCACTCAGTGATGGGTTGGATGAAGTCCAAAAAGCTGAGATGAAAGCCTACATGGAATTAGTCAATAATATGCTATTGACAGCAGAGGTACAGCAAACCATAATAATTTGTTGATTTTGTAGGTGATAAGTGGGCAAAAATGGAGGGGTTTTTTTTTCTATGTGGAAAATGTATTTTATTTTCAAATTCTTAGATTGGGAAATAGTTCATCAACTCATAAGCTAGTGTCCTTACAAGAAAAGAACTCCACATTCTCTGTGGTCTCTTTACAAATGTCATGAAAATTTCATGAATTGAGGTTGATTTTTGTTGTACAAAACAGCGGTGAGTTTATAAAGACTAACATGTAGCTGTAAAGAAAGTTGACACATAATTTATATAGTGTATTCTGAACTCCATCTTAATTTCAAATCTGATCTGGTGGCTGTTCTGAAAGAGAACTAGCAACCAGGCTTTTGTCTTGTAAGCATCACCATTAACTTCTCTTTTGTGTTCATGGAAGGCACTGTTAGACTTAAAATATTTGTGGGATATGCTGTTAATTTAACTTAAAAGAAAACATCAATATTTAGAAATAACTCTCTGTGCAGTCTAACTGAAATTTCAGAATAAAGAAGTGATTTTTTTCCCCTAGTTGTATCTTCAGTGGTGTGATGATACTACAGTACAGGAGGTGAGTGGTTCTGCAGCATTTATCTTAATTAAAATTTAATGAGAAAACACTTTTGCTCGCAAATGCAAGTCCCTACTCATAAATGAAACATTGAGGTTTATACCATTAATGATATAGTTTTTCACTTTAATTTTGCTTGCATATACGTTTTAGGGAAGCTGTGTGTCATTACTGAAGGTAGCTGGCTGCAAAGTAGATATGTTTTTATATATTTTTCAGCTAGAGTAATAGAGTAAATGGTTTCTTTTTCTTTAGGCTGCAAACTATGAATTTCTGTGCAGAGTAACTTCTTAATATTTTACAAAAGCCAATGTGAATGCCTTTTGACCCATGACAGCCATAGCTGTTTTGTAAATAACAGCATACTGTCTTACCTGCTTTTTTTTTTAAAAAAAAGTGATTTTGTGTTTGTGGGTTTTTTTTAAACAAAGATTACTCATCCAAGGTATGGATCCCCTTATCCTTGGCCTCTCAATCGCATTTTGGCCTATCAGAAACAATGGGAGATCAGACGTAAGATGAAAGCTATTGGATGGGCTGGCAAGTCACTTGAACAGGTCAGTCAGATAATAGCCAGAGTTGAATTCTTCATTCTGTTTTTTCTTTTTTAAATAACCTCTCAGCAATGAAATACATATAAATAAAATATCAAAAGTGTCAAAATTCCAGAGAAGCAATATTTTATTTCCTATGTTTCATAAAATATATGTATTGTGAAACTCCATACATTTAAAACAATTGTCTATGGAATCCATGTCTCTGGCTTCAACAGCAATAAACTTTTAAATCACACACACAGTCTGAGAAAAATGAAAGATGTTTTCTCATGAATATGTATCTCTGTGCTGAATGTCTGTTTATGTGAGTTTAGACCATGATCCTGGAAAGGGATTAGCAGACAAGGACTCTGATTCCCATGTGAAGATAATGGGGTCCCTTTGCAGGATTGTGGCAATTTTGTTCTTGGAGCTCCAAGAAAAATACAAGGAAGTTTAGAGGTAAACATTTGATATATTAATTTTAACCCAATTACTGACAATAGGAATATTAGCAACTTTCCTTATGTCAACAATATACTTGTCATTGAAGGTCTGGAAATAAGATTTGTAATTGGAATCTGTGTAACATCTATGATCTACATAGTTAATTTAGTCATTTATTACAAATGCCTACTGCTCCTATGTATGCAATAAGGGATCTATTTTGTAGAGAATTGTGTTCTCATCTGACTATTTAGGTACTGTACTAATCTTTTGTTTGTTTAGGTGTTGGAAGATGTAGATCAGTGTTGTCAAGCTCTCTCTCAAAGACTGGGAACACAATCATATTTCTTCAATAAGCAGTAAGTTATTTTATATGGAAATGTAATGTACTGTAGGTATATTACTCTCCAGAA
The DNA here is from genome assembly GCF_965152235.1 of Eretmochelys imbricata. Lineage (NCBI taxonomy): Eukaryota > Metazoa > Chordata > Testudines > Cheloniidae > Eretmochelys > Eretmochelys imbricata. The sequence continues at coordinate 43,570,714 of NC_135582.1, forward strand.
CATAGCTGGATGGGGACTATTTTTGCCTTATTTTAATACCTTATGAGCAGCAAGGAACATGTGGGAATGAATCCATAAATTGCATATATAAGAATTTCTGAAATTATAAAAGATACTAAGTTTCCATAAAATATTTCATATATTTTCTCTAGTGTTTTTTAGACTTAATCCTATTTTCTACTGACATGATACAGAATACACAATAGTTTGTCAGTTAAAAACATATAATGTAAAAACAGAAACCTGTAGTTTTAATAGGTAACTAAGCAATAATCCTCTTAATTACATTAGCATATGTTGGCATTTCTTAGATACCTATCAGTGTAAGTGCGCTAATGCATGATAAGCAGAATGAATGAGACGTATTTTGATCCAACCGCGCTTCCTGCATAGGTTAATTCAAGTGACACAGTGGCGGGGAAGGCTATGTCTACACTGCATCCCAAGGTGTGATTGCAGCCCGTGTAGACATACCACACTAGCTTTAAGGGCGCTAGCACAGATGAAAATAGCAGCACGGCCTGAACAAGCACACTGGGGACCCTGGGTAAATACTCATGTTGCTAGCTTGTGCTGAAGCCTGTGTCTCCACATCGACGCTGCTGTTTTTAGCTGTGCTACTGCAGGTAAAGGATTCATACTTTGGATTGCAGCGTAGACATACTTTAAAGAGTTGGGTTCACATGAAGATGCCTGTGAAGTCATATGACTGTGGGGAAACACTGGTCTTCTCCTCACAAAGGATTGATTACAAAGTAGCAGCTATGATTTGTGTAAGTACTGTTCTGGGCCTTTGCAGAAAAGCCACCGCAGACCCAGATCTGACATATACCAGATGTCCTTTGCTATTGTCAGTCAGGTCCAGTTGCAAATGTGTACTCTCCCAAAAATATTCTTGTAATTACTGTGAATTTAAAATAATGTTGAATATATTCATGTACTGCACCCATCACCATGGCATGTGAACCATGAAGTTACATAAAGAATATACATTCCAAGTGCGATGTATGTGATTTTTTTTTTTAAAGCTGCCTTTGCATTCCCCTGATTATGGCAGTATCTGGGGGCCAGTTTTAGGTATTTTTGGTGGGGTGACAATGGGGAAATTACAAAGACACTTAAATAAAATTAGCTTGTGACATTACACACTAATAGAGACAGGGAAGGGGTTAACTGACGGCTTATTAAAGCAAGGATATATGAAGGAGCCACTGGGATTCAGAGGGGAGGCATCTGAGTGTGGGAGGAAGCAATTTTCTTGTCCAGCTATGTCACAGAATCAGAAAGCAAGGAGGAACTGGGAAACTGAGTAACTATATTGGATTGTTTGGTTTTTCCCATAGGTTAAGTTTACTTCAACTGACTGTTACTTGTTAGTTTGGACCAGACCGAAGAAAGCTCAGTTTATGATCCCCAGTACATTAGGTGGGGATGGAAAAATGCCTCAATTAGCAGGCTGTAATATTTTGTTTCTTGCCTCTTTTCCCCCAAAGATTTTGCAAAGTTAAGGTTAGGTGGGCAGTGTAGTTGGATGAGAGTGAGTGCTGTAGGATTACATAGTAGTAGAGAACAGTTATTCCAACTATTCATTTTGAGGCATTCTGAACAGTCTTTTATAAAGGTGGTATTTGTTTTGTAAAGGATATGCTATTGTTTGGGGGTGTTAGGTGGATTCCATAACACACGCTTTCAACCTTTAATTTTTTTAATGTTTTTTGTCTGTAAATAGTAGTAGAGTTTCTCAATAATTAGTCTCATAAAATATTCTTCTAGCTCATTAATACTTAGTATGTAGTTCTTGGACATTAGTGAAGAAAAGCTCTAAATTGTTAAAATATACTTAAGGAAAATGTTTTTTGGGGTTTTTTTTTGTTTTGTTTGCAGATAGACCAGAGCTGCAAAAAGTTCACTAAGGTCAAGCTATGGAAGGCTTGTACACATAGCCATGAGTAAAAGGAAAAGGAGTACTTGTGGCACCTTAGAGACTAACCAATTTAGCCACAAGTACTCCTTTTGTTTTTGCGAATACAGACTAACATGGCTGTTACTCTGAAATAGCCATGAGTATGACTGCAGACTTATTCAAGAAACCACTGTTCTCCTTTGGGTTATGGTGGTTTTGGTTACAGTGTTTTATTTCCATTTGTTTAGTCTCTTTAACACAAAAGAGATGGCCATAAATGCTACTACCATGTAGTTATTTTTTCGCACTAGTCAAGAAATTTTTGGTGGCTGAAAAGCCCAGGAGAGATGTGGCGTTTTTGCTGTTTTGAAGAGCACCATTCTGTTCGAAGGGGTAGTTTTGTTATGCACAGTATCTGCAGAGGAGACTGGGAATATAGATTCCCTTCCCACAAAATCAAAAGTGAGAAACAGTTGGTGCTGGACAGAGGAGTCAGTGGGTAGGCTTTGCATGCATTTTATGAAAAGGTATTTTGTAACTTCTTCACTGTTTGGGAAAAAAAACAACCCCCCAAACCGCTCATTTGTTAATGGGAGCACTGAGCAGCAATTGAGAATTCAGGCCAAAATTTGTTAGTATACATATAAAATATGGTAGAACCTCAGAGTTATGAACACCTCAGGAATGGAGGTTGTTCATAACTCTGAAATGTTTGTAACTCTGAACAAAACATTATGGTTGTTCTTTCAAAAGTTTACAATGGAACATTGACTTAATACAGCTTTGAAACTTTACTATGCAGAAGAAAAATGCTGCTTTTAACCACCTTAATTTAATGAAACAAGCACAGAAACAGTTTCCTTACCTTGTCAAATCTTTTTTTTTTTTTAATTTCCCTTTATTTTTTTAGTAGTTTACATTTAACACAGTGCTGTACTGTATTTGCTTCCAAACAAGGTGTATGGCTGACTGGTCAGTTTGTAACTCTGGTGTTCATAATTCTGAGGTTCTACTGTATTTAAGGTTTTATGCATTTGTTAAATCTTGAGCTTTATTTGGTTAAATATGACCAGTTTGATTACTTTGAGAAAATACTTGGAGTTTTTTTAATATTTAAAAAAAACCAGAGTACAGTAGGATTTTCCTTATAAGGTTTTCAGTGTTTTCTGACTCCCAGAGGCCCACTTTTTCCCCTGTCTCTTTTATAGGCCAACTGAGTTAGATGCATTGGTATTTGGACATCTGTTCACAATTCTTACTACTCAGCTGACCAGTGATGAACTCTCTGAAAAAGTGAAAAACTACAGCAACCTCGTGGCCTTTTGCAGGAGAATAGAGCAACACTATTTTGAGGATCATGATAAAGACAGCTCTGCAAGTGCTGCATCCAAATCCTCAAAGGGTTATCTACCGAGTTAAATGCTTCATTTTGTGGTGGGGAGGCCCAGTTTCTGAAACAAATTTTGATTTCATTGTTTAACAGATGATGATGATGGCTTTGAAAATGCAAAAGTGTGTAATAAAACCTCTTGGAAGCTGCTAAAACATTCTGGAGCACAGGAAGTTCAAACTGCATTTTGTGTGTTATAGAATTCACTGTATACATTTAACATGAAATGATTTTTAAGGTATTGCCATTTAAATGCCATATAGGCTATTAAATATTAAACTAAAGTGACCTTGGAACAATATTGTATCTGTATTAAAAATAAAAAGAAATGAAAAACTACTATTTTTAAAAGTGACTGTTCAATCTTTCCTAAAACCTTTTAATAAGCTTTAGTCGTATGTTAGAAACAGTGTTTCCTTTTGCCCTTCTGCTAGGAGGATCTGAAAAGTAATTTGCATTACACCCTGTAGGATTAACTTGTTGACTAGAAGGTAGGCAAGTAATAGGAAAATTTACTCTATTCAGGCTTCAACAAGTTTCCACTTTGAAAGTCAGTGTGTTTACAAGGTGATTAGGTCCTTTTAAGAGATTAGCATTCTAAACCAAATGGATAAATGAAGAGTATATCTTCATAAATGAAGAGCTTTATCAAATGTAGGGTACCACTAACTTTAAACGAAATGGTAACAATGCAATAAAGTTAAAGCACCTTTTAAGATTTGTTTGTATTGTTTTGAGAAATTAAAAAAAAGAAAGAAAAGAAATTGAGGTGACTGTAGTGCTTGTGAAAGGTGGAAAGTAAACAGCCTCGGAGAGTGGAGACCTCCTATCAATGCACAGAACAGTGCAGCATGGGCATCAGCCATGCAAGTTTCCATGCGCTGTCCCAAAAAGGTGTCTCAGAATGACAACTTCTGGGAAAGAAAGGACATGAGTCCTTGACCTCTGCTCAGATAGCAATGAAAGGTGTCCAAAGTTGTTGTTTTTTTGTGATGTGGATATGGAAAAGGCATTGAGATTATTAGCTCATTTTTGATAGGGAATCTGATAGGCCATTTTGGGGTGTTGATTCTCTCACGCCAATCTGTTCTAGTTTTGAATTACCGAGCTAAAAGTGAAAGAACTATTTACAGTATCTTAATTATTTCACCTCAACAAAAGCTTCTCTATCTGGGACCAGATGGCAAAACAGACTTCTAGTTTTCTGGCAACCAACTGATTAAAAACTAGTAGTCAAATCAAATTTTTCAGGCATCAGTCATTTTTACTGCATCAGTCTTTAATTTTGTCACTTCTCATTTTTTGTCTTTCAGTGCTTCTTATTGGCTTTGCTTTTTCTTGATCTCTTCACATTTGTTTCTGAGTTTTTTATATTTGTTTCTTCAGTCTTTCCTATTTTTCATCTTGTCTTGTTCCTCCTCCAGCACACTTAAATGTCTGTGTCCAGCTGTTTCAGTTTCCAGCCTGACAATATTGCTCCCAAACTGAAGCCCACAGTGTGGGCTTTTTTCTTCTTCCTCTCTCAAGTAGAAGGACGTGGCTGTCTTTTCTCTGGGCATATTTTTTCTTTCTCCCCACACCCCTCGGCTCCCTCGGCTCCTTAAGGTTTTTTTATGCTCTTCTATGGTATGTTTAGGTGCATTAGTATGATAGTAAAGCACTTGAAGTTAAATAACCCATTATGGTATGCCAGAAGCCTTGCTCTTTGGTTTTTAATACAAAATCAAATTAGACTTAAAAAATCAGTTTTGTTTCTTGTTTGTTAGTGGCTAATATATTAGAAAGCAGATTAATCTTTGGACTTCAAAATTCCCAAAAAGTAATCTGGTGACAAATTTTCTCCCACACTATTTGCGCAAATCCAGGTTTTGCCACCTTTATTTCATGTAGTATCTTACTTCACGTGTAGTCCTGTTAATTTCAGTGAGGCTACTTATGAAGTTACTTAGCATGCGATTTAGGGCTCCCGCTTGTCTTGCGGGTGCTTAAGTAGTATCTCCAGGCACATCTAATAGCAGCATTCTGTGCTACTTTTATAAATTAAATTGTGCATGGTATTTTGCCAAAACTTAAGTTGAGATGTTGCTCAGAAATACTGTCCAAAAACAAGAAACGTCAACTTTCTGCCAAAAAACTCTAGGTTCAATAAACCTAGGCACAGTGAGGCACTAGCTCAATAGCCTGATTGTTGGAACTGTTGTGTTTCAGTGATGTAGAAGGTGAGGTCCACTGCATTATGAAATTACACTCCTCTGGCTACATTGGTTTGCCGTAGTCAACATCAAAATAATTATGGTTTTGATTATTTACACATTAATCATGAGGTTTTGACTTATGTTCCCTGGGGTCTCATAAAGGTAGCAAAGACCAATTGCTGGAAAGCCTGTCACATTTCACAGCTTCATCAGCAGGATAACTATTAACCTAATTATTAACTGAAATCTTACTATTATTAATGTTACAAGTTGCCATTATTACTTGCACAGTTGAAATGTGGTTACTGAATTCTTCAATCCTGTACTAGAACACCGGGTTTCTTCCAGAGGAGTACACAAACGTGAGTGTTATGCAGGTCTAGCATTTGTTTGTAACATAGCAGTTCAGGCTTATTAAAACTGGAAGATGTAGCTCCATTCCTGCTTCTGGTCTTTTAGAAATTTCCCAAGTCTGCATGTTGGCCCATTACCATTTAAAAAAAAATAAAAAACTAAACTCTTTAAGTACTATGTGGTGAGATGTTCTATTATCAAAATATTAATTATAACTTTTACACTGAAGATTCAGATACCCGTTTTGAGTACCTGCTTTTCATAGGTCACATGAATGCAAAAACCAAAAATCATGGATGTGAGGGTTTTTTAAGTCAGAGGAGAATGAAGTATTGATTAACACCTAACTGCAATACTCTTTTCCTTTTCTTGAGATAAAAACTAATTTGTCTCTGATGAAAGAAATTTCAGATTTGACTAGATCCTGTGTAAAATCTTGAGTATCATATTCAAGCAGTGATCACCATATTTGGGGTCAGGAAGGAATTTTTCCCTGGGTCATATTGGCAGAGACTCCAGGGATTTTTTGCCTTTCTCTGCAGCATGGGTCACTTTCAGCTTGAAACTAGTGTAAATGGTGGATTCTCTGTAACTTGAAGACTTTTAAATCATAATTTGAGGACTCCAGTAACTCAGCCAGAGGTTATGGGTCTATTACAGGGCTGGGTGAGCAAGTTCTGTGGCCTGCAATATGCAGGTCAGACTAGATCAGTGGTTCTCAACCAGGCGTACACAGAAGTTTTCGAGGGGTACTCAACTCATCTAAATCAGTGTTTCTGAACCTGGGGGTTGCGACTCCCAGAGGGGTTGCGTGATGGGTTTAGGGGGTTGCAAGTGCAGGGCTGGTGTTAAGGGATGGCAAGCTGGGCAGTTGCTTGGGGCCTCATGCCACAGGGGCTCCGCGAAGCTAAGTTACATGCTCCAGCCTCGGGCTGTGGGGCTCGGGCTCCAGCCTTGCTATCCAGGATTCCAGCTTCAGACAAGGCTCAGCAAGTGGAAAAACAGGCTCCAATCAATTTATTTTTTAATTACATGGTAAAAATGAGAAAGTAAGCAATTGTTCAGTAATAGTGTGCTGTGACACTTTTGTATTTTTATGTCTGATTTTTGTAAGCCAGTAGTCCTTCAATTGAGGTGAAACTTGGGGTATGGAAGACAAATCAGACTCCTGAAAGGGGTACAGTCATCTGGAAAGGTTGAGAACCACTGGACTAGATGATCATGATGGTCCCTTCTGTCCTTTGTGTCTGAACAGTAGCTTGTATGGAACCCAGCTGCAGGAATACTCACAGGTACAAAACCCTGAGCACATAGACCACTTACTCTTAAGACTCTGCAGTGGTTGCTAGTGAAACACCAGATTTGTAGCAAAAATTTAGAGTGCTTTGAAAACACAGTGGTGAGCTCAGTAACCTCTTATATCTTAGCAATAACATGTTTCAGGAGAGAGGAAGAGCATTAGTAATGCAGCACTTTGGATGTGGAACTCTTTCTTCTGAAGGGAATTAATCCTAGCAATGTGATTTAGTCTTTTCTAATATGTGAATGGATGGCTTTTTAGAATAGCTCTTTCTGGATTGATGCCAGCCAGCCTTGAATTTCTTTTTTGTACAGCACTCTGATAACCTTTTGTATGACGGTTACTATACAAACTTGGTTTTGTACGATCCGCTCATTACTAATTTGAAACAGAAATGATTGCAAATCTTGTTCGGTAACATCAAATCAACCTTTTTTCCCCCTTAAAGTCTGAGATAGCCATATGCATTAACTCTCTGTGAATGTCTGTTCCAGAATATAAATTCAAACCCTATGAAAATGGTTGGCAAAAGATACGGATCTATTATAAACAAATAAAGCTTTTGTAAATCTATTTGAGCCACTCAGAGTGCACTTAAGGATGCAGAGAATAGTGAATTAGATTGAAAACTCAGTATTAAAGTAAGATGAGATGCAAGACTATAAGACTTTGCAGCTAAATTAAATAGTTTCTGTACCCTTAATCACCATCTCCTCTACCCTTTCTATTGTTTGAGTAATTGAGTTTTCAAAATTCCCAATGTAGTTTCAATTGGAAAAAAAGTATTCTCTGCTTCCTAGCCTAAAGTGTTGTGTGGTGTTCTTGAGCACTGGGACAGTTGCTGTGTTGACCTCAGAGGTAGCTGCATTTCAGTGGTAGATGGAGTGATTACTATATGGCACATATTTATAAAGTATTTTAAGTGCTTTGGGGTCCATTATGTTGATATATTACAATTATTAAACTTAACCAAACTGCAATGTAAAATCTGACTGCACGATTAGTTTTTAATACGTCATATTTTTTACATTAACCCTGTGAAATTCTGTGTGCTCACTAATGTAACAGATTTGTCACTCTTTAATGAGATTATCAACCAGATTTGTATTTTATTAAAAAAGATACCAGTAAAGCTTAATAGTGTTGATGTAAGGCATTTAATTTGGTGTAGCACAACAGTTTGATTTAATACAAAATCAAGATGGCCTACATTAAATGGATTAAAGACTGGCTAGCTGCTGGGACTCAAACTGTAATTCTAAATGAGGAATTGTCACTGAGCTGATGTGGAGTCCTGCAGGGGGTCTTTTTGGTCCTTTGCTTATTATATTATGAGTGACTTGGAAGAAAAGCATATTTTTTTATCACTGATACACTGATATGACACAGTGATTGGGAGAGTGATAAATAGTGAAGAGGACAGGTTGCTGAGACAGAGAGCCCAACCCAAGTTGTTTGGTAAACTGGGTTCAAACAAGCATTATGCATTTCAGTACGGCCAAATGTAAAGCCATACACCTAGGAACAAAGGAATGTAGGTCATAATTACAGGATGGAGGCTCTATCCTGGGAAGCAGTGACTCTGAAAAAGATCTTGGGGATCCTGATGAATAATCAGCAATACATGAGTGTCTAGTGCGATGCTCTGGCCAAAAGGGCTAATGTGATCCTTAGATGGATAAACAGGAATATATTCTATGCAGTGCTTTTGTAGCCATTTTGGTCCCAGGATATTAGAGAGACAAGGTGGGTCTGTGTCCCCAGACCTGAGGAAGCTTGAAAGCTGTGTAGTTGGAAAGCTTGTCTCTCTCACCAACAGAAGTTAGTCCAATAAAATATATTACTTCACCCACCTTGTCTCTCTAAATGGGGGAAATATCATGTAAGGATAGGAAAGTTGTTGCCTCTATTTGGTGTTGGTGTGATTACTGCTGGAATATTGCATCCAGTTCTATGGTATAGCTACACTTGGAGCTGGGGAGGTGACTCCCAGCTTGAGGAAATGTACTCACACTAGCTCTGATGGAGCTAGTGCACTAAAAATAATGAGCTAAGGTGGACATCTCCTCGAGCTGGAAACCACATTTCCAGCACCAAGTGTACACCTATCCCTACTGTCGACACTTCAAGAAGTGTGTTAACAATTGGAGAGGGTTCAGAGAAGAGCCACAAGAATGATTAAAGGATAGAAAATATGCCTTAATAGTGAGATACTCAGAGTATGTCTACACTACAAAATTAGGTCAATTTTATTTAAGTCGACATGAGCCTCTGATTTAAACAAGTCGATTTTGCATGTCCCCGCTATGCTCATTGTGTCGGTGGAGTGCATCCTCACTAGCAGGGCTTGCATTGACTCATCGAGCGCTGCACTGTGGGTCGCTCTCCCACAGTGCATGGAGTCGAGTAGAATGTTGAGTTGGGCTTGCAATGCCTCATGGGACCAAAACATTTGTGCAGGTGGTTATAGGAACATGGCATTAGCCTCCAACGATGCACTTACACCCCTCCCTCCCTCCCTGAAATCAATGGCAAACAAACCAAGCCTTTTTCATGCCTTTTTTCCTAAGGGTTACCCGCACAGACGCCATAGCATAGCAAGCATGGACCCTGCTCAGCTGTACACTGTTGTGAGCATTACAAACACCTCACGCCTTATCCTGCAGTATTCGCTCAGCTGAAGCAGGAGTCACCACGCAGAACAATGTGATGCCACACAAGGAGCCCTGCTGGAAGCCATGGAGCAGAGCAATTCACAGATGCTAGTGACAGTCACGCATCACCTTAACTCGATGGAGTGCCACTTCTGGGCCCAGGAAACAAGCACTGACTGGGGTCGCATAGTTATGCAGATATGGGATAATAAGCAGTGGCTGCAGAACTTCTGAATACTCAAGGCCACTTTCATGGAACTGTGCAAAGAGCTTTCCCCAGCCCCTTAGTGCAGCAATACTAAAATGAGAGCTGCTGTGACAGTGGAGAAGTAATTGGCAATAGCTCTGTGGAAGGAATCAGTAGGGAATCAGTTCAGAGTTGGTAAATCTACTGTGAGATCTGCCGTGATCCAAGTAGCCAGGGCACTCAATAGACTTCTGCTAAGAAGGGTAGTGGCTGGGAAACGTGCAGGACATAGTGCATGGCTTTGCCACAATGGGGTTCCCTAACTGCGATTGGGTGATAGATGGAATGCATATCCCTATCTTGGCACCAGACCACTTTGCCACCCAGTACATAAACCGAAAGGCGTACTTCTCAATAGTGTTGCAAGTGTTAGTGGATCATGGGGGTCGTTTCACTGACATCAACGTGGCATGGTCAGGAAAGGTGCATGATGCGCCTATCTTTAGGAACTCCAGTCTGTTCAGAAAGCTGCAAGCAGGGACTTTCTTTCCAGGCTTCAAAATAACTGTTGGTGATGTTGAAATGCCAGTTGTGACCCTGGGAAACCCAGCCTACCCCTTGCTCCCATGGCTCATGAAGCCGTACACAGGCAGCCTGGACAGCAGTAAGGACCAGTTCAACAATAAGCTAAGCAAGTGCAGAATGGTGGTGGAATGTGCCTATCATAAATATAAAGGAAAGGGTAAACCCCTTTAAAATCCCTCCTGGCCAGAGGAAAAATCCTCTCACCTGTAAAGGGTTAAGAAGCTAAAGGTAACCTCGCTGGCACCTGACCAAAATGACCAATGAGGAGACAAGATACTTTTCAAAAGCTGGGAGGAGGGAGAGAACCAAAGGGTCTGTGTCTGTCTGTATGCTGCTTTTGCTGTGGATAGAACAGGAATGGAGTCTTAGAACTTTTAGAGTAACAGCCGTGTTAGTCTGTATTCGCAGAAAGAAAAGGAGTACTTGTGGCACCTTAGAGACTAACGAATTTATTTGAGCATGAGCTTTCGTGAGCTACAGCTCACTTCATCAGATGCATACCGTGGAAACTGCAGCAGACTCTATATATACACAGAGAATATGAAACAATACCTCCTCCCACCCCACTGTCCTGCTGGTAATAGCTTATCTAAAAGCCATTTCCAGCACAAATCCAGGTTTTCTCACCCTCCACCCCCCCACACAAATTCACTCTCCTGCTGGTGATAGCCCATCCAAAGTGACAACTCTTTACACAATGTGCATGATAATGAAGTTAGGCCATTTCCTGCACAAATCCAGGTTCTCTCACTCCCTCACCCCCCTCCAAAAACCCACCCCCATACACACACAAACTCACTCTCCTGCTGGTAATAGCTCATCCAAACTGGCCACTCTCCAAGTTTAAATCCAAGTTAAACCAGAACATCGGGGGGGGGGTAGGAAAAAACAAGAGGAAATAGGCTACCTTGCATAATGACTTAGCCACTCCCAGTCTCTATTTAAGCCTAAATTAATAGTATCCAATTTGCAAATGAATTCCAATTCAGCAGTTTCTCGCTGGAGTCTGGATTTGAAGTTTTTTTGTTTTAAGATAGCGACCTTCATGTCTGTGATTGCGTGACCAGAGAGATTGAAGTGTTCTCCGACTGGTTTATGAATGTTATAATTCTTGACATCTGATTTGTGTCCATTTATTCTTTTACGTAGAGACTGTCCAGTTTGACCAATGTACATGGCAGAGGGGCATTGCTGGCACATGATGGCATAAATCACATTGGTGGATGTGCAGGTGAACGAGCCTCTGATAGTGTGGCTGATGTTATTAGGCCCTGTGATGGTGTCCCCTGAATAGATATGTGGGCACAATTGGCAACGGGCTTTGTTGCAAGGATAAGTTCCTGGGTTAGTGGTTCTGTTGTGTGGTATGTGGTTGTTGGTGAGTATTTGCTTCAGGTTGCGGGGCTGTCTGTAGGCAAGGACTGGCCTGTCTCCCAAGATTTGTGAGAGTGTTGGGTCATCCTTTAGGATAGGTTGTAGATCCTTAATAATGCGTTGGAGGGGTTTTAGTTGGGGGCTGAAGGTGACGGCTAGTGGCGTTCTGTTATTTTCTTTGTTAGGCCTGTCCTGTAGTAGGTAACTTCTGGGAACTCTTCTGGCTCTATCAATCTGTTTCTTTACTTCCGCAGGTGGGTATTGTAGTTGTAAGAAAGCTTGACAGAGATCTTGTAGGTGTTTGTCTCTGTCTGAGGGGTTGGAGCAAATGCGGTTGTATCGCAGAGCTTGGCTGTAGACGATGGATCGTGTGGTGTGGTCAGGGTGAAAGCTGGAGGCATGCAGGTAGGAATAGCGGTCAGTAGGTTTCCGGTATAGGGTGGTGTTTATGTGACCATTGTTTATTAGCACTGTAGTGTCCAGGAAGTGTATCTCTTGTGTGGACTGGACCAGGCTGAGGTTGGTGGTGGGATGGAAATTGTTGAAATCATGGTGGAATTCCTCAAGGGCTTCTTTTCCATGGGTCCAGATGATGAAGATGTCATCAATATAGCGCAAGTAGAGTAGGGGCTTTAGGGGACGAGAGCTGAGGAAGCGTTGTTCTAAATCAGCCATAAAAATGTTGGCATACTGTGGGGCCATGCGGGTACCCATAGCAGTGCCGCTGATCTGAAGGTATACATTGTCCCCAAATGTGAAATAGTTATGGGTAAGGACAAAGTCACAAAGTTCAGCCACCAGGTTAGCCGTGACATTATCGGGGATAGTGTTCCTGACGGCTTGTAGTCCATCTTTGTGTGGAATGTTGGTGTAGAGGGCTTCTACATCCATAGTGGCCAGGATGGTGTTATCAGGAAGATCACCGATGGATTGAAGTTTCCTCAGGAAGTCAGTGGTGTCTCGAAGGTAGCTGGGAGTGCTGGTAGCGTAGGGCCTGAGGAGGGAGTCTACATAGCCAGACAATCCTGCTGTCAGGGTGCCAATGCCTGAGATGATGGGGCGCCCAGGAGTTCCAGGTTTATGGATCTTGGGTAGTAGATAGAATATCTACACCTACAAGATCTCTGTCAAGCTTTCTTACAACTACAATACCCACCTGCGGAAGTAAAGAAACAGATTGATAGAGCCAGAAGAGTTCCCAGAAGTTACCTACTACAGGACAGGCCTAACAAAGAAAATAACAGAACGCCACTAGCCGTCACCTTCAGCCCCCAACTAAAACCCCTCCAACGCATTATTAAGGATCTACAACCTATCCTAAAGGATGACCCAACACTCTCACAAATCTTGGGAGACAGGCCAGTCCTTGCCTACAGACAGCCCCGCAACCTGAAGCAAATACTCACCAACAACCACATACCACACAACAGAACCACTAACCCAGGAACTTATCCTTGCAACAAAGCCCGTTGCCAATTGTGCCCACATATCTATTCAGGGGACACCATCACAGGGCCTAATAACATCAGCCACACTATCAGAGGCTCGTTCACCTGCACATCCACCAATGTGATTTATGCCATCATGTGCCAGCAATGCCCCTCTGCCATGTACATTGGTCAAACTGGACAGTCTCTACGTAAAAGAATAAATGGACACAAATCAGATGTCAAGAATTATAACATTCATAAACCAGTCGGAGAACACTTCAATCTCTCTGGTCACGCAATCACAGACATGAAGGTCGCTATCTTAAAACAAAAAAACTTCAAATCCAGACTCCAGCGAGAAACTGCTGAATTGGAATTCATTTGCAAATTGGATACTATTAATTTAGGCTTAAATAGAGACTGGGAGTGGCTAAGTCATTATGCAAGGTAGCCTATTTCCTCTTGTTTTTTCCTACCCCCCCCCCGATGTTCTGGTTTAACTTGGATTTAAACTTGGAGAGTGGCCAGTTTGGATGAGCTATTACCAGCAGGAGAGTGAGTTTGTGTGTGTATGGGGGTGGGTTTTTGGAGGGGGGTGAGGGAGTGAGAGAACCTGGATTTGTGCAGGAAATGGCCTAACTTCATTATCATGCACATTGTGTAAAGAGTTGTCACTTTGGATGGGCTATCACCAGCAGGAGAGTGAATTTGTGTGGGGGGGTGGAGGGTGAGAAAACCTGGATTTGTGCTGGAAATGGCTTTTAGATAAGCTATTACCAGCAGGACAGTGGGGTGGGAGGAGGTATTGTTTCATATTCTCTGTGTATATATAGAGTCTGCTGCAGTTTCCACGGTATGCATCTGATGAAGTGAGCTGTAGCTCACGAAAGCTCATGCTCAAATAAATTCGTTAGTCTCTAAGGTGCCACAAGTACTCCTTTTCTTTCTTAGAACTTTTAGTAAGTAATCTAGCTAGGTATGTGTTAGATTATGATTTCTTTAAATGGCTGGGAAAAGAACTGTGCTGAATAGAATGACTATTCCTGCCTGTGTACCTTTTTTGTAACTTAAGGTTTTGCCTAGAGGGATTCTCTATGTTTTGAATCTAATTACCCTGTAAGGTATCTACCATCCTGATTTTACAGAGGTGATTCCTTTACTTCTATTAAAAGTCTTCTTGTAAGAAAACTGAATGCTTTTTCTTTGTTCTCAGATCCGAGGGTTTTTGAGTCTGTGGTCACCTATGCAAATTGGTGAGGATTTTTACCAAACCTTCCCCAGGAAGTGGGGTGCAAGGGTTGGGAGGATTTTGGGGGGAAAGACGTGTCGAAACTATGTTTCCCAGTAAACCCAGTTAAAGTTTGGTGGTAGCAGTGGAAATCCAGGGTCAAAGGATAAAATTAATTTGTACCTTAGGAAGTTTTAACCTAAGCTGGTGAAAGTAAGCTTAGGAGGTTTTCATGCAGGTCCCCACATCTGTACCCTAGAGTTCAGAGTGAGGGAGGAACCTTGACAGTGCCTTTGTACGTTTAAAAGACTGCTGACATAGTTTGCTTACTAGGTTAGACCTCAGTGAAAGCAATATCCCCATTGTTGTGGCTGTGTGCTCCATAATATCTGTGAAACAAGGGAGAAAAGTTTCTGACGGGGTGGGGGGGTTGAGGCAGATCACCTGGCAGCCAATTTTGAGCAGCCAGACACCAGGGCAATAAGAAGAGCACATCGAGGTGCACTGCATCTCCGTGAGGCTTTGAAAACTAGTTTTATCAATGACCCACAGTAATGTAAAAAGAAAAGGAGTACTTGTGGCACCTTAGAGACTAACAAATTTATTTGAGCATAAGCTTTCATGAGCTACAGCTCACTGTATTTTTCCATTGAATGCATCTGATGAAGTGAGCTGTAGCTCACGAAAGCTTATGCTCAAATAAATTTGTTAGTATCTAAGGTGCCACAAGTCCTCCTTTTCTTTTTGCAGATACAGAGTAACACGGCTGCTACTCTGAAACCTGCCACAGTAATGTGACACTTGTGTGTTGTTCCTTACCAAGCTGTCCCCTTCATTGTATGTATTCCCCTGTAAACTACACCCCCCCAATCACAGTGTACTGAATGAATAAAGAGCCTTTTCTCCTCAATCCATTTATTTGTATTAATCTCACAAACACTGAGAGACAGCAAAGAAAAGTGAGATAACCTAGGGCTAAGGGGCTGATAACACTGGCGGGGGGGAGGGGACAAACAAGGACAGCTTGCTTACGATTGCACTTCAATAACAATCAAAGTGTGGGCATGGGCGCCTTCTGGTCTTTGTACCCTCCACTGGAGTTGAGTGCAAGAGATACTGGCCTTCCCGCACCCCCTCGCATCCTAGGATGTCTGGGAGAGGAGGATGTGGAACTTGGGGACGATGGCAGCAGGTTAAGCATAGGCTGAAGCAGAACTCTAGCATCCAGCTGCCTTTCTTGAGCCTCAACCAGATGCCTCAGCATGTCTGATTGCTCCCTCATAATCTGCACCATCTCATCTTGCATGTCCTGCATGCTACCTAGAATCGCATGCAGCTCCTCATAGAAGCAGCATGTCTGTGGCTCAGAACCAGAGCAACTGTTTACCTCCCTTGTCTTGTGGTATGCTTGCCAAAGCTCCTTTATTTTCACTCAGCACTGTGGGTAGCCCTAATGTAGCCCTTCTCCCCTGTGCGATTTTGGCATAGATGTTAGCGTTTTTCCTGCTGGTTCGGAGCTCTGCCTGCACAGACTCTTCTCCCCACACAGCAATAAGATCCACCACCTCCTGTGCGCTCCATGCTGGAGTGCATTTGCGGCCTTGAGCATCCATGGTCAGCTGTGCTGATGAGCTCTCCATGCCGATCAAACAGGAAATGAAAATTCCAAAGTTCCCAGGACTTTAACAGGTGGGCGGCTGTGTTCTGTGTACCTGGCTGAAGTGCAATGGATTTGAAAGTGCTCTCCAGAGCACTGTGGGACACCACCTGGAGGCCAATTCATTCGAATTACGTAGTGCAGTGTCTACACTATCCCCATGTCAATGCATGGATGTCGACTGAAGCGCTCCGCCTCTTGCGGAGGCGGAGTACAGAAGTTGACTTTACAAGCTCTTTAGGTCAGCGGAAGCGACTTGGTAGTGTAGACACACAAATTATTAACTCGACCTAAGGCAGCATATGTCATAAGAACATAAGAATGGCCCTACTAAGTCAAACCAAAGGTCCAGCTAGCTCAGTATCCTGTCTTTCAGCAGTGGCCAATGCCAGGTGCTCCAGAGGGAATGAACAGAACAGGTAATCGTCAAGTGATTCATCCCCTGTCACTCATTCCCAGCTTCTGGCAAACAGAGGCTAGGGACACCATCCCTGCCCATCCTGGCTAATAGCCATTGATGGACCTATCCTCCATGAATATATGTCGACTTAACTTTGTAGTGTAGATCAGGCCCAAAAGAGCTCAATCTGTTTAGTTTAACAAAGAGACATAGGAGTGATTTGATTAGTCTGTAAATTTCAGAAATTTGAAAATAGAAGGTATTTCACTCTATCAGATAAAGGCATAACAAGATCCAATGCCTGAAAGTTGAAATTAAACACATTCAGACTAGAAATAAAGTGCAAATTTTTAATAGGGTAATTGAACCATTGGAACAGTTTACCAGAGCTTATGGCAGATTCTCCATCTCTGGACTCTTTTTAAATAAAGATTGGCTGTCTTTCTTAAAAAAAAAAGAAAAGAAAAGAAAGAAAAGAAATGCTATAGTTCAGCTATTGGATTTGAAGTGGGGATTAATTCAGGGAAGTTTTATGCAGGAAATCAGATTAGATGATCTCAATGGTCCCTTCTGGCCTTAATATTTATGAAATAAACTCCCAAAGGTTACCTTGTGTACACAAAACACAAAGGCTTGGAACGATCACAAATATACTTAATTTAGAGAAATGTGAAATTGAATAAGACTTCTAACACAGTAATGCCAGTAGCTTTCATGCCATGACTTGGTATCTTTGAACATTCCAAAGATTAATTCCACTAGAAACTGAGTGGTAAGGTGAAAATGAGACTCAAATATGTAAAAAGATGTGTGTTGTACAACTGAGTGTACATTCTTGATTTTAAATTGTGTATAGAATATTTGCTTACATTGTTTTACTCTTAATGCCTTTTTCTCCTGAGAATTAACAGTTTGATTCTTCGATGGTAAGTCTGTACTAAACGTTTTAAAAATAGTGAATTCTTTCCCCACCTTGATGTGACTCAAATGAATCAAAAAGCTTTAGTGAAAATAGAAGTCCTGCTTCCCGATAAGTGCTGATAGGATTATGGTTGGACTGGTCTCACTAACTGTCCAAGTCATGGAGCCATGATGATATGAAGGGTATGTCTACACTGCAAAAGCTGTGCACAGGCTACCCGAGCTAGCCGGAATCCAGCCAGTGTGGGTAGCAATAGTAATGAAAGACAATGCAGCGCAGACTTTAGCCTGGGTAATACAATCCCAGCACGGACCCAGCGTACATACTTGGCTCTGAGGCTGTGCTGTGGTTACCTGTGCTAGCTGGATTCAAGCTAGCTCACGTAAACTAGCCTTTGCACAGCTTTTTGCTGTGTAGACATACCCTTAGAGCAAGTTGAGCTATCTTTGGTGCACCCCCTCATTGGTCCTGGTGGCTTACCAACACCCCCTGGTTGGTCCTGGTGGCTTACCAACCTGACTGGTTCCAGACACTATTAAGGCCTCTTTCAGAGCGGCCAGCACTACATCATTCACTTTAATCACAAAAGGGAACAGGCCAGAATTGAGGCCCCAAAACAAGGAGAAGTACCTAGCATGAAACAAAGTTACACTGATTTGGAGTACCCTTTAGTGTGCCTGAATTTATGGTGGGTCAAAGACAAACACTGGTATTTGGGCAAAGCTTCATTTTTCCTACAAACTAACATTTGATCTGGAAGCCAGAGAGAAAAGAAATGCAACCCACACAATACAATTTTTGTTGTGACTCCATGTATAAAATGGTAATGCTACTGGGCACTACTGTAATCAGACATCCAGAGTATTCTGTAGGTAAAGGTTTTATTAAAGAATTCTCTACAATGAAGGACTGTTTCACTCTGCAGCTAATAATTACATTATTGCATAGAATCAATAAAAATGGGATTATCACCCTGAAAGCTATAAGAACCCAAGTCTACAATCTTAGCAATAAATCAAAATGGTTTGGGAGTTGTTTGTGCAAGGGGAAGAGAAGCCTTTTTTTGACTAAGCCTCAATTTCTTATGTTACCCCAAGCATATTGTTACTTCAGCTGTAGAGTTGTTTTATGGACCATTAAATGAAACTGGATTCCAATACTGTCTTAACAAGCAAGAAAAAAAAAGTAACAAGGAGGTGAATTTTAAGGAGGTAGACTAAGCAGACTGAATGCAACACTGTCCCTGGCAGCAAGGGTTATTCCATTCTGTGCCAAACTAAATAGCCAAGAGGATACAGGATGACGTCCTGGCTCCGTTGGAGTCCATCGCAGAACTCCCTTTGAGTTCAATGGAGGCAGGATTTCACCCACAGCTCTTTTAGCAATGCAGCTTTATTTCAGCTGGTCACCAATACCAGGCCAGTGGTTTGTTTTTCACCCTCTGAAAATAGTTCCACTTTGTTTGGCTTTCTGTGGGGCTGTGTTCTATAAGCGATGTTATGGCCAGCTTTGTCAGAAACACTGCATTATTTAAAAACCTCCTCCTGAGAGTGGAGTTCTCAGTTATCATGTTGCGAAGATATTGTACATCTAGCAACCGGTACATACTACAATATTGAACTGTGTTAATGAGATATTTATCTGCTATGTTCTCTGGCTTTTTCAGAAAAAAATTACCGTGGCAGTCTTCTGTTTCTCAAAGATAATTAAAGCTTGGTGTTGTGGGGGAAAAAAGTATCACAAATCTAAACATGGAGAATGCTGCTGAGCTGTGCTTAATGAAGCCTCTTAGGATCAGCTGGGCTGCTAGCAAACACTTCATTTCCTGTGGCTTGCTTTCTTTAGGAGCAGAGCAGAGCTCCAATGGCTCTCGCAACAATTATCACCCACTTGTTCTGCAGGTTTCAAGTTTTTTGCATTAGTCAGGTTGAGAAATTCATGGTATTAATCATGACTGAAGTTGTTATTTATCACCTGCTGGGTGAGAAATAATAATTTTGGCACTTGTGGGGCAGTGGGCCAGAAGTACCAAATTAAGTAAAACATCTAAACACTAGCAAGGATCATTTCTCTGATTAATGAATTGTTACCAAAAAAAAAAAAAAAAAAAAAGTGCTGCTCATTATCTGGTCTTACAATAAATGCAGGAGTTGGAAGTGAAGAATACTAGCGTGCTTAGTCTTACTTCGCTATGTAGATCATGCTTTGCTACTCACTCTTCTGTCTCTTCCCATTTTGTAAACATGTAATCTTTGAGTCTCATAATAAGTGCATAATATTGGACTTGCACCCCAACAGCACCTTATGTTTTTTAAAAGTAAAAGTTTTGGGGGTGATCATGCAATAATTGGCATACCTTGAAAGAAATGTTTACTTAACTATTTGGGTTTGCCTGTAGCAGAAAGTTTGACACTTGAAATATACATGTATGGTTAAAGCAGCAACCCCCCCCTAATGAGGATACAGTTTTTGTTTTTGACAGACTGTCAACTCGTATTTCAGTATGACTTTGTCTGGAAATCAATTTCCACATGTAGGGTTCAGGAGACGTGCCAGGGCAAGTTGGTGTCTACGTTTCCTCTGTCGTCCAAGGTGGCACAAGGATGTTCTGCTTCCTTCATAGCAGAATGCCAGGCTTGCCTGTCATGGTCATGGATACAGTTATACTAATATAAAAATGCTTACAAGGTTCGGGAACAGAATAAGTTATACTGGTATAAGGCACCTTTATAATGGTATAACTGCAACCACATTAGGGCTTTTACCAATATAACTAAGTTGGTTTATCTTAAAAAAAAAAAAAAAAAAAAAAAAAAAAAGGCACCACTGACAGACAATTATACCAGTAAATCTGAAGTGTAGACCAGCCATTTGGTTCTGATGTTAGAATAGTATCTGTATCTACTCCAGTAATTCTAAACCCACATGCCATGGTGGCATAACACAACCTGTCTCAGTAACTGGACCTGCCTGAACGAGGCCAATTTGAGGGGTTGGTCAGTCAGCACTTTCCCTGTAAACTCTATTGTCAAGGGATTTATCAATCAAATGTAAAAACTGACACCAAGCTGAAATTTTGATTCAACAGGGTCTGACCCAAGGAGAGGGGTGTCTGAGGGCTAAATTCAGGTTGAATTCTTTGTCCGTTATAGGTTGGGAAGAGGAAAAATAGAACTTACAGTGTTTTTAGAGGCTCTCCCTGGCTTCCAATAACTCAAATTCATTGGCTTATAACATGTCATGTTGCAGGCTCTTTGTATATAGAATGTCAAGTACTCTTATCTATTGCTGCAAATTTAGCACATTGTAATAGACAAGCTATTAATGCTGGAAAAGTGCCTACTGTTCACGCACAATAACTGCTAACTACTTCTAGCCAGCATTAAGATTAGTGTATCTTCCAATCTACTATGTATGGAGGTTGACTTGAAATCATGAGTGCAGTTACATGCTATTTTGGAGAGATGGGAGTGGAGAAGCAGAAACGAGAGGATTTACAATGAACTGGTCAAGGAGAAGAAACAGCCAATGCCATTGCAAGTGAAAGGAGCATCCATCTACCTAAATGGGCTGTCATCAGAACTGGTTGTGAGGAAGGTGGGCAAAGTGGATGAGCTTGCCTTGCTGCAGACAATATGGGGGGAGGCAGTGGTATAATCTCCTCATTACTCAGCTTCCAACAGGTACTGGAAAATAACTGTCCCGAATCCAGGTAATCCAACCAAATTCTGACATGGCCTGGTCTCCAGAGCTGCCTGTTTCTATGGCCCTTCCTCTGCTGACTTCACATCCTCTCTCTATGCGACTTCATCTAATTGTACAATTCAACTACCCCTTCTTACACCAATGACACATGATCAGCATTCTGACCAGTCCCCCTCTATCTAATCCTGCTTCTCAAGCTGTCTGACATCTCCTCATGGATGTCTCGCTGCCAACTTCAACCTCTCCTGCCAAGAAAGAGCACCAATCTTTCCTTTTAAACCATCTCTGGTCATTCCCCCTTGCTCCCCATCACTGTTGACAGCAACACCATTATTCCTGACACTCAAGCCCTTAACAAAATGATTTATCTCTGTTTCCTCAGTCTCTCACCCTGCACTTCCAGACTGTCCAAACCTTGCCACTCTTTCCTCCACAATGTTTATAAGATCTGTCCTTTCTTTTTTGTCCATACAGTCTAAAGTCTCACCCAGCTCCTAGTCTTCTGCCTTGATTATTGTAACCTCTTTCCTAATATCCAGAATGCCTCTGGACTCCATCAATTGGTCAGCTTCTCACACAAACATGTCTGCATTTTCTTCTATGCCACCCCTTAGTCAAGAACTGTCTTAGCTGAACTGATCTGTAAGGCTTTTTCCTCTTTCAACTCTCTGAAGATCCACCTCTGTTACAGCACTTTTAAAAAACCAGTCAGTGACCACAGGTTGGTGGCCAGCTGGAGAGAGCTGGTACTTGATCTGTTTATTTACATTTCATGTAGTTTTGACTTTACCTCTTCCCCCACTTTCGTATGTCACTTGCTTTCTTAGGTTGTAATATTTTGCGGGGAAGGGGACTGGTTGTATAATGTCTTGCAGCATTAGGCCTCCATCCTGAGCAGGGTCTCTGAGCCAGCGTGCAAAGGCATACATTGTTATGCTCAAACATGCTTCTGTCAAACAACTTCCTCCAAAATTGCTTTTTGTTGCAGAAGCTGCTGCTGTTCGCACGGAAATGACTTTGTGGCAGGATTGAATAGCTCCTGCAACACTGGTTCCTAAGGATGCTATTTTGTTTGGCTTCCTGTGGGTCTCCAGGACCCTACCTGAGGCCCTCCTCCCTCCAGACTGCCTTTTGTAATTCCAGTCCACTTTTGCCCTGGTGGCATGTTCTGCCCAGGGCCAGCCATTCATCCTATAACTGGAAAAAGCAGGGGAGGTGAGACCTGTGCCATCTTCATGGAAGATACATGTATCAGGGCCTGCTTCTGCAGTCCTGCCACCTTCACAGTGCCACATGACTGCAATGTTTCAAACCTCTATGGCTAAAGGAAGCAGGTTACCACGCTGTGTGTGCAAAGGACTACTTTGCAGTCTGATGTCTACCTCTCTTAAAGTAAGAGATTTAACTCTAATCTCCAGTTACTGCAGTAACTAGGCAGAAAGGGCCAAATTCATTTAGGCAGGCCACTATGCTGGGGTTTTGTTTGTTTGAGAAAATTACATAGGAAAGCAGAATTGCGCAGAATTATGAATGATGCAAAATCATTTGGAAAATGCAGGTTTTTCCTCTTCATTTGCATTTTCTCATTTAGTTACCTTATATAGTATAATAAATACAATGAGCATAAATTGTTTACTTATGGGCAGACTCAGAAAAGCTGCATAGGGCAAGAAGTACATTTTTTTCATACAGTTGATGACATGTAAAATGTTCAAAATACTTAGAGAAAGGACAATGCATAGTGGTAAGGATAGATTTGAAGCTTCATTAGCCCTATATTTTCAGTGCACTCTCCAAATCACTCTAGTGAAGTCGAGCTTTGTGTTGAACTAAAGTTAATTGTAATCATTTGGCTATGACACTATAGTAATTTTAAAATATAAATAACTTACACTGAAATTAGTGATTTTCATCTAACAATCTTGAAGTACTTAACACACACAAAACGTAGGCATGTGCTGTCAGTAAGTGGTGACATTATATATGTTTAACAGAGGTGCAAACTGAGGCATTAAATAAGTTGTCACAGGTCAGAGTGAGTCAGTGGCAGAATCTAGAATAGATGTTTGGGAGTCTTGTTTCCCAGTTCCTTGATCGGATCACTACACCGCATCTTTTAATAATATTTTAACAACAGAAGCCCACTGCAAATAACCCTTTAAAGCTATTCTCTGAATGTATTTTATAGTAGAAATAAATTCAGTATTTCAGGAGCTAGACAAAGAACCCATCTTGTTCCTGGCTGCGAGGATGGTACAACTTTTACAAATAGTAATGACAAATATTGTGTTGGCCTCTGCTTATTTCCAAAAAAAGCAGGTCATTTATAAAGTCTCTCCCCACCCCCCACCTTGCCTGGAGTCACCCAGGAGACAGCAGCACTGTCCTTTGCTTTCCATCTTTAAAATATATTCATTCTAGTTTTCAAATTGCTGTTTTGTAGTGCTAAATCTCTACCCACACTAATTTCTACAGGTCAGAATATGACCCTGATTTGAACAAAATCTGGAGTCAAATATTCACACCAGAATGCTTTTGCCTTGCTGCATGTCAGAAGCCATCTTGCTGCAAATGCTTCACACACCTTGGAGTGCGGCTTGTGGAACTGATGAGGTGAAGAGCACTGCACAGCAGCCCTGTGCTGGTAATCACAGGACTGAAGAAACACATACATCATCTGCCACACAGGTTGGCATTTCAAGTAAAAACCTTCACATTGTGTAAGATGTTGGACAAATGATGGCCATATGCATGTTTGTCTCTGTGCAGATGGCTCTGCGTTCTCAGCCAGGAAAAAGCTGAGCTAGGCTTTTTTTTGCAGACAGTTTAATATTAGTGACACACTTTATGTCCTCTGCAAAAACAATAATGGAGGATAAGGTGACATACATTATTTGCAAATCGTTTGACATATGCAGGGCATTGTCCTTGCAATAATCACCATCAGTCTGTCAGTTTAAGATATGAACCGTGCCATTGCCATTTTATATCATTGTGTTAAACTTTCACATGTTGTAATTTTACAGATTTGTTCTTCGGAGGACCACTGCAACACAAATCAAATTGTATTATGTTTAGTCAGATGCTGTATGGTGTGCGTTGCTAAGATTTAAAAAAAAAAAAAAAAACGCAAGCAAATGGTACTCAGGAGCAGTCTGCTCTTTAATCGCTGGGAGATTTGTCAGAGGCGACCATACCATTATTCAACTTTTTTGTTCATTCTTCAGTATAAAATAAATTATTTAAATTCATGTTAACCTTCGTTACTAGGCTTATATGAAAAAGTGCACATTGGGAGGTACCATACTGACAGATCAATTTAAACACATCTAACTAGGTACTTATGTGGCCTTCATCACTGTAATATCCAAGCACAAAAATATCTAATTACTTTCACAAATATACTGTGAGAAAATAACCTTATAAAAGTATCCTTCAAGCCTCCTGTAGTTATTTTACAGTAAGATATTAGCTAATCTTTTTACAGCAGTGCCGAAAGTTTCTGAGATGATTAAATCTTTTTGTCCCTATTTCCAGTGTAAATTAATTCCCGTAATACATTTTAGATTTTTTTTTTAAGCTGGTTGGTTATTTTAAAACAGTGTTTTTCAGTAGAACTGTAGCTTAGCAAGAGATTTCCAGACTGAAAATATTCTAAATCAATGACAGGTCACCTACATTAACTATTTGAAAAAC
The DNA here is from genome assembly GCF_965152235.1 of Eretmochelys imbricata. Classification (NCBI taxonomy): domain Eukaryota; kingdom Metazoa; phylum Chordata; order Testudines; family Cheloniidae; genus Eretmochelys; species Eretmochelys imbricata. Next base: position 43,595,694 of record NC_135582.1, read on the forward strand.
ACATTGAGATGTAAATGAGTCTTAATTGGTGAGACGAGCTAGTTAGAAATTCTGTATTACATGTTCTGGAATAGCACATTTCAATGACTTTTTACTATATTTTGATATAGAAGCCTGATTTATTTTCCTTGAGGAAAGTTACCACATTCAGTTGTCAGCAGAACAGAATCTCTTCTCTTCCACAGAGTCCTTAAACCTGAAGGATTTATTACACTTACACCCTTGAAAAGAACATATCTTTTTCTTTGAAAGCAGCCATGATCGCTATACCATTTTATATCTATTCTGATAAGTGCAGGCGCTAAAGTAGATAAACTCCTTGCATACCAATTAAAGACACACGCACATGGTAGAGGCTGTATACTATCAGAAATGCTCAGTATAATATTCTTATTCACACAGTAGATATATCTAAGAAATTTGACTTTTATTATTCTCAGCTTTACACCTCTGACATTTCTAAAAACACAGAGGAAATTAATGAGTACTTAACCAAGATCCCAGTGCCTAGCCTTGCTCCAGTGCTCATGAATTATGGAAAACAACATTTCGACTGATGACGTAGAGCAGGCTCCCTGGGCCATGAGAGGCATAAGGTTGAATTCTATAAATTAGTGTGGAAAAAATATTGGTCTCCACGTTCACTGAAACCTTAGACAACTCCCTCTCTTCTTGGCCTCCAAGCAGGTTTGGGGGCATGATCACTATTGTATGCAAAAACGATAAGGACCCTGCAGAGTGTGCCTCAGTAAAGGCTGTTTCTTTCATCAGCAAGGATGTAGAAGTCTTATTCCAAATGTTAGCAACCTGGATAGCAGAATTTCTCCCTTTACTGGCCTGTGGGCTATGATCAGTAGAATTTATACAGATTTGCCAGGGATCTAATAGCAGAAGTTATTCAATACAATTCACTCTGCTAACATAAGTAACACTTCGATTGTTATCCTATCCCTAGATGGTTCAAAGGGCTTTGCTCATGCTGAATGGTGGTTCCTCACTGACCTGGAGCAGAGGCGTTTGTACTCACATGTCTTATGTAGACAAGTTACATGTATCAGGCCCCATCATCCCAGATCCCTCTCAATGGTTTTGAATCGAAGGGCAGTAGCCTGAAATGACACTAGGGCAGGCTGCCTTGGATTTTCCTTATTTTATCTTCCAGTGGCACCTTCAGCCCAAATAATTTGCTCCAGCATCTGTTTTACTAGTCCAAAGCCAGGGATGTTACTCACTGGATTGGATTAGATGTGGCTGATGCTACTTTTTGCCAGTAACCCAATAATATTCCTTTTCATGGGTTCAGTATAATACTTTTGCAGAATTTTCTGTACTGAAAATAAAATAGAGGTTCTTCTTTTGGCTCTTAGCCTGAAGCATTTAGAAGCCGTTAAAGAAAAAAATGTTCTTTTCTCCTGGTCTTCCACATCAGTTAAATATCTGAGGGGAGGGGGAGTATTTTCCAGGCATAAATGACACTGGAAATCTTCTTAGTTATACATAGATTTTAAGGTTTTTGGGGAAGGGACCATCTCTTGGTTATGGGTTTGTGCAGAGCTGAGCATAATGAGGTTACAGCCTTTAAGCACTACCACAATATACATTAAAATAATTATTTTCTTGGATAAACACCATCCAGATAAACCTTCTCCCTTCATTAATTGCCCTTTCCAAGTTTCCTCTAGTCCTTAACACAGTTAAATTTCTTTAGACAATTGCAGCATGGCATATTAACATGGATTTGGGCAGGAACAGATACAAAATTAGAGTCAATCTCCTTTATCAGACAAACTCCTAACTTCACCCTTTAATAATCAACAGTTCAGTTAGGTCTGTTAGCTGGCTGGTGCAGGAATGTCCCTCAAGAGCACTGGATCTCTCTGGAACAATCACAAATCCCAGAGATCTCATTTGAATAAAATCTTTTTCTTCCATGGTCTGCTCTACAATACTTAACCCATTTACTCAATGAATAATCATTGGATGGCTAAGAGGTGCCAACATTCCTACAACACCTTCCATTTTCTTCTTCCTTTTTAAATAATCCATTGTTTCCCCTGGAAATTTTTTAATTTCTGTATGAAGACTGGAACCTTCATGTTCTTACTAAATTTATCCAATTTCTTGATAATATTCCTTTGATCAATAAAGAAAAGCCTATAATTAGATAGAAATGCCATTATTTCAGTGTTTTCAAGGACTTTTTACAGGACAGTACCATTTTTATGATGTGGTGCTTGTCAGATTTTGAACAAATAATATTTAATATGTTTGCAACTTATCTGAAATCTATGCAATGCTTTAAAAGCTCAGCACATTCTACATAAAAGATACAGACAACTGGGAGTTGAATATTAAAATTTTTGCTCAGCTTCACTTAAAGTTTTGGGGAAAAGTCTGGAAACATACTTCTATGCACTCATTGCTCTGTACCTCAGTTTCCCATCTGTAAAATGGGGATAAATAGGGTCTTCTATGATTCTTCTATGATAAAAAAAGGCTTCCTCTCTCTCCCCCTGTCTTGTCTGTTCAGATTGCATGCTCCTGAGAGCAGGGGACTGCAGTTTGGACAGCGTCTAGGACAAGGAGGGCCCCAGTCTCAGTTGAAGTCACTAGGTATTCCTATAAATAATAATAGAGTAAAAATAATTGAGAGCTGGCGTTGTCTCTGTTAACAAGGGGCTCATGTGAGCCCTGCAAGACCCTGACAGTACATCAGTAACAGTTTCCATTTAAAATCTTAGCACAGAGCTTTGTACAGCATTAGCTGTAAACTAGTTTTTTCCCCTAATGGAAACGCCTTCAAGGTATATTTTTTTCCTGTATTGCAGATCCTGAACACATAAACAACTTCACTGTGCACCGCGGTTGAGTCAATGTTTGTCGAGTAGAGCCGCCCTCAGCAAGGAACTACACACACCAGTACATCAATTCAAAATATGTGCAAGAGCTGAAGCTATTTAAAGCACTAATCTGTAATTAATACAAATAAGCAAAGCAGTCTTTCTCATCAGTGATAATAATGATACCCTAGAGTTTTTTTTAAATCCATCTTTTTGTCAAGTGAAGCACCAGAAAATTTGCCTACCACATTCAGAGCCTTCTTAGAAGACCCACTGGTTAGGTAATTCACGGTGTGCTAACAGAATTTTAACAGGCAGAGGTAGTGCTGTTACACTCTGTATAAGCAATTTACTAACTAGTCTCTCCAAATTAGTCTCTCCTTTACTGCTGCTGTTATATTTTTATTGTATCTGGGAATTCTTAAGAATAGGACAATATTCCATTGGAAAAAAGCCTTAAGAACCCACCCCGTCCACAGGGAAGTCAACGAGAGTTGACTGAAGTGGCTGGAGGATCAGGTCTTCACACTTCCAGTCCCAAGCAGCAACGTACTTGACGAAGAGCTCTGTGTAGCTCAAAAGTGTCTCTCTCTCTCTCTCACCAATAGAAGCTGGTTGAATGAAAGATATTACCTCGCCCACTTTGTCTCTCTAATATCCTGGGACCAACACAGCTACAACAACAGTGAATCTTCCTACTATTAGACAGTCACCATGAAGGCTTTTTAAATAACAGAATGTCAGTCACGTGTAGGCACAGCTACTTCAGTGACTTCCTGATTGCAAACATATCCAAGATTTTGCAATACAAGTAATACCTTGAATAGGCTAAAAGTGAGCAGAGCTGTTTCTATAACTTTCCAGTCCGAGTAGTACTATATGCCCATGGCCCTCCAGGAGATCTCTGCCACCTCTGCACAAATTAAATTGTCTACACTCAATAGTTAACAGTGCTGCAGTCCTACCACTGTGGATCAGATCATCCCTTGTTGTGTTAAAAACAATGGGGAAGAGATATGAAAGTAGTCAGAAAAATCAGCATGCTCCCTTCTGAGTAAAAGAGACAGGGACTGCAGCTTTCAAACCCTGAACCTGAGGATATGCAGATATAACAAGGCTCCAGTTCTGCTCTGCACCCTGACCCACCTTATCTTTCTCCTTCTTAGAGAAATGTGCTGCTTTGGGTTCCTAATCCTGCGCCCATTCCTTCTCTCATGGGGTGAGAAGTAGGAAGAAGGTACAGAAGGGGACTTAGTTCTGCAAAATATTTTTGGAGGTGCCTCTCACTCACAGTGCAGTATCTGCCCAATTGATTAGCAGAGCAGCAGTGAAAGTTAAACTTCATGCTGAAAAGTAATTATTGTTGCTGTGCAATAGTTTGTTGATGAGGCTTTAGAATAATCATTGTACCCCAGCAGCTGCAGGGCATTGTGTTCTGGCTTGTAAAATTACATTTTATAGTGTTTGTGCACACCATAAGAAACAATCATAAATAATAATAGTAATTAAACATTAAATCAGGTGAAATTCAGACTTGTTTGCCTTTGATAAGAATGCTGTTAATCCAGTGAAGAAGAAAGTGAGCCATTAATGTGGGAATAAAACACCAATGAAATCTATAGCTTGCATAGAAAATATCTCTATTTTTTCATAATACACCAGGGACTGAGTCAGCAACTAATACTGGAAAGCTGATCAGCTGTTAAGTTTTTTTCATTAAAACGTTGATTAATGTGGAGTGTTCTTGTGAGCAATGAACCCTAAGCATTGCTATGATTCTCCCCAAAATAAGAGAGGTGAAGCAGGCAATTTTCAAAGGGTTCTTGGTCTCAGGGCACCAATATCATTTTATGTTTCGATACAGGGTCAATATTAAAACAGAAAGCATGGGGTTGCACTAAAACCCCTGCTGGGCTGTGTGGAGAAGCTGCATGTAGGAACTTTAATTTGTCCAGAGTAGGTAAGTTTCTGCTGCCTCATATGGTGTTCTCATTCCAGCTGTCTTTATATCAAAGATATTCTGTTCATAGACAGTAATCTATTGATGCCAGGAAGCGAAGGCTGTATGATAGATTGCCATTGGCAAACTGATCTGTCCAGGGGTTATCACTGGCTCTAATTAAAGAAAGACATGGGCTACTGAGTCAGGGTCCCTTCCACTGGTGACAATAGGGCAGCAGTCACCGAAATCGCTGCAAAGGAGAATGGATTAATTTGACTGATTGCATGATGTCTGAATTAATGGTCAGGAAATGAGCCATTATTGTATCCTTACTGGTAGGCTGCTTCATAATGCTTTTGGTGTGCGGTCTGCTTCTCACTTCAACTTGTTTAGAAACACAAGGGACTGATATACTGTTATATACAATAATATAATATAAATTAAACTCTAATGCATGAGAGATTTCCATTTATTGAGTATAAAACTGTGATCACCTATGATCCAAATGAGCTATGTACATATGTAACCTGCTGGTATCCCCATTTTTGTTTTTTTAGTTTCTGTGTTTCAAAATTTGGTGAAAGGTTTCATCATTTCACAAATAAACATTAACAACTATTGTTAAAGATAGAAATGTCATATCACATATCTAAAGTGCCTGGGCTCTGAGACTACCCGGGGCCAGATGCTGAGCTGCACTGGAGCAACGCCCAACACAGCTGCCGTGGGGTGGGCAAAGGTGACTTTATACCCTCTTGATCGTAGGACTAGATGGGGGCAGGTGAGGCCCCCAATTCAACTCAGAGCAGCCTCAGGGGCAGAGGCAATCTGGCCTCAGATCCTTTTCCTCACCCAAGCTCCCAGTGTCAGAGCATCAATTTGAGCTCTCCTTTGCCTCTAGATTTCAGCAGCTGGTTAAGCCAACTTTCCTTCTGCTTTGCATTGCAGGAGAGGCACAAAGCAGCCAGACCACAGTGGAGCAACTGGCCAATGATCTCTGGCCTGAGGAGCTACAATCTAAGCTATGCAAGGGCAGTAGCCAAGTTGATAAGACATGTTTTTCCTGGATCTATTTTTACAGGGTTGAATGTCTAATACATAAGAAAATGTTCAATACATTGAAATACAAATGCCTTGCAAGGAGCAGGCTGTTAGTCAAACAAAAGCTGCTCTAACTTTTCAAATAGCCTTATTGTTTTATTGACTATGCGGGTGGCAGAGACAAAGCAGAGCAATAAATGACATGAAACAGAGCACGCTAAAATTTGGCTTTTCAGTCTTCCTTGTGTTTCCTCCTTTCTGTGGTAGGGAAAAGCTTTATAGTCAATTTATGGTAACCTCTTTCCAAGCACTTTTGAGTATAGACAAAGGCTGCCCGGAATACAACCGCTCTATTATGTGAAGAATTTTGAGGCATTGAAATTTGTTTTCATTCTGCCCCAGAAAGAAAATGAGACCTTGTAAAAATTTTTACAAAAAAGCCCATAAGACAAACACTCCCTGCCCTGCCCATGGCCTGGGGGTTCAGGTATTCACCTAGGGTGGGGGAATCTCATGTTCAAGTCCTTTCTCGCCTGATTCAGAGCAGGGACTTGAACCTGGGTCTTCTACATTCCTGGTCAGTAAGAGCAATAAATCTGCCACTAACCATGAGTTCTGTTCTTTGTATAGCTTCAAAATGTTGTCTGAGTTTGATCATATTGAGCCAATCTGGTGGCCAATCACAATGTGGTTAGGAAGCACAGACATAATGCTAGACTCTCAAAGGGTGTGAGTGTGGTGGGCCACTGTCTCTTTTCCCTGTAAGTCAACTATTATAGAGGGAAGAAGGGTGGCAGAGCTCCTGATCCAGCATGCACTTTTCTAGTGCCTCTGTGGTGAGTTCTGAACACTTCTGTGCTCCTCAGCTCTTTACAACAAGGCCAGTGGCTTAAAGCACAATCTGGCCCTTAAAAGTACATGGAAATACATGGGGTCCATTTCACTTAAGAGTGAAGCGATGTACAAACTGCATGATCAGAAGTTGTCAAGGGAACAATAACAAATTTACACTTTTCTGTCTCCTTTGACAATGACTGACAATATTCACTTTCTTCTTGTCACCAAAAATTACACTGTGGTTTTAAAGTGATATCACATGTTATCCATCAACTGTTAAAAATGTTGTCACACTGCGCTTGGAGGATGTGAGAAATATAGCAGTTCTCAGGACTGGTGTAAGCTCCCGAAGCTAGAAGAAGCTCCACAGCTAAACGAAACACACAAGCTGGAACAAGCTTCAAAGCTAAACTACACTGTCAAGCAGGAATGAGCTTCTGAGCTACACAATGCTCCCAGTCTATATTCAATTCCTAAAACAGAATGAACTTTTCCAACTAATCTAGGCTCCCAAATTAGAATTAGGGCAGGAAAACACTTCTGATAAGAGAGACTATGCTGCTAAAATAGAGTGAGCCTGTCTGCTGAATCATTCTTTATAGTTCTTTAGCCCCACCAATAATAGATCCTGGCCTACCAACCCCCTCCACTTGTTTCAAAATGGAGTCTCACAGCTTTGTGGTAGCAATTTTTCTCAGCTCTATCAGAAGTTCATCAGTGTGTTTCTCTGAGGTAAATATATCTATCAATTGTTTCAATCATTTCAAAATAAAGGCAAGGGGAAAGGGAAAAAGCAAACTTGCAGTTGGTTTGTACTTTGTTTCTTTTCTTTAGGACTTAATAGAGAATGTAATATTGATAATGAACACCTATTTCACGCTTTCACAATCCAGTGCTCTAGGCCTTATGTTCTTTCTCAAAGACCGCTCCATTACAAATGTCAAAAAAGAAAAGTTCACAATCTCGTTGAGCTGTTGCTTTGTGGATGTGTCCTAGGCTTCTTGCTTCCTAATAATATTTCATGTTGTCCCTCTGCTGTTTAAAACATCTGGAAAGTTAGAAACAAAACTTACTTGTCACACATGAGAAGAAAGTCCCTGAATACATATATGTGCAATCCAACACACTCCAAAGAGGAGACATCACTACTCATTCAATAAAAGAAAGTTATCATTGATAACCTGTTTTCAGGGAAACAAGTCTACTCTTTTAGATTTCAAATAATAACCTTTGCAGGTGGCAGTATTAAAGCTGGTACAGAAAAAGTACACTGAGGTACTTAATCATATCAAATGTCTATATGAACAAGATAACCTATATTACACTGTTAGCAGTCATTTAAACATTTTAAACCAGTGAATTACACAGAAAAAAGATAATGTTAAAAACACAAATGTAAGTTTCACTGACTGTATGTCAGATTTGGCTTTTCTTGTTATTTGTAAGCAGAAAAAAATGTTATTTAAAAAAACTGATAATCATTCAACCATTCAAACTACACTCACTAACACTGGTATACTTGAGTCCTCCTTTGTGTTAATTAAGAAGCCCAATATTTAGGAGTTTACTTTTAAGGGACCATTATGATGATCTATTTTGACCTTCTGTGTGATATGTTTGATATTATTAACTCCTTTATAACACACTCAGCAAACTGCTTCAAGTCCATACATTTTGTTTGAGCTATACAATATACTTGACGTGGAATGTCTGTCTCAGAAATTATTTCTGTTGAAAATTCTTTTGATTATTTTTAAGTTATTGCACTGCAAAAACAAAATGAAGTTAGTGATTAGCGCCTCTTCAATGGTCTAGCCTTATTCAACAAAGCTCTTAAAGCATGTGCCTAATTCCCAGCCACTTCTATAGGACTTAAGCACCTAGTTGAAGTTAAACATATGCTTCAGTGCTTTGCTGGTTTGGGATTTACAAGTAGAAGTGGTCTTTCACTATATATATGAAGCAAATAAAAATTTGCTGGAAATTAGGCCACAATATGGTTTAATGCCTTTAAATTTTGAAAGGAAAGATTAAAAAAGCCTGAATGATTATTAAAAATGTTCTTTACCGAGTTATTTAACTTATCTGTGTCTCAATTATTCCATCTATAAAATGGAGATGGTAATACCTGTATATCAGGGGCTAAATCTAGTAATGTTGGACTAATGTTTTCAGATCAATGGTGATTTAAGAGTACAAATGATCATTGCCAAACTCTGAAATAATCAGAGCAGAGAAAGGTATTTAAGATATTACAAAGGTATTTGCATTTAAGATATAACAAACTCCATACACCAAGTGTAATAGGAAGTTTTGCATCCTGCCTCTGGCAGTTCCTGCTGCTTCAGAACAAGAGACAAAAGCCTCCCATAATTAACCTAGTCAACCGTTCAGTGCTGTACAAAGAGGGAAACAATTCCTTTGTGATCCTTGCGGATCGGTATCAATTTATGCCTTGAAATCAGTGACTACCTGCACTTAACAAGATCTTTTAAGACCAGAGTGTAACTTTTATGTCAACCTGTTTCATATTCAGTTTCATTTAAAATAGTCACTGGGTCAGTTGAGATGTCAAAGCTCTATTCTATCCTTCTACTGTATGAGAGCCTACCTAAGCATACATCTCTAAATGCCACAGGTATTCTCTATGGTGCCCTGTTTTCTGGAACTAGACACTATACATAGATTTCTTTGCCTTTGTTTTCTTACAATAAGATGATTTTATTTTCTTCTTGTCTACCAGAAAGTAGAAAGGAACAAGGCTGGAAAACCTGGCTTTAAAATGGCTACATGTTTTGGACATCACCTCAAAGATATTTACGTATTTACTTATTTAGATTTTGGTAGACCATGCTGTAGGTGCCTTTACCATGTGCTACATTATAGCCAAAAAAGTGTGTTAAAAGAACATGAAGGTTGCAAGGCCGAGCACTCAAAAGTTAGGAAATGCCACACTGAAGGATGCCTGAGCAACCTTAATTCACCCCCTAGTGTATACGTATTATGTTACACCTTTTAAGTGCATGGTCACCTCCTATTTTTTTTTCACAGGACCCCTGCCTCTTTTAGTGCACAGGATAATCTGTGCTCTGGGGTTGAATCATGGTAATGTCTCCCTGTGCTCCTATCCAATTCTCCATCTTGTTCTTTCTATGGCCCTTCTCCTGTGCTTCTAACTACCCCTCCTCCCTGCTTCTCCTTGCCCTCCAGCTCTTGCCCCTGGCACCTCCTTGCCCTCTGACTCCTGCAACCTCCTTTCCCAGTCTTCCCCCATTTCTCATCCCACCGTGTTTGAATCAGGTGTTTCCTCCTTCCCCTTCTTACTGCCTGAGCCACAGCAAGAGAGGTATTAAGAATATAGGAGGAGAGACAGTCTCCCTGCTCTCACTTCTTGTGTCCAGCACCACAACAGCCCCTGGAATTGCAGGGAAAGTCCTGATCAGTCCCTGAAGCCCTAATATGAAGTATGCTCAGTTGCTTTGTGGAATGATGGATGCACAGTCTGGTCAGCATGCTGCAGTTGTAAGGGGCTGCATCATGCTCATTGCAGATGAAATCTTTGGAGAATTTAGCTGCCAAATTCTTACAACTCTCTCCTAAGCATGTGCAAACTGAGTTATTTTTTTGAAGGCTTATAACTTAGCCAACTTTGGGTAGATTTTCACAGGGACAGAAAAAGCACATCTCTGACACCAGTCTGACCTCTCTGCCAAATTTCAAGGCCTCGCTCCAATGAATGGAGCTCCAAGAGCTTCTCAACAAAAAGGTTGGAAGAAATTTTTTAACAGGGACAAAATAAAGCATTTGTAAGTAACCTGACTTTCAGAAATAGTGGAAACATTTTAGCTGAAACTTTATAATAATTAATAAAATCAGCCTGAGGCAGACATTCAGCATGGAAAATTTCCCCTCAAATGATTAAAATTCGGCAAAGTTATAAGCAATCAAAACAAGGTCTCATAGTAGGAAATGTCAGGCAATTTTAACTAAAGGCATTGCTATCAGCTCTAAAATCAATACAGAAATAAACTATTTCTGTATTAGAAACAGCACTGAAGCATCATCATTAACTAATTAGAGGGTTCCCACCACCCATTTTTTTAAAAGTCTCCCTTCTGGTCAACTTCCTGTAAGATGTCATTTAACAAATTTGTCATTTAACAAATAAGGAAATACTTAATGAGAGACTTCCTTTGTTTTTCTAGTCTAGTGCTACTGAGAGTTCAGGGCCCCTGAAAAGAGATATTACATCTTAAGAACCAAAGCTACTAAAATTGTCTTGAGGAAATTAGAGGTGAATGTGCACATATGTTCATACACTCACACCATAGATGAGGAGTTATCATTGTGATAAATTGGGCCAGCATGGTATGAATGGCACAGGTACGTGATGAACAAATGTATCTGTGGCCCCACCACTGGAATCTTATGACATGTTCTGGAAACTGAGGCATGCTGAAAATGTCTCCAAGCAAGAGCCCAGTCTGCTATAGGGATATCTGACTTCCCTCTGACCATTTCTATACTGCTGCCTGTCCCATCTCCATTTTGTTTGTGATGTAATCATGAGCTTTCTCACTTCCTGCTTGCTAACACCCTCACTCTCAAACAGACAAAGCTGATATGTGTAGTGATGTATGGGCCAGCTCTTCCGGTGTGAGTATCAGACTCCTTATGCTAACAAGTATTCACATTAATAGACGCTCCCTCCCCAAGCATTATATGACATAAACCTGAACTTTCCAGAAAAAATAGATGAATGGGACGAGAAGCAGGGTTGAATCAAATCCTGAAATCTGATTTCGTGAATGTGGTCACAAAGGCATTTTCCCATTACTCACTCAGCTCTACTTCATACTCATTAAATGTTAAAACCAGCTTTTAACATCAGTATTCACCACCAAGGTGCTATTACAGTGAAGTGCTGCTTCACTAGTAAGCTGCTATTAGAGTATAAACATGGAGTGCGGTGGTTCCATGAAACACACCCTGCCTAGCGAAAACCTACTTTTCAGTGGAGAAACATTTAAAATATTCTTTCTGTGCTCTTGAAGAAATGTACATGTTTAAATGTTTAAATGGCCTATGTTTAAATGGCCCGTGGTTTCCTTACACCTAAAGTAGGACATCTTTATATGTCATCCCTCTGGGGCTATCAATGGCTACCAAGAAGTGAGACTTCACTTACAGCTACAGTGTTCACAGAACACCCCACTTTTCCTGCTGACAAGGGGTGCTCTGAGGCCTCTTGAGACAGAAGACCCCCACAGTCCTCATGCACACTCTGACTTTGAATGGTTGGTCTCTGTTTTGTAGCTCCTTTAGTAATGAACCTACGGGTCTGGTGCTGACCCTCCAGTCGCTCCCAGAGCCCCTTTGTGCAAGTTCTTCTCTCTACAATACCTTTGGTGCCTACGTGAAAGTAGCCTGGGACTGTTTTCCTTTATGCACCAGCAGAGGCCTTGGGGGAACATTGTGATTCACAGCTTTGTAGTCATGCACATTCCCTCCCACTTTCTTGGATGGACATTCCCCTGACTCCCTCTGCCCCTGCTCCACGTTAGCACACCTCATGTGTCCAGTGGGTAAGACCACACAAAAGATGCTGCTTATGCTGGAGGGAGGAGTAAGGATATGGAGCATCCTGGGTTTGGTGAATTTTGTTCCTGTTGTTTTCTGTGCTCTTCATGTGCTTTGCTACTAATGCGCATTGTGAAGAGATGGAATGGAAGCACCATATGATTTTTATAGCACATCCGGCCCCACTGATTTATTGCGCATCTTGGCTATTGGTTCAGAGTGGAGTCACTTGCCTGTTCCTCAAGCAGAAATACAGTACTTGGCAGTGATGAAAAGTCAGGGAGGAGTGAATAAAAAGTGAAGGCTTTGGGGAGCAAAAGGAATATTTTAATCATTACAGTGCGTGGAATCTGCATCTTTCTGAGATGGCAACTATCCCTTCTTATACCTTTTAAACAAACATTGCTATGTGTAGGAAAACTTCAGAGGCCAAGGATCAGGTGTTTGGTGTGACTCTGTTTTTTATCAGGTTTTTCATCAGTGCTGATCGAGTGAGAAAGAGGTGATGTGATCCCCTTTAGGCTACATTGTGAATCAGCTCAAAGTAGGACCCAGCTGCATCCTGGCTTCCAAATCTTTATTTACAGCCAGCACATGAGGAAACATTCTCTGGTACCTCCATTATGGCTGCAGAGATGAAACATCTGTGTTCTAACCAAGACAGCACACAGCTCATGCAAGCCCCCTTGAAACAATCTAGTTGAAGAATTACTAAGTTAGATCTTTGTAACACTAGGCTGTGTGTACTCCAGGCACTATTCCTTTCCATCTCTTCGAGCAAGGAACTACTTATTTTTTAGAATTCCTGTGTCAAGGTTGTTCCCCTTTTGACATCTCAAAACTTTTTGATTTGCCAGACACTGGTAAGGTAAATGGTGATGTGAGGCAGTTTATTTGGAAACAGGGACGAGGTGTTAATGAGAACACCATATTTTCTTATGCTCAGCAGAGCTGAGGTCCGAATTCTCAGCTGAAAGAAAAATGTCAGCCAAAACTGGAGCTGAGACCCATGTGGAGTCATTTTGCTCTAAAACTGCATAGCTCCTACTCAGATTTCAGGAGGCAAAGTTAAAGGATAGCTGTAGTCCTGAAATACCTGCAGGATGTACCAACTAACTGTGTTACTGAGACTGTAAATTAAGCTAATTGGAGGCTCAGGCCTGCAAAGTGCTGAGAGACTTCAACTCCCAGTTGAAACCAATGCGAGTTGAGTGTGTTTAGCACCTTGAAAGATTAGCCTACTAATTTGTTCCTCCTGCCTGTAGTACACTTGCTGGGAGGATCGACTTGACAAGGGTAGAGATATATGACCATTAAATTGTTTGCAGATTTGACCTATCTGTCCATAATAAAAAATAATACCTGAAGTGCTATAAGCCTGCCAAACATTTTAAAGAAATACTTGTTTAAAGATCAAATATATCATGTAATCTCATAATGTCAGATTAGGACATAAAACCACATAACATGACACAAAGCAGCACTACAAGACATATTGTGTAAGAAATTTTACAAACAGTTTCTTCTGGACCTTTCACATGTTATCAGTTTGAATAGTGAGTATGATACATTTCAAATTTCTCCTGTTGGCTGGAGACCAAATGAAGCGGCAAAAGTATTACTAGAAATACTATCTAGAAATATTAGTTTATGTTATTAACTAGAAATATATACCCAGAGATTTTTGTAAAATCAAAGAAAAACAAAAACCTCAGCAAGTCAGACCTCCCTAGTTTTCAAAATGGGTCTGATCCTAAGGAGCATCGAACCTCAAAGATTCTGGTGCAACATATCATTAAAATTGATCAACTGAATTCTTAATTCAAGCTTTGAAAATAGGTAGCCCAAAATTCAAAATAAATAATTAAAAGTAAATGTTAAAAATTTAACACACAACCAGCACAAAGGTTTAGAAAGTTCCAAATGTGTATTTTGTTGATTATTTTTCTTACACAGCACTTTTCTGTGTGTGAATAATTTTTTTAAATTCCACGTTACCTTCCTAAACAGTACGATATTTTCAGGGAGATAGATATTGTTTAGTTAGATATTTTCCATATGATCTGCTTTAAATATACAGCACTTTAAAAGAAGCTGTTATAAAAAAAACAAAAGCAAGCAAAATAAAATTAAGCTAAAAAACCAGAGCTGAGAACAAAAAAGAAAAGTAACTGAAATAAACATAGGTGATATTTAGTATAATGATAATAAGGAAAAAAATCTTTAACTTACCTTAAGTGCCAGCTAGTGGTAAGAAGAGAAAACAGCTAAGCAAGTAATATGTAGTGTATCAGGCTAGTGAACATCTGTCAGAACTGATTTTCCTGTGACTTTCTTTTATATTTACACTTAATCATTTTTATGGCCTTATTCAATATAAACTGAAAGTATGTAAGATGATAAATGTCATTTGTAAGATTTCTGTGAATTGAAAATTAGCCAGATAGGAGTCTATCGAGGGCTTCTTCTGTAGCATCAAGTAACTGCCACTGCCATAAGCAGAATAATAGACCGAGTGGATCAATGATGTGATCAGTTATGGCAATTACTTTGCCCCCCTTCACTTTTGGCAGCATAAAAAGGAGCAAAACAAAGCTCCATTAGGAGGGTGTGAAGAGAAAAGGTGGCTACACGGGATGCCCTATTCCATGGAGCCACCCTACTCCCTCTACATAGGGAACACATGGCCAAAGGTCTGCATGGAAAAAAATGAGTGACGTTAAGCAGTAGCATCCCAGCAGGACTGTGAAATAAGTAGGGTAAGTCTAGTAGAAAGTTCATGTTCCTTTGAGTAGCATTAACTCCGTCTTTGTTCTGCCATTCCATTGGGGCGGCGATCAGAGTGCGGCAGTGGAGTGGCAGCCATTGATAACGCAGCCCTTGGCCTCGACACCCTGCCATGGCGTTGGGGAAGGACGCTGGAGGAGAGTGAAGAGGAAGAGTCGTGATTGGGATCTATGGAGCACAGAGCTCCCCAGGTGCCCATTCACTGCTTAATTTTTTGTTTTGTTTTGTTTCACTGCTACAGATCGTGGAAACTAGCAGCTGGGATTTGAGGGGAAATGTGCAGGTGCTCTGCTGGAGTCACTGAATTTTGTATTAATTTGTTCTCCTCTGTGGGCTTTTGCACAGGGCCGTGGCCTGTACATAGGTGAACAGCGCAAACCTACATATCTTATGCTCAAGTCCAGTAGCCAAGCAGCAGGCCATCCCTGCTACTCTCTTCCATTCCCACAGCAAGGCTAGCTATGGAAGTGTCTGCTGCACTACGAGGGGGCTGAGAATTCTATACCTGAACGATTAGCTCACAGCTAAACATAAGCACAGTCGTGTGTCTTAGACTTTACTTTCATTCCAGCATCAAGCCCTTGTATAAACAAATTGCTTTAGGCTACAGTCAACCTTCTCTTACACAGTACAGCTGATCTGGGTGCAGGATGGCAGCAATCAGCTCTGTGACAACCCTTCTGCACTCAGGTGTTAGGAGGCAGGGAGATCTCTTGAGATGGATGCTACAAATTCTAGTGCCCCTTCTTGTGGTGGGACCATAGAGGGCTGCATTAGCCCCTGCATATGTGGGAAGAGAGGAGCCCAGATTGAGGCTTTAGGTATCATAAAGATCTGGCCTTCGAGGAGTGTTGAAAGGCTTTCAAAGGGGGTTCTGGGCAGCAGCTGTGCCCATCTCACATAGCACTGGGAAAGAGTCCTGCTCCTGTCACACAGTACACAGACTTTCTTCTAGGTTCCAGTTTCGAGCTATTATTTCAGTCCTCTTTTGCACCATTTAGATCCATTCAGTTTTTCTGGGCCAGGTGGACTTGTATTCCTTCTCCTTGGACAACAGGCTTCTAGGGAGAAATTCATTCCGCATCCTTTCTTGCTGTATTGAATGAGGCAGGCATAACTGGTATTTTAAGTATAAATACACAGGGCCCTAAGCATTGTAATGCCTAGGGCGGTAAAGCTTTTCAGGGAATGGGAGTTGGTGGTTTGGGCAATAATCAGGATCTGATTCGGATTCTCTAATTAGTGGCCCGACTGAGCCACATAACTTCAGTTGGGATCTGCACTGCGGACATCCCAGGGGGTGGATCTATCCTAGTTATTGAAAATACACAGTTATCATGGAGAAGATTGGGCAAAAAACTAAATGCTGTCCAGAAAGAACAAAAAACGTAAGTCTGGTTTCACATGGCTTCAGTCTACTGTCTCAGATATATTGAACCACATCTTGTTGACCTTACCTGCTAAGACTCCCACTGATTTCAGTGTTTAATCTGGATTTCAGTGGGGGATTTGTAAGGGTGAGGTCTGTGAAGCTTAACCAAATATTAGCAATTTCCTTTTACAGTGATTTATTTGATGTATACAGCGCCTTCCAGGATTCAGAAGACCCTGTACCATACAGTACGTACAAAGATCATTTCACTCACCACTGAAATGCAGCCACTTCAGAAATGGAAGTAGAGTACAGTGAACAAACAAGTGAAAGAACAGCCTCACTTAGTACATAACAAAGGTAGTAATGCCTCTGTCCAGCAATTGTGGATTCTGTATTGTGAGAGGGGGCCCTGACTGTTGAGTGCTAGAGTGGAAAGAAGAACTGTATGCATGGATAATGCAATACAGCAGGTCCATTCCTCCTCTCTCTCTCTCTCTCCTTGGAATTGTTACACCTACTAGAGATGACAGTGTTCTGTCCTAGCTCCACAGACAAAATTCCGGAGTAATAAGAATATCTCCCAATAGCTGAAAACATGTTGTGGCGTCCTATCTGCTTCTGTGGATGCCAACTGAGTCAGCATTACTTTACCTTAAATGTAATAACCCTTTGTTCACGCCTTTCTGTTGGTAAAAAGTGGCTGCTTCCTAACATCCCCCCTCTTAGTGGCCTTACCTGTCAAATGATGTGTATGTCAAAATATACATTATTCAACAGGTGAACCTATTGCCAGCTATGTGAGGCCTAGGGAGGGGTACACATCATATCATTCTCCCCTTCCATACATCTCCTTTTCCCGCTTTCTGCATGATTAATGCACATTTGCTTCCCCCTACATAATGCAGAGAGCAAAGGATGAATTATGCTGCTTCATTACATTACCTGGTGGCATGTCTTTCCATACCTATATACTCTAATTGCCACCTGCTTGTGCTTGTGTTTGTAAATGAAGTAGTTATAAAGAGTATACCTAGAATGATGGTATGTTCTATTACTATAACACACTAGAAACCCAAGGGCAGGCTAACGACAGCGTTTCTCATGCTAAACAGTTACAGTTCTGTGGGTTTGCATGATTTCCATGTTGCTGTAGTTCCTGTCATACAGAAATCTGATCCCTTTTTCTTGTGTTGAACTTTAAAAGCTTTTTAGCAAATCTAAGAGGTAGAAAGACGACTTTTCTGATGGAGAACAAATATAAGTGACTGAAATATGCTGAATTGCTACACTTTGACCACAGAGAGCACATGAATGCTTTCAGATTCATGGGAAAGTCTAAGTGATAATTCTCCACCTATAATTACTACTAACTAGAAGAGCCAATACTGGCATCACCATATGACTCAAGCTTTGTGACTAAAAATTACTATTTTCTTCAGATATATAACATTGTTGTTTGGAAACAGAGAGGAATAATAGATGCTGTTAAAAGAAAAAAAAAATCAAAGCACTCCTGTCTGGATGGACATTTACTGAATTAATAATATCTTCAATGTATGGAGCACCAAAGTGCTTTTATTATCTACCGTGTGTGTGTGTGTGAGAGAGAGAGAGAGAGAGAAGTGCTACACACACGTATAGTGCCCACTGGGAATCAGGCTCTGAGTGTACAGCATCAAAATGCTTAAACAGTACACAGCAACACTATACAACAATTTAAAAGTGGAGAGTGGTGAATACTAGGTACAGTGGACAAAATGTAGTTAACCAAAGTTGTATTTGGTCAAAACACTAGAACTATCAGTCCTAGTCTCAAGAAAATGCCATGGGATCTTTGACCAGAATAGTAAGAAATCCAGTATCTTTCTACCTCGTAAAGCAGCCAGATGCATATGTAGAAATAAAGTCAATTAAACAAAAGTCGAGAGCAATTTTAAAATCAACATATTGCTTGAAAGAAGCTCACCATGTGGTTGTGGAATATGGAGCAGTAGACTGACGTATGAAGCAGATGCAACCATCAGAACCAAAGAAACAGGCTCCAAAAGAGATTTTTCTGTAAGGTCAGAAAGGAGAGTGTTGTAATGGCAACTCATTTCCTCAGAAAAAATGGGCTACCAGGAGCACATCAGACCTATCCTCTGCTATCTGCACTGGCTTCCCATAGAATATTGAAGCAAGTTCAAGGTCTTGGCTCTTATCTTCAAGGCACTCAGTGGCCTTGGTCCAGGATATCAGAAAGATGACCTACAGCTCAGGGATGAGCAATGTGGCTGACAGTTCTGCTTCTCAGGAACAAAGGAACTTTGTACCATAAGAAAAAAGCTCATCTATGCTGGAGACAGGGCTTTCCTGAGGGCTAGTCAAGACTGTGGAATAAACTCTCACAGGAAGTAACTACCACCTCAAATCTGATTACCTTCCACTCTTGAGTGCAAGGTACACTTCTTTGCCATGCATTCTCTAACACAAATCCAGAGCAGCATGTACGTTAAACAAAACCCTAACAAAACAAAACAATACACTGCACACAATTCTCCCCCCCCAGAAGAGGATCAGAAAAAGAACAAGCCACATTCAACAGATGTTAATCATGCCACTAAGTGCCCTACTGGAAGGTGCTCAGACAGTACTATGTACCAATCATACAGCATGAATAACAAATAATTATTAGCAAACTTTGTTTGCTAACTCTCAGATTTGATCTACATGGCTACATGAGAACTAAATATGATTCAAGTAACATGGTGGAATAACAAATGGAAGAATCCTTATGCATATTCTCTTCACTACACATGCCAATTTTATCTCACTGCTGTTACTCTAAAAAGATGGTTTAAAATGTTCATTAAAATGAAAAAAGATTTTTGTGCAACATCTGTGTATTTGTATGTCAGGATGAGTTTAGGGTTTGCAAACACAGCTCACTGCAATGGCCATTCCTGTCAACACAAAGTAGAAAATGTCGATGACATTTGGTTTTTGTGACAGATGGAAAATATTGTTCTGGGTTTTGAAGAAACCATTAACAGAATATTCCTCTTCCTTCTACAGAATTTCCCAGCATGATTCACCATTATGGTCATCCAGTCTTGGGGCTTGTCTTCACTCGGGGCTATATCAGTGCCACTGCAATTGATGCAGCGGACATCGATTTAGCGGGCTCTGGTGAAGACACGATAAGTCAACGGGAAAGCATCTCCCATTGACATAGTGCAATGTAGACACCGGGTTAAGTTGATATAAGTTATGTCGAAGTAAGTTACATAACTTATGTAACTTAACTAGAGTAACTTAGATCGACTTACATTGCGAGTGTAGACAAGGCCTTGAAGAAGAAGGATCGGAGACACTGAACTATCTCTTCAGTATCAGATTCATACTAGTTACTGTACGAACCTGAATATTTGGAAATCTAACTTCAACATGAAAACAGACTAGTTCACATTTATCACTATGAAAAAAGTTTTTCTTACTCATGTTGGTGCACTAGATTAGTGCTGTAGTGTTTGTGTTGCAAACAGTGCTGGGGAATATTTAAATTCAAACAAACTGTGTTCGCTGATCTTTTTTTCTATTCATGAAAGCATTTGCAATATGTTTTAAAACCTTAGTTTTCATTAATGTGTGGGCCTAGATTACCTGACGGCGAGCCTTTTATAGTATCAATTTGTTTTAAGTTGTCATTCATCATCAATACCACACTCTTCTTCAGTAGTTCCGGCTTTGCTGAATACACAGTAGCAGTACTGCAAAAGAAGCAGTAGTATCAGCAGTATTATAACTCCAGCTCTCCTGTGGTTAATGTTCTAGGACCTTCAGAGACAACAGTAATAAGACCAGTGGCTGTAGCATCACATCTGTCTTTTGCGATTTTTGCTTTGGTTGAGATTGAAATATAGTTTTGGACCATACCAATCGCTCAGGACTAGGGGATAGCCCTGCTGACATGGTACATAGATTGGAAAACTGCAGTGAAAAATGGCTTTGGTGGCTCGTGAATGATGTAAGGAGATATACCCCTGCCCATGCCTAGACAAGGTATGTAGTGCTAGAAAGCTGTAGTATGTAGTCACCAATAGATGGGTTCTTCCAGAAAGACCAAACACCAGGAAACCTTCATTGAACATCCAATTTCCTGGATAACTTTCCAAAGCCAAAACATTAATTATTTGCTTTAACTGTGTTGTGGATAATGCTATTATTTAGGATCCCTGGGATCTGAGGTCATGATCCTTTTTTTTTCCTTTGGCCCCTTCTTAAATTATCTACATGAAGTAAGTTAATTTAGTATAAAGAATTAATTTTACTGGAACCATTAAGAAGTGCACTCACTGTATTGTAACTGACCTTGTTACTGTAATATTCTTCCTATTATAAAGAATAGGGTCCCCAGTGTACTGGGGCCTGTTTAAACACATACAAAGACATGATTCCTGCCCAAAGATCTGACAATTTAAGAAAAACTACCTCCAAAGGTTGGAGAGAGAGATATAATAAAATAAGCATGTACATGTTTGAAAATATTTTCTCCTCACCCCATGCCACCTAATGTTTCACTGCATTGCTTCTAAGCGTCCGATTTATTCACCAGATTTGCTAGGGTGGACCATTGTGCATGTGTAGGGCCTAAGATTGTAGGGACTTTGGAGCAGAAACTATTTGATCTGAAAATTACCTACTATATTTCTGGGTGTTGCATTACTAATAATTAACAAGCTAAAATGCTCTAAATTTATTCTGTCAATAAAGTCTCACCAGGTTGAATTTTGACCCACTTGACTCTCCAAAAGTATCACTTTTTGATTGTGTAGAACTGCCTCTCTCTCCTGTTCTCTCTCTGAATTGTCATGAAAAAATCAATTCCTTGGTGCTGACTTGTTCATTGCCAGCAATAGATGTTGCGATGGGGAAATCTGACTACAAATACAAAATGATAGAATTCAAAACACTGCTTCTAAATAATACGAAATACCCAGAAGAGGCAATGAACATTATTTTCCAATATATTTTAGGGATTTGAAAAACATATGCACTAGCTCACTGGATGTAAGCTGCAGATGTGTAAGTGTGTAGGAGATTTGGAAGATCAACAAAAGAAAGGAGAACAAATTAATAATCCTCTCCTTCAGCAAATTAAACTTCACTCTGCTAAATTAGTTGACCTTCAAAGTTTGCCCTAAGGGAATGATGTAAGATTGGAGGGTTTATCAGAAGAAACAAAGAAGAAAGCTAGCTGAAGAATGGGAGATGGCTAGTGGAGTAGATAGATGCTGAGATGTTTGTTTAGCCACCTTTAATGAAAACTTGTTGAAACTGAGGACTAAAGGCAGCTCTGCATATAGGTAGATCATTGTGGTGTCCTTTTATTTATTGTAAGGGATTTAATTTCCTGGATAAGGACTGAGTACTGAAATATGTGGAGAACGGAAATTCATCACAACTCAGTACAAACTGTGCTGCATCAGCATGGAGGAGCAGAAATGGAAAGGGTCTGTGACTCCAGGAAAACAGAGCCTTTCAGAGAGAAAGGTCCAAGTTCAGGCAGAGGTGAACTGGACTGTTTTACATGCTTAAAAAAACTTGAGTCTTGAGCTGATGTCAAACCCAGCCCCAACACCTGAACTGAGAACTATTCTAAACATCTGTGTACTGTAAATAACTCGGCTCATATAGAAATTCAGTTTATTTTTTTTCACTAATTATCTGTTGGTATGTATCAGATTTCTGTTACATAAAACTCTTAGAAGTTTGACTAACAGGCTAAAAGAGGAAGCCCCTAAAGCAATTGGAAAAGACCAGTAACTATCTTTCTCAAACCTTCACTAAACCCAAAGAATTACATCTAAATTAGACAGTGATTTGTCAAATGATGAACTCTCTTCACCTCTCCAACACTTGGGGTCTTGCATTTCCTAATAGAAGGGATTTAATTGTGCAGCGCATAGATTCTCATCTGATAAATAGGTCAGATACAGTACTCCCCGTGTAAACTGTGATCTAGCCTGTATGTTCCCATTAATAGTATTCTCCCTTCCTGAATTTTTTTTCTCTACCTGCTGATTTTCCTAGCCACATGTATCTGTGCAAGTCTGGGTGTGTAAAATTAAAGTGTCTCACAACTCTGAAAATTATTGATAGTTTATGGAAGAGTGTGATGCCTGCTTTTCTTTACCTCACCTATATAAAAAAGGAAAGATGTAGGTAATGCCTTCTTAATAACAGCATTAACTTCACTAGCCACAGTAATCAGATTATTGGCAAGAGTGATTCTTGCAAGAAAGTGACCTGGCTAATATCTGAAAACACTCACAGGTCTGTTGCATTGATGGAGAGCAGGAAGCGTAACCTTTGACCAGAGAAGTAGTAACAATGTTGGCTTTTCGGAAGGCAAAACCTAAAGGGATTAGCACTGAGTATCGGTCACAAAGTGGACTGTGTTTAGGGGTACCTATAAATCTCTGTGCAGCATTTCCTGAAATGTTCTGTGTGATTTGAAACAAATGTGGAAGATCTCTGTATTTAAACTTTTGGATTACAGCAAATTTAGCTCAGAGGCTTAGTGTCTCTCCACAGAAGGAGTCTCTGCAGCATTCTGTTCTGACTTCTAGGATCCATGCTCCTAAGTATCTGTTCCTACGTGCTGTAAAGTGAATTATAATGGTTATTGTTAAGCTGGAAGGTGTTAATGGTTTCCATCAGACAGGTATTTGAGTTATAAACAATCAGACCAGGTAAAAGCTGACTGGTATATTACGCACCCTCCTTTCCAGCTAAATCTATCTAGTGAAAGACAAGATAAGCTATAGCAGTGGGGGCTGAAGGAGTTCCTAATTGCTAACAGAGGGGCTAGGAATTCTTCTGACAAGCTGTGGGGAGGGGTCGGGAAGAGGTGAAATAGAGCCAGTGGACAGGATAGACTCAGTCATGAGCATGGCCCTGAGAGGAAGAAGAGAGACAGAGCTCTTTGGGACACAGAACTGAGTGGAACTACATACTTGGAAATTGTGAGCAAGGAAACTGCCTGCTGTTTGTCGCTCCTGTGTTTAGGGAAACAGAACATTGCATACTTTGTAAATAAACAGGATTACACCAAAGAATATACCTGATTCGTATAATCCATTTCTCCTCCTAATGGCAACAATGCTGAAAGGCCCAAAATATTCAGTTACTGGCTGGCCAACGGGACAACATTATGCAAACAGCCAACTTTAGTTTTGCTCTTTCTGATGATACAGCTGAGTCCATTTCTTCAAGTTCAATGTCAGCACACCTAGGCAGTTTGTAATTGTTACAGATTTTAACCATGGCTCTAATTCTATGAGTGCCCAGCACACTCAGCTGTCACTGAATTCAATGGGAGTTGTGAGTGCTCAACTTTACTATATATCATTGGTACCAATTAGAAAGGTATCTTGACATCAGTGAACTCATCAAATCAGCCCCTTAACTATTAGCAAATCAGTGGTGGATCAAAATGACTTGACATTAACTTGTTAAATTTCTCTCTTTTTAAAGTTGTATTTGACAATCAGGTTGTTCTTTCCAACCTTTCCCAGAATTGGAGAGCTTAATGGACTAGTCCATTTCAATTTGTGTACTGAGTCCTTCATCGAGATACTGTAGTTAAATGCCTCTTATGAGACTTATGTTTATAATGTTGCTGAATCATCCTTTTCCATGGCAGCATTCATGTTTGACTGGGTGCTAAATGCATTGTAAATTATAGGATTATTCTATTAGGTTCTTAGGCCACCCTCCTCACTGTTGTATCTGAGCACCTTCCAGCAGTGTGTTAAGTGACATGACTGACCTCTGTCATTTGCAGTGTTGTTGTAGACCTGACCTGTGTGGAACAAAAGCTTGTCTTTTTCACCAACAGAAATTGGTCCAATAAAATATATTACTCACCCATCTTCTCTCTCAAATGACTGGCAACTGTCATGGATGGTTTATTCTACCTCTCATCCTCTTCATAGGGAGAGAATTGTGTGGGGAGGGTAGTGTTTTGTTGTATGTTTGTTAGAGAAGGCAATGGCAAAGAAGCACACCTTGCACTTAGAGCAGAAGGTGGTAAGTTTGCCATAGTCCTTCATTCCCGTGGGAGTTCATTCTAGTGTCTCACACCAGTCCCTTAGAAAGCTCTGTCTCCCACAAAGATGAACTTTACTCTGATTGAATGATCAAAGCTGATAGAATCCCCTTTTTCTGTATGCAAATTATTTGAACACTTGTCACTGATCAATTTTCTGGCATACATAATAAAAAGAGACTTTCCATGAGGGCTAAAAAAAAACACTTCTACGCTCCTTAATATATATTAATGCAACACTTGTTCCTCATGAACATTCCTGCCAGGTGAATACATTCATCCCAAATGATTGACTGCAATGGGTTGTGACTAGTAGTCAAGCCAATTGGTGAATGTACTCTTTCTTTTTTTTTCTTTATTTGCCTGGCTCTACACTCTACATAGAGCATAAGCTAACCCTTCAAATTTCTATCTCCAGTAGCAGGAAATGCTGATACTGTTGGCTGCAGAGCCATAATGTTCTAGTGCTACGGTACTTAGCCTCCAATGGCTGAAGAGCCACTTTGTTATCAAATGAGGTTGCAGGAAACAAAACATAATTGCAGAACAATGTTCTGACACTATTACTCTGTGGTTTCAAGGCTTCTGTCCCACTCCTGGCTGTCAGCAGAAAGAAGGTGTTCTGCTCAATCGTTCTCTCATTCCCACCCCCACTTTTCCTGGCTACTTGGTGCATCCTTGTGTATTGCCAGTCCATTTGCACGAACATTTCTTGTGCAGCATCATGTGGCATCAGGCACTATGCGAGGCCACTCCCGTCAATAACAAGGCAAAATCTGACAAGGTTCCCGCACTGGCCTCCAGGAGCCAATGAGGAAGAAGGGGCAATCTGCAGTGCCAAGCCAGATGGGGCTGAGAAGTAGGGTGCTTCAGATAATGCTATCAATCCTGCAGATGCAATGGGGCCCCAGGCCATGGGAATTCCACCAGTTTTAGTGTGATGTTTGTTAATCATGCTCCGGCAGTGGGTGCAGTATTTCTGACTCTTGTGATTTTTTTTTTTAATTGTGAGTCTCACAATATTTGATGTCTTGATTTAAAGCCTCAACTCCTGGAATCCTGTGATTTCATAAGAACTTCTATTTTCATATACTTAAAATTAAGTTTCTGGTCCTCATGGTTGCAGAGAAAATCTTGAAAATGTGATTTGAGCACACCCTGAAGATGTAGGAAGCAATAAGCAAATAAAAGGACCCCCAAATATATTATTTAGCTTTAAAATAATAGCATTTTTTTAAAAGCTCATAATTTTTGAGCTCTTGGGTTTGGCAATACTGGTGCTCAGAAGTATGAGCTGCGTCTTGCTACCTAAGACCTCTGGGCAGGGGGAGGGGGAGGGGGTAGGGAAGAACAGACAGATGGACAGACTTGAGTTCCATGAGAAATCAGTAGGTTGCCCAGTTTGCACCAGCTTGGGTAAATCAGTTTGCACCTATTTAACAGGAAACCTCCATTCACGCCCCAGGATTCTCCACTACCATACTTGCACCAGTACTTGTCATATTTTCCTCTGCACCTGCTCTGGAACTCAACCTTTCTAGATGTCATGGCATAGGAGTTTCCATCCATGCACAGCTGTTCTCTGCCCATCTTTCACAACTCCCCTTCCCCTGAGTCCAGGTAGCCTCTCTTGTGTTGTTTGATTTGTCTCTATCTCCCTATAGCTGCAATGTGTTATCCACCTCCCACGTCTGTGTTATCTGTCTCCCCATACTCCTCCATTTTGTTTCCCTGTCACTCCAACAGCATAAATAAAACCAACAGCACTCCCCAGCTCTGCAGCATTTTGTGCTGGTGTTTGAGTGCTGGAGTCAGATCAATTTTACTGGCTGCTAGCATGCCTCTTGGAGACCTAGAGCACAATACAGCAGCTGCAGGGGGAGGGGAAAGATAGCACAAAGAGCCCTGGGAGGAGGCAGGCTGAGGGAAGCAACACAGTGGGTGGGAGAGAGTTGTGGGTAAATTCAAGCCCTGGTTCAGAAAGCAAGCAGGACACATGGCACCACGCTGTGGTCTTAGAGCATGGTGCTGCACCCCACCCCATGACTTCGATGCTAACACTACATTGCAGTAGCGGCAAGGTGATATGTTGTTGGAGGTGGCATCCTTTGGGTTAGACTTCTGCCTGTCTGTGACTGATGCTTAAGTGGATTTCAGGAGTTTCCAATAAGACTAGAGAGACAACCAGTGGCAAACCCAATCTGAACACCCCGATATCTGAGGTGACTGAAATCCAGGTTGCAGCTTGGTTCTATCTGTGGTCCTGGTCACCTCTTCACCTTAATAACACTGTTTTCCAAATCTGTGGGAGTGGATTGCTGAGTGCACAGTGGCAGCTTCTTTTACCCACAGACATGAGATCTAACTCAATACTTTGAAAAAGGATTTGGGACGCCTGGAAAATAAAAGGCACCATTTCCAAGACAACAATTTTTTAATTAGTACCTGCACCATACTCAATTAAAAGAGCTATGGCTGGGCAGTGACTTATTAAAAGGACAACATGACTTTAGTAATATATGAAAGTGCCAATACAAATAATTGTTTCTAATCACGATTTTAATTCCCCATTACCTATGATTATAGGACCACCATGAATCTGCTCTATTTTAAAACTCTTCTAATGAAGCCTAGATATTATGATGATGGGCATCTTAGATAACTGGTAAGAGAGAGCTCTTCAGTTTTAAATACTATAATTTTGTTTTGTTGTTAAGGGTGTAATAAGCTAGGACTCCAGCAGCAGGAAAAGTACATTAAATAAATATTTTAGAAAGAAGTACAGCAGACTGCTAAGTGATCTAGTACAATACCCTATCTCTCATAGTGGCCAATATTAGATGCTTCATTGGCATAAAAACTCTTAATGCAGCTAACTATTCAATACATCACTGGAGGAAACTTTTCCCCATCCCCAGCTAGTAATCATTTTATCCAGTGAGTCGTTAAAACTGATGTCCCTTATTATTGTATCTTAGCAAATGTAAGTACAGATGTTGTTATTCATTTACCACTGTAGCCTTTTTACCTCCCCACTCCTCCCAAGATCCAGCCCCGAAACCTGCAAACTCTAATGTGTGAGTAACTGTATACACCAAAACCTTCCCATTGAACTCATCTCAATAAAGATATAGCAGAACAAGAAAATGTTCAGCAAAAGGAAAGGACAAGGAGTATGAAACAGGGAGTCAGATGCTATTTATTTATTTATCTTCCCATAACAAAAGAATACAGAAGTACACACAATTAAAAGGCAATATCATTAACATGGATAAGAGCAAATACATTTTTGTGCAATATATAATTAAGCTGTTGAAGTTGCTGATGCAGGAGGCATATAACAAAGACATTGATTCTGCTAATGTTTATGTATTATTCCATTCTCTCATTCTAGCCAGATAGTATCATTTGTGAGGGTGCTAGAGTCTTGTTCACTAAAAGTACCATGATCAGTTATTCATTTAGGCCTCCATCCAGCAAAGCACTCAAACATGTGCTTAACTTCAATGAGACGATTCATGAGCTTAAAGTTAGGCATAGACTGAAGTGCTTTGCTGGAATAGGACCAGCAAACCAAATATTTCTCACCTTACTCTCCTGAGTAGTCCCGCTGAATTCAAAGAGACTATGAGTCTGAGAAAGGTAAGCAGGATATGCTCCTACATGGCAATGACTTTCAGTCACAACTTGTCTGGACTACATTGTACCCAGGATGTAGAAATAAGGTTTCCTATTTAAAAAATACACACACACACACACACACACACAAACAAATAAAGAAAAAAGAAAAAGAAAAAGAAAAAGAAAAAGGAAAGCAAGGACGGCATAGGAATTCCTATAGAAATATAGCTCCACATTTGGCTGTTTCTGAGATGAGTAAACAGTATCGAAAAGTCTAGGCGATGTCAGTAGATATAACTTTTTTCATTATAAAAGAACAATAGGGTAGTTATTTCTAAGGAAAATCCAGTAATCTTTTAGAAAACATCTTTAGAACAGCCACATTACAAAAATGTAAAAAATTATTCTTGAACTCAAGCTACCTTCTGCATTTATTGCAGATGCAGATTATAGAGTTTACATTTATATTTTTCTATCATATCTAATAGTTTGATTGGGATTGTCAATGCATTTTTTCAGTCACAATAATAGAAAAAGGCTTTTTTCTCTATCAAATCCCATTATGTTACATTCTGCTGGGACATGATAAATAATAGCTAGAATTTCCTACTCAGCACTCTGATAGTATGGTCGTCTGTCTTCAGTTCAAAGCAAGAGGCAACCGTGTTTCTTATCTTTAGTATTTCTACAGTGAAGGAGGAGTACCTTTTCACTATGGAAGAAGATGGGATGATTTCCAGAGACAGAGAGGAGGTAATAGTAAAACCTACCAATAGGTTTTAGGTAAAAACCTAAATAGGTAAAACCTACCAACTTAACTTCATAATAGAACTGTTGCTATTCCCCCTCACACCTTCCCCCCATTGTAATCTTAGGATGGAGCCTACAGTCCTTACAGAAGCAAATTACTCTTTGCAGCTGTATTAATGCAGGATTGTGTCAATCTGTTGTATGTGGAGACATTATTAAATGGGATCTTTCACATGATACATTGTAACAGCTGTCCAGGGACCTTGTACAAAGGCATTAAGAAAGAGATTTTTGACACAACACAGAGCTGCTACAAAGCACCATGGCCATCTGTAATATTGAGACTTTGTCAAATGGATATTTTAACATGAACAGTTGTATTATATATAGATATATATGAACATGTTTACAATGGGAATGGGATCCCAATCACAGAAAAAAGTTATAGCCCACTTTGACTGGAAGTATATGTATTGGGCCAAATCCATCCCTGGTGTAACCCTAAAAGTGAACATAGTTACTCTAGGACTGCTTTTGGTTTATTTTTTTCATCATTTTACCAATATTTTAAATAGCTATTTTCTTCAGAAAACACATTCTGATAAAGAGACCAGCGATGAGCTGTCTATAGCAGTATGGAGACTTTCATGAACAGATCGTTGACTAAACACCTTGTAATGGCTTTAACAGAGCCATACTGACTGGTCCAGCCAACCCTTAGGAAGGAGTTAGTTGCAATGTCAATATTAATGTAAAGTAAAAATGTTATCTTATTTAAAACACTGTACACATAATGTAGATTAAAATCTGCAGCCCAATTATATTTAAGTATAAAAAATCCTGCCCCAAATTCCGCTTTTGTTCGTATTTTGTTATTATTTATTTTGGTTGCTCATTCATGGAGGGCCAAATTAAGTTAATGGAAAATTTGTCACCAAAAGTGTACTTTCTGATGATGTAATATCAGAATCATCACATCATCCCAACATAATTTTTGGGATGCTTCAGAGACTTTGCGAGCTACTTGCGGGATATGCACCTTACTCCTGGGTTGAATGACAACAAAAGTGAATGAAACTGAGACAAGGGAAGCCTTAGCATGCACCCACACAACAGGAGAGAGGGGGAAGCTTAAGAAAAAGAAATCCAAATAAAAATCATGGGACTGAGATGCATCCTAACCATCACCACTATCCCACTCTGTCTTTATATTGCATCTTTCTCCCTCTCTCATCTCCTGGTTATCTGTTTCATTTGGAAGGTCTTTGAAGAGCGGGTCTTGTCTTCCTACATGCTTGCAGATAACCCTGTTCTTGACTTAACCCAAGCGTGCTGTGCAAATTTTGAAAATAAGTTTGATCAATGAAATTTGTTTGACACTGAGTTTTATATAAAGAGTCAGTGTATTCTGTTAGTAGGCTTCACAAATAATTTTTAAAAAATGATTCACAGTCAATGCATCTAAAGTATTTGGATTACAATATAGCATATACATGGTAGCTGTTGATATACCGGGAAAGATCTGAAGAAAGGTAAAATTGTCAAGTTTCAAGAAGTTTATGCTTAGTAGGCAGCTGCCTTGCTTCCGGATGTGATCTCATCAGACGTCATTAGTTAAGCAAGTATGGGTCTGCTTAGTGCTTGGCTGGGAGAGCGCCATGGAAAGCTGGGTGGTGGAAATGCAGTCAGGAGCAGTATTCCCCTTTTATCAGTGCTGAACCATGAGGCTAGACTGTGCCATTGAGACTCTCCCTCCCTGAGCAGCTCCCCCATAGTACGCATACCCTAAGCT
Organism: Eretmochelys imbricata; assembly: GCF_965152235.1. NCBI lineage: Eukaryota > Metazoa > Chordata > Testudines > Cheloniidae > Eretmochelys > Eretmochelys imbricata. The sequence goes on from NC_135582.1 coordinate 43,626,351, forward strand.
AATTTATAGCACTGATATGAATGGATAAACATTTGTGTGTGTGTGTGTGTGTGTTCCATCTCAGATGTGGCTGCATTCCAGTAGAGGATGAATTGATGCTTGTTTGCAATATATAAGTGTAAGGTGATTTTTTATTATAAGGAAAATGAAGATCCCAGAGCACAGTATTTGAATGATTAGAGACATAGCTAGGAATCCCAAGACATTAGTACGTTTTCAGATGGTACCGGGAAAGCATGGAATTGTTGAAGCACAGACAAGTACAACCTCAGAAATAGCCTATGGCTACTATGGAGAGCTAAAAAGGAACAGAAAGGAATCCTATTGTACTTAATAGCAACACTTCCATTGATTTAAATGGGACCAAGATTCCACCTGGTCATTTTAAAAGGATGTAGGTTTGTGTGGTGAGTAGGAAGATAGGAGTTCAGAGAGATGGACAGAGCATGGGAAGGATAAATCCATGGACTGGGAAGGCAATAGTTAGGAAGCCAAAGAAGTCTTTTGACCAGGGATGTGTTGTATAGGAGGAAGGCTGTGATGTATGGGGGAGATGATGCTTTCCTGTTTCTCAGGGGTGAGATTTAATTCACTGGTGTCTTTGAGGTGCTCAGATAATGCAGTAAGGAGTGCAATAGAAATACCTACAAAGAAATCAAATAAATGTGTTCTTATTATTTCTTGGTAAGGAAACTACTGCCACAGAGAAGAAGTTTTGTCTGGTGGTTACAGCAGGGTACACAGACCCTGATTCAGCATAGCAATTAAGATATCAGCTAGTAGATATATGTGCAAGATGCATCCCATCCCAATGCACCACATATCCTCAGCCCTCCCTACTTATCAATCTATTTTGGACCAATGAGGGAGTGAATTCCAGAGCCAAAGACCCCTCACAGTCAATGCTGTATCTGCCACCCTCTCTCTTGTGATAATTAAATAACCATGGCACTTTTGCAAGACCTGCTGACCTTCACCGTAGAAAGATGCTCAGGAAGAGAGGTGATGCCCTAGGCCATCTGGGGCTTCATATGTCAAATCAAGACCTTCAGCTTCTCCTAGCCCTGGTCTACACTAGGACTTTAGGTCGAATTTAGCAGCGTTAAATCGATGTAAACCTGCACCAGTCCACACAATGAAGCCTTTTATTTCGACTTAAAGGGCTCTTAAAATCGATTTCCTTACTCCACCCCTGACAAGTGGATTAGTGCTTAAGTCGACCTTGCCGGCTCGAATTTGGGGTACTGTGGACACAATTCAATGGTATTGGCCTCCGGGAGCTATCCCAGAGTGCTCCATTGTGACCGCTCTGGACAGCACTCTCAACTCAGATGCACTGGCCAGGTAGACAGGAAAAGAACTGCGAACTTTTAAATCTCATTTCCTGTTTGGCCAGCATGGCAAGCTGGCCAAACAGGAAATCTGATCGCTGTTTGGGGAGAGGAATCCGTGCTATCAGAACTCTGTTCCAGTTTTCGAAATGCCAAAACCTTTGTCAAAATCTCCCAGGGCATGAAGGACAGAGGCCATAACAGGGACCCGAAGCAGTGCCACGTGAAACTGAAGGAGCTGACGCAAGCCTACCAGAAAACCAGAGAGGCGAACGGCTGCTCCGGGTCAGAGCCCCAAACATGCCGCTTCTATGATGAGCTGCATGCCATTTTAGGGGATTCAGCCACCACTAACCCAGCCGTGTTGTTTGACTCCTTCAATGGAGATGGAGGCAATACGGAAGCAGGTTTTGGGGATGAAGAAGATGATGATGATGATGAGGTTGTAGATAGCTCACAGCAAGCAAGCGGAGAAACCGGTTTTCCCAACAGCCAGGAACTGTTTCTCACCCTGGACCTGGAGCCAGTACCCCCCTAACCCACCCAAGGCTGCCTCCTGGACCCAGCAGGCGGAGAAGGGACCTCTGGTGAGTGTACCTTTTAAAATACTATACATGGTTTAAAAGCAAGCATGTGAAAGGATTACTTTGCCCTGGCATTCGCGGTTCTCCTAGATGTACTCCTAAAGCCTTTGCAAAAGGTTTTTGGGGAGGGCAGCCTTATTGCGTCCTTCATGGTAGGACACTTTACCACTCCAGGCCAGTAACACGTACTCGGGAATCATTGTAGAACAAAGCATTGCAGTGTATGTTTGCTGGCATTCAAACAGCATCCGTTCTTTATCTCTGTGTGTTATCCTCAGGAGAGTGAGATATAATTCATGGTCACCTGGTTGAAATAGAGTGCTTTTCTTCAGGGGACACTCAGAGGAGCCCATTCCTGCTGGGCTGTTTGCCTGTGGCTGAACAGAAATGTTCCCCGCTGTTAGCCACAGGGAGGGGGGAAGGTTGAGGGGGTAGCCACGCGGTGGGGGGAGGCAAAATGCAACCTTGTAACGAAAGCACATGTGCTATGTATGTAATGTTAACAGCAAGGTTTACCCTGAAAGAGTGTAGCCACTGTTTTATAAAATGTGTCTTTTTAAATACTGCTGTCCCTTTTTTTTTCTCCACCAGCTGCATGTGTTTCAATGATCACAGGATCTTCTCCTTCCCAGAGGCTAGTGAAGCTTAGAAAGAAAAAAAAACGCACTCGCGATGAAATGTTCTCCGAGCTCATGCTGTCCTCCCACACTGACAGAGCACAGACGAATGCGTGGAGGCAAATAATGTCAGAGTGCAGGAAAGCACAAAATGACCGGGAGGAGAGGTGGCGGGCTGAAGAGAGTAAGTGGCGGGCTGAAGAGAGGGCTGAAGCTCAAATGTGGCGGCAGTGTGATGAGAGGAGGCAGGATTCAATGCTGAGGCTGCTGGAGGACCAAACCAGTATGCTCCAGTGTATGGTTGAGCTGCAGCAAAGGCAGCTGGAGCACAGACTGCCACTGCAGCCCCTCTGTAACCAACCACCCTCCTCCCCAAGTTCCATAGCCTCCACACCCAGACGCCCAAGAACGCGGTGGGGGGGCCTCCGGCCAACCAGCCACTCCACCACAGAGGATTGTCCAAAAAAAAGAAGGCTGTCATTCAATAAATTTTAAAGTTGTAAACTTTTAAAGTGCTGTGCTTAAAGTGCTGTGTGGCATTTTCCTTCCCTCCTCCACCACCCATCCTGGGCTACCTTGGTAGTCATCCCCCTATTTGTGTGATGAATGAATAAAGAATGCATGAATATGAAGCAACAATGACTTTATTGCCTCTGCAAGCGGTGATTGAAGGGAGGAGGGGCGGGTGGTTAGCTTACAGGGAAGTAGAGTGAACCCAGGGGCAGGGGGTTTCATCAAGGAGAAACAAACAGAACTTTCACACCGTAGCCTGGCCAGTCATGAAACTGGTTTTCAAAGCTTCTCTGATGCGTACCGCGCCCTCCTGTGCTCTTCTAACCGCCCTGGTGTCTGGCTGCGCATAACCAGCAGCCAGGCGATTTGCCTCAACCTCCCACCCCGCCATAAACGTCTCCCCCTTACTCTCACAGATATTGTGGGAGCACACAGCAAGCAGTAATAACAGTGGGAATATTGGTTTCGCTGAGGTCTAAGCGAGTCAGTAAACTGCGCCAGCGCGCCTTTAAACGTCCAAATGCACATTCTACCACCATTCTGCACTTGCTCAGCCTGTAGTTGAACAGCTCCTGACTACTGTCCAGGCTGCCTGTGTACGGCTTCATGAGCCATGGCATTAAGGGGTAGGCTGGGTCCCCAAGGATACATATAGGCATTTCAACATCCCCAACAGTTATTTTCTGGTCTGGGAATAAAGTCCCTTCCTGCAGCTTTTGAAACAGACCAGAGTTCCTGAAGATGCGAGCGTCATGTACCTTTCCCGGCCATCCCACGTTGATGTTGGTGAAACGTCCCTTGTGATCCACCAGAGCTTGCAGCACTATCGAAAAGTACCCCTTGCAGTTTATGTACTCAGCGGCTTGGTGCTCCGGTGCCAAGATAGGGATATGGGTTCCGTCTATGGCCCCACCACAGTTAGGGAATCCCATTGCAGCAAAGCCATCCACTATGACCTGCACATTTCCCAGGGTCACTACCCTTGATATCAGCAGATCTTTGATTGTGTGGGCTACTTGCATCACAGCAGCCCCCACAGTAGATTTGCCCACTCCAAATTGATTCCCAACTGACCGGTAGCTGTCTGGCATTGCAAGCTTCCACAGGGCTATCGCCACTCGCTTCTCAACTGTGAGGGCTGCTGTCATCTTGGTATTCATGCGCCTCAGGGCAGGGGAAAGCAAATCACAAAGTTCCATGAAAGTGCCCTTACGCATGCAAAAGTTTTGCAGCCACTGGGAATCGTCCCAGACCTGCAACACTATGCGGTCCCACCAGTCTGTGCTTGTTTCCTGAGCCCAGAATCGGCATTCCACAGCATGAACCTGCCCCATCAGCACCATGATGCATGCATTGGCAGGGCCCATGCTTTCAGAGAAATCTGTGTCCATGTCCTGATCACTTACATGACCGCGCTGACGTCGCCTCCTTGCCCGGTATCGCCTTGCCAGGTTACGGTGCTGCATATACTGCTGGATAATGCGTGTGGTGTTTAATGTGCTCCTAATTGCCAAAGTGAGCTGAGCGGCCTCCATGCTTGCCTTGATATGGCGTCCGCACAGAAAAAAGGCGCGGAACGATTGTCTGCCGTTGCTCTGATGGAGGGAGGGGTGACTGACGACACGGCTTACAAGGTTGGCTTCAGGGAGCTAAAATCAACAAAGGGGGTGTCTTTACATCAAGGAGTATTTCAGGCAGGACTTCACGGAGGGTTCCAATAAGAAATGGTGCACCTAAGTTATTGTTCTTATTGCAACAAGGAGGTTAGCCTGGCCTCTGATTGATACATGGCTAGATTTACCTCGCTGCACCTTCTCTGTGAGTGACTGCAGTGTGACCTAGAGGAATGAGTCCCCTAGACAGGGGAGGAGGCAAATGAGTACAAAACAAATCTGGTCTATTTCTTGTTTTGATCCACTCCATCTATCTTTTACATCTTTGGCTGGCAGCAGATGGTGCAGAAGGACTGCATGCCATCCACATCTCATGGCTGCTCGGCAGAAGATGGTACAGTACGACTGCTAGCCATCTTCATCTCTTGCCTGCCTGGCAGAAGATGGTACAATACGACTGCTAGCAATCCTCATCTCTTGCCTGCCAGGCAGAAGATGGTACAGTACAACTGCTAGCAATCCGTATCGTCTGCCTGCTCACCATAAGACGGTTCAATAGGACTGACTGCAGACCTGGTCAAGTCACTCTAAATTAAGTCGCTGCGCCCATGTCTGTCCAGGCGCTCCCAGCCGACGTGGCCAGGAGCACCTCGGACACGACGAGGACGGCTACCAGTCGTATTGCACCGTCTGCTGCCACAAGGCAATGGGTTGCTGTTACTGTGTAGCAAAGCCGTACCACATCTGCCAGCACCCAGGAGACATAGGGTGACGGTTACCTGAGCGGGCTCCATGCTTGCCGTGGTATGGCGTCTGCACAGGTAACTCAGGAAAAAAGGTGCGAAACGATTGTCTGCCCTTGCTTTCACGGAGGGAGGGAGGGAACGGGGGCCTGATGATATGTACCCAGAACCACCCGCGACAATGTTTTAGCCCCATCAGGCATTGGGATCTCAACCCAGAATTCCAATGGGCAGCGGAGACTGCGGGAACTGTGGGATAGCTACCCACCGTTCAACGCTTCGGAAGTCGACTCTCGCCTCGGTACTGTGAAAGCACTCCGCCGAGTTAATGCACTTAATGCACTTAGAGCATTTTCTGTGGGGACACACACACTCGAATATATAAAACCGATTTCTAAAAAACCGACTTCTATAAATTCGACCTTATTCCGTAGTGTGGACATACCCCTAGAGACCAATAGGCAGGCACTGCAGCTACAGTCCATGCAGCTGTGGGAGCACAGGAGCTGCCCTGCTAGCAGGGTACGTCACTTAATAAGTGATTCACCAAAATCAGTGATCCACCAACTTCACTCTCTCAGTGGATTTAAGGTGTAACCTTACATATAGCACATTGCAATGACTCATCTTGAGGTGATGAAGGCATGGATTACATTACAGGAGCAAGATCCATATTTGAAAGCTAGGGCTGCAACTTCCTAACTAGGTGCAGCTGGCAAAAGCATTCCACGTACCTAACATTTTTATAACTAAAACACGGTGCATCCTAGGAATGGCTCCAATGAGGAATAAAAGCACCCATCTGCAATATGTAACTGCATTACAGCACTAAGCATTGGAACATCTAGAAACATCCAAGACAGACTTTCCCATATATTTGCTGATGCACCTCAGAAGAGACTGAAAACAATGTAGGGTGGAAGGAGTGAAATGGTTTTTCTCTCCTGCTAGCTAAAGGAAGGTTTTCAAAGATTTAGAGTTGTGATTACATGCAGGGAAAAATTTGGACAGAGTTGTGAATTATTAATTAATATTGATGTGCTGTCAGTCTGTGTAGGCATTTATGGTGTATTCAAAAGTTAGAGAAAGGCAGCCACTCTCACTGGCTGTCTAGAGGGAAGGGTATTTGAACAACCATGGCAGAAATTCTGGTTTCTGACTGAGAGTGGTATTTACTTTTAGATTTTATGGCCTGCATTAAATCTCTGCACTAGCCTGTGGTTCCATGTAGTTAAATATTTACTACTAGGTAAAAAAATCTGGGTAAATGAAGAGTCTTTTCTAGCCTGAGTTGAATGGAAGAGCACTCACTAAGAAAGGGAGAGGAGGTGATTCTTTGCACATTAGTTGCAACAGTTCCATAGTAGCTCACATTTTATATAAGTGAGTCTATAGCTAGATTATTTACCAAAAGAGATGTTGCAATGCACACCATTCTTCAACATATACCACTTCTACTCAATCCGTGAACACCATCCCTACTCCCCACTCAGGTTACAAATATTCACACTGTGTCCATTGCACCATATTAACATTTTATCATTTCTGGAGATGCACATTGTATAATCATAGGCTGCAAACATAGCAATGTAGTCATGAATCAAACATACACAGGGCGGCAAAAGGGTTAATTATGGGTCTCAAACATCATAACTTTTTTCAGGAGTTGATCCTGGTGCACCTATGTTAGTGAGGCTTATCTTTATATTTACCCAGGACTATTAATTATCAGAATATTTAAAACCTTAATTTCTAGGTTTCCAAATTGTGTTTCTCTGGCTCTAAAAATGCAGATTGATTCGGTTATGGGTAAAATTACTAAGTTTTATGTTATCATATAAACCATTTATTTTCCATTATTTTAATAAGAATGCCAGTTAATAGAGAAATTTATTCTGAAGTTCTGAGTAATATGACAAAACCTATTTCCCTCTATTTTTCTTTTATTTAAGATTGTTACGGGTTAATGCCTGTATTTGATATGCAGGTTCATTCACATTTCCTCTTCAATCTCATTGAGAAGTATAAAAAAGTGGAGACTTGAAATTGTAATTCAGATTTCATTTTAAACTGCTTATCTCTGGTTGCCTTCTGATTAAACATAATTTTTTTGGAACCAAAATGTCACATTATCTTTATAACCACACTTTCAATCAAAGCAGTAAAGGTTTGAAGGTTTACTGCAAAGAGGGTTCCCCTTACTGGTGACTCAATGTACTACAAGTCTACAGCTCTAAAATCCCAACTATGTCTTCAAATCTGTAAAATGATTTAACCCAAAGCAGCTGCTGGTTATATGTCTTCTCCGGAGGACCTTTGCACAGCCTTTCTCCAAGGCTCAATACAGATGTTTATTGATGACTTGTCAAATGTTTGCTAAGTACTGGCTACTGGTTTTACAGATGTCCTGGATACAGTCTGATACTTTCAAGTCGAATGGGAGCGATCCATACACACGAGCGTGTGAGCATGTGTTATAGATGAGTGTGTATATATAATTTACACTATAAATATTAAAAATTGTTTCATTTATACACTATATAATGAAAAACATGATTCTGTGGTATGACATAAAGATTTTATTGGCACTCATCTGTGATTGTTGCATTAATCAAGAATGAGAATACCCTGAGTAAATTATGAAGGTTTTCCCAGACAAGTGTTGATAAACCCTTATCCCATTCTGCATCATTGTGTGCTCTGTATATACTGCTTCACTGCAAAGCTGCTCGAGCATTTAACCTTTCAAAAATATATTTATTTTATACTGCCTCATGGAGAATCCGTGTGAAATCCTGGCCTCACCAAAATCAGTGGGGCCAAGATTTTACCTCAATTATTCAGGGCTCAAAGGAAGAAAAAATGTAAAATTAATCCATTTGAAATATCTCTATAAATGACTTAAAATAGTTTTTTCCAAATATAAGTGATATAAGTTTAAATTCTGATATCGCAACATTTTCCATGGCTAGAAGGAAGCATTTGAAAACTAGGGTTCTCCCATTTTCAGTAGTATAAAAATTTCTACCATGGAGGGGAAAGACTGGAACCTCTGTTTGGCAGGTTGGTTTAAATAAAAATGGATAGTGTGGTCTGATCAGGGGTTTAGAATGTTAGAATTAATCCCAGGGATGTGGATTAGTGGGCAGAGAGCAGGCTACCTACTTCGAGTTGCACAACAAATGCAATTTATTATATGGCTATTATCCATACATGTACATATTTGGTGTGATTCACAGACACATACTCTCACTAGCTATCATTAAACTGAGACCCCATAGTATAGTGGGCCCCTACACTTAGAACAGTTTTACTTCTCATCCAAAACAGGACAACTCAACCAGCACAGTACCACACTTAATACCAGGCTAAGGTTCAGTTCTGAATTGCAGAGATGACATATGAGCCATTCTGGAGAAGTAGCTCACTGAGCATTCCCCTTAAAATCATGCTGTATCCCAAACTAACGTTTTCCTGAAGGTCACAAAACTAACTTTTTTCATTTTTATGGAGCTCCTCTCCTTGGTTTTGTGTGGAAGCACTAAAATACCATGAGAGGGGCTATTTTGTTGTTTGCCAAACAACTTGAACCAAGATGTACCAGAAGAATTGTTAAAATTCCCACGGGATTCCCAGACCAAGGCCTAGACTAAGCGGTGTGAATATAGATCAGAATGTTTGAATGCAGATATGAAATAAACCAAATCCAAACAACTGATGTTTCATCTTCACTAGTTATTACTGTTGTTTGTGTAGCATTTTCAGTTTAATGTTTCATGCAAGGAACTGAAACATCTAGAACTTTGTAAGTGACAGTAGCCAAAAACATATTGCACAATCTTAATATTTTTGGTTCCCAATTACTCCCTTTATCTTTGAACATGAAATGTAACCTCAGCCAAACCTGGAGAAAAATGTAATGAATCACAAACATTTTTAGAAGAGTACAAACTAATAGGAAGGTATTTACATTGCCTCTTTGAAAGGTTCTCAGCTTTTCTTCTCCATATCCCATCTTGAAATGGTGAGATGCATTGTATCATATGACCTCAAAATCTTCACAACAGAATCTTGCTCAGTTAGAGGACTCACAATTAGCTTTACTTTCAAGCTTAAAGGGTTTTACATAGCATTCTGCAGAAAAAACTAAGATCAGGGTTGTGTATAGTTGAGTTTGCTTTCGAAGTGAAGAGCATCTATGTGTCACAAAAAGGTACAGTATTAGGATTTGTCTGACCAGACTGTATGCTGTAGCCAACTTAGGTATCTGCTTTTGATAATGACTTCTTGTGCTGTTATAGTAAGCAGCTCATACTAATAGCATGTATGCACTTTTTGGCAGTGAGCCTGTTTCCTTAATTAAAGTCATTTCACTCATACAATCAATAAACACACATTTCCTTCCTAAATATATCTTGAAACTATATGTTCACTTAGATAAAGAGTAATGTGAAATTTGACCATGTTATAATATTCAATATTTGAAGATTAGTGAATTTATTTGAAAAGACCAGTTCCTCTCCTAATGGATTAATAGTTTATCACATATTTACTTAACAATTTAAAAAACAATATTTAATATACATTAGACCACATGATTCAGGAAATTCTAGGTTAGGTCTGATCCTTCTGGCCTCAAACTTAAAAAAAAAGTGGAACAGCATACTTTAAGTTTACTTAAATAGAATGTTCTGGCTATAAGTCAACTTCATAACACTGTTTGAATGTGGTTTATGTACTGAATATCTTTTTTAAAACAACGCATGATTTTCTGATGTGAATTATTTAGTTTCTCACTTGACTATGACAGATTATGGGTCTTTAACAACACAGCACAGTTCCTCTGAATTAAACTGGTTTGTTGGGTACATTTCATGGGAGGCTAGATTGTCTGTCTGCTTTCATGAGCAAAGGAGACCTAGATCTAGTAGGTTAGTCTTAGGCGGCTGAGTAGGGTGGGAAGAGTTCGCGACTGTTGGCTTGTTCCCTCTCATCCCACTTCTCATACCATGGATGCAGAGGTTCAGTGTGGTAGAGGAGGACAGCAGGTGCTCAGACACCATGGAGATTGGTGTAGTATAAAAACCTAAAACTGAATAATAACAGTTGAGCTGAGTGGGAAGGATGGCTGCTCTCTGTAGCATTATTCCTTCACCCTACAGGTATTTCTATGGGTAAAGTGACCAGGCCTTTGGTGTTTTCCCTGGACAGTTCCATTTTTCAGCTCTCCATCCTGGAAATATGGAGCTGTAAAACCTCATATATTAATGTCCTATTTTATAGTCCACAACTCCCCCACATCCCGCACTAGCAGATGGCACAGCGGCAAACTCTGGGCAGCCATGTTACATAGCCCCCGCCACACTTTCAGGAAGAGGCCACTAGTGGCAGTACCAGACTACTACCTCAGGGGACTAGTGGGTGGTGCCAGCAACACTACCAAGGCTGCAGGAATCGGGCCCAGCTAGGGCAACAGCATCAGGGCATAGGAGAAAGGCCCAGCCAGGAGTAGCAAGAAGGGGATGAGTGCAGAAAATAGGGTCCTTACTGGAGAAGGAGAGAAGCACCCCCAGCCCCCAGCTGAGAAGGGGGTGGGAAACAGGCCAGGATGGTGTGATGTATGAATGGAGCAGCTTGTATTTTAGGGTTACTCTAAAATAATTTTTGATGGGGCTTTTTATTAAAAAATTGACATTTTGATGTTTTATCAGCTTTGAAGTTGGAAAAACTCTAAATCATGTTTTTGTTTATGTTTAAATAATGAAGTATCTTATTGGTGCTGTAATTACACTATTTCCTAGCTCTCTATAAAGCATTTAGAGGTTCACCCCTCCTCCCACCAACCCTGACTGGCACTTGTCCTGTTTTTTCATTTTGATACACTGGTCATCTTATCTGTGGGACAGCAGTGCCCCAAGTAATGCTGACCCAGTTTTGTCCAGTATCTTGTTGCTCCCCTTTGGAAACCAATTTACTAACCTGAGTGGTCCCATAGAAGTCAATGAGACTACCTGGATAAATAACTGCTCACCACTGGGAATTCACACTCTGGCACTTAGTGAATAAAGCAGTTCTTGGAGTATGGGGAGGAAAGATATTTGGCAAAATAAAATTTTAAACAGTGGCTCCGACTCTGCTTTGCCATGTCCTTTCTTCCATGCGACGAAGGCTTAATGTTGGTTTTTCATTTACAATTTTTTTAGATGTACCTTAAAGTGGTTGCCCCCACTGCCATAGTGCCTCCTGGCATCAGACATTGTAATTTGCAACTTCTGTGTCTTAGCCCTATGGTCTGTCCCTTTCTGGAGTACCCAAATAAGTCCAAACAAAAAGACCACATAGCCAGCCTTCAGCCCTAGTCCAGGTTCAATAGTCCTTGCCCCATTCCTGCTTACACTGCCCTTCCTGCAAGAGGGTTGTAGGGGAACCCATGCCTGACCTCTGACCTCTCCTCTGGGTTCCAGTCCAGGGTCCTTGTGATAAGCATCTAGGGTGTGTTTCTCATCATCCTTTTCTTGTTCCCTGAGCTTCTTACTTTGCCAGCTTGCAGGCATCTGTTGTGGAGCTGTGCTCTCCAGTCCCCTCTCCCTGCAGTTTCATTTCTCCATGAAGCTTTTCCTAGCTGGTTGGGGTTTTTTTTAAACCAAGGAGCCTTCTTCAGGTGTCTCTTAGGGCTTGTCTGCACAGTGGGGTAATATGCATTAGTGGAGTGTAAATTCTAATGTGGACCAATGCATTGCACAATAACGGGCCTGCGTAGATCCTGCTTGTGCATATTAAATGTTCCCTTCACCTTTGCTGCCTCTTTCCTTCAGTGCCAATCCCAGAGTATAAGCTCCCTCCTGCAGCTCTCCTGTCTGTCCTCCCTCAATGGCCCTGAAGTCTTTCCTTTGGAAGAACCATCCAGTCTCATTCTCCGCAGCTAGGTAATTGGCTCCTCGGGCTCCCTGTTAACGCTTTATTTGCCAGTGTGGGGCACAGGCCACATCACAGTGCCTATTTAGTTTAAGTAATTTTTGTCTGTTTGTCCCAAGATTTTTCAGAACTGGTATTGCTGGTTTGTGGAAGTGGTAAATGCAAATGCAAGGGCTTATCAGAGTGTGTTCTTCATTTTACTGATTGGAGGGATGAATTTATTAGATGAGAATAGATATGGAGAATTCAGCCTGTGAAAAAATCAGTCACTCTGCAGTGGTACCCTGACAAAGAAGAAGATTGTTAAAGGCCAGGGATAACATACAAAACCCTAAGTACTATGCTGTAGATTTATTAAATTATAGGTGGAAAATACTCTATTTTAGGTTGTATGTAAGACAAGTGTCTGGATTTCTTTTGTAAATATTTTATATTTATTTGAAAATTAAAACAATCCATAGTGTATACATTTAATTTTCTTATGTCTGGAAAATGTATGGTTTATATACTTAAGCAACATTGTAAGAATACCTCAAGAGATTTTTGTATCTTAAAATCTTGCATCTAATCTAGTGTCTAGTCACCGTTTTTAATTCCCAACAACATTGCTCAGTAAAGACCTGACTTTAATTTACATTAAGGCCACTTTATACCTAGGTGGTAGTGTAAAGGGGCCTTAAGGTGTTAATCATATGTTACTCCTCACATTCTCCTCACATTTATACTACTGTAACTCAATTGACTTCAATTAAGTAGATACTGATTTACAATGGTATAAGTATGGGGAGATATTAGGACCCTAAATTTCTACAATGTTTGTTTTCATATGCAGTTTTGTCATCTGATGGTTGTCCATCTGAGTAATCCTAAACTTGAACAGCTCATTAATTTTTAAAGTGTCTTAGCCTATTCTATCTGATGTACTCAAACCCACTATATCAATGAGAGCTGCTGAGTCCACTTTTCAACTCTTCGGACGCCCCTTTCCATCTGGTCTTTCCCTTACCATATTCTTTTTGTAATGAGGAGCTATTTTAGAGCAGTCGATGCTGGCCTTTGCTTTATAATCTTGGGAGAAAGATGACTGTAACTCAGCCTGGTCTCTAGGCTGGTCATAGAGCTCTTAAGTGTACCCAAACATATGCTACATGTTTAGAACTGCCCTAGGAAGTACTGTTCTAAGTGTGATATTAAGTAAAGTGATTTCCTATGTTCAACACTACCATAATCTTCTCAAAATTGGGAGGCACCCATTCAAGGTCTACATTTTACTGAATACGCACATGAAGTTCCCATTGACAATAATAGAAATTATGAGTAGCTTCAGAGGAGAGAATAGGCCCTTCAGATTTCAGAGGACAGTTAACTTAAAAGACTTATTGCCCTTGCAATCATCTCTAGATAAAATTTTGACATCTACTAAGTGAAAAGTAAATCATGTTGTATCTGAAGAAATAGTACTTAATAATCCAAAGATGAGTTACAAAACTACTTAGTTTAATAAGTTAATTGAACGTAATGTACTGCAGAGCAATTTCTGAGTTTTCTTACCACTTTTCTTCCAGACTCCATCAGGGTATTGAATGACATACTCAGCAGTGAAACAAAGACTAGAAGCATTATATCATCAGAAAAATCTCTCATTGGCTGATCAGTCCTTTAAGTTTCTTTCAGTTTCCGAAAGCTGTCTTTCTCAAGTAAACCCTTTCCTTAGGCAGCCATCCCTGAATATTGTATAATATATTTTACTTTTCAATGAAATGTCAGTAGTACTACAGATGTGGTAGATTTAAAATACCTGCCACTTCCATCAGTTAATGAGCATAATAAAATAGTCCCTGTCTCTGTATACTACAATATCATCATTCCAACCCTCAAAAATGACTATGGCTGGTAATAAGACTGTTGTTCTCCTATGGGTAGGTGTGCACTGAGTACCCCTGTATTCACACCCTATACACTATTGTAATAATCTGCACAAAATACGCCTTGTGAGGTGTCATTTAAAAACCATAAGTCATTGATTATTAATATTCTGTTGTGATATTTGTACATAGTGGGCATTAAGAGTTATGAATACATGCTGAAATTATGACTACAGTGAGTGTCAACCTGGTATACCAGGGAGCATTGGTAAACCGGTCTGCACTAGACAAAGGAATGTGTTCTTCCCTCCTGGGAATTACTTCTAAAGTACTTCAAAAGAGAATGAGAATTTGTTTACACATCATTTAAGCAGACCCATCAAAGCTTACAAGTCGGGGAGAAGACAGCATGGCATCTACACCCAACTGGAGAGAGAACCTTGGTCTGGGTTTTACTTTTCAAAGAATACGTTGCAAAGATTTACTGATCTTTAAAGATGGGAGGTGGGAACTGACCCTCAGGTGATAAGCAACTGAATCAACTGATTATATGCAATATTATTGTATTATAAAAGTATATAGAGCGAGATCTTTTCTGAAAGCTAATGATGCATTGGTGATTAATAACATTGTGAAATGTATGTATTAACACTATACAAGGAATTATGGATACTCATTGATATTAGGCTATACAGTCTGCCCAGACAGGAGGGAATGTCACAGCTATCTACTCATCTCTGATGTAAGTTAAGTATAGTGGAATCAGAAACAATGGAAGCCCCATTTACATAGAAATTATACGAGGTAATGGGAAACCCACAGGAAGGGGAAAATAGCATGAAGTCATCCTGCCTCTTGAAACAAAGTCATTGAACTTTGGAAGATATAAGCAAAGACACAAGCCATCTTTGGCATGTATCACTAGACAGACACAAGGGAATAGAACAAGATGAGAAAGGTGAGCCCTTCATCCAAAGGGGGGTGAAGTCTCTGGAAACTGAATATAGGGGAGAAACCATCTTGAACAAAGCCTGTAACTTGCTAAATTAAGTTTTAGACGCATGCTTTCAGTTTTATTTGCTTGTAACCCTTTCTAACTTTATTCCTTTGACTTGGAATCACGTAACAATAGGACACAGGTTAATACATTTGTTTTATTTTTACTATAAACTAACTCAGTGCTGTGTTGAAACAGAAGGGTGTATTTAGCCCAGTTAAGTCAATATGCTGTGATGTGCTTTTGTGTCTTTAGAGGAACAAATGGTCCATTTTCTTTAAACTGTCCAGGAAGGGCACACAGTTCTGGCAAAGTTTGGGACTGGGCATGTTTGGGGCCACCTTGCTGCTTGTAACCAAGGCTGATGGAAGCCAGAGTGGGGCTGTAGTCAGGGCTGCTGAACTAGGGCTATCTAGCACACAGACACTCAGGGTGTGACTTACGTGCTTGTGAGCATCCCATATTGGGAGCTAGAGCAGCAAAGCATTGTGAGGCACCCAGGTTTGCAGGGCAAATGGTGCCACAACTCCTCATTGGTTTAGATTGCCCCCCTGAGTTGAACAACTGTGATAGTAGGTAAGGCCTAAGGATTGCAGAACACCATTCTTACAGTACTTCTGGTTAGATGTCCCCAAATTATGTAGTCATTTACATTTACATCAGTGACTGTCACACTGAACAATTCCAAAGCCTTTTACAGAGAGTATTGTCAGGGACTATAGTATTGTATTACTAATATTGTCAGGGACTGGATTGCCTGACTACAATCCCTCTTTAACCATTACCACCGGATACCACTTGGTAACTGATATACCTGGGATTAGAATCAGGTGGCCTAACAGAAAATGACATCTCTGATTCTAAGTGAGTGTATTATTTGTGCAGTGCCCACATTACAATCAGCACAAGATGACAAGGTATTTGTCCCAAAGCGCTTGTAACACATTAAATAGACTGTAAAAGGAAGGAGGAACAGGATGGATGGATCTGAATGGTGAAGTTCAGCAAGTCTCTTGTAGCTCCTTGATTTTTGTAAGTAAACCCCAGGAAATGTTTTGGGGTTGGCCATGGCTGACCACTCTGATAATCTGAAGGTCAGTTTAGATGAACCCTGAAAGCTGGCACTATCTATTTGTACCAGGCCCTTTGTAGTAACAACTGTTTTGCTTTCAGGTATGGCAGGGGTGATAATAGAATGAATTCCTACTACCATTACGTTTCTTCCTCTCACTAAAAATGGGAACAGTTGATTCTTCTTTGTTTGGAGAAGATTCAAAGATAAGTTCCCATTCAGTCCAGATGTAGGTAGTTAATTTTAAAAAGGGAATTTAGCCTCATCTAAAAGAGAAAGGGCCTGCAGCCATAGTAGCTTCTGCTTTGATCTTTTCAGCTCTCATAAGATAAGCAGGGTTCTGCCTGATCAGTAATTGGACAGGTGATCTTAAAAACAAAAACCAGGCATTTTAGTGAGTGGTACTGCTGCTGACTCAGGAGATGCACTCTGCCCACTGTGTTAGTACTGGATCATTGCCCACGTAAGATGAAAGTGGACATGTTTTTTGTTTTTACTGGAGGTGCTGGATTTAGGAAGAAACTAAACAAAGGCTCTGAGTTCTAATACTATGAATTTATGCCTCACCTTGCAGCCAAGGATCTCCTAGCCTTTTATGTATTAATGAATTAAACGTCACAACAAATTGGGTGAGAAAGTATTATTCCCATTCTATAGAGGGGAAAACTGAGGAACAGGTAAATTAAGTGACTTGGCGAACATCACACAGTAAATGTGCAGTGTGGTCAGGAGTTTATTCTAGATTTTTCTGAAATCCAGTCCCTCTAATCCCAAGTAATAAAACATGTTTCCGCACCAATCTACATACACTTCCTGTGCAGTTTCAGTTTAAGATGTTTCTCACTTTGCCTTCTAATCATTATTGTGTAGAGTTGCTGTTGTGAAAAGTCTACTGTATTTCCACCCAGGGGCAGCTGTGTTTCAGTGGTAGGTGTTGGGGTTACCATTGTATATAAAGTATGAAAAGCATTTTGGGGCCTCTCTTGATCAAAGGTGCTGGAAAACTGCAATGTATTTTATAATTCTCACAGAGCAGTATTTGCATCCATTCAAATTCAGATTTGTTTTTCTGTTAGTAATAAATTAGTATTACCCCATCTAGATGCTGTCTTCTCAGTCTTTGCTATCTTTAATATGAGTTTGCAGTTGTCAAAATGAATAATATGCAACATCAATTTAAATTTCACTTTTCAGTATGTTCCGCTGTAATCATTTCACTTTGTCTTGATTCTGTTGATTGCTGTTGAATTCTAGATTGCTTGAAATTCTTTGAGACTATCCTGAAAGTATCAATTATAAATTGTAGGCATTTATTAGAATTTATCCTGAGACAGAGAACTCTCACCAAGCTGGAAAATGCTTCTTTCTATATTCTGCACTTAATGCAGAAGAGGTTATGGAAACATAATCTGCCATTTGAGAAAGTATATTGTTTTAAGAATAAATATTATAAATGATTGTAGAAATTAAAAAACAAACAAACCAAAAAACCCTAAGCGAAGAGGGTGGACAGAGGCCAAGAACGGCACCCAACTTCCTTTTTGTTAGTCCACATGCTTCTTGCTTTCAGTGAGGCTCCGGTTGAAGTCAATAAAGCAAGTTGACCTGAAGAATGTGAGCCTCAAAAAGCGACACATCTCTGCCCACGCTATCTGTGTTGTGCATTTTGAAATTTAAAGACAACTTCCCCTTGAGTCTGAACTGGAACATCAAATCTCCATTTCTGGCAGTCACCAAGTTTTAATGGATATTAGGTTGTAGAGACGCTTTCTAGGAGACTTGTGATTCCTGGATGATTGTGTATGTTGTGGTGGCTGAGACTTGAACCCTTTGACAATAAAGTGTTTATTTCCCTTCTTCGCTAGCATTAAGGCCATCTTTTAAATGTTTGTCAATACTCAGACTAAACAATATTCAGCCCCTCCCCCCACACTAAACACAACTACCATACAGACACTTAGAGCAGAGATCCATACCCGGGAGTATCTGACAACAGACAGTTATAGTTTAAAAAAAAACCTTTTCAACTGCTTCATTGAGACCAATTCTGAAAAGGGGCTTAGAAAGTGGTGGCTTTATACAGATTAGCATGAGACTCAAGGTTCAAATTTGTGGTTGAATCAGGGTTAAAAAATAGATTGACCGTGAAATCTTATTGGCTGTTGTGCAATTTTGACCCAGAACCAGGGTGATCTCTGGATTTTATTTATAATATGCCTGACAAATACATTCAGGATTCTTTACATCTTATTTGCTGTTTTATAGATTATTCCTACCTACAGCAAATCTTGTACCTAAACTTCCAGCTGACTTTTGTACACCTATTAAAATAAAGTGTTAAGCAAGTATAATTTTGGTCAGATGAAAATGAAGGTGTTTTCCTATGTCTTGTTAAAAAACTAATTGCCACTTTCTAAATCTAGCTTTAACTTTATAAATTTAAATGTAAAGAGCAGATTTTCTGTTATTCAGGTTGAAGTTAGATTACATCTTCCAGTGTTGATCATTAATCCTTCCTGAAAAAAAGCTAAACTTGGAATCAAATTGTTACCAAATGTGTACTAATTTTTACTTATTCTTTTGATGAATTCCAGTCAGATGCATTCGTTCATAATGTCTTATTACTAATAGCAGGAAGCCAGATCTTTGTCCTAGATCTAGATTGTGACCAACAGTTATTTCAGAGATGGCCCCATAAAAAATAAATAGTCCAGCCCTAATTCTGAGCAGGCCTCAGCCTGGGCTCTAATATTGCAGATGCAATGTTGTACTTGCACATGCGGGCACAATTATTTGCACTTAAAGTTTACAGATGGAATCTGTAAATTAGCCTTCTAAACGCGTGCAATCACAGGATACAAATAAATTAACATGCAATTTTACACTCACCACTGATATTGTAAGTTGTTTTTGAAAATGTGTGTGTGATGGGATCCCAGAACTGTGGGATCGCTGTGACCCTTAACTCTCCAGCCTGGGCTGTCTCTCATAATGTTTTGCTAGTGACAAGCAGCATACCTCTCCGGATGCTGTGATCACTCAGTCAACAACATGCAGGGACATAGCCAGCTAAATTACATGAATTGCTCTCGAAGCCACTCATGAACTGTACTTTGGGAGACACCAAGAAATCCCCCCAGTTTTGTACCCCACAAATGTACCATCTTACATTGCTCAAAAGCTTCTCTTGAACAATGCAAGCTCATTAATTTGTTTGCCACTTCCATAAAGAATAGTGGACATGCACCAGCCTTTGTGATCTGAGCAGATTCCCCAAGCAGTTTAGACAAACTCACCGGTAAGGATAAAACATTAAAATAAGTTTATTAACTACAGAAAGATAAATTTTAAGTGATTGTAAGTGGTAGGCATATGAGATAAAGATGATTACAAAAGAAATAAAAGTAAAATCACAGTCTGATTCAAATCTCAGTCTGATAAAGTTTAGAATTTAAACTGCTTTTCTCACCCCGCCCCTCCCCCTCCCCCCCCCCCCCGAACGTTGCAGTTTTGAATAGACAGGCTGAATTCCCTTCTCAGCCTGAGACCAATCTCCCCAGTTCAAAGTTTTTGTCTTCCCAGTGTTCTTGTTGCCTTCAGAGTAGGTGGAGGAGGAGGAGAGGTCATCTCATGATATCACTGTTCCTTATTTTATATTTTCAATTCATGTCCCAGGAAAGATACTGGCCTAGACATGTCCTGGTGGGCCTTGTTGAGTCACAGCATTGAAAAAATCCTCATTGTGTGGTGTTTGCACACCTATCTCTTACAGAATTGTAAATCTCTTGTTTACAATTCCCTGCTGGTTAATGGCTCGTGATTGTCACTAAATGCCTGTTTGGGTGAGGGTCACCTCCTTTGTTGCCCCTGAAGAGCTAGCTGTGGGTGTCTCCCAGACACCCAACATACTTCAATAATAACCATATAGCATAATATCATAATTCCATATACAATGATGATACACATATATTGACGTAACAATGAGTTTCAGCATATCATATGGTATCTTACAAGGTATGCTTTGAATGAAATATCACAACCATATACAAATGACAAATATGGGCTACTTTGAGGCATGTTTACGAACCTAAAACTTTAGCAGATTTTTATCCCATTTTAACTGCCAGTTGGTACAGCATGTTAAGCCTGGGGCATACTAGCACCAGTCTTTTATGCATCATTCCTTTAGATAGTCTTTCAGAAAATGCTCATTATTCAAGAATTAGAGGCTAAGATGGGTCAGGCCTTCTGCAAAAGTCATTTTATTGCTAAGAAGAGACAGCTACCTTGGATAGAATGGGTCAAATAATAAAATGTCTGATTCAGCAATATATTTGCATATGAGTAATTCAAATTTGGCTTGCTGATACCCCTGGGGTCAAATCTGAGCATTCGTGCAAATGCTGATGAATCCAGAAAGTTTAATGAGTGAAAAAAAGTCATTTTATACTTGAACCCTTTGTGCTGAACAAAACCAGCCGTTTCATCTTGGGACCTCTTGAATCGCCCTCCTCCCCCGCGAATTAAAAAAATGTTCCACCAGTTCTGAATCCCTTGCTCCCCTTCTCTCATATGAGGATACAAGTTACATAGGGGAGAGAGAATTCCTTGCCCTACCCATCACTGGAGATCATCCTGACCGCATCTTCTGCAGGGGATACCCTCTCCTATTCTTGGTCCTATGCTCAGGTTTAGCCAGGATTGATGGACCCCTTTATCCACATTGGCTACATGCATGTTTGCAACCAACAGAAGAATATTAACACAACCTCCTGGAGTCCTGGGGACCCCATGACACTGAGAACAAGGTGAAAAAACACTCGCCACCATGGCCAATTCAGCAAGGAAGGGAAATTCCCTCCTCTCTGCTCCCATTAAAGTATTGGTCAATGCTCCCAGAAGGCCCAGAAATCTGGTCCTCTGTTGACCCTGGTGGAGGAAAAGCTGACAGCAGCAAACCCCATGGTGCCACTGGAAGCCCCATGAAGGGACAAAGTTTATAAGCCCTCCCCTGAGAATGGATGAATCAATCAGCTGTGACACAGTCAGGAAGCACAGTGTAGGCCATGCTGCATCTCCCTGGGTCTCACAAGGGCACAGCTATATAACCGGGGAAGCAGGGGAAAAGCGCCCTTTTGGGTCCCAGGTGTGTCTTCCCTATGAGCCCACATAAAGCATCCATACTGCTGAGGCCAGTAGTCTGTTGTCTCTTGTGGGGAGAAATCAGGCTGATGTGCCACTGATGTGTCTGGTTTCTATAAGAAAAACAAGACAGTTGAAAACCCAACAGAGTATTACATAGTGTTATAATAACCATATACAGTACACAGCATTCTGCACAGATATGGAAGATTGTCTGAAAACATAGTCAATACATGAATATATGATATATGTCTTTAAAAAGGTCATCCACAAGCATATTCTGGGGAAGCCCCAGCTGATGCTGACATGCAGGAACAGCTGAATTGTTTTAACATTGACAGTATATTTTTTTAGTGTTCATTTTGAAACATTTTGTCATGTATATTCTCTTTTATAAAATGATACATCACAGCTGTCAGCTGGTTTCCTAGTCTCGCTTTTATAAATATTATGTGCGCATGTCGCAGTGGTACTGTTATAATGATGTGTTTTTTGAGAGAGTGCCAATGACTGGTTTATATCTTTGGTGATTTTACAGTGTCATAAGAAACATGGCACAAATCTCTTCCCAAGGTTCAGTAGTTGCTTTAAGCCAATAATGCTGCAGGTTTTTTAATGGCTTCCTCACAGTTTGATATATGGCCTTTTAAAAATTTTGGTTTAATATGGTCAATGATCTAACAGCACTCATTAAGTTTAGGGTTGCCTTTATTATAATCTGGAAATAATTTTAATCTATCACCAACAGCCAAATATAATAAAATACGTGTAAGCCAAATAACATTACACAGAGGCTCAAACAGCTACACAGTACTGTAACATTAGCATTTGTAACACTTAATTTGTGCCAGGGCTGACCCTCGGCACCTCTAGGCTTGGCAGTTCATAGCCCCGGCACCTCTGGGCTTGCTGTGTCAGTTATAGTAAAAAAGTAAAAAAATTGCTTGAGCCCCAGCACCTCTTTCATTACAGATTAAGCACTGAACATTAGAGACATGTAAAAAGGAGATGCTGAGCTCTTTCATTGAGTGGTAACCTAATTGAGAGGAAGAGCAGTTTGCTATTAACTCGGGTTGCTGCAGGTAACCCTAAAGAGGATCTGATTCCCTTTTATATATCTTAGGGGTACCCAACAACTAGACAGTGGGTAAGAGACTTTACTTCTCCTATAGGTTCCTGGCTGTCATTCCCTGTACTGTGTCTGGAAGGGCACAACGTTTTAGCACTAAAATTGGTGATTTGACCACTGTATATCATTCCCAGATGGACTGCTTTCTTCAGGGAAAGCTGCTTTAGCATAATCAGCCACTGTGTCAGGAGGCGTCCTTGCAAAATACATAGCTGGCTATGATGTCAAATGTATTTATTTATTGTGCAATTCATAGAAAAACCTAAATATACACTATAAAAACTTTCATATGTCTGCCAGCTGTGTTATTTGAGATTAGCTAGTGGGAAACATTAGAAAGCATAGGACTGTTCACTTTTTTCCCCCCTTCACATGTGTGTCCTTCTCTTTTCCTTCTCATGTTTTTGGTTCATCTCCCTTATCCTATGACAAAGATGCTGATTTCATAATAGTTCCTTTAATACCGGTTGTGATCCAATGTATCCATTGCAATAATCCCTGGCCTACTGAACACAAAGGTAGTGTTTTTTAAATACCCATGGATTTTGAAGGCCAGTTGAGATTTTGTTTCAGAATCTTCCTTACCTGTCTCTTAGAAGCAGAAAAGCTTCTGCACAACAAGAAATGTATTTAGGGGAAATAGTTTAGCCTGCTATGTGTGACTGTATGCAATGGTCACTATGGAAAAGTTAACACTTGCTAATAGATACCATGGAGTTGTGTGGTAAGATACCATAGTATTTCCCTATAGGGAATAATGGCAGTATTGCATCTGCTGTCCCACTCTGCTATAACAATTGGTAAATATAACATTTTACAGTAATACAAATTACAATAAAATACCTCAAGTATTTTGATTTCACAATGAGTTTTATAAGTAATAAAGCTTCTCTTTAGACAAAGAACTTTCCACTATATAAAAGAAACAAGCACATTTCTAGAGGGAGAAGAAGATCAAAAACAGTAAGAGGACTCAAAAATCTTTGCCTAAAAAGAAGGGGAAAAAATCCTCAATGGCCCAGGGCTGCTGCTTTTTAATGTGACAAGCATTTAAAAGTGTAATTGATGGAGCAGCTAACGTGGCTCTTGACCAAAGTAGTTAATGTGCTTTAGCAAAGTAGCCTTCATAACATGCCAAAAGTCATACTGATACATATTCTATTAAAAAAAACCACAACCACATCATAAAACAGGGGGAATAAAGATCTTAAATCAATGTATTATTAACATATAAATATATTTAATGAGGGTAGTAAGCTGCAAGCCTTTTCCAGAGACTGAAGATGTATAAAGTTATCTCACTGTGTCAACCAATAAAATAAAATGAAGCCATTTTTAAAGACTCTCCAGTATACTTTCTTTCTAATATGAGGCTATGAAAGATACCTTGCTATAAACTAATTACTAAGTGTATTGTCTAGCATTGAGGTTTATGGTGGAAAAGAATTGCCCCTCATATTGGGGAAGGGGAAAGGGAAGAATAGATCATTTATCAAAAATTACTAATGCCTAAAGCCACAGGTCACTTTTCAACCCAAAGAATAATAGTTTCTCCTTTCAACTAAAGATCCCAGTCTAGTGTGTTTTATGATCTCTTCCAATATGTCCTTTTGCCTAAAGTGTGCTGTAGCTTCAGTTCCCCTCTGCTGAGA
Organism: Eretmochelys imbricata; assembly: GCF_965152235.1. Taxonomy (NCBI): domain Eukaryota; kingdom Metazoa; phylum Chordata; order Testudines; family Cheloniidae; genus Eretmochelys; species Eretmochelys imbricata. The sequence goes on from NC_135582.1 coordinate 43,650,524, forward strand.
CTTCTTGGGATTAACTCTAAGCCACATGTGTCTCTTGGTCAGCAGCAAAGCTTCAGCTATAGTTGCAGCAGAGGTCTTGAATAAATGAGTTTTGCAGGATGTTTGCTAGCATCTCTGAGGATGTATAAGAACCATATTCATATACTTGTAATTTGACACCATTTACTTCCTTCCCTCCCCCCAGCCAAAGAATATTGTTTCCTACAGTATTTTTGACAGCACATAATAAAGAAGAAGAATCAAGAAATGTGCACTTGTAATAGAATTATTATTGTTGTTTATTTATATTATTATGGTGCCCCTAGAGCAAACCACACTAGACCCTATACAAACATGTTGAAAGACCCAAATTGCTTGCAGAATAATTTCAACTGTTGTCAACAAATTCAGATGTCGCTAATATAGGATCATTTTTCTCTGGCCTTTTATAGAACACCAGCCCTAAACATGCTCCCATCAAATATCAGATTTACTCTATGCTGGGGCTCTACAATTTTAGGTTATGTGATTCTGTCTCAGCCAGTAGTTTGCAGGTCAGCAGTTTTACAGCAGAAGCTGTTAGCAGCTAGGAAGCTAACAGAGCAAAAGGCATTGCCCTATATAATTAGTACATTTTAAAAGGATATTGTTAACTTGAAAATCAAATTTCTAGCTGAAAATGTTGTACCTGTTGGTGTTGCTAATTAATGTAACTGAAGGAGATTAGACAACATTATTTTTTCAGTTTGTTGACTTTGTGCATTCCAGAACACACAATCATTTTCACTGTTTGTCGATAGTCAGTTGCATTTCCTGTCTCAGACACTAGTTAATACTGTTCTCATGAACACTCTTCCCCAGGCACTGCAAGATTGTTTACCAGCAAGAGTAGCAGCAAAGCTGAAACTTAAAAGGCATTAGGTAGACATGAGCTGAGAGAAGGGGTAGGCTTAAGCACAGTTGGTAGTATTGCTATCAGATTCACCCAACACGCCTTTGTAAACATCAGGAGGAAGAGAAAACCCATTTTTAAAAGCTCAGGACATGCAATTTAAAGGTCTGCCTATCAGAAAATAGGGGTTTTTTTTAACATTACTCAATGTCTGTAAATTCAAATTTGGTGTCTCTCTAAAAATATTACAGAACAGTTAAAAACATTTAAAGCCTGCACATTGTCATGTCAGGCAGTAGCACTGTTTGATGTTCCCAAGATATAATGGAGCAGGGTCTAACGCTGGGCAGGGAACAGTTTACCAGTCCCAGGAAAATTTTTGACATTTAAAAAAACAATTCCTGTCCCAAACTATGATGAAAAGTGAAATTTTCACAAACCAATTAAAACAAACAAATGGCTTGGATTAATCAGCATATTTTGTTTTGATAATTTTGAAATATTTTGTTTAGCTTTCAGCCTTTTAAATTTAATTGTTTTACTATAAATTACGTTTCTAAATGAAAGTCATTTCAAACAGAAAAATTGAACTTTTCATTTACAAAATGTTAAAGGAGTTGGGAATATATTTTGTCAAAAAATTTCTAAGTAGATCTAGATAGGTCCAACTCAAAGTTCAGATCCAGATCTAGATTCTTCTATACTTTAGAGATGTGTAGATCTGGAGCTTTGGTTCAGGTCCATCTGTAGTAGCAGATCTTTCTATTTGTGCATTTGGCTGTTAGAAATAGTCTTAGAATGTATGTTGTATTGTAGCTTTCCCTTAAGGATGTGATTTGTTTCTCTGTCTGCTCTTAAAGGTCTTTGCCGACATTGTACTAAAACCCATTCTACATAATTTTCATTCAAATTCTCCCCTAAAGTTTTAGATTATAATCCTCAAACAATTGACTCAGTGCTCTTGTGCACTTGTGCACATGACACATGATCCTTCACCACTGAAGTCAAAGAGAGTTTTGCCATTGACTTCAATAAGCCCGTGTGCTGGTAACATAAGAGTTGCTCCTGACAGCATTAATCAGTTTCCTTAAGTAATACAAGAACTCTGGGCACACCAAAATGAAAATGATCCTCAGTTTACAAAGCATGCTGCGGCAGCTCTCTATAATTACATTTACATTTATTATAGGGGCATTTGTGAAATGTCGACATTCAGCTGCTAATGAAACACATTTCTTCAGACACATTACAGAACACAGCATATCCCCACTGTTTAGTACTGTACAGTTCCCAAATCTCAGTGGAGCTGCGATAGGCTAATATTGTCACATAGAGTGTAAGATGAGAAGAACTTCTGATGTTTCTTTGGAATTCTTTCATGTCGGAGGAGCTATAAAGTCCTTGCTAACATGCTATTAAAGTATTTATCAATGTTATCTATTCTAAAAGTAATTTAAATTTACACAGTGCTATTTTTAGCAGTGTAATATCCCTCTGCCTCCCCACTGCTGAAGCCTTTCTGTAAGTCTGAACTGTGTCAAGCTGGGCCCCAGGGTTCAAGCTCTATTGTTTTGCAGTGTAGACACAGCCTCACTCGACTCATGCTCTGGGAGTCCATCAAAGGGATTCCACAATCCCACTGGTCAACTTTTTTTGTCCTCTGGATAGGTCAAGTTTGGTGGACAGTCAAGCTTTCCCAAATTGCACTACAAACAAAGGGCTAGAGTGACCACATTTTAAGAGGGTCCTAAGAAGGCTGGGATATGGGTGGTCTGTTTGTTTTCACACAGGAAAACTCCTTCTCTTGCTGGTAGCATGTCTCAAGCCTCTGGGATCCAATTGCCTCCAGACTTATGAGACAGATCCTCTGTCTATCAAGGCAGTCAGCTCTTTGAACCCATTATCTCCAGTTGCCTTCTGATTACTAACCATAGACTACCCTCCTTTTAAGCTTTACACTTCTGGCAGGCATTACAGGGTTAGGACAATTTAATTCCATTATCAGGATGGACTATCAAACCCTTCCTGTCTTGACTTAGAATGAGATTTGTGCACCCCATCAGAGACCTGGACAAGGATTCTTCAAGCTTACGATGTAACATGACTTCTACTAGAAATTGAGGCGGCAGCAAGCCATATTTGCCAAAGTTGTCTCCTTATTTGATACATACAACAGAACAGTGCAAGCAGCATTGTCAGACTGTACCTAATAAAAAGCTTAAAATATCAGCAAGCAAATGCCAGACCTACAGTGCAGTAATACTCCTTGTTGTTTTGTGTTTGCTCACTTAACATTCCAGACAAGAGCTTAAAAGACACACAGGAAGTGTCTTACAGATGATGGGACAAAATCCAGCATCATTTACCAAAATACCGGCAGTTGTGTTTTGGTTTTGGATCACAGCCTGGAGAATTTTATCTGTTCAGTTGTGACTCTCAAATTGAAACACACTAACTGCTTTTAATCTGCTTCAAAGGTTTCTTGTCCTGCTTTTAGTGTTGGCAGTGAAATATTTTTTTCTAAATGAAAACACCCAACATCAGCAATGGAGAAACCATGGATACATTTTTTATTCCAAATGAAAACTGTCCCTTTCTCCCTCAGACAGTGTCCCCTGTCATTAACAATAAGGTCTCCTGCTCTTACACACTCACGTCTTCTTTTGTCTTCAGATTTCTCCTGCCTCAGAACAGACTCTCAACCCCTCAGTAATCCTCCTTTCCGTACTGGGAAACAAAATACTCTCCCCTCCATCAGTATTTCCCCCACACTTTTTTAAAAAAAACCTACCTTTCCCCTTTCAGTGGCCTCTTGCAGTGGTGACCCTCTCTTCAGCAGAGAAGAATTGAATGCAATTCCCCCCAGGGCTATTCAGAGGTTTTGGGGGCCTGGGGCAAAATCTGAAATTGAGGCCCTCACCCTTCCAAAAATTACCATGGAAATGAAAGCGTTCAAGAATAGGGGACAGGGTGGGTGTCAGAGAGGGCCCAGGCCTATGGGGTCACTGCCCTCCCTGCAGGGATAGGGGAAGTTATACCATGGTGGGAGTGGCATCCCTGATCCTAGCTCTGGGCTCTCAGCCTGGTGAGTCTCCTCAGGCCTGGTGTAATGTTAACAGCACAGTGACAGTGAGATCTGGGGCCTAGCTGCGGCAGGCAAGTCGCTCCCTGCACTATCAGTGGCAGGCGTCAAATCTGAATGGCATTGTAAATCCATGCTCCAAGTCACAATGCGGCTCAAATTTGGCCTGGCCACCCATCTGTCATTTTGGGATCCCTCTCAAATGGGGTCCTGAGGCAAACTACCCTTTTGGCCAACCCAACTCCCTGCTGTGTGGCCCTGACTCACCCAGAGCCTGGTAATGCTGCTGCTTGTATTAGCCAGTGCAGGTAACTAGTAAATGACCTAATAAACTGTTTTCTCACTGGGGAGCTGTATGCTTCCTCTGCAATGCTGTCAGTCCAGAAGGTTGGGGTTAGATTCAGAACCTGCCTTTGTCTGACTTCCAACCCTCATGTAACAACATGGCCACCCACATCTCCTATAAACATGGAGTAGATAAACTACCACTGGATATCCTGGAGAGCCAGCGGAAGCAATTAGCTCACACATCAGGCTCATGACATTAATAACCACAGAATTAACCTCTTCTTCAATCATAAAACCAGTATAGGGATATTGTGACTCAATGTTGCATTCAATAATTACGAGGTGACAATTTGAATCCCTTGCCTTATTGCTGCACAGCTTTTACCGCCTGTACATTATGTTGTCTTTCTTTACTCTCCAGCCAAATGGCCTGATTCCATAACTGTACTCTGTTATTTCATACTGTTACCAATAGACATGACCATTCATCTAATACACAAGTGATCTCTCCTCTGAAGTTTATGTGGAAAGGAATGATTTACAAAGAGAAACTTAAATGAATCGTGACTATCTCAAAACAAGATAGATATCTAAGGAAGTGGTCACAATCTCAAGACATCCCACACCACAAGTGATGGAAAAAGAGGCCTCGAGGCCCAACAGATTGAACTGTTCATGGCAAAGATTCCCATTTATTTATTTATTTGTTAATAAATAAGCAGAAATCTGTTGGGAAAGACTGTATGAGTGTTGATGAATATGCTGGGACTTTTGCAGAAAAACAGGAGGAAATTTACTCTGTAACTCCTAATCCTCAATGCAGCAGAACATGTAACAGCAAGCACGCCTCAGTAAGGTTTACTGAAAAAATTAATGGACTACTGTAAACTACAGTAACATAAATAGCAATCACTAGGGTGTGGCCATTAGCACAAATAATACTTCAAAAAGATCAGTAACACCCCCCTCTGTCCTTCATTAACAATCACAGGAAATGCACACAGATCTCTTACTGTACATGTAGCAGATTCCCATCTGGAGTATCCGGCATTTCCTTTCTCCTCAGTACTGATGAAAGGTGATAGTAGCTGTTCTATATCATCAGCACAAGTTTCTTTATTGGCTGAATGGAAATTCTTACCACAAAGACATTAACCATAATATCACAACCATCCCTTTTGCTGATTTGTTGGTGCTGCAGAACAGACAGTCCTCAGGGAGAGTTTTACAACTGCCCCAATGATGGTTTCTATTTGTAAGTAAATTTATGGCCTGTGAAAGGCTTTAGTGTTTTGACTGGCAGTTTTGGAGACTGAAGTCCTTTCCTTTATAAATACTAGAGGATTTAATTAGCACCTGTAGGCCCCAGGAAGCTGATTTCAAGAAAAAATCCTACAATAAATATCTTGTTGATCCGAAGACAACCAAGCTACTAAATCATCCTGATGGCCCAAGGCTACTGCCTTTAAATTGTTACCTTTAAACACACTAGGTATTTTTGTGTACACAAGTCCATTACTTCAGAGGCTACTACAGCCTCCCCAAAAGGGAGAAAACATCCATTTTGGAGACGGAAGTTGAATACAAGAGCTCTTGATAAAAGTATATACTGCATTTGCTTTGAAAAGTACTTTCTTTTTGTTGTAGGATTAACATAATTCACCTGAATTCAGCTGTGGAAACAAAAACCAGTTCAAGTACTCGCAGCACTGGTTTGGCCCACTCTCAGCGTGGGATTTTTCAAAACCACTCAGTGTAGGCCTAATTTTGCTCCCATTGAAGTCAAGCAGAGCTTTTTCCCGTTGACTTTAATGGGAGAAGAGTTGGGCCAACACTGAGTGCTTCTTAAAATTCAAACTTTCTTCCTTGAGAGAACTTTGGATTCATCCTTCAGTGGCGGTCTGAACAATCTGGGCCTTCAGGCCTTAAGCAGAGAACAACTCCCATTAACCCAATAGGTCTAAGAACTCACTCTGGACTTATGAACACATTGTTGAATTAACTTCAAAAAAGTAAGCGACTGATCATCTCTCCCAACATGCAGCAGTTGGCCTTCATGTTATGTTGCTGTGTCTTCAGAAGCTTTTAAAGATACAATAGAACAACTCCAGGGTTCAGACTGGGTATGGTAGGAGCGTAGTTGCTGTATGTCATTGCTTTTCTTAAAATATATTAATACAGTGAAGCACTTCTATGCAGGGAAGGGAAATTCTTCTTGTTAAATATTTACAATGCAAGCACAAGATAAGTGAGCTGGTCCATAACAGGTCCATAACAATCAATCAGTCGGGTATATTCCCTTCAGTTCTCTCACGTATACTAAGGAGTGTTAGCAGAGCAATAATATTCTGTACACATGTAGTGCATTCCATCGAAGGTTCTCAAAGTGCTTTATAGACATTAATGATTCTAGCCTCAAAACGCCACTGTAAGGAGGTGAATTTCATTATCCCTATTTTACATATGAGGACACTGAGGAGTTCTTTGTCTTGATCAACATCACCCAACAAATTTGGGGCAAAACAGGACTTTACAACAAAAACAGACACATGGTCGCTCTCTTACACACATAGAGATAAAGTACACACACAGGGATAAAGTACACTTCAAACAGTAAGAAAAAAATTCAACTGATGGATAATTTTAAAAAATGCATTCAGCAGTTTTTGCGCTTCTAAATAATTAACAAAAATATAAAGGAGTTGTTCTATAAAGACACTTACAAAACTCTGTTAAAAGGAACATTTATGGATATATTTGAAGTTTTTCTTTAGAGGACCTAATTTTGTGTTCCTCATGCGGGCGAATGTCCCAGTGAAATTCAAGGAAGTTTTGGCTGAACCAAAGGCTGCAGGCCAATGCAATTTTGTTTTTAAACAATTGTAACTTAAAGTTTTGGACTTCCTTTGGTCACAAATTTCACTGGTTTCTCACTGTAACTAATGTTGCTATCCTAAGCACAGGTGCTCCTGGATAACTGGACTCCTACCTGGCACATTCAGCCTGCAGTCAGGAGCCTGTAAGGGCGAAGTTCTGCGAAGTGCTAAGCACTCTCTAATCCCATTGATATCCACGGCACTCAGTACCTTGCAGGACAGGATACTAGGTGAACAACATTAAGGATGTGATTTGGTATGGTACTTCAGCATGTACCCAACTTTAAACCTATCACTAATCCCATTAAAGTCAAGGGAGGAAAGCCCAAGCTTAGGCTGAAGCACAGACAATTCTAGGGGTGCCTTGCATTAGGAAGTTAATGCTTCTGACATACAGCTGTTCTTGTGCCACTCTTGTATTGGATTAAAACTATTCATGGCAGAAGCTGAATTCCACCTGGTGGGTGTTTTACATATCAGCTATATGTTTCAGAGTGTATGTTTACTTATAAAAATGCCAGCAAGCGCTTAACTGCATTGTCACTTTCTGGTGAAGTAATGGCTGCTGTCACCCTTGTGACTTCACAGGTTACCTGATTTGTCATTAAAAATCTGGATCAAAGAGTTTTTCCAAAAACTGGTTAATAGTTTCAGCTCTTACCATTTTATATAAATCATGACAATTCAATAACTGTTCATACAGAAAACTATGTAAGAAGTTCAAAGAGAAATGAAAGATAGTCATCATTTGCTTTTTAAAAAATCTGTGGTTCTACAGACACTCGTTTTACCCCCACCCTCATTTAGCAGAAATGGGTGCCCCAACAAGAACCGTGAAAGAGCAACTTCTGATGTAGTTACAGCCACTGCTAGCATCTGACAATTACGTATTCCCAACATAGTAAATCAAATGACACATTTGTTTTGGTTTTCCTCCCCTTAAGATAGATTTATTTTGGCAAAGGGGAATGTGATTGTGGTTATACTGTAAGGAAAGGAATGAAGCAGTAATATAGAGAGACTGATTAATTGCTTTGGCTAAAACAAGAATCTCCTGAACCTTTGTTCAGTACTCAAACTCAAATCAAATGGTTTTAGAGGTTATGAAATGTTCACCCCCACCAGCATATCACTTTCAGAGGAGGGAGGCGAAGGCACCAACCACCCTCCATGTCCTTCTTTCCTGACTGCTTGTCTTCTAGGGGAAACCCTTTCATCTCTAGTTTCTTACTTTAGGCCCAACCAAGATGCCTGCTGCTGCCCTCCAGGTCTTTTGAGAGTGACTGAATGACCTACTGCTTTCTTTTCTCTCTACCCCATGCATGCCTACTTCCTGTGGGATTGAGTAGTGGGATGGGTTGGCCAATCAGCCTGTTTTCCATTTTTTAACCTCCATCAAATCTGCCAGATGGCATTTTCTGCTTTCCATTTCTTGCACTCGATCTGGTGATGTATGAAAGTGACTAGGTGACTTTGTTTATCATGCTTTGAATCAAGTACAGTATAACCTTTTCCAGTTTTGACCATATTTTTACTACTCAAAGTCTACCCTGCCTATCTGGAAGAGCCACCACTGCATTCTAAATGCAGAACTATCTGAGAACCCTTTCCCACCTCCCTCATCTCTTCCAAGGTTGGAGACTTCAAACTGTCCATCCACAGAAGAATGCAGAGTGGGTGTGGGCATCTCATCCTCTCCCCAGAAGATTCCATCACTCAGAGTGGCTTGTAAGCACCAGAAAACTGGAAGTGGGGCAGCAGAATCAGCTAGCCACATAATGATAGAATGGGGAACACAGGCCAGTCAGCTCCAGAAGACTGAAAGGAGTGGCAGCAGGCCACGCAGCCAGGGTCAGATCAGCTGAGCCTGTAGCATCAGGCAATGTGATTCCCCCTCCTCCACAGAAAACCCCAAAACAGGTATCAGGCTAATAATGTTTACTTGCCATTTGTAAAGTGCTTGCAGACCTAGGGATAGAAATGTGCTAACGTACTGTTATAATTAAAATATGCTTCTTATGTGAATCATTGGAAAATATGCTCCTTATGTGAATCATTCCATCAGTGCTTAGCATTCGGCTGCCAGATGCAGATTGTCCTAGTGTTCACATATACCAAACCCTGCCCCCTTCTCTCATATTTCTTTGTGTGTGTGTGTGTAGAATATGAATGTCTACTGCTACCTACGTACATCGAACATACTATGGTGTCCTCAACCTTAATTTCGTCCCTTTAGTTGGAAGAGCCATTAATGGTAGGGGACAGCCAGCTTTAAAAGATGTAATACTTGTTTCCCCCGTCCCCAGAGCACTTTGCTGCTATTTGCAGTGGAAAAACGACTTTGAAAAGTTTCCAGAGTAACAAGCATGCAAATTACATCTGTCTGCAATGGGAATAGAACTTGGAGTAACCTCTTAGACACTGTTTCCTCTCAATGTTTTCCAGTTGGCATGACTTGTTCTTCCCGTGGAGATTTAGAGACGTCTCACAGGTATGTCTGTTTTCAGAAAGATAACCAGTTATGGTACTACTTTGACATACCTTTCTAAGAAATCTGGTTTTAAAATCATTCCTAAACTATACTTGTTCCCCTGTGCATGCTAGTCAAAAATTACCATCTGCACATCTGTTCTTCATACATGAGTATGCCTCAGATTATGAAACACAGAAAGTAAACAACAGTATAAAGCAACAAGAGATTGTACTACACCCTGAGATTTCCATAAACTTCCTAGAACAATTCTAACCCCTTGGAAATTAACCCTACCTCATAAGCACCCAACCTCCTTACCCCACATCCATATTCTATTACACTTGGGATTTTCCCAAACTTGCAATTGATTTGTACAGATATCTGGTAATTTAGCCAGATTGCTATTTGTACATATCTGTTCCCTAATAATATATGAATAAGTGGGGTTTAAAATGGCTGCTACTGAAGGGAATCAGCCATTTTAATTATTGCTTGGCCTCCTACTTCCTCTATCTTCTGCCCTTCCTGCCTGCCATTTTTCTTCCTGAACCTCAGTCCAAATGGGGTTGGGCTTTACTGTGCAATCCCTCATACTGCCCAATCTGCCTCTCCATGAACCATACTCTGTTCCCCTGAGGCACTGTCCTTGCTGCCGCCTGTGATTCTCCTGCTGCCCAGCCTTCTTGCTGCCATGCAAGTGTCAGGGGGCCGGGGTGGGGGGTGGGGAGGAGAGGAGAGACCAAACATAGAATTACCACAAAATAAAAAATCTTTATTTCTCTTTGTACAAAAAATGAAATGCTCGCTATAACCATTTCCCACAAGGTCTTAAAAGGGAAATCAATCCAAGAGCCTCATTAGGGTACAAGATTTCATGCAAATACACCAGAAAGGGTAAAAATACACACTAATGTTCCTCAGGCTGCTGCTGGATTACGATCTCCATTCCTCTGATCTGAAAGGAAAAAGACAGCCAGTTAGGGTCAGACTGTAAAAAAAAAAGATTTTGTGCAGTTTCTGAGTGTGTAACACAGTGCAAAATTAACAAATGAAGTCTCAACATTCTACCTACCCATGATGTGGTGGTGGACAATGGCCTCGCCCCTCTCATTGGTGTCTTTGAATCCCCTCCTTATCTATAACTGACACACATATGGAAACTTAGTGGGGGATGTGAAGGGGCTGCACACCCTTGCCCAGGGAAGAGCAGACATGCAGAAGTCTTGCTTCAAGTTAGCAGCCTGCTGGAGACAGAGAGGAGGGAAAATATTACTTTATCAAATGAAAAGAATACCAGAAAAACAACTGTATAAAAATGATATCAAGCCACAACCTATTTCTTCAAAGCCAGCTACATCCTCAGCAGACCTCTCCACTACATGCATTGCCTCACCCAAAAAGTGTTCAGAGAGCTTCCTTACATTATTGTTAGGTTTCAGAGTAACAGCCGTGTTAGTCTGTATTCGCAAAAAGAAAAGGAGTACTTGTGGCACCTTAGAGACTAACCAATTTATTTGAGCATAAGCTTTCGTGAGCTACAGCTCACTTCATCGGATGCATACTGTGGAAAGTTTAGAAGATCTTATTATATACACACAAAGCATGAAAAAATACCTCCTCCCACCCCACTCTCCTGCTGGTAATAGCTTATCTAAAGTGATCACTCTCCTTACAATGTGTATGATAATCAAGTTGGGCCATTTCCAACACAAATCCAGGTTTTCTCACCCCCACACACACACAAACTCACTCTCCTGCTGGTAATAGCTTATCTAAAGTGACCACTCTCCTTACAATGTGTATGATAATCAAGTTGGGCCATTTCCAACACAAATCCAGGTTTTCTCACCCCCCCACACACACAAACTCACTCTCCTGCTGGTAATAGCTTATCTAAAGTGACCACTCTCCTTACAATGTGTATGATAATCAAGGCGGGCCATTTCCAACACAAATCCAGGTTTTCTCACCACCCTCCCCCCCCCACACACAAACTCACTCTCCTGCTGGTAATAGCTTATCCAAAGTGACCACTCTCCTTACATTGTGCATGATAATCAAGGTGGGCCATTTCCAGCACAAATCCAAGGGGAAATACAAAAACAAGGGGAAATAGGCTACCTTACATTGTGTTTGATAATCAAGGTGGGCCATTTCCAGCACAAATCCAGGGTTTAACAAGAACGTCTGGGGGGGGGGGGGAGGGTAGGAAAAAACAAGGGGAAATAGGCTACCTTGTGCAAGGTAGACTATTTCCCCTTGTTTTTTCCTACCCTCCCTCCCCCCCCCCAGACGTTCTTGTTAAACCCTGGATTTGTGCTGGAAATGGCCCACCTTGATTATAATACACAATGTAAGGAGAGTGGTCATTTTGGATAAGCTATTATCAGCAGGAGAATGAGTTTGTGTGGGGGGGGGGTGAGAAAACCTGGATGTGTGCTGGAAATGGCCCAACTTGATTATCATACACATTGTAAGGAGAGTGATCACTTTAGATAAGCTATTACCAGCAGGAGAGTGGGGTGGGAGGAGGTATTTTTTCAGGCTTTGTGTGTATATAATAAGATCTTCTAAACTTTCTACAGTATGCATCCGATGAAGTGAGCTGTAGCTCACGAAAGCTTATACTCAAATAAATTGGTTAGTCTCTAAGGTGCCACAAGTACTCCTTTTCTTTTTACATTATTGTGTTCAGTCATTGTATGGAAAAATCTCTCCACTCATGGTGCTGCTTGTAACCAATTCATTGTTAAGTATTATTACTGTTACACAAAATGACACATACAACAGTGGCCTCTAGGCACAACCACAATACAAATAAATAATAATATGATCCGTCAATAGTTTCAGGATTAATATCATCCTAATATGATAATTCAGTCAAAATTCAAGACCTTGACACCTTCACTCATGTGTGATTACTTTCTCAGCGTGTGGTCCTGTTGATTTCAGGATGACATGAATTCAAATTTACTGTTTCACTTTTCTCCACAGCACAATTTCTAAATTTCCTGCCGCTGAACTGTTCAGGACAACCAGGCAAAATATTTTCAGTGGAGGTCACATGCCTCTAGAACGTGCTCTCTATATAGCCAGACTGTAACATACATGCCATAAGATACAGACCAGCAACTTTTCACTCAGCACTGCTCACTGAAACACATTCCCTTTCATTCGCTTACTCACATTCAAAATCCAATATTCACTTGGCATAACACCCTTCCCAATGACTTATCAAATAAAACAACGTTATCACTCTATATATTCAGTACGTACCTTATAATTAAAGAAATAACAGAAGACACGCATCCAGTCATTGTTCTGCCTTACTGCAATACAGTGCACCCCTATACTTACCATTCACATAGATTTTTAATATCATTTCCAGTACTGTTTGAATACCCTCCAAACTATCTATCGCTGTGCCAGTTGGGAAAATGGAATGATGCCATATATAAACACCACAACTAATAACAATGAGAGAAAATGTCCACTCCAACCAAACCAGCTGCCTAGTGCTTACCCCCATATGTATAAATTCAGCAGTCAACACTACATAAATTGCCTCATACAAAAATATTTGAACTCTGACATCCTTTCAACAGGTTCAGGGATACTGTTTACAGTATTTCAGCCTGTCCCCAGGTTTTAATGTCATAAATGTTTTCAGCTACTGTTGTAACCGCTACTCTCAAACTTTAACCCTGTGACACCGCTGGCATAGTACATTCCACTGCTGACAATAGCATGCACACTCCAGGGGCTTAACTGTCAGCAACAAGCACTCCAAAACATTTCCTCCTTCCGTACTGCAACTGACAGCAGTAAATTACTTACAAACTATGGGCCTGATTCACCACTTCATCATGCCAATTTTCGGCTGGTGACTTGAATGGAAGTCATATAGGTGTAAAACTGCAGTAAGGTGGGTGGTGAATCACACCCTATGTATGTTCAGATAATTAGCATCTTTTCCCTTGAACCGTAATACACTTTCTCCGTAAATGGGCAACAGAACCAATCAGTGTACACATTTCATTTAGCCTATAAAGTAATTTTAGTAGCTATCATCATTGTACCATTTGAAATATTCTCTGTTCACATCAAATGATTTCCCCTGTAATTGATGTCATAAAGAATATCTGTGTTAAGTTGTCTTCATTTCCACAGTTTTCGATCCTTATGATGATCAATTATTTATGTACAGACCAAATGAAAGGCAAGATTGTAATGACCCCTAGGGGTTTAATGGTATTATAATAAATCTTGAGAGCAGAGCTCAAGTGGGTGTTGTTAACAAAAACCAGTGCTGGGCTAACATGCTATTTTTAGACATATTATTTTTTAGAGGAAGTGAGAGAATTGACTGGGAAGAGCTCAGTTTCTATAATTCCTCTCCTCTTGGTCTGCCAATCAGCTTCCACCATTCAGCCCTTCCCTATGAGGCTCCCGCGACTCTCATCCCTTCCATCAAAAAAGAAAATTGTACATTTATTGCCAGTCCTATCAGCCCCATCACTTTGGCTGCCAGTTTGACCTCACTGTCTTCATGTCCCTAGGCCTTGCTATGCCAGAAACTCCAGTACGGCATTACAATATTTGTTTTACAAAGTGCCTAGTCTGACTTAAAAATTAATTTTTGTAGCAGGTTTATTGTGAAGCCTGCATAAAGTTAGAGATGGGTTTGAGCTGCAAAGTTTGCATCTGGATCAGAACTTCCCAAAGGCTGAGGCTATTTGGACCTAGGGCTTTGTTTCAAGCTCACGATACTCTCACAACTTGACATAGCACAACCATTAATCAATATTCATAATTTAGAAAACATCAGACCTTCTTGTAACTCACAGCAGATTTTAAAAATAATTTCCTTCATGCTCAAGACCCCATTTTTCCTCTACATGGATGAAACTCTCATTGACTCAAATGACGCCAAGATTTCATCCCATGTATTTTCTCTCTCTCTTTTCCCCCAATTCTCTATGGAAAAGATAGGTCAAGAAAGATATATGTCAGATATACCATGAAGAGATTTACTCACCCAGTTGTAAATACATGGGGCCTTATTTATACAGAGGCCTCTTTACACTACCCTATAATAATTTGTTACAATAGCTTGCGTAGTGTACAAATTAGCAACAGATGCAATATAGATCTGCATCTTCCAACGTCACTAGTGATTTTGAGTGCCTTAGGTTTTGGGTGCCCATTTTGAGATCCCTAATAGGGACCCAATGTTCAGATGGCAGGTACTCAGCACTCAAATTAGGTATGCAAGAACTGACGCACCCCATATCACTAGTAATTTTTTTTTTCAAATGATCTCCATTGGTTTCCACTGATACAGGGACAAATTTTGAAGCCCTTGGTCAGGAAAAGACCATCACTGGAGTTTTTACTTTCGCGAGTGCTTTAAGATATTACCATTTCCTTTAAAAAGACACATGCTGCTAATACAAATTCCAATGCACTATTACATTCTGACATTGTATGAAAGGAAATCCTTTCCACAGTGAGGGGAAAACGATGTGACCAAAAGTCACAAATTCCAAATTCTTCGGACCAAATTCCGCATTAAAGTCAATGGGAGTTTTCTTCAATTAAGGACGGCACAATTTGGCCTCAATTGATTTGTACAAAAACAAATGAGGCAACTGTTACAATTAGTGCCTTTGCCATTATATTTCCTTTTCTTTGCTTTCACATTGCTTCTTCTCATAATGTACTTGGAAGAAATAATGACTCTTGTAAATGTCAGCAAGGAGCTAATTCGAAACTATAAAGCAATCAAATCCAGAAAGCAGACCAAGATTTAGCCTACTTCAATAACTAGAATTTACAGTCTCACACAATGAAATGTTTAATAGTCAACTATTTAGCTGTAGTGAATTAGACCTTCACTATGGTCGTCTGATCACAGATCTCTATGGGTGGAAAGTACTATGTAGGAGCTAATTGTTAAGATTATTTATTACTAACAGCAGCTCACTTTTTATAGAAGTATTCTGTTCCTTAAAGATGAAAGTAGGGATGGACAAAACAATCAGCACCTAATGACGAGCTGAAGTCTGACTTTTAAAGGCTTGGATTTCCCTCTCTTCCCAGGCTCCTTAAATCCTCTTTTCCTCCCTGAAACCCAAGTGACCTCCAACCTCCTATCTACCCTGTTCCAAATGCTTCCATAAGCCTCTGTGTTGTTGACAGCCACTTGGCTGAATACCAGGCCATACACATTTTGAATAGTTTGGCAGGCAGGATGCTCTGGGGTGCTTGTGATCAAGGAAGTTCTAGAGTGTGGGAAATGTGCAGCATATGGCCCTCCGAGGCGGTCATGCTCCTCGCAGCCTCAGATAGGGCTGGGACATAAAGGGGGCTGGGACATGAAGTGAAAGCAGCAAAGTGGTGGGGTGGGGGTAGAATCATAGAGTTCAAGGCCAGAAAGGAGCACCGGGTCATCTCATCTGACTTCCTGTATATAACCCAGCTCCTGCACATGAACCCAACAACCAAATGAGATCAAAGTGTTCCAGCCCACAAGAGACTAGACTATGATGTGCCACAGGCAGAGACTAGGACGAGCTGAGGTGCACCAGTGCCCAAGGCCCCTGCAGTGGCAGAATATCCAAAACTTTAGGATAAGCACCTAAACATTTGGATTATTTAACATTTTTATAGATCCAGAGATTCCGAGTCCAGAAGGGATCATTGTGATCATCTAGTCTGACCTCCCACATAACACAGGTCATAGAATTTCCCCAAAATAATTTTTAGAGCACAGCTTTTAGAAGAAATCTCCAATCTTGATTTAAAAATGGTCAGTGATGGAACGTCAACATGGGCCCATCACTAAACGTTTAACCTGCCCCCCAAATAATCCTTCCAATTCACATATTACAGACAGCTGGTTGCCAGTAGACCAATAATAGGTAAAAGGCGTATTTAATAGTAGATGGTATTTTTCCATTTCCATTGAGTCCCCATGGGAATGCCCACAAACAGCACAAAGGGCTTTTGCACCAGCACTTGTAAGGTGCATCAGGAATTGTCATAGTGCCTGGGGGGCTTACAGTGCTTGCGTAGTTAATAATGCTGTTGTCTACAATAAGAAATGCACACAGCAGTGTGGCTCACCAGATCCATTATTTCTGACAATAAATCTCAACAAAAAGTGTTGCTTTTTAAAGGACATCCCAGTCTTGAGAAATTATGTGGGCAACATGTGAGGACAGTGTAGTATGAAACGAGAAATTTTGTATGACATCCTGGCTCTTCATGTGAAAAATGGCCTAAGATTCCATTCATTACTGAGGTCTGCAGGGCTTAAAGAATACAAAGTAAATATACAAAAGGCTTCTCTCCTTAGATAGCATTTATCCTCTCAAGTGTGGAGGTATGTTTGATTAATGTGTAGCAATCTAAGGGATAAGATGTCATGTTTGTGTTGCGTGAAATGTGAAATGACAAGGGACTCGTGATGTTTCCTCATGGTGCTTTTATGTTCAATTATCTTGGTTTTTAAGCGGTTTGTTTTGCTCTTGCTATTTGTATAGGCCCATGTGGATATTTTAGTATTTGGATCACATGACTTAGGTCACACAGGATGGAGTTTTGTATCTGGTATGTTTTGCCTTTGAATAGGTGCCAAAAGCTCGCTTTCCTATATACACATTGGACCATCGTGCACAGCATTCACAGATGAAATTCCCTTGTGAGGGTTTTGCATCAGGTAGAACTGCATGGCTAGGGCTGCACTTGCCAAAGGTGATTAATGTACTAAAAGGTCCTTGTGAATCCTGCTTCTTTAACTAAAATGAGCAGGAGTTCATGAAAAGGATACTCCAGTGCAGAGTCCATGTCCTAGTGGTTCTTAGAAATCCTCATACATCCTGAATCACAGACAAAATATCTGAAGAGAAGTATAATGGGCCTTCTTTGTTGGTACAATACAGTCTCTTTGCATTGGCTTAGCTAGGGGAAGGAGTCACAGATCAGCTGCATTCCTGTTTGATTTTCCCTCCTTCACCAGGTTTCAGAGTAATAGCCGTGTCACGAAAGCTTATGCTCAAATAAATTGGTTAGTCTCTAAGGTGCCACAAGTACTCCTCCCTCACCAGGTGGTAGAGATAGCTTATAGAATGTTTCCACATCGCAGATTGGACGCCGAAATGCAAGTGTTTCTTTTTATTACTCCTTTGCTTCTGCTACCTTCTCCTGCTCCTCAACTCCCAAGGGCACTTCTTTCACCTTTTCTATCCACTCAGTCTGTGGTCCCAGCAAATGGAATTCTACTGGCAATTGCAGGCACCAGGTAGCATTCTCTGGATGCCTCTCGTCTCTGCAAGCCCATTGTATGTGACTTGGTGCTGACGACATAGCTGGTTGTCCTGATAGTTATGGAGTTGTCAGAAAATTAGGCACTTTTCGGAACAGGCATAGTTAAAAATGAACTTTAATATTAGAGACTTCTCTTTTCTTCGAGTGCAAACTGTTTTATCGGGGCTTGTCTTGGTTCCCTCCCCACTCTGAACTCTAGGGTACAGATGTGGGGACCCGCATGAAAGACCCCTCTAAGCTTATTTCTACCAGCTTAGGTTACACCTTCCCCCAGGCACAAATTCTTTGCCCTTGGAGGGTACGCTGCCACCACCAAGTGATTTAACAAAGAATCAGGGAAAGAACCACTTGGAGTTCCTATTCCCCCAAAATATCCCCCCAAACCCTTACACCGCCTTTCCTGGGGAGGCTTGAGAATAATATCCTAACCAGTTGGTTACAAAGTGATCACAGACCCAAACCCCTGGGTCTTAGGACAATAGAGAAATCAGTCAGGTTCTTAAAAGAAGGATTTTATTTTAAAAAAAGGTAAAAATCACCTCTGTAAAATCAGGATGGAAAATAACTTTACAGGGTAACAAAAGATTCAAAAACACAGCAGAACTTCCTCTAGGCTTAGTTTCAAAGTTACAAAAAAACAGGAATAAACCTCCCTCCAGCAAAGAAAAATTCACAAGCAAAACAAAATATAATCTAACACGCCTTGCCTGGCTTTTACTTATAATTTTTGTAATATGAGAGACTTTTAGGATGGTTTATAGGAGAAGGAGTTTTCTAACCTGATGCTTCTCTGCTTCCAAAGAGAACACACAAAAAACAAAGAACCTTCCCCCCACCCCA
This sequence comes from Eretmochelys imbricata, assembly GCF_965152235.1. NCBI lineage: Eukaryota > Metazoa > Chordata > Testudines > Cheloniidae > Eretmochelys > Eretmochelys imbricata. The sequence continues at coordinate 43,669,285 of NC_135582.1, forward strand.
GATTTGAAAGTATCTTCTTTCCCCATTGGTCCTTTTGGTCAGGTGCCAACCAGGTTATTTGAGCTTCTTAACCCCTTACGGATAAGGAGGAATTCTAGGCTACTCTTAGCTGTATGGTTATGACAGGGCTCATTGACCCAAAGCTCTTGCTCTTACTCTTGAGTATTAAATGACATGACAGATCATGTGAAAATGACAGCTGGGGTGAAGTCAATGGAAGTTTTGCCATTGACTTCAGTGGGGCCAGGATTTCACCTATGGTTTTTATTTTTTTAGAGTAGCTTGGCAGATAATGGCAGCTTGATTATATGAATGGGGAGCTCTACTGAGGAAACTGAAGAAACTCTGCTGGGGGTAGTTATAGATGCATGTGACTGCTATATGATGGCAGTTTCTGAGTATCATTACCTCATTTTATATGGCTTGTTTATTTTTTCCCTTTATTATGGAGATTCTTCTCTAACCCCATAAAGCAGTAAAGGAATCCAACATACCATTATAAGATAGGATGAACATGGCTTCGTTGTATTTAATTTTGTATTTTTCCTCCATGCAATAAAAACATTTCATCATAACCAACCAAACCCTCTATGACTGTTCTTACAAGACCAGGGTTGTTAGTCCTGACCAAATTCCAGTTTAGATAATTATATTCTTCCTACCTAATTTCCACCTGCAGTCTCAAATAGATACACTCCTTGTCCTAAACTACTCTTGAGTAGCAGTGCTATGCACTGTTAAACAAGCACTGCATTCTAATCCAAAAGGTTGCTGCAGTCCAGTGATTTCTCTTTCTGTAAGTTTATGAAACATTTGGGGATCTCTTAGGAGAATATTATAGGTAAGACTGCTTTTAGATAAGCATAGAGTAAGGGGTGGCACATACCTGGGCCACCACAGAAGAAGCACCAGGAAGGATGTGTCACAATTCCATTCTGTGATCTCCTCTTGCTGTGGGAATGGTGTACATTCCTTGACCCCTTTTTGAGGCATACCTTACTCCCTCTCCTGATGCCTAGCTAACTCCACTGGTGCACAGGGCATGAAGCCATTATTATGGACTCTTCCTGCCCACCAGTTTTTGATGGGGAGGAGGGGAGTATTGGGTCCCTAGCTCTTGCTCTCCATCCCGCATCTCAACTGTGCTCTAGGTAGCCTTAACATAGCCATGCAGAAGAGCCAAGATCCCTTACACTCCAATCTGACTGCACTCGGAATAGTTAAAATCCAGCCCTATATAATATGAGATATGTAATATCTACATACGAGGGCCTATTATTGTTAGAATATTGTTGCTTAGACCTCTACCCTTCAGATAGATTTGCGCATTACACTGCTTATATTCACCTATCACTCTAATTCTCAGAAGAACTACTGTGTAATAACAAGGAAGTCCATTTCTAAAATTCATAACAATAATTTTTAACCTCATTCCTGCTTGCATTTCTTAACAAAAGAAATGGTCAATACTACATTGTTCTATAAATCAATAAAGTCTCACAGTATCACATACTTTACACTCTTGAAATGCGTGCCTAACTCCAAAATGCATTTAGAAATTAGTACAATGTATTTAGAAATTAGCCATTAACAAACTATCAAATTACAAAAACATAATACAAAGGTCACATGCAGTGAATGCAAGTCTGTTTTATGCACTTTAGTTTTCCATTTCTACATAGAATATAACTTTTTTAAAATGTGTTGGAGAAATTTAATTTCTTATATTTAGAAACTAACTTTTTGGAAAATACATATGTACTACTGCATAAAGTTAGTAAGGTTTAATGCCTATACAGAACAAAAGAGGAAACATGTTTACACTTTCAGTTGACTCTGTGAGAGATGGAAAGAGTTTTAATTCTGGCTATTGCAAGAGAGGCCTTTATAATTTAAATATAATTCATAGTTTTCAACTCTGATAGATGTGCAACATAACTATAGGTTATAGTGACAAAACTGTCAAAAATGTTTTGGCCTCATCTACTAGCTGATATTAAAATAGCTCCCCTCCCCCCGGAATCTAATGTGAAAGCATAAACCTGAATCTGCCTTTTGTAAATATCTGTCTTTAAGGACCACTTAGTGGACAAACATAGCACAACAGGTTTTATATAACTATTCTCACTTCCTCCCTCTTTCGAAAAGGTTCTACGAAGAATGAACATCTTTATCCTTTCCCTGCAGGGACATTTTTAAAAACACAATATACCACTTTTGTTGTGTTGTGGTTTTTTCAGCACGAAAAAAGTAAGGATGGTGGGGGAAGGAAGAATTTACAAACATCGAATATATTTTCATACTTTTTCATTTCAGTTCAATAAGTCGAATGTTTGGGGTCCCAGACGACCTAGATTTCAGTGTGTCCCTGCAGCACTGGAACTCCAAACACAAAACCACAGAGATAGTTATTGAAAACTGGTAAATGAAACTAACTATGAGCCCAAAGTGAAATTGTGCGACCTAGTTTCACTCACTAAGCTAAGTCAATTGCAAAACAGAAACAGAGGCATAAATATTGAAAACTAATTAAGAGTTTTTAAAAAATTCTTCAATTGTAATAATCTACGTTTGTAATAGCCTTAGGTATTGTTCCTTCCTCAGTAAAGGAATTGTTTTAATTTTTTTTTTTCATGTGACTATATTCAATTTAGTTAGCAACACATGTTCATCATCACATAAAATGAAGCTTGTCATTTGTGTAGTTATCTCCTACATCCCAAAGAATAAAGATATATTTGTTTATCTGTGAAAGGTTCTCATCAATTTATCTTTATTCAGATCTCTTAAATAATTACTTATTACAGAATCTTGCACATTTCCTTATCCCACTAAGATGAAGTGCTGTCCTACTAGACATAAGATCACCACTGTGGATCATGTATGGCCCCATGGTACCTCTGAGTTCAAATGCATTTTAACATGGCACTCACTGCATAAAATTTAAAGGCAAGTACTGTGTGAATTTCATGGCTTCTGAGTATGTACATTAGGAAATTTAGCTCTTAACATTTCTCATTGTTCCTTTTAACACAGAAAGAACTTATCCTTCCCTTTCATTGGAGTAGCCTTAGCTCTAGCATTTACATGGACCAAATCATCCAGTTCAGGGTGGGCTTCATATTCTGGTAGAGTGATATGTCATCAAAATTTACATGTACCAAGTTAATTCCTCTAAACTTTCTACTACTTTTTGGAGGGAAGTGTGAGGGGGCTAGAGGAGAGAGAAAAGGGGGTTGTCATAATTGGGGCTAGATTCTCTACCAGAATGGGAACTGTGTGCTTTAATTGCTACCACATCAGAGAAGTTGAACTGGGTTGGTATCTGTTGCTCCCACAGAAATTTTGATCTCTAAATGTTAGGAATAGATTAGTGGACTGTTCTGTTTCAGTGTTCTTTAACGGGGCACCATCAAGGAGGTCAGATGCCAAATGTAGGTTTTGCTAAAACAAAAAAAATGTTTTGCAAAAACTAATATGAATGGAAAGGGTCAAAACCCAAATCTCAAATCCAAATCTCTTCAAATTCAGTAGTATCTGTTTCTATTAAAATCCCTGTAGTCCTCTACTGGTATATTTCTAGACAGGATCCAAAAGTAAAAGGGTCTTTTTTTCTGAGGCAGATGTACCCAAAATCTTCTAAGAACAGCTTGAATGATTTCACAGCCTAAACCTAATCCAGATCTAGAAACACCCTGGATCCATCTCTAAATGTCAATAGAAAGGTTTTTAAAAATATATACGTTCCTATACACTGAAGGATTAAGCTAGCACATGAGAATCAGGAAATGAAATTGACTATAAATAGCCCAGTTGATTTTCACTCTCCAAGCTGAATTAAGTGCAAAAGTAAGCAAGCAGCACAATTGGTTGGAAGTGTATTTGATATTTAGAATAATTTCAGTTTGAACAATCTAAAGTTGTTTTAGAATAGTAATACTGCTCACACCATCTTTTAAAAATCTGTATTGGATGAGATTGTGTGCTGATCCTCTAAGGCTACATCTACACTGCAGTAAAACACCCCTGGCTGGCCCAGGTCAGCTGACTCAAGGTTGCAGGGCTTGGGCTGTGAGGCTATAAAATTGCAGTGTAGACATTTGAGCTTGAGCTAGTGCCTGGGCTCTGGGACCTGCATGGGAGAAGGGTCCAGCTCAAGCCCAAATCTCTACACTGCAATTTTAGCCCCTCAGCCCAAGCCCTGCAAGCCCAAATCAGCTGATGCAGGCCAGCCACAGGTGTTTTATTGCAGTGTAGATATACACTCACAGGTACAACCTAGCATTGACAGACCAGAGGAGATGGATCTAAGGTAGTGTTAAATTACCTTTGTGCTCTCCAGATCCTAGGCTGCTCAGGGCCACAGACTGGAGGCCAGCCTAAGTTACCACAGCCTTCTCCTTACAGTCCTATGTGTCTCAGTGCTGCCAAGACGAGAATCTCTGCAGGATTGTGTGCTGCAGCCACACCCCCCAGCATGACCCCTACACCGGGGCTTATAAGGGGGGCCTTGAAAGGCTGCCATATGGCTGTCTCTGCATTGCCTGTGCCAAAGGAATCCTCTCATAGCTGAAACCGTGTTTTTAGGGCTCCTTTACGCTGGGTAAGAGCTGGAGTGGGAGTGAGGATATCACCCAATTTTATCTTGACAAAGGTCCCTTTAAGTAGTATGTGCACCTCTTCTTTCTTCTGTGCTTATTCTGGGTAAGTGAACAGGTGGTTTTATATGTCCATCATAACTTACTTGAAAGGACCAGAAATTCAGCTGTCACAAACTGGGTACCACTATTAGCAGTAAGACAAAGACTTTAGCACCTCTATGCCTTTCAGTATTCGTTCATGTACTTAGAAAACCTGCTAACGTCGCTAAAAAACTTGCAATGGAATCTAGGCTGCCCGTTCAAATCCAGCTCTAGTCCACAATGATTGAAGATTGCGACCATGGGATGGTCGCCTATGTGACAGGAGTTTGCTAGACTCCCTCCAGGATAATGGACAGGTGTTTGTAACACTAAAACCACTACCACAGTTGGTACTAACTGACACGCTGTTAGCAGACTCAGTGGATAGGCCCAGGCACTGAGCCTCTTTCACACCTGCACATGGTCCTTGTGGGTCAGAGCTGGGGCACTATTTGGTGAAAGCTTACACTGCTGCTGGTCATGCTTTACAAATTCTGTGGTTTAATTAACAAATTAAGAAGCAATTAAATCTCACGATAGGAAAGAGTATTCTTAATTGAACTCAAGTCTAATATGTCAGGTAGAGAAATGGTTACAAGGGTTATTTGGGGAGGAGGGTTGGCTTCTGCATGTCTGAAGCAATAGTTGCATGATGCTCCTTTGTTCTTTATATCTTTAGTGATGCAAGGCACTGACACAAACTGCATACAGCAAGTTGTCATTGCTAGATACCTTCAAGTATCAGATTTAGGATTTCATTTAGAAGCGTTATTGGAATGACTATACTTTGTATTAATAAGCCATGAGATTCATCTGACTAGCCAAGAACATAAAATTAAAAATATTGTATTCCCCATGGTGATCTTTTGATCAGGGAATTCTCCTTTGCATTTTCCAAGACCTGTTGTGGCTACGATGGGTTGTCTTATTTGTATAAGCAGCTGAGTGTGTTTGTCCATATTGCTCTACAGATTCCAATAGCTTTCACAGAAGTTTTAACTTCTTCAAACTCCAGAAGATTCAAACAGATCACTGGACAACTGGCCAGTAACTCGAGTTTAACAACATTTTTGTCAAAGACATTTTTAGAAATTGGGTTGCTTAGAAACCTAGTTGGAAGTGACTGGTGTTATAGGGAAACCGAGTAAAGATTTTAACTCAAACACTGGTCACAAATAGATCACAGACAAGTGCAATGTGGGCTGATTTAATTCCACATACGCTTACCTAGAAATTCTTGCACACTCATACACTTCTTTATTTATTTATTTGCTCATAGAATAGAGCACTTTTCAGGAGTGTAGAGTAAAAAAACACAACTGACTTCCAATCTGTCCCTGCTGTCTCAGTAACATGTCACCTCACATTCAGCTAGAACTATGGCAAATTCATGGATCAAGAATGGCAGGGTTTGGGCAGAAGAGGAGTAAGCCGTTTTTAAAATTACAGTAGCAGGCTGCTACTTGGCCTTCCTTGCACTCCTTTATAAGGCAATACAGACTAGATATGGCGGCCTCACCAAAACCTGCAGCAGGCAAATGCTGAGAGCTGTTGCTTTGTAAAGCCCGTCCTCCCAATATCAAGGGGAAAATGGGCACTGCTACTCCCAGCTCACGGCTCCAGTTTGATGGATTAAGGGGCAGAAACCCGTTGCGTGACAAAGGGCAGAAAATGGGAAAGCTCCAATTTTTGCCATTTACTAATAGTGGCAACATTCTAACACAGAGACAATCCATTTCGGATCCACTAACAAATTGTAAAGATGAAAGCTGGCTCCTAAAATGCTGTTTGAGCTGAATTATCCATTGCTTGTGCTGGTTTCAGGCTTAATCAGGAGCAAGTTTATTTGTTTGAGGCAATTATGAGTTGGTGGGAAAAGGAATTCTGTGTTATTTCAACCTGAACTGTATTTTGAAGCTGATCATTTTCTAACCATAAATTTCACCTGAAAAAACAGGCTCCAACTGATCATTACATGTCATCTTGCTAAGCAAAAAGTTCTGAATTTGCACAACTATGCAGAGAAATGATATCTTATGCCTTTGACTGAGCAGCAAACTGCGGTTCAGGTTGCATCAGACCTTTCTTTTATACAATCTATAGGGTAAATCCTGTATTGATTTATGCACCATTGTACCCCTTTACATCAAGAGGGCTGCTCAAGGTTTGAGTCAGTGCAGAACACGGCACTTTATTTGCACAGGATTTTGGATATTTTTCCCTTTTGTCTATGGATACCATGACTGAGCAGCCCTAGTTCAGGCCTCTTGCCCCCTAATTTCCATTTCTCCCCCCACCCCCATTTATTAAATGTTCTGATTTTTACGGCTGAGAATGAAAGAATGACACCAAACTCCACGGCCACAAGCACTCTTCGGAAACACAGTTCTGCCAATAAACATCAGTCCGAGCCAGAAAAACCTGTTATTCTAGTCCTGGATATCCCTGAACAGAGGTTGCTAAATGTAATGAACCTGTGTCTTTGTAGGGGTTATGTACTTGGTCTCTTCGCCCTTTAGCTTGAGGTTCACTGACAGGTGAATGTCACAGTGTCACACTGGATATTGGCTTGATGATGTTAAATGATCATCCACTAATGACTCGGCTGAGACCATCAAGTCTCTGTTCATTAGTAGTCTATTCCAAATTTATCTCCGGGGACCAAAACCAAAAGTGATGTGTAAGGAGGTTTAAGTTACATGTTGACAAGTAGCTCTGAAAGGGAGTCCAACTTGCAGTGAATTACATGCTGAGGGGCTAGAAGGTGTAAATTGCTCCAGCTTAGACTCCCCTTTAAATTTGACCCTAGGTCTTCAGGAGAGAAAGGCTCTTGGGCATTTACACAACAATGGACCTCCTAGGACCCTCTTGATTTTAATTTTCTGTGAGCTCAGAGAGCTCTACCATTTCTACAGCAGTGAAATCAGTCTTTATCTGTGATTTCTAGGGCAAGCCCTTGTTCAGCATTCTTATCACTTTCCTGTCCCTGATTTGATTTTCTCTTTGCCCCTAAATTCAATTTTCTAGCAAATGATATCAGCTTCTTGTAAAGCGTCCCTTTGAGCACATACAGTACCCTGCATTCCTTTGTGATATAAATTGCTCATCAAGTTTGTTCAGCGCCAAATCACAATTGTCGTTGTATACTTCCTCCCTGAATACGAAGCAATGTGAAATGTTTTCTGCTTGTTTGCCCATTCCATAGGTAAGGGAGTTATTAAGCTGGACTTTTCTTCTGCTCTCCGCAGGAGCATTTCAGTGATTTGATAACAGTCAAAACAGAGCTTGGTGTCAGAGAATGCTACAGATCGGTCAAAACTGAAGCTCTCTAGAGGGGTAAATCTGAATTTATTATATTATTGCTTTTGCTCTCTCTCATTCCGCCTCCCTCCAGTCTCACGTCGTGGAATACATTGAGCCAAGATGGCTGGATCCACAACAATAACTTGCTTCCTTTTTTATTACAGCATGACTACTCTCCTCAAGTCCCCCTCCCACACCAATCACCACAGAACCAGCAACAACGACACCTAGTGGGCAGACACAATATAGCAATAATGTTCAGTTCAGCAGCCATACTTCCCTTTTAATAAATGGCAAAAGGTACAGGTGTAGCTGCTTCTACACAACATGAGTCAGGCTGTAAAACATGCAATTAAATACTCATTTATTGCAATGTTTCGTTCATAATTAAAATTACTTTCTTCGGGTTTTAATCTGTTATAAAAATACAAGATTTCTACAATACTTGGTAAAAAGCTAACCTTGCATCTTTGATAGAAAGCTAATAACTCTGAACTACCCTTAAAGCTACAAGCTTATTTAGGTACAGATTTTAAGGTGTTTAAAATAAACTGTGTTTTAATTGTGAATGGTAAAGGATAGAATACATTTCTGGAAAAATTAAGGCCCCCAATCCTGTGAACAGTTATGCTCCTGCTTAACTGTAAGCTGGTGAGTCATCCCACTGACTTAAAGTACAGCAGGAGTGTAAACCTTTACAGGATCAGAGCCTTACTATAGAGTTGATTCTAAAGATCTTGTGCATTTAAAGTCATGCCCTTCACAATGGCAATTCTGAGACAGGTATTTTATTTGTGAAGTGCTTTCTGCTCTATTGGAAAGTGCAGTGAAGACAAAGAATTTCCCTAAAGTTTCATTTCAAGTAAGTGGGATATGCAGCTGGACTTTGCTTCTTTTGCCATCTTTCAGCTCATACAATTTGGGGGTTGGATCCTGCAGTCTTGTCAAACTGAATGCTTCCAAAATGGGCTTAAGTAGGAGTTTGGGATGTGCAAGGAATGCAGGGTTGAAACATAAGTAGAAAAGAGAATATTCCCATTATATAAAAGACAATGGCTTTTGTGGAGATATTGAGATTTTGTGATCTGGAGTTTTTCAAATAGATTGTCCCATCATTTTTATTAACCATAGCTGCAGCTGGAAATTATTTGCATACACCATACCACTGAGTATTGTAGAGACAGCTGTGAATTGCAGTTGCTTATATCAGTGACAAATTTGACCCATGTTGGTACCATTTTCCAGGTACCCGCCTTCTCTCAGATGCTAAGATGATGCGGTATCAGGAACTACATAGAATAGAATAGGTGTGCAGGACAGGAAGTGCAACACTGACTTACCAAAATGTGTTATTCTTGGGACAAATCTGAGACCCAGACCCACCAGAACACCAATGGGATGGGGTGGCATGAGTAGTCCTGCGCCACCTCTCATTCTTACTCACAATGGTCAATTTTAGGTTTAAGACTCCCACCTCTTTCTTCTTACGACTAGCTGAGGCAGGCAGTATGAGGTACCTCAGTGTGGATGAAATGCAGAGACCTTACTCCCCAGCTTCGAGAACCTATCCCTTTTTGAGTCTCCTTGTTCAAGCTCAAGGGAACAGAAAAAGAAGTCCACTAGAGGGAAAGTTGCTAGGGCACAAACAGGCTGAAGGGAAGGGAGCAGACAGTGCTAGCTAACAGGACAACCTCTGAAGAATTCTCCTTCCCTCCCTAACTCCAACCTCCAACCCAATAGTAAGACAGGCTGAGAGAGGGGGAAGAACTAGCCTATCATTAATGTCTTTTTACTCAATAAAGAAGGTGACCATGGGTTGGAGAGTGAAGGACCGGCAACCAAACTGCTGCCTCACAAACAATGGTGATTTTTTGTAATATTTTTTTCATTTTCCCCAGTGAAGGAGTGACCTATAATCCCTCTCATATTAAGAACATTTGGATTGTAACTATAGTATTTTAAGGCTGATGTAATTATTCACTTGGGCCAAATTTTTCAAACTTGAGTGCTTAACATTAGAAACCTCAGTGCAAATTTAGGCTCTTTGGAGGAAATTTTCGTATGTATTTAAGGCACTTAGTTGCCCAATACCCTCCAACTTTCAATGGGAAATCAGCACCTAAGTTCCTTGTGCACTATTGAACATCTCATTCTTAAAGAAAAGGGGCTTGATTTCCAAAGATACTTACCGCCTACTGCAAGGATATGAACGCTGTTTCTTTAAAACTAGCAGGAAGCCAGCCAGGAAGGAGTTGGAAAGGTTGTAGGCAAAAGCTCTGCAGTGAAGCAGAGAAAAAGAGGGAAGCTTTTGAGGTGACATTGTTTTTCTCATTGTGAGAAAGTTCTTTGTTCAAGTGTTAGAAGTAAGTAAATTCTTCCTGTATTTCTTTACCATTGTGATGTGACACGCACACCTCCTATTTTCTTCAAAGGGAGTTGCAAGTTTTCAGCACAGCTGATATTTAGGTTACTTTTATTTTGCTCTCCAACTTTAGGTACCTGTATTTGAAAAATGTGGCCTTCATTTTTTATTCAACAACAGTACTCTCATGGTTTTGACTTTTCTAAGCACAGAAATATTTGTAAACAAAAATTAATCACATTATTATTCATTAACTCTTCCGTTAATTGTTTATTTAAATATTGATTTAAAATAGATGCAGATCTTCAGAGGCTGGAGAAAAAATCTAAAACCTAACTTTGTTTCTGTCATAAATATAAAGGGAAGGGTAAACCCCTTTGAAATCCCTCCTGGCCAGGGGAAAGCTCCTCTCACCTGTAAAGGGTTAAGAAGCTAAAGGTAACCTCGCTGGCACCTGACCAAAATGACCAATGAGAAGACAAGATACTTTCAAAAGCTGGGAGGAGGGAGAGAAACAAAGGGGTCTGTGTGTCTGTCTATATGCTGGTCTTTGCTGGGGATAGACCAGGAATGGAGTCTTAGAACTTTTAGTAAGTAATCTAGCTAGGTATGTGTTAGATTATGATTTCTTTAAATGGCTGAGAAAAGAATTGTGCTGAATAGAATAACTATTTCTGTCTGTGTATCTTTTTTGTAACTTAAGGTTTTGCCTAGAGGGGTTCTCTATGGTTTTGAATCTAATTACCCTGTAAGATATCTACCATCCTGATTTTACAGGGGGGATTTCTTCATTTCTATTTACTTCTATTTTTATTAAAAGTCTTCTTGTAAGGAACTGAATGCTTTTTCATTGTTCTCAGATCCAAGGGTTTGGGTCTGTGGTCACCTATGCAAATTGGTGAGGCTTTTTATCCAACATTTCCCAGGAAAGGGGGGGTGCAAGTGTTGGGAGGATTGTTCATTGTTCTTAAGATCCAAGGGTCTGGGTCTGTAGTCACCTAGGCAAATTGGTGAGGCTTTTTACCAAACCTTGTCCAGGAAGTGGGGTGCAGGGTTTTGGGAAGTATTTTGGGGGGAAAGACGCGTCCAAACAGCTCTTCACCAGTAACCAGTATTAGTTTGGTGGTGGTAGCGGCCAGTCCAAGGACAACGGGTGGAATATTTTGTACCTTGGGGAAGTTTTGACCTAAGCTGGTAAAGATAAGCTTAGGAGGTTTTTCATGCAGGTCCCCACATCTGTACCCTAGAGTTCAGAGTGGGGGAGGAACCTTGACATGGTGGCATAGTGGTGGGATTAACCTGAAATCATTTTGAGATCCAGTTGAGATTTTTTTGAACTAGAAATACAGATTTTAAAAAGGAAATTTTTTTTTTCCTTTGGAAAGGAAGTCCAGAAAGCAGCTGAAACTGAAAGCATCTTGTTTTTTCTCTGCTTTGTGGCCAAGCAGAGACAAAAGGGGATTATCTTTGTGAATTGCAGGTTTTCTTTGCCTGGAGGCAGGGTACTTAACTCCTGCAGGGAAATTCACAGTCTTCCAACCCAGAGGTTTTTTTTTTCTTCCTAAAAGTAAATAGGGGGTGTGTGTTCTACCCATTTGCTTTTTCTTTGGGCTGGGTAAGCAGGTTTCCAAGTAGTTGGAGGTTTTTTGCTTTAATTTGGGCCCAGAGCAGAGACAAGGGAATTCTCTTTTTCTGTAGGCTGACAATCACTATCAGAGAATAGGTATTCTATTCCAGCACAGCAAAATTTTACAGCCAGGTTTTGTTTGTTTATTTCTAAACCTCGGGTGTAAAGTTAGTTAAAAACAGAGAGGTTAGAATGACAAAATCCGCGGCTCGACTACAGCTCGAATTAGCCAAATTTCAGGCTGAGGAAAAACAAAGGGAACATGAAAGACAGATAGAACTCATGCGGCTGGAGAAGGAGGTACAGGAGGCTGCCCACAAGAGGGAAATGGAGGCAAGGAAGCATGTGGAGGAGGAGAAGGAAAAAGAGAGGAAGCATGTGGAGGAGGAGAAGGAAAAAGAGAGGAAGCATGTGGAGGAGGAGAAGGAAAAAGAGAGGAAGCATGTGGAGGAGGTGGAGAGGATAAAGGCCCGGCAGAATATACCAACAAACCCTAGCAATCCTTCTCCAGGTACCACTTCCCATCCCAGAAAGTTCCCCACCTACAAGGCAGGTGATGATACTGAGACCTTCTTAGAAAACTTCGAAAGGGCCTACCTTGGGTACAACATCTCTACTGACCAATACATGGTAGAGCTGAGGCCGCAGCTCAGTGGACCCTTAGCTGAGGTGGCAGCTGAAATGCCTAAAGAACACATGAACAAGTATGAACTGTTTAAATCCAAGGCGAGAGTCAGAATGGGGAGCAGTCTCGTCGGAGGTTCCGAGCCCTAAGGTGGAAACCAGACATGTCATTTACCCGACATGCCTACCACATTGTAAAACATTGGGATGCCTGGATATCAGGAGCAAGTGTTGAATCTCCAGTAAATTTGCCCTTCCTAATGCAAATGGAACAATTCTTAGAGGGTGTTTCTGAGGAAATAGAAAGATACATCCTAGACGGGAAACCCAAAACTGTAATCGAGGCAGGAGAGATTGGAGCCAGATGGGTGGAGGTGGCAGAGAAGAAGAAAACTGGTCGCAGTTGGAGCGGAGACCAGAAGGGACCACACCCTATTACCGGGGGCCGCCCAAAGCCCCACCTACCTCCCAAAGAACCCTCCAGACCCCTTATCGTCCCACCATCCCATTCTCCAGCAACCCTCCTCGCCCCAGTGACCCATCAGCTGGACGATGTTTTACATGTAACGAGCTGGGGCATGTAAAGGCCAACTGCCCCAAGAACCCCAACAGATTACAGTTCATTGCACCGGAATCACACCAGAGGTCCACAGGCCCAGATACCTCCCAGATACCCTTGGAGCGGAGGGAAACTGTGAGTGTGGGCGGGAAGAAGGTCACTGCGTGGAGGGACACCGGAGCACAAGTGTCAGCTATCCATGCTTCCTTAGTGGACCCCAATATAATCAACCCAGAGATCCAAGTGACGATTCAACCCTTCAAGTCCAACTCTTTCAATTTGCCTACAGCCAAGTTGCCTGTCCAATACAAGGGCTGGTCAGGAATGTGGACTTTTGCAGTCTATGATGATTATCCCATCCCCATGCTGTTGGGGGAAGACTTGGCCAATCATGTGAAGCAGGCCAAGAGGGTGGGAACGGTCACCCGCAGCCAGGCTAAACAAGCTGTGAGGCCTAGCTCTGTTCCGGAAACTTCTATCAGGACCCGGTCAGAGGTGATGGACCCGGACCCCAGGCCAATGTCTGCAACAGCAGTAGTGAATCCAGTCCCAGAGACCCAGACGGAACCAGTCCCAGAACCGGAACCAGCCGAACAACCAACACCAGACCCCGTGTCAGCACTGAATCCAGTACTTGCAACCTCAACACCAGAGGGCCCCACCGAACCTGAACTGGCAGCAGCCGATAACCCTACACAAGAGGCCCAGCCGGAGCCTGAATCCCAACATAGTGCACCAGCGGAGAGCGGTTCACAGTCAACAGAAACAGCTCCATCCCCTATATCGCTTCCCGAGGGACCAAGCCTAGGTCCACAATCCAATGAGGAACTGATGTCTCCAGCATCAAGGGAACAGTTCCAGACCGAACAGGAAGCAGATGAAAGCCTCCAGAGAGCTTGGACGGCGGCACGGAGCAACCCACCGCCTCTCAGCTCTTCTAATCGATCCAGGTTTGTTGTAGAAAGAGGACTTTTATACAAGGACACTCTTTCTGGGGGACACCAGGAAGACTGGCATCCTCAGAGACAGTTGTAGTTCCAACTAAATACCGGGCCAAGCTCTTGAGCTTAGCCCACGATCACCCTAGTGGCCATGCTGGGGTGAACAGGACCAAAGACCGTTTGGGGGGGTCATTCCACTGGGAGGGAATGGGCAAGGATGTTTCTACCTATGTCCAGTCTTGTGAGGTGTGCCAAAGAGTGGGAAAACCCCAAGACCAAGTCAAAGCCCCTCTCCAGCCACTCCCCATCATTGAAGTTCCATTTCAGCGAGTAGCTGTGGATATTCTGGGTCCTTTTCCGAAAAAGACAGCCAGAGGAAAGCAGTACATACTGACTTTCATGGATTTTGCCACCCGATGGCCGGAAGCAGTAGCTCTAAGCAACACCAGGGCTAAAAGTGTGTGCCAGGCACTAGCAGACATTTTTGCCAGGGTAGGTTGGCCCTCCGACATCCTCACCGATGCAGGGACTAATCTCCTGGCAGGAACTATGAAAAACCTTTGGGAAGCTCATGGGGTAAATCACTTGGTTGCCACTCCTTACCACCATCAAACAAATGGCATGGTGGAGAAGTTTAATGGAACTTTGGGGGCCATGATACGTAAATTCGTAAATGAGCACTCCAATGATTGGGACCTAGTGTTGCAGCAGTTGCTCTTTGCCTACAGAGCTGTACCACATCCCAGTTTAGGGTTTTCCCCATTTGAACTTGTATATGGCCGTGAGGTTAAGGGGCCATTGCAGTTGGTGAAGCAGCAATGGGAGGGATTTACACCTTCTCCAGGAACTAACATTCTGGACTTTGTAACCAACCTACAAAACACCCTCCGAACCTCTTTAGCCCTTGCTAGAGAAAACTTACAGGATGCTCAAAAAGAGCAAAAAGCCTGGTATGATAAACATGCCAGAGAGCGTTCCTTCAAAGTAGGAGACCAGGTCATGGTCTTAAAGGCGCTCCAAGCCCATAAAATGGAAGCATCATGGGAAGGGCCATTCACGGTCCAGGAGCGCCTGGGAGCTGTTAATTATCTCATAGCATTCCCCACCTCCAACCGAAAGTCTAAGGTGTACCATATTAATTCTCTAAAGCCCTTTTATTCCAGAGAATTAAAGGTTTGTCAGTTTACAGCCCAGGGAGGAGACGACGCTGAGTGGCCTGAAGGTGTCTACTACGAAGGGAAATGTGCTGGTGGTGTGGAAGAGGTGAACCTCTCCATGACCCTTGGGCGTATGCAGCGACAGCAGATCCAGGAGCTGTGCACTAGCTACGCGCCAACGTTCTCAGCCACCCCAGGACTGACTGAACGGGCATACCACTCCATTGACATAGGTAATGCTCACCCAATTAGGGTCCAACCTTACCGGGTGTCTCCTCAAGCGAAAACTGCTATAGAACGGGAGATCCAAGATATGTTACAGATGGGTGTAATCCGCCCCTCTGAAAGTGCATGGGCATCTCCAGTGGTTCTAGTTCCCAAACCAGATGGGGAAATATGTTTTTACGTGGACTACCGTAAGCTAAATGCTGTAACTCGCCCAGACAACTATCCAATGCCACGCACAGATGAACTATTAGAGAAACTGGGACGGGCCCAGTTCATCTCTACCTTGGACTTAACCAAGGGGTACTGGCAGGTACCGCTAGATGAATCTGCCAAGGAAAGGTCAGCCTTCATCACACATCTCGGGCTGTATGAATTTAATGTACTCCCTTTCGGGCTGCGAAATGCACCCGCCACTTTCCAAAGACTTGTAGATGGTCTCCTAGCGGGATTAGGAGAATATGCAGTCGCCTACCTTGACGATGTGGCCATATTTTCGGATTCCTGGGCAGACCACCTGGAACATCTACAAAAAGTCCTTGAGCGCATAAGGGAGGCAGGACTAACTGTTAAGGCTAAGAAGTGTCAAATAGGCCTAAACAGAGTGACTTACCTTGGACACCAGGTGGGTCAAGGAACTATCAGCCCCCTACAGGCCAAAGTGGATGCTATCCAAAAGTGGCCTGTCCCAAAGTCAAAGAAACAGGTTCAATCCTTCTTAGGCTTGGCCGGTTATTACAGACGATTTGTACCGCACTACAGCCAAATCGCTGCCCCACTGACAGACCTAACCAAAAAGAAACAGCCAAATGCTGTTCAGTGGACCGGAAAGTGTCAGAAGGCCTTTAACAAGCTTAAAGCGACACTCATGTCTGACCCTGTACTAAGGGCCCCCGACTTTGACAAACCGTTCCTAGTATCCACAGATGCGTCCGAGCGTGGTGTGGGAGCAGTTTTAATGCAGAAAGGACCTGATCAAGAATTCCACCCTGTAGTGTTTCTCAGCAAAAAACTGTCTGAGAGGGAAAGCAACTGGTCAGTCACTGAAAAAGAATGTTACACCATTGTCTACGCTCTGGAAAAGCTACGCCCATATGTTTGGGGACGGCATTTCCACCTGCAAACCGACCATGCTGCACTGAAGTGGCTTCACACCGTCAAGGAAACTAACAAAAAACTTCTTCGGTGGAGTTTAGCTCTCCAAGATTTTGATTTCGACAACCAACACATCTCAGGAGCTTCTAACAAAGTGGCTGATGCACTCTCCCGTGAAAGTTTCCCAGAATCATCCTTGAGATGTGGAAAATATTGTTAGTCTTTATGTACTTGGTAGTATATTTAGAGATGCATGTGTCTTATTAACTCTGTTTTTCCTAGAGCTCCAGGAAGAAATCCCAGCCAGTGTTTCACCCTAGCTGAGATTTGGGGGGCGTGTCATAAATATAAAGGGAAGGGTAAACCCCTTTGAAATCCCTCCTGGCCAGGGGAAAGCTCCTCTCACCTGTAAAGGGTTAAGAAGCTAAAGGTAACCTTGCTGGCACCTGACCAAAATGACCAGTGAGGAGACAAGATACTTTCAAAAGCTGGGAGGAGGGAGAGAAACAAAGGGGTCTGTGTGTCTGTCTATATGCTGGTCTTTGCCGGGGATAGACCAGGAATGGAGTCTTAGAACTTTTAGTAAGTAATCTAGCTAGGTATGTGTTAGATTATGATTTCTTTAAATGGCTGAGAAAAGAATTGTGCTGAATAGAATAACTATTTCTGTCTGTGTATCTTTTTTGTAACTTAAGGTTTTGCCTAGAGGGGTTCTCTATGGTTTTGAATCTAATTACCCTGTAAGATATCTACCATCCTGATTTTACAGGGGGGATTTCTTCATTTCTATTTACTTCTATTTTTATTAAAAGTCTTCTTGTAAGGAACTGAATGCTTTTTCATTGTTCTCAGATCCAAGGGTTGGGTCTGTGGTCACCTATGCAAATTGGTGAGGCTTTTTATCCAACATTTCCCAGGAAAGGGGGGGTGCAAGTGTTGGGAGAATTGTTCATTGTTCTTAAGATCCAAGGGTCTGGGTCTGTAGTCACCTAGGCAAATTGGTGAGGCTTTTTACCAAACCTTGTCCAGGAAGTGGGGTGCAGGGTTTTGGGAAGTATTTTGGGGGGAAAGACGCGTCCAAACAGCTCTTCACCAGTAACCAGTATTAGTTTGGTGGTGGTAGCGGCCAGTCCAAGGACAACAGGTGGAATATTTTGTACCTTGGGGAAGTTTTGACCTAAGCTGGTAAAGATAAGCTTAGGAGGTTTTTCATGCAGGTCCCCACATCTGTACCCTAGAGTTCAGAGTGGGGGAGGAACCTTGACAGTTTCTAAAACAAAAATCCTGCAAACAGTAAGGACCAACCAAATATGAACATTTGATGTGCCATCCAGAAACAGAAGCAAAAAATGCTACAACTTTCTCTTACAAAAGATAATATGGAAGGATTAAGCAAATCACAGATGCCTGTAAACAAAGAAACACTGAACATACCTTACAGTGAAAGTCAAGATGAACCCAAGTCAAAATCTTGGACATGAACAAACTGAAACTTTTGAGATGTTCAAATCCTGGCTTGGATCTAGACTTTCAGATCTCTACCTCTACAATGGGCCAAACCTAAACTCTGACTATAAATAGAACTGGGCTTTAGAAAACTTTTGATCTGCAGCTGAACTGTGTGGTTTGAGCCCATCTCTAGGTCTAAGTGGCCACCATTTTACTGCATTTCTAAAGGAAAAAATTGTTCTACAGGAGAAAGCTACAATCTCATTAAATGTAGATCACTCAGGAGCTCTTGTCACCTCAAAGACACACCACCTTCTCTTGTTCCATTGTAAATTAAAGACATACAAAGTACCTCTGTCCCCTTCACCACTACCTTTGGATACTTGCTGAAATACTGCCATCAGAAGGTAGTGGTTCTTCAGGGAACAACTTCACAGTGCCAGCTTTCAAGAGTTTCTGTCATTGTCCTGACTGTCTCTGAAATATTCTTTTGAAAAGAAAATACATAGCAAGATGTTGAGAATGAATCAAATTCTGCTCTCAGATGCTCCCATGGGGTTCCCATTAATTTAATTGTATCTGCACAGACATATCCAAGGGAAGAATTAGTCTCCCATTCACATTAGGATCACCACACATTTATTCAAAGTATTTCAGTTTATCACCAGTTCCAAATGACATTTCTACAGATGCACGTTTGAAGCAGAAAATTAAAGAAAGAAAACACAAAATAATGTTTATATCTAAACTAAATTCTCAGATCCAGGACAATCTGGATTCGAATCCAGATTCAGCCATTGACTCACTAAAACTTTGGGCAGATGACTGACCAGCTTGTGCCTCAGCCAACTTAACTGTACAACTGGGTAAAAATCAGATCTTCACTGAAATTCACATGCTGCTGCTAAGCAGAACTAAACTTCCCGGCTAACAAAAAAGTCACAATCAGCAAAAAGCATCAGACTATGAATTATTACTGGTTTATTGAAAAAATAATTCTGTAGGGGGCATATTTTAAGACGTACTCAGTGTTGACCTAACTGTCCTGCCTTGCAGTCAATTACATCACTGGATGCAGAGTTAGGCCAATGTTGAGTGCTTTTGAAAAGCTCGCCCTAAAATTGTATAAACCCTAGAGAAGTTCACGCTAACTTTATTAACTAATTCATACTAACAAATTAAAACAGACCTGGGTTTGAGTTCAGGCTATACTCTTGCACATTAGACTAGCTGGTTGGAAGAGACAGGATGGCCTGTACTACTCCTGAGCATTGCCTAGAACAGAAGAGGACAGAGCATTTAGAAGAACCACAGGCAACCCTCCAGTGCGATTAATGCTGCCAAGCCCAGTCCACAGAAGAACTGCTTCTAGGCCTGGGCCTCTGCATAGCAGTTATGCCAGAAAGTAGCGACTGAGAGTGTTTGTAATGACTTTCTGTGGTTGCCATGGGTTACAGAGCATACAGCCAGAAAGGGGGTCCAAGCACAAAAGGAACATAATAGCATTTCAACCCCTCTCCCTCCCTGCCAAAAATTAAAACAATTGAATGTAATGGAGGGTGCTGAATAAGAGAGAGAATCAAAGTAATAGACATAAGGAGACATCAGTGTTTCAGGCAACAGATTTGGATAACTGAGCTTCAGATAATAGAAGTTCACCTGTATAGAAAATGGTAGGAGAGTTACAAGAGGGTCACAAAGAAAGACAAAGGCCTACGATAGCTTAAGGGTGTAGTTGCAAGAGACGGAAGTGGCTGTAGGCTATTTGCAGCCCACTGTGTTTCTCTCTCTGCAGTTGCTATGCAAGCCCACGCATCAAAATAATTTGGCCACCACAGACCTACCCTCCAGTCACAGAGCAAGATTAATGCTGCAATATTATTGCTGATATGGGGCAATAAAGAGGGGGAAGCAGTCTACAACTCGGAGGTTATGAAAACAGCCATGTATCCTTCACAACTGTGTTGGGGAAATAAGAGCAGCATGGCACACATTTTGAATGAGGGCAGCAGGCAAAAGTGAGCCCTACTTGAATGTCAGACTGTCTTGTACCTCAAACATCACACATGCTCCTGTGGTCATCTGAACACACACCCTTTTTTAGATGTCAACACTTATTCAGGAGATTGGACTAGAAGACCTCTCGAGGTCCCTTCCAGTCCTGTGATTCAACTTTCAGGCTGTGTAGATACAAGATCGAGTTTGTCCTTTGTGAATGGGTAAAATGAGGCTTTTAATTTTAATAGTCTTTTGAAAATTGCTAGCTTGATAGCCCTGTAAACTCAAAGACAGAGCAGGCAATAGCGGTATAAGTAATTCATTTCACATAGGCCACCCAACAGGCAATACTACTAATCTATTTTACTTTCTCCCTGCATCCTCAAATAAGAACTCTTTGCTTGTTTCAGAGAAGAATACATTTTTTAAAAATGGAATAAAAGGAAAGCGGTGGAACTATTTAGTGTGGAACTTTTTGAAAATTTTATACATTAGTTATACAAGAAATCTTGTAAAATATCGTATGTCTAAGATACAAGATCTGTTTTTTTTTGCAAAGAGTATTTGACCACATTTGAGATATACATGCTTTGATTAATTTGTCACATGGACTTAAGACCATGTGAGCCATAGACCATTGAAGTCCACAGGAGCCTCTCCATTGATTTTACTGAGCTTTGTATCAGGCCTGCAGGGGGCAAGGGAAGGATGAAATGATCATCTTGTTAATTAACTGGTCTACAAAATATCACTAGCACATCTGATAGGTAGTTAGCAGCACTACAGACAACA
This sequence comes from Eretmochelys imbricata, assembly GCF_965152235.1. Lineage (NCBI taxonomy): Eukaryota > Metazoa > Chordata > Testudines > Cheloniidae > Eretmochelys > Eretmochelys imbricata. The sequence continues at coordinate 43,690,099 of NC_135582.1, forward strand.
GCTACGACAGCAGATAGTAGAGATATAAAAACCGCATTGGATTATCTAGTCCATCCCCCTACCAATGCAGTATTGTTTCCTACAGTGTATTTTAGAGTGTTACTCAGTCTAGTTTTAATGGAGAAGTTTCATGGTCTAGTGGAATAAGCAGGAATTTTGATTTCTATTCCTGTCTCAGAGACTGGGTCACTGTGTAGCACTGATCAAGTCACTACATCTCTCTCCCTCAGTTTCCCCATCTGAAAAATAGGGATAATATATATCTTCCTCACAGGAGTGTTATGTGGATTAGTTAATGCTTAATGAAGTCTTCCAAGTAAACAGGAGTGGCATGTGTGCAATGTAGAATAATGTTCCTTATTCTGTATATGCATTATTGCCCTGGCTTTCTTAGCTCTTATTTGTTGTGAGTGAAAAAATTCTCATTTCTGATAGCTATCATGTCCTGCAGGTTTTCTCATCAGTTGTTGGGAGAAGTTACTGCCATCCACTCACAGTTGACTTCTTAATGATCATTTTAGTAATGCACTTTTAAGAGTGTAAAGTAACTCTATTTCATCTTACTCTGATGGTCACTAAATGTAATTATACCTGGATATGATGAGATCAAGAAAAACTAGATATACTATAATCCAGAGTTAAGGTCTACTACAATAAACCCAGGTCAGGATTGATTATTTCATACCAATATAAACATTTCTACACTAATGTCATTTGTTTCAAGCCAATAAGACTGGAGAAGAAGCTTGTTAGCGAAGTTTGTTTACATAGCAGATCTCATATTTCCTGTATACACAGTAGAACCATATTTAAAAGCAATGATTCTCTTCAGAATATTCCGTCAGTTCAGGCTTGCAAGCAAAATATAAGTGCAGCCAAGGAAAGAAAAAAAATGTATTTATGTTAACCAAAAGAGGTCAAGGGGAATGAGAAGATATTTTGCAAATATATCAAGAGGGGAAAGTATTAGTAAGAAACTAGGGCCATTAACAAACGAGGAGGGTGAAATAAATGACTCAGAAATGGCTCTGATATGAAATTCCTTTAAAAAATCTGCCCTCAGAAAGAAAAATAAAGAAGGGAAATTTGCAGAATTGAGGGAGGGGATGAAGACCCTGTAAAAGTAACTGGAGCTATTGATACAGAGCAGGTAAGGGAATGCGGTTGGCAAATGTGAACAAATACAAATCAAAGCCACATCCTAGATTAATTAAGGGAATTAGCTAGATTCACTGGCATTTACTTTGGAAAAGTCAGAGGCAAAGTGAAAAGATACTGGAAAAGAGGAGAACTCTAATGTATTACCAACTTCTAAAACCCCCCGAAGGTGACACTGTCCTGTAAGCCTAACATCTCTCCCTACTATGGCTATGGAATAAACATTAAAAGAAAAAGAAATAAAAAATATCTAGCAGATAAAAGAACAATGAGAAGTAAATCGCATGGATGTTTTTTAAAAAACTGAGTTTTGTCAAATTAGCTGGTTTGCTTTTCTTAAAAAACAAAACAAAACAATATTACGGCCTGATCCAAAACCCACTGAAGTTAATACGAAGAATTCCTTTGACTTCAGTGGGTCTTGGATTAGGAACTTAATAGACAAGGAATCATAGCTGGGTTATATATTGATTTTAATGAAGGATTTTATATTGTACTTCACACACTCTTAATAGAAAAAATAATTCAAATTGGTTTTCATATGGATTTAAAACTGGCTAAAAGACTGTAAACTGAAGGTGAGGATAAGCTGCAATGTATCAAAGTGGGGAGAAATGTCTGGTTGGCTGCCACATGTATCAATGTTAGGCCAAGTCTTATTTAACTACTTCATTAATGATCTGGAACAGTGAGTGTACAACTCTGATGAAATTCACAGATACAAGTATAAGCAGGAGAATTGTAAAGATCAATGAGCAAAGAAAAGTAATGGGAAGGGTCCTAGAGAAATTAGAAATACAGACTGAAAATAACTAAGTGAAACTTAACTTGGAAAAATACAGGCTAGTACATCTGAACAGGAACAACAGGAAGAAGAAACCTAGGAAGCAACAATGACGAAAGAAATCTAAGTGCATAGCACACAGCAAATTACACATGACATTTCAAAGTGATATGGTATGAAAAAGGCAATTTTGGGCTGCATAAATGGCATTTTATAATGGAGAAGGGAGAAAATAGTCACTTTCTATATGGTAACCGCACCTGGAATATTGTATTCAGTGTTGCACATTGTGTCACCAGAAAGATATTGACAAATTGGAGAGTTCAGAGAAGAGCAACAAAGATGATCCCAAGGCGAGAAGGACTGGTTTATAAGGAAGGATTAAAAGAGTTAAATACATCTGTTGCTTTGCAAAGAGATGATTAATGGGGAAGATGATAACAGTCTACCAATATTTGAAGACCACCACCAATGAGGGAAAGGAATTATTCAAAGTGTTCCAGGGGGACACAAGTAGCAGTTATGGGATATGTCTAGGAAGGGAAAATGTGTACTGACTATCAAGAAATGTTTCCTGAGATTGAACTGCAGTAGGCTGTGGAATAGTTTCCCCAGGGGAGTGGTGAGCGACCTATTGCCTGAGACTTTTAAAACTAGACTGGACAAAGCACTAGAAAATGTATTATAGGGAACAATCCTACATTAGCAGGGAGGGGAACTGGGGGATTTAACCTTTCTTTTCCATCTCTAATTTTTATGATGTGAACCAGACATGATAGGACAAAGAACTTTGTTGTACAAATGGACAGTTCTTATTTGGATTTCAATTGTTAGAATTTGCAACTCTGGCATTTATCATAGAATCATAGAATATCAGGGTTGGAAGGGACCTCAGGAGGTCATCTAGTCCAACCCCCTGCTCAAAGCAGGACCAATCCCCAATTAAATCATCCCAGCCAGGGCTTTGTCAAGCCTGACCTTAAAAACTTCTAAGGAAGGAGATTCTACCACCTCCCTAGGTAACGCATTCCAGTGTTTCACTACCCTCCTAGTGAAAAAGTTTTTCTTAATATCCAACCTAAACCTCCCCCACTGCAACTTGAGACCATTACTCCTTGTCCTGTCCTCTTCTACCACTGAGAATAGTCTAGAACCATCCTCTCTGGAACCACCTCTCAGGTAGTTGAAGGCAGCTATCAAATCCCCCCTCATTCTTCTCTTCTGCAGACTAAACAATCCCAGTTCCCTCAGCCTCTCTTCATAAATCATGTGTTCCAGACCCCTAATCATGTTTGTTGCCTTTCGTTGGACTCTCTCCAATTTATCCACATCCTTCTTGTAGTGTGGGGCCCAAAACGGGACACAGTACTCCAGATGAGGCCTCACCAATGTCGAATAGAGGGGGACGATCACGTCCCTCGATCTGCTCGCTATGCCCCTACTTATACATCCCAAAATGCTATTGGCCTTCTTGGCAACAAGGGCACACTGCTGACTCATATCCAGCTTCTCGTCCACTGTCACCCCTAGGTCCTTTTCCGCAGAACTGCTGCCTAGCCATTCGGTCCCTAGTCTGTAGCTGTGCATTGGGTTCTTCCGTCCTAAGTGCAGGACCCTGCACTTATCCTTATTGAATCTCATCAGATTTCTTTTGGCCCAATCCTCCAATTTGTCTAGGTCCCTCTGTATTCTATCCCTGCCCTCCAGCGTATCTACCACTCCTCCCAGTTTAGTATCATCCGCAAATTTGCTGAGAGTGCAATCCACACCATCCTCCAGATCATTTATGAAGATATTGAACAAAACCAGCCCCACGACCGACCCCTGGGGCACTCCACTGAATCAAACTGAAATTAACTGTAACTGCTGCTGTAAGAGCATTTTACTGTTTGACAGTTGTGGTAAAAAAACTAAGCACCCACCTCGCTGCTGTGTAGAGAAAACAATCACCAGTGTGATATCCACAGATTGTCTTCAGCAACCCTCCGGTGGGATTACCAATTGATCACAATAGCAAATGGCTCTTGAGGAACCACATCTGAGGAAGATATTAAATGTGGTACAAGGCTGTGGGATGCATCTCCTGTCATTTTTAAAAAGCTGAACAAATTTGCACAGTAATAGCCCACCTCCTTGGTTATGTCAGGAAGCTTGTGATTAGCTAATGACACTGGAGAATTGGTGAAGACATTTTAACGGATGGAGCTGGAATGGCAATTAAAGTCTGCTTCATCTAGCCACAGATCGATGTTGAGGCAGAAATTACTTTACAACCTGAGTCATGCAACAACGACGAAAGTTTAGATCTCACAGCTCCCTTAACTAATTGGATTTCCAAAAGTTAGATTCACTGGAAGTGTCCTTCATCCTTAGCTGTCTCTCTGAAGGGCCCCATCTTTCTTTCTATTTTCAGAGCTCCATAAATCTTTTTCTGGTCTAGGACTTCATCTGTCCCCTAAGACTTCTCCCTCTCTCTACAGAAAATGCTCTGAAGCTCCTTTATCTACTCCTAGATCTCTCTCTGGATTCAGCTCCCTGAGGTCCTCACTTACGTCATGCTCACTCATCTACATCTCCCCTCCCAGTATGAGGTGGGTGGATTTTTTTTGAAGGAATCGTTTATCTGAGAAAAAAATGCAGTTTCCAGTAGACCACAACTATTTCCAAATTTGGGTCAAATTCAGTGAATAGTGTCAGCCCCCAAAAAAGAAAAAAGAGCCAAAATGTTTCATTTCAACTTTTTGTTTCAAAATGGTGTTTTGTTTAGAAATTTAATTAGATTTATTTAAAAAACAAACAAAAACAAAGGGGTAATAACACCGGAAAAGGAAACAAAATGAAAAAAACCCTCCACAAATGTCATTTTATGTCAATGCAAAAAAAAGTTTGGATTTTCGGTACAGTCACCAAACCAAAAAAAATCAACTGTTCGCTCAGCTGTATACCCAGTTCCCTTCTGACACATAGGCCCCTTGACAGGCTCTTTCCGAATCCTTCTGATAGCACCCGTCTTGCTACCATAAACCTTCCCCATCCCTAGTTCCAACATGGTTGCTCTTTTTTTTTCCATCACATGTTTTCCTTACTTTGATGGTCATCTGTGTACTACTCAGCATGGATAAGGCACTTTCTGGGGTGCTCCACACACTACAAAGAGGACTTTCAGTGGTTTTACTATGTCATCTCAGAACCTGAGCTTACTGAAAACTTAAAAATAAAATCTAAAGATACAATTTCAAGGATACGTTTTAGAACCATGACATTTGAATAGGTTTAAATTTTCTTTGAACATGTTCTCTCATCTCTGGAGGTAAGATTAATTGTAAGCAGTTACTACTGGTTATGCCTGAAGCCCTCAGCAGTAAAGCTAGTATGAAATATTTTTAGCTTTGACACTTGCTCCCTTCTAAATATGGAGATTTAAATCAGCAAACAAAAATTGATGTAGTTTATAACCAGGCAGATGTGTTTTCAATGTAGTCTTTGTTCTTATTTGTCCTGCTGTTAGGTATGACTGACTCAGGTGAGATGCTTCCTCTTACACTAGGTTACCATAATTATGCTCTATACCCATTTCCGAATTAGTTCCAGCTAGTTAGCTTCACTGCAAGACAATTCAAGCTGTCATCATTTGAGAATTCAACCTAGTCTAATGATGGATTCACTTAAATGGGAAAATCCATTATTTATACACTGAAGGAAAATAAACTCTCTGGCTGGCCTGGTGTATGAAGTATGTGAAGGCATTTCATTTTAGACGGTTGGAAATTTTAAACTCAAGCAGCTTTTAATCAACGTCCTGTTGAAAAATAAATTTTAGCAATTTATTTGTTATTCAGCAGTGGTACAATGTAACTAAGGACAGAAGCTGCAAAAGCTTTATGGTCTATTACTCAACATGTGCTTATAATAAATTAGATATAAATGGCAGTTATTGTGTAATAGCAGCATAACGTAAGAAAAGAAATAACACCAAATTCAGTGGAAATCTAGAAGTAGAACAGGTGGGAGGGGAAGAACATTTCCACCCTGCTATCCCTAAGGAATTCCCACAATTTAAATAACTACATGCATTTTTTTATTGTTTGTTTTACAATAGCACCTGGATGCCTGTGCCCTGTTATGCAAGGCACTGGGCCGACATATAACAAGAAGATGGACCCAGTTACCTTGCTCAGAAACACTGCATACACAGCTAGCCTTGGGCTATCAGCAAAACATCAATCTAAGGCCAGATTCTCAGCTGGTCCATAAAATCTGACAGACGTGCTCATATTTACATATTTTAGGGGACATATGAGATAAATATACGAGGGGCTGATGTTTCTTCAGTCCCTTTCTCCTGCCACCAAGGGCCACTTCTTCTGTTGCAGTATACAAGTCATTCCCACTGGGACAATCAAGCCCCAAGGACAGTCCTGTCACTAACTGCCCCACGCCTTAAGACACACTGCTCTACCCTCTTCCATTTTTTGCCTAGTTAAAAAAAGAGGGAGAGAGAAATAGTCACGTATCGCTGCTGCTCCCAGCGCCAGAACTCTGGCCATCGAGGGGGCAGCAAAGGCACAATAGTACCGCACACAACTGTACTGTTCAAATACACCCCATGGGAATCTGAGAATATAAAACTAGTTACATTTTTGGGGTGTTCCAGTTAAATAAAGCAGAGCTCAGAGCCTGCTCTTTGCTCTTTTAGGTTGCTCTCCAGATAAAAATACAATTATCGTATCAATTTACTATTCACTGTAACTCTTGAATCCCATGTTTATGATAAAGGATCAAGCCAATAAGGCTTCATGACTCTCACATAAGAATCTTTCCTCATTCAAGGAATAAATCCCAGACCGCACTGAAACACATTAGGGTTTCTTTATATTTAAACCATTGCAGAATAAAATTAGTAATGGAAATTAAATTAAATCAATGTGGCAAATATCCAATAATCCATTGGAACAGGGTTTTTTTAACCACCTAGCTGTTCTTTCATGACTGACTGATATGGCGGAATCCCTACGGGTCTAGCCCTGTAGAATAATACCAGGTATTTTTCAGAGTAGCAACCGTGTTAGTCTGTATTCGCAAAAAGAAAAGGAGTACTTGTGGCACCTTAGAGACTAACAAATTTATTTGAGCATAAGCTTTCGTGAGCTACAGCTCACTTCATCAGATGCATTCAGTGGAAAATACAGTGGGGAGATTTATATAGAGAGAGAACACGAAACAATGGGTGTTACCATACACACTGTAACCAGAGTGATCACTTAAGGTGAGCTATTACCAGCAGGAGAGCGGTGGGAGGGTGGTGGTGTGGGGGGGAGGACGACCTTTTTTAGTGATAACCAAGGTGGGCCATTTCCAGCAGTTGACAAGAACGTCTGAGGAACGGTGTGGGGTGGGGAATAAACATGGGGAAATAGCTTTACTTTGTGTAATGACCCACCCACTCCCAGTATTTATTCAAGCCTAAGTTAATTGTATCCAGTTTGCAAATTAATTCCAATTCAGCAGTCTCTCGTTGGAGTCTGTTTTTGAAGTTTTTGCCACTCTTGCTTCAAGAAACAACCATTATAAAAAAAAAAAAATTTGCTGAAGCCAGAGCACAGTAAATTACTCTCCTCATGTCATCAGCTCTCAGCTTTACTCCTCGGATGCAGCATACTGATATGTATCCGTGTGCATTAGTAGTGAGGACACTTGTGCTGTAAATATGCTCGTTTTCATATTTATAAAGAAATAGGCCAAATCAATAGGAATAAATGCTGACTCATAAGCTTCCCAGCCAGGGGTCCTGTACCTACTATGCTTTTTAAAAAGAAGAGAAATCTAGATTCAGAGGGACTGTGTGTGCATAGTACCTTGAGCCGAAATTTACCCTGTCTCAGAACACAGATTCTCTGGTGGAGAATGTCATCTGGATTGTAAAATACCTATGGCCAGATTCTTAGCAGATGTAAATCAGCATAATGCAAGGATCTGCCACTAATTTTCATTTAACTTCTTCCAGTCTATTGCTGACAAATTTTTAAAAGCCGTAGATCATACATTGGTTTGTGCTACTAGAGAGCTAGCAGTGAAAGGCCACGTTAACTAACAAATCATGTCCCTAGAGCTGTGCCAGTTGCTGACATGATTGATGGTGCTGCTGCGTCACATAGGGCCTTATTTAGAAGAAGATATGTATGGCCTTTGGGAGTCACAAGACTCCAGACAGCCACATACACTGGCTGCACATCAGGACATCCTAGCCCAAAGGAGTGTCAATCTGATTTGCAAGGCCAAAAGAAAAAAAGCCTAGTTTTGCACTGTGGAGTCATAGAGCTGGAACAAATGCATTCCTAATTTCCTCTGTATCCCAAGTCCTACTGCTACATCTTTCTTACTTCCCTCATTGGAAGTACTGTAGCTATATGTAACTGGCCATCGGGAGGTCTGTGACATGGTCTAGGGTTGGGTTATTTTGCAAGGACAAAATCAACATTGAATATATTCATGCAGGATAGAAGTATCCTGCCTGACAAGAGAGTAGCCTCTGTGGCTACAGTCACCTGGAATTACTGAAGAATCTTTGCAGAGAAGGGGGGTTAGCAGTCAAGGAAGGAGTCATGGTCTGATTTTCAGGGCACTTAGCACCTGTAGCAGTTACTATTAGTTTTGGGTGTTCAGCCCCTTTGAAAATCAAGCTGTAATGGTCTGGGTGGAGTCCTAAGGTAATAAGTAAAAAAAACAAAGGCATGTTGTCTCCTGCCTTCCTGCTTGTTTATCTAATCAATCAAAGTTTTTATGCCATGCCCATGACCACAGTATCTGAGTTTCTACAGGAGCCGTGCTGCATTATTGCTAAGGAGGTCAAGGGTAGGGTTATGCAGGAAGGACTGAAAAATCATGAGACCTTCAGGCAATATATGGATCTTGGGTGACCTGCAGCATTGGGCGGGATGACACAACCCCTCTGAATGTTGCGCAGAGGAGTGAGCAAACCCTACACCCTGATGGGAGGATGTGGTGTAGGTTTCCTGCTCCTATGTAGATTTTTCCTGTGTAGGGAGAGTCTGGCTCTTTCTCTTATCTTTACTTATCCTGGCTTCATATTTGTGCTTTTACTCCCATTCACATCATTGTTATATTCAATTTTAACCCATATAACATTTTTAAATACACGGTTTGCATTTGTAAAGAGATATTGACATATTTTGGTATTTTTAAATGACTTGAGGTACTGTTGGCTCTGTGGAGCCTTCAGCATGTTGCGCTCTCAGCAAAGCTATTTATATATTGACCTGCCTAGGGACTACTTTCTGAACTGCTGGCATGCAACCTCCTCTGAGAAAGTACTTAAGCCCTGGTTGTTGGCAATAAAAAGTATAATGCACGTATCACATCAAATAATACTACTTGCATCAAATACTATTAATTATTTTTAAATGTTCTGCTCAATTCAAAGTGCAACTACGAGTCTTCTGGTTTAACACAGGCTGTGTTATCAGCTGTGGTCCTGAGAGTTTCCTTAGCTCCACTGGGAGTGGAGGAATCAGCTTGTGAATTGTACCCTCACTCCATACATGAGGTGAATATATAAAAATAGCCTCTCTAGCAGTAGTTTCAACAGTTTTCAAGTACTGATTATGAATCTCATTGCATAGCTTATTTTTCCTTTTAAACTTGACTTTAATCTCCTCTTTACACTATGCACCTTTAATGCAATGAAGATGTAGTTCCTTTGCGCTGCGGTACAGAAAGCACAAAAATACTCAACACAGATATATTCACCCCTCCACAAATATTACCCAGTTAATCCTCAGCCCAACGGGGTGGGTACTGTTATCCCTGTTTGACAAGGTGGGTAGGAAGGCGCACAGGTTATTTATAGTGCTGCTTGGCAGTTTTTCAATGAGATGTTTTCCCGTCAAAAACAAAAAAGTTGATTTGCAAAAACCTAAACTGTTTGTGATAAAGGGTCAGTTTTGACTAATCTCTTGACTCAAAATTTTTTTGGAGAATTAGTTTTAGAAATTGTTGAAATGAAAAATGCCAGTGTCCTCATTCCAAATGACTTTTGTTTCAAAATGTAAGCTCATTAGAGTTTTTTAAAAAATAATAATAAATAGTTGAAAGTGAATCAAAACATTTTGAAATTATTGGACAAAATGTTTTGATTAATCCAAACCAATTTTTTGTGAACATTTTTGAGATTTTGACTTCTCATCCAGATTCAGGATGGGGAAACTTTTTGAAATCACAAATACTTTCCTGGGACGGGAAAACTGCTTACCATCCAGCTCCAGTTACTTGCTCAGTGCTACACAGAGCCTGCTCCAAAGACCACCGGAATAAATATAAAGGGTCCCAGTGATTTGACTGGACTTTGGATCAGTCCACTCTGAGTGGCAGTGTTCTGTTTGGAACTGGTAGGTATTTCTGATCTCCAGCTCCAAGTTCAGTCACCCACACTACCTGCCACTGTTTTAGGGAGTGTTCTGAGTGTGCGTCCTGTTCATACTGCCCTCCAGCACTCCAACTGACAGGGTGAGCTGAATGTGAATTCTTCTAGTGCCTGTCAAAGCCATTATTTGGTTGGTCAAAGAGAAGATCTTCCAGAGCATTATAAAGTGCTCCCTCTGCTTTGGCTGTTTCATTGGCTTTATGGTTTTTTGCAGGGTGAGACAGGGAGATATAATAGCTGGTAGAATGGATGTGGCACAACTTGTGTCTCCAAAACTGGAAAAAAGGATTTTTAAAATATATATTTTAAAAGCAACATAACTGTGCCCAATAAATAAAGTGTTTTCTCTCTTTCAGGTCTCATTTGTAATCTCTCGCTTGAAGGTCTCGTTTGTGATGAGTGGATTTGTACTCAGATTCCTCATTTGCTTCTTAATGTTTCATCCAAAGTAGTTACACAGTTATATTGTAATAAGAAAAGAAATGTAGACAGATGTAGTTGCTGAATTTATAGGTGCTTGTCTTCTGCCTTCTTTAAATATAAAGAACTCTCATGCACTGGGCAATATCAAATAGAACTCTGCATTTTGCAGTTCTTTGTGTTGGCCAAACGTGTCATGAAAAGGCGTTCTTTACTATTACTGTTCTCCTTGTTATTTATTTATAATATCAGAAAAACACAACTGGAGGAGTGTCATTCTTATTAAGGCACAGGCTTGGGAGTTGGGTTCTAGTCTTGGGTGACATCCTTTATGGCTTTGGCAAATCACTATGTCCTCTCTTTCTCAGTTTCCCATCTGTTAAAGGAGTATAGTGCCAAGTGGCTGAAGTTGGAGGCATTGTAAGTCAGAGGACACTACCACTACAACCTCTTACAGGCTGCAGCATGCTCTCTTCACCCCTGTTATCAGCCCTTCTCTGACCTTTCTTGCCTCCTCTTGGAAGTGGTTGATTCTACAGTCCCCTAGTCCTTGCATGCTGAGAATGCAAGGGCCTAGATTTTGCTTGACCGTGAACAGGAGCACAAGGCTGGGGGAAGATTTCTTACACTCTCAGTCTCTTGTGTAGTGCATTGTCAAAGGGCTAAGTACACTCCAGTACTTGAAATGCAGGCAAAGACAGGAGCTTGGTTTTTTAAGAGTTCATCTAAGGGCCCATCCACACTGCAAGGATAACTAAATCCCCTGAACCAGTTAGAACACAGTTAATGTTTGTATTGTGCACTGGACCTGACTCTGTTGCATAACCAGGCTAAAGTCTCTTCATAGGCCCCCCATTCAGCTGTTGGAACTTTAAGGATCACCCACAGTAAACTGAATAGTACTTTAATTGGAGTTACTCTACCCGTATTTGAACCTATAGTTCCAGAGAGTCTAAGTGTTTCAAACCTAATGCTTAGTCCTCTATCCCACATTTAAACATTTCAGCCTTATTCTTGGGGAAAGTCCTTTCAAATGAATAGACAGTATGACCAGACTGGATAAGTACATAGACAAGATATTTTTAATAATACAGTCAACAGGGAGGTATTAGGTGGTGACATACACATTTTCATAATTAGGGTTCAGAGTCAACATGCTGTGGAGACATACCTAGGCAACTGCCACCTCTCATGATGCTATTGATTTGATCTGTATGCAAACTTGGTAAAACAATGCTATGTTGGTCAAATTCCAAAGATGACTTTGGATCCGGAACTTAGACTAAAACTGTATATTTAAAAAAAGAAAAAGAAAAGAAAAATTGGAGATACCAAAAAGGTTGAGGGGCACAGGCTCACTTGTCCACCCTCAGCATTACAGACCTGCATAAAATTGATCATTCCATTCCATGGTATGATATCGCCTTTCCAAAAAATGACCATATGAAAGGTTCATATAATTGTCTGTAAGTATATGCTTAACTTAATTTGCCTAACGTTAAACACGTGCTTAAGTGCTTTGCTGAAGAAGGATGTGAAGGTAAATTGAGGACTATGAATGACTAAGCAGCAAAAGGTGTATTCTAATATATAGTAAAACTCTGATAATCTGAACCCCTATTTACCTGAAAATTCACTTCTTTGAAATGGGAACATGTCTCTTGATGTTCATGACTTACATTAAAAAAAATCCTCTTTATCTGGATTGCTTTCGAGTCTCAATTCCATTAAAAAGCCCCATTATGGCTGCCTTAAATAGTGGCTTTCCTACAGCAGCCATGGCAGAGGTGACTGAATTCTCTGTTGCGAAGCATTGGCTTTGCTGGAGGCACCACAAGCAAAACACATTAATTTAAACTGGTTTTTTAATATCCATCCACTGACCTTCTCTGTAGTAAATAGATGTGAAATTGCAAACTAAACATTGTTGTGACTGAAGAATCTAGTCCAACGTACTTGTTAGTAGCTTTAAAAAAATCCCCAAATGTTGTTAATCCTGTTATGATTCATGTTCACCCCAGAATTACTTGAGGTTTTTTTTTCTAAATGATTTTGTTATTAATCTCCGAACTCTTTTTGAAGTATGTGGTTTTATTGTTCTCTGATCAACTGAGCTTATAATTATGTTTCTCTGTTTGTGGTTATCAGCTTCCACACATACTGCAGCTCTAACTTTTACATTGTTTTTTTCTTGTCCTTTTATATTTAATTCAACATTATTTCTTGAAAATCACAGGGTACCATTTTAAAACAGGTTTTGTTTTTGCTTGTCAAAAGACTAGAGGAAAAGTTAAGTTAAAGATCTCATTCATTTGCAATGCCCTCTGGAAAGAAGATATTTTGCAGAGAAATAAAGGGCATTATACAGGCCCACAAAAATAAAATCATAATGTAGATAGTCATTAAATACACAAGGACCGTAGAGTGAAAATATTTAGCATTGCTTAAATGGTTGGCAAATGTGTTCATCTCATTTGAATATAATAACTTTAAAGTTTTGAATATAGGTATTTTAAAAATTGTGCCAATCTAATTATACATTGAAAACCCATGTAATTACCATAACAATGATATATTTTTGTCTGATGCTATTTTGAATCACAGTAGGTTGAAGTTTTGAGGTCAATTTGAGAACTTCACTTTGCTGTGGTCAATTTTAAAGGAAACTTAGGCTAGAGTGATGGTCAAAATGGCAGCAGCGTTGAGGAAAGTTTACATTTCCAATGATTTTAAAAATATGTCTTACTCTTTGTCATGCTGTCCGTCTCAGATGCAGTGTGGGCTTGCAGCAAAGCGTTTTGGGGTTGTGCAGCCACACAGAACCCCCTAGGGGCAGTTTAACAAAATATCTGAAGTGCTGATGATGTGCTTAGAAAAAAGTCAGTTGCTTCCAATTGCAGTAAAAATTTGACATCCTGTTTTTGTCTTTCTATATCGGCTGCCTCAGTCGTTCCAAAGCTGCATTCCTGCCTGTTTTTAACAGGATGCAACAGCCATTTCCTCATTTTGTATGGCTATTTTTATTAGATTAGAACTACTTTACATTATGATTCATTGAGGGTTAAAACTCATCTGTCCATTTGCTACACATACAGCCAAAAAAGATTTCTTTGATGTTAGAGTTTTTTTTTTTTTTTGAAAGGTCTCTCTAAATTTTGTACAGACTGCTGGATTAATGAATGATGAGTATTACAATACACTGGAGAACATACGGTGTGGGCTGTGCCTTCGCGTGAGGTTAGAAGTGGATGAAATCATTTGAAACTGTTTATAATTTTTTGTTTTATTAAAAGCAGATGCTCATTCTGAAGACTGCATAATGCACTATTTGCACACCTGATTCATTGCTTTATGATTTTCCACCACTGTAAAAATAAATCATGCTCGCAAAAATATTCTCAGTTTCCCAGTAAAGCTAAATGAAATCAAATATAAAGTTTGTGACACATTAAATCACAAACATAACGATATACTTTACAGCCAGCTGTTAGCTCTCAGTGTGCACATTTTAAACAGAAACATTTATCCAACATGCTGCTTAGCAATTTCAGTTCTGAAAAGCCTGATTAGCCGTTTAGCCATTTTAATCTTTTGCATCTTAAATATAAAGTTAATAGTTCATCTTCCTTGGTGTTTTTATATGTTTAAAATATTAAAGTCAATTAAAACTGTCAATAGAAACAATATGGATACAGTGTGCTAGCAATGTTTATATCCCCATCTCTTCTAACCCATGTCTGAAAGAAAATATACTGAGAATATGTATGTGTGTGTCTGAGAGAGAGAGAGAGAGAGACATACACATATATGCATACGTCTATTGATAAAATTTAAAAGCTATACACATTACAAACTGAAAAATATGGGCACACTAAAATATCTAGATAAAACAGCTGCCAGCATCTTGAATACAAATAATCCCTAATTATTGCTGAACTTCACCTTTATTTTTTAATATTCCATTTTTAACCATTCTACTGTTCCATGAATGAAATTAACCAAGGAAAGCATGTGGGGTTTCTTTTAATCTAAAATATAACACCCCAGTGTGACTTGATTCTTCCATTTTCACTGTGTATTCCTATTATTAGCAAATACAGAATTGTAAATACTGCTAGCTTTTTGATATGTTGGCAATCGATGGTTCAAAAGTTCATACAAGACCATATGTCCTAATAATATTTATCTACATCTAGAACAATATGGAACTGTCACATAGGATCCCACATGCAAACAAATGATGGAATGCAGGGGAACGCTTAGATCTAGCCTTTTCTTTTTTGTCCGACAAGCTAATGCAATAAGGGCAATAATAAAATGTTGTGTAGTAGGCCAAAAGTCTGTGACAGATAAAAAAGAAATGTTGGGAAACCAATGAAGCTTTTGTACAATTAGATTTTTTTTTTTTTTGAGGCAGTGCTGTAAGGGTTGTCCAGAGCCTGTTCAGTTCTGATTGATGGTAAAATCATAACTACATCATATTAGCTGTAGAGTTCACTGACAGGTTACTGCAGATTAATATTGCTACTGCTGTTCACTTACTATCTAACCGGGGAAAATATGAATTAAGCTGCTCTTCTAACCAACCTGCATAAGAAGAGGTACAGTGTTTTACTGAACAATCGCTATTCTGTCATTGGAGAAGGAGATACAAATAACATTTATTTCAGAGGTATGTAGATAGATAGTAATATACTAATTAGTTTTGCTAGGAGACCTTGACAATGCTGACCAGGTAGCAATTGTGCCTACTTGGTGTTATTTTTGAACTTTAGTTTATGATTAAAATTACACTGAAAATGATATTTTACTCCAACCCTTTTTGATTTAAGTATTTAATCCAATGCAAATTGCAATGGTGTATATTAGATGCATACGCCTTGTAGAATATGAAATGTAAAATGATTTTAGGGACCTGGTTTGCAAAGGTGCTGAATCCCCTGAGCTCCCACTGATTTTACCTGGAGTTGTAGGTGCTCAGCATTTCTGAAAATCAGTCCCGGTATGTTTAATGTCCATTGAATAATACATTTAGCTCACTCAGGATGGCTTAGTAGGTGCTGCCACTTGGGATACTCAGTGAAGGACCCCAAGAATTGTCTTTCTCAGACCAGAGTGGGAGGACTGATTTTGTGTGAAGTCACAAATTATTTTTGCTGGGCTCCTGCTCTGTCTACACCCCCACCCAACAAACACTTATGCAAGCCTTCACCTACTTGCCTGCCATGACCATCTACCCCATAAACCTTGAGAGACTAACTTCCTTTCTCCTCCATGGAAAACAACCAGATCCAATCCCATCCAGCTACTGAACTCCTCTCTTTCCTATTACTGATAAGCATTTCAGTTAATTCTTTCCCCCTTCCTCCACTCTAAGCCATGACAAAAGCCTTCTAAGATCCTTTTCGTGGACACCTCTAACCTCTTCACAATCTAAATATGGTTTGCAGTTTACCAAAATCTGTCAAGATCCCCATATATCTTATTTCACTCGGGGCTTCTGAAAATCTCAGGCCAGCAAAGCAGCTCAGGCTGGAAAAACCGTCAGAATGTTTCTCTCAGACTGGATTACAGAAGGCCATTCAAGTTTGAAAAGGCTGCCTGTCTTTCCAGGCTGACTCTGTGGTCAGTGTGTGAAAGGAGTAAATGGGGAAAACATCAGCCCTAAATTCAAGGATAGTTGAAAGAAGCCTCATGACTCTAAATTAGCTAGCTCTGTGTGTGTGCTTGGTAATTGGGGAAGGGAGAGATCCCATTGGTTTGCTCACAGATGTGATTGGATGCTGGGGCAAGGGACAACAGAGAGAAGAGGTTTGATCAGAAATCTAGTTCTAACCTCCTGCATTGAAACTGACTTTTCCTGTGGTCAAGTTGCTTAACTTCTTTGCCTCAGTTTTACCATCTGTAAAATGAGGATCATACTTCATTGAGTATTGTAAGGAGGAATTAATTAATGCTTGTATAGCACTCTGGACAGCATATGGGCTATGCAAGTCTACAGTATTCTTACAAACAACCCAAAACATCTGACATAATAGTGCTTATAATTTTAAAAAATGTAGTCATGCATCTTTACTGCAAATCTCAGCTGAGTTTAATACTTTATCAAGTAGACATTGTTTTTTTATGATAGCTATTCTGTGATTCATGAGTTAACATACTGTACAGATACCAGAATGCATAAGTGAGTTATAGACATATCTCAAGAGTAACACAGCAGTCTTCCATTACCCAACTCAGTTAAAATCTCTTGTCTATCATATCTTTTTTTAAAAATAGAGGAATCCTACCATTTTTATTTTATTTAAGTGAAAAATTGTGTGACAGAACATGCTGTTTGGCTAGCAATGCGTTTGGGTTAGAACGACAATTTATGTTATCAAGACAATGCAAGTAAATGATATATAATGGTATCATCATTGTAAATTACCGCTTTTCAGTGGCACTTAATAGCCTTTCATTTCTATAAGAATTCTTCATTTATTTTACAGGATACACACATTCTGTACTTTATTTCTTCATGGCATTTCTCCTTGACACATTATATTTCAATTAAAACACATCTTTCCCTATGAAAAGTTTTGAAATGTACATTTGGTGATGGGGGCCATATATGAATATATGTTTTCTGATGTTATAGTCCCAGGTGTTTGTATTTGATAAAGAAGGCATCTATAGCCCATATTTCTGGATATCTGCTAGGACAGAGGAAGTTAGCTTTAGTCAGTGGTTAAAAGAACTCTTAGGGCCAGATTTAACCATAGCACAACTCCACTGACTTCCACGAGGTTGTTCCTGTTTCCAAGAGTATGGAATGTGCCCCATAGACTGTATTTATGTAGAAAGACAACTTATCTAGTGACCAGGCAGTACAAATGTTCATTTGTTTGGGGGTGAGGGGACGATACAAAGGGTGGGGGGAATAGTCATAGAGTGAAAGAGTGTTGTGAATTTTAGAAGTGTCTAATTAGGTTTTTGCCTGTGGAATTTGCCTTTGCCCCAAGCCAAGAAGCCCAGCTGTTTTACAACAGGGGTTTTTGCCTCCTAGCAATGACTGCAGACAATGTGTGACCTAAACTGCAAATGTATTTGCAAGGACAACTTCCTTCACTCTTCTAAAGAGATTCCATAAAATATGTTCCAATGTTATTTAGAAGGTCATACAACTGTTTCATTTTTATTTATTTTTCTGACTTTGATTTTCTAAAATTTTGAGAAGTCCTAGTAATATTAGGACAAATTTAACTAAAGGCACCTTGCTGAAATTCTGTTTCATTTGGTTATTTCAAAAAAGCATCAATCTTTAAAATGAAAAGTTTGATGGACTATTAAATTTGATGAATCATTGCAAGTTTCCATGTTTGTTAACTTTTATATACCACATTAAAGCATTCATTAATAAAGTGTCACACCGCACTGCTTTGATTGGATCCTAAAAGGTTAATGACTTGATACTGCCTGGTGTTCTTGGCTTTACTGTTTGCAGTGAGTTTGGAGTGCTTTGAAATTATAACAAAGAGATGGCTTTTCCTTTCCTCTATTTCAAGTCCAGGGAGCATTTTCAACCTTTTTGCACATTGAGACTGCAGTAGCTTTCTCACCATTGAACTACAGTGGAAAATGTGACAGCAATGTAGTAACACTAAACAACAGAGACATAGATATGAAGAGCTTACCACACATCAGTAAAATGTTTCACATTCATGTGGCCCATTCTGAAAACAGTGGCTAAAATTAAGGCAACCATGATAAGTCTCACTGATGGAAGTTTCTTAACTAAAATCTGACTTCCAATATCTTATATTAAAGTGGTTGCACTTAAAAACATTTCCTGCACTTTGACCGATATTATTCCCTAGTTTTAAGTGTAGGGAATATTTTTCAAACTGGTAGAATCTTTCAACATGGAAGAAATTTTTAAATGTGACTAATGTCACTAGATCGCTGATGTGACATTCGTAACCATAACCATTCTGACTGCAATATGGAAGCAAGGCTGCTTTTTTCTCCAGTGCTCTTGTGTTACATGCTTAAGTTGATTAGAATAATATTATATTTATATCTCTTGAAAACTCTGTTGGTGAACTTGTCGTCTGGACAGCAAAAACCAAGTAAATAACATTTTCTAAAGTCTGTTCTTCTAAGTACTTTATGGCCAGATTTTATAAAATTTGCACTCTTCTTAGAAGGAAATAGCCCTTTTGACAAAGTCTTGTTAAAGTGAAGTTAATTAAAAAAAAACGACAGTATTGAGGTTCTGCTCTGATGGGAGTTGTTAGTAAAACAAACGACTCTAACTGGTTTTGTATGGAAGACAAACCAAAGCATTTCCATGAAGTAACAGGGGTGACCTGCTGTAACTTAACCATTTCCTGAGCAAATACAAGCTGTGCTATTGGACGGGTGATAGTTCCCATGTTAGCCATTGTACGAAGAAAAATAAAAGTTCATATAAAAGAGGCCACCAAGGGTTATATGGCTGCAATTCTTTCCAAACTAAAACAGTTGGTATCTGTTTATTATTGTCAGTATCATGTTACATTGTTCTTGTAGAATCCATAAAACCTAAACGCTCTGAAATATTGCCACTAAACATCCAGGGAATGCAGACAGGGGATCTCAGACCAGATGCACTTAAGCAGGGAACGGGTTAAAACAAAAGTTAATAAAATGTTGACCTTGATTTTATCTACCTTCTTAATCTTACACCAGTGAGGTGTTTCATTTGAATAAAGAAAAAAACTTGAACATAAGAAAAGCAATATATTTAAACATATTCTGTAAAATGGTCTTTCATTTAGTCAACAACTGGAGTTGAGGAAGAAGTAATAAATCTAAACCTCCAACTTCCTTGCCATAGCCCGTGTGTTATCATAGTAGCTGAAAATGTTATCCATTAATTTTCTGAACTATTCAGATGTACAAAATACTGTCTTGTTAGAACTATTTAGACTTGTATAGTAGCTTGCATTTTCATAGTCATTACCTTTGCATTGTGCATAACAAGTGATGCAGAAAACTAATGGGCAAAGATGTCATCTTGTGGTTGCTGCCTTAGCAGACCTGTCTCTTGTAAGAAGCTACTGAAATAATCTAGTGGTCTAAAAGATAGAGATATTGTTGTCAACAAATATAAATATGTTTTCTTCTCTTCCTGGAACACTGCAACAAAACTGGTTCTGTTTAATGAAAACATGTTTCAAAATCAACTGATTTTAAAACAATGCATACTTGGACTTGGAAGAAAGACGATGCAGAGAGAGATGAGAATAGTAGTTTGTAAATCAGATGCATTGTCAAGTACTTAAACTGGCTAATTACAGTGCTTTTTTACTGTCATTGATTTTAGCAGTTACAGATTTCCCCATGTGTGTGAGAAATGTTGGTTATTTCTAACAGTCTGAAAATTAGTGTATTTGGGGTGCGATATGGACAGTCTGTTCACAGGGTAAACAAATATCTAACAGGTATCTGCAATTCACAAACTTTTCCGTAGGGAAACAACAAACAAACCAACCAATCAAAAACCCAACCAAAAAAACCCACCTATCATGTGGTTAATCCTATCTCAAAGATACTTCAAAGTAAATTAAGTAGAGTAGCTCTTATCACCTGCAGCTGCTTAGTAAGAATATCATGTGAGCAGTGCAGTTTTGAAAATATGTCTAACAGGAAGTCAACTGTGTGATGAGTTGGTCCAGAATCTGGTAGACATCATGTTGCTAATATTTTTTTCCATCCAACCACAGTCATACGAAAATTATGATTATTATATATTTGTGAGGACTCTGTCAGATCACTTAGGGAATGCAGATGTGAAGGAGCTTTAATTTTAAGGATAGATTGCATCATAAGGTATTCCTTTTATAAGTTTCGTTTGCCAGTAGCAAGCTCTTGACTTTTCTGACTTAAAAACAAAGGGGCAGATCCTCAGCTGGTTTAAACTATCATGATGACATAAAGTCAATGGAACTGTGAAAATTACGATGTACCCCCTTTGTAACGATGTGTCTGTTACATTTATTTATATCAGCAGCTCATAAACAGACACTGGTTTATGCCAGTTCTTGAATTAGGATTTTGTATGAGCAACTAACATAAAAGA
The DNA here is from genome assembly GCF_965152235.1 of Eretmochelys imbricata. Taxonomy (NCBI): domain Eukaryota; kingdom Metazoa; phylum Chordata; order Testudines; family Cheloniidae; genus Eretmochelys; species Eretmochelys imbricata. The sequence goes on from NC_135582.1 coordinate 43,711,006, forward strand.
GAAAAATATAAAATTTTAAAACATGCAAAACCACAGTGCCTCCCCATTTTTTTAATTAGTTGACCTTTCATGTTGGTCTCTCTTCCCATGTCCACTATAAACTTCTTTAAGGTCACAGAAGATAGATTTGGTAGTCATTTTTCTCAGGTTTTTAAAGTTCCTTTGATTTTTTAAAAGTTATGTGTGTGGGGGGGGGGAGGGGGTGTAATCACTGAAGACTAGATCCAAAGCCTACTGGAAGTTTCAATATGGAAACTGAAATTTGGGGGATGACCCAGAGTGACCTCTTCTGGCTGCCATCACTGATGAGGGTCCGGCCCCCTGAGCCATAAGCATTGGCCAGCCTAACACCAAAGGGGAGCACAGAGAAAATGTCTTCCTTTAAAAATCCCTTGCAAGGGTTGAAATTTGGAAACTGTTTTTGAACAGGCTTCTTGTGGGGAGAGAGAAAACTGATATTTGAAAAATTTAAATGGTGGAGGCCAAGTGCAGACTTAATCAGAAATGGTCAGCTGGCAAATGAATTTAGGGAACCTTTCATCAGTCATTATGAGGGTTTATTACTATTTGTATTACATTAGTGCCTAGAGGCCCCATTGTGCTAGGGGCTGTACAGACACAATCCCAGACTCAAAGAGCTCACAGTATGAATCTGCAAGTCTGTTTGATTGCAGTTGGGGGTTATGGTGCATGCAAACATGCACAGATATACAAGTATGTACAAACAGCTATGCACACACACTCCCATACCATCCCCACAAAGTATCCCATCCAGGCTGTATTCATTACACATGCGAAGGCTATGAAAGGGTTATGGACAAGGCTACTGAATCCCTGAAGGAAACAGGAACAGAATAACTCAGCATAATCACTGAAACCAGCTCTCTGTGCTCTTCAGTTCTGATCCCTCCTCTGATCACAAAGAGCCCAGCAATCCTGGAACAGATGTCTTCATCCAGCAGCTGTTTGTGCTTTAGGGTCCAAAATTTTACAGGACACAGTTGGTATTTGTCAACCTTACTTAAGGTTTTGTACTTCATAAGTAGCTACGGTGAGTGCCCAGTAGTTACCAGAGTATGGCCAGGACACTGATTGGCTGAAGGTGCATTCTGGTTGGCTGCTTGGGCCTTTTTGGTGATCCCATAGCCATGTACCACCTCACAATGACACCAAGCTGGAACTTCATCACTCATGTGAAAAGTTTGGCCCTATGCACATTAGGTGTAATGGATGAGGAGAAAAAATAATAGTAGGAAATATTGTTTTCAAAAAAATCTATCCTCCTTTCTCCACCCCAACCACTGTTTCACAAGTGATTTTTTTTTTAAATACCCACACAGGTCTTTAGCTGCAAAGGCAGAACAATGTGTAACCAGCTTGTTCCCTCTCTATTTATCTATCCTCTACTACGTCTCCTTACAGCTGATTTCCCTTCTTTAGCTCAATTGATTTTAAGGCCAGAAGAGACCATTATGGTAATTGAATATGACCGCCTGTGTAACACAGGCCATAGAGCCCCCACCCCTGGTAATTCCTTCAGCAGGCCCATAACTTCCATTTGAGCTACAGCACATCTTTTAGAAAAATATTCAGGCTTGATTTAAAGATTTCAAGTGATGGAGCATCCACCGTGTTCCTAGGTAAGTTGTTCCCAAGACTAACCACCCTCACTGTTAAAACATGCTTCAGCTCATAGATGCTGGAACTAGGGATGCTGCTACACCCCCAGGCTTGAAGTGGTTTCCATAATATAAAGGGTTTACAGTTTGGTTCAATGGCTCTCAGAGCCGCCGCTGTAACAGATTTATGTTACCAATCTGCCTGAGGCGTCAGGTGATCAAGCTGAGGCCGCAGGATCGTTAGGGGAGGAGATGAAGGAGCATACCAAGTGACTAAATTTTAAAGCTTTATTAATAAAATAACAGTGGTGAGTGCTGGGAACGCTCCCATGTCACTTGGAGGAAGAAAGAAAGCATTTAGTCCCCCAGTCCTAACCCACTTTCATACTCACACACGCATGACCCGAGGCTGGCCAAGCCTGGGTGTAAGGTAAGAAGAAGAGGGGGAAGGGTAGACGAGAGTTCTGTCCTGTGCACTGGCTGTCTACGGTCCGCTGTTGATCTCCAACTTGCTTTGGCTCTTGAGAGGATTTTTAAGCCATGGGTTCTTCTGGGGGTGTTTCATTCAGGGACCTCTGTCCCCCATACTCTTTCATACTCCCCCATACTCAGTCCAAACCAGCTTTCTGTGGCTTCCTCAGCCTTCCCAAAACACACCGGCTTCAGGGATGCAAAACTGTTATTTTCTCCCTCACTGGCCTTCACTGTCTCACTAGTTTTTGCAATCCCCTGCAGTCTTGTTCATCTTACTTCTCTTTTCTCATGGCTGGTCGGGGTTGGAATCCAGGCTACTGTCTTCCTTGGCATCAGAGAGTCTGCTTGTGTGCATTGGCCTTGGGCGGCTGGAGTCAGCTTCTTATCTTTGGACCTAGCTGGATCGTCAAGTTAACCCGTTCCTTTCTCCCTTCCTCCCCCTTCGGCCTCTCGCAACCTGCAAAGGAATCTTTCGTTCCACACTCACACCTTCAACCCCTCCCAAAATCCTTTCCCATGCATATATATATATAGCAATATACAATGCTGGTGCTTACTCAGGGGACCCCATGGGGGCAATTTTACTGTGACTGGGACACCACTATACAAATTGTTCCAGCACCTCTGCTTCAGCTTCCAGCCACTGGAGCTCACTGTGCCTTTTTTTTTTTTTGCTAGATTAAATAGTTGTCTAGAATCAGAAATCTCTTTCCCATGTACAAACATGTAGACCATAATCTCCTGGAGACACTAAACAGATTGAGTTTCTTAAATCTATCACTATATGGCCAGTTTTCCAGACCCTGAGTCTTTCTTGTAACTCTTTTCTGAGTCCTTTCGAATTTTTAAACATATTGTTTGAAGTGTGGATACCAACACTGGCCACCATAGTCCCATAATGGTCCCACTAATGCCACATACAGCAGTAATACCGCTATTCTGTTCCTATTGGTTATTCCTCTTCCTATGCACCAAAGCACCCTTAGCTAACGTAACATGGGGCACTCATATTCAGCTGGTGAGCTGCCATGACTTCAGAGTCACAACTGTCCAGGATACCGTCTCCCATCATGTAAGAGTGACCAACATTCTTTGATTCTAGTGATACATCCTTGCATTTGGGTGTGAGAAAAGACACGTTTGCTCAAATGAGCCCACCTTACCAAGTGATCCAGGTTAGGCTGTATAATTGAGCTGTCCTGATCACTTTTTTGCAAGTTCGCTAATTTTTATGTCATCTGCAAATTTTACCAGAAATGATTTTATATTTTCTTCCATATAATTGATAAAGCTATTTAATAGCATTGGGACAAGAACAGATTCCTGTGGGACCCCCACTAGAAACACCACCAGAGGATGACTATTTCCAATTTATTTAATTTGATCTGTGAATTAACCAGTTTTTAATCCTTTAAAATGGGCTACATTGATTTTGTATAGTGTTAATTTTTGTAACAGAATGTCATGTAGTACTAAGTCTGATGCCTTGCCATAAATATAGTATATCAGCACAGTTATCTTTATCAAACAAAATCAAGTTTGTTTAACTAGACCCATTTTTCCATTAAACCATGTTGGTAGGCATTAGTTATGCTACCATTCATCCATGATATTTGACTATGATCAATGTCAGGCAAACTGGCCTATATTGGTGGGAGTTATCCCATTTTCCCTTTTTAAATATTCACATTACATTAACTTTTTTTCCAGTGCTCAGGAACTGCTCCAGATTTCCAGGCTTTGTTAAAAGTCAACATTAATGGATCAGAAAGTTCCTTGGCCAATTCTTTTAATACTCTTGGATTATCCAAGAAGTTATCCAGTCCTACTGATTTAACTTTAATAGCTGCTATTAGACACCCTCCCTAGTTACTGATGGAATAGAAAGTACAGCATCTGCAGAGCTGGCTCAAGAACCAAAGTGCCATGAAAACCCATAAACTACATCATAACTTTTTGGAAAGGGTAATTATTTTTTAGCAGGAAAAGTGCTGTAAAATCCACACACTGTAATTTTGAGGTGTTAAAAAGTAGAATTAAAATATTTACAATAAAAATGAGAGGGGCTGATTCTCAGTCACTCCATTTCTGGACTTAAGGTAGCAACAAGAGGGTGGGGGGTAACAGTGGCTTTAAGCCTTCTTTGTGCTCTCTGTACTTTGGAGTCCTGTGAAATTATTGGGCCTTGGTGAAAGTTAGAACAGCCTCATGGCTGCTCTGACTTAAACTCTGTTTCCCATAGCACCCATGTGCTCTGGCCACACCTAGAATTCAGCTCTGATCTACCCCATTTACTACAAATCTAGGAGAATAGCTGGTGAATGGCCTTTATACCAGGTATGCACCAGTCAGGGAGGTCAGGGGACTGTTTCCATCCTCACTAAGTGCCAAAACAGCATAAAGCATTCTTAGTGTAACTGAGAAAAAGGCCCCAACTGTTTTAATACACTTCAGTTCTTGGTGATTAAACAGAAAGTATCCCTCCCAACTGCCTGAAGCTGTAGTGTGTGGCCCTTTCAGAGACATTTTCCTTCATTTTGTGGTGCAAAAGCTGAACCAAAGTCCAGATTTAATTTGTACAAAGGGAAGTGAGTTAAAATTGGTTACCGAGCAAAAAATAACTGTTGAAAAGTCAGTTGGGTTTGCAGGGCTACGAGATAGGGGTACGTGGTCCAACCAGTCCAGAGAACATTAGAAAAAGAGAGTGAGGGTTAGAAAAAAATAAGAAACTAATATAATCAAATAAGGAAAAATGTATTTATTACTTTTCCCCTCTGATTTTACTAAGAACTACTTTCATAGTAGAAGGATATATTTCAGGGTTGGGGAACCTATGGCCCGTCGCTTAATTTCATCCGGCCCATGGCCCAGAATCTTGTGCATATGATGCAGTTGTCATTTCCTCCTGACCGTGCAGCACGGTCCTTTGTCTAAATGTTCATTCTTCAGTGCCTGTGCCAAGGAGAAGCAACCTCAGCCAAAACACTAAAAAAAAGCAGGTGAGTTCAATGTTGTATAGTTCTCTCTCTTAAAAAAACCCCTACATTAAGTTGCTTTTTACTGTATGGGGCACCTGATTGATTTTTTTTCTGTGGGTCAATGGCCCGTGATAGAAAGAAAGGTTCCCCACCCCTGATATATTTCATAACCTCTGTAATTTTTTAATTAAATGTAATATTAATGAGCCATCCTGCAATAGCAAAGACACTTCAGGGTGTGCAATAATAAGCTAGTGGTGCACTTCTCAAGCTGTTGAAGGAACTCAATATCTTACGGATTTCAGATCTCTTTTGAAGTTTAGTCATCACTAATATTTACCTTAAACACGTCCTGGCAGTAGAGCTGGTCAGGAATTTTTTGACAAAACTGTTTCATCGGACAACAAAGATTTGTTGAAACCAAAACTTTTTTTAGGAAAAATGTCTTGGGTCCAGGATGGACTTTCTGGTCAGGGAGAGAACAAGTGGAGAAGAGCCAATGGCCTTGTGGCCAGGGCATTCAGCTGAGATGTCTCAGTCCCTGCCCTCATTGAACTCAGGTCTCCCACACCCCAGGTGAGAGCCAGATTATTGGCTATTCTGGGGTGAGCCCATCTCAATCTCTCCTGTGAAGCTGTTTCCCTTTGTATAAATAATTCAATAACCATTGGGTAAGAGTAAGTCCCAGTAGCCCGGGGCTTGAACTTAGGTATCCCACATGCCTACCCTAACCACCAGGTCATTGCTATGTTGCGGTCTTGTGCTCTCTCTTGTTTTTTGTTTTTATTTTTAACTTTGAAAGGTCTGGTTCATCCCAGTGCAGAAGAGGAAAGTTTCTAAAATCTCTAAGTTTTCATGGAAAGAACAAAACATTGTTTGCTCAGCTCTGCCTACCAGCTCCATTAGGCTATTAGGCTTTGGCAGACAGAATAGTCAAATACATAAATCTATCCTATTTCTAATTATGTGATTCTTTAAGCTAGATTCTGCAAATACATCCAGCTGGGGTGCAGACTATTTTCAGGATCTAAACCTTACTGTCCAAGCGTGAAATCTTGGCCTTATTAAAGTCAACAGCAAAACTCCCACTGACTTCACCCTAAGTGTCTTTTCTGTTCTAGCCATCACAATAAACTTTGAATTAAAACCAAAGCAAAAATGTGTTTTTTGCCCTTTACTATTCTCTTCCAATATTTAGAGATAGCCGCATGACACTTTAAACATATATAATGCTTTCTGCTTTTTCAGGTGAGAGAAAGGCTGTTAAGTCTTATTCCTTCGGAGTTCTCTCCTCCAACTGAGGCGGAGAGAGATCTGGCACTCAGGTTACAGCCTCTCAAGACATGACTATTCAGGTCCTCTATCTCTCTTGCCAATGCCATCCAGATCAAAGAGAGAAGTGATGACCTGATGTTTCTAATGTTGGGGAATGAAAAGCAAGGAAAGTGTTGGGAGGTTTAAATTTAAAGATACCAACACCACTGAGCGAGCCTTTATTCACCCTAAAGAAGTGGTTTATTGCTTTTCATTTTGCCTTTAATGAAAATTATCTACATGCCCTGGTAAGTGGTGATACTGTACAAACATCCCCAGATATCTGTACTGAGTGGACTCCAGGGTTGATTTATATCACCTACTTGTCCATTCCTGGATGAGGCTCAAGAAGAGATTACCATGTATCGTGTGTGGTGGTGTTATGTGGACAAATGTCCATAGTGGGCTACAGAAAACTGAGATCACCATGTTGGTTTTCATTTATGACCTGCCAAAAGCAAGATAATTTCTTGTATATTTCATTTTAGATTTTTTGTTATTATTTAAACAAAGACTCCATTGTGTTTATGATCCATTAAGGTTGATTCCAAATACTAGAGTAGCAGTTCTCTTTTTACTGTCACCTTATCCTTAACTCATGCTTTTTCTTCATAAGTATTGTAGCACATAATTCCATATATTGATCTCCGTCTCTTGCAATATCTTTGCCTCCATAGGACAAGCAAAGGAGTGTGTTTGTGTTTACTTTAAATTTCCAGACTTTTATCATAGTGTGTCACTTCCATCACATTATTGAAACAATTTTTTTTCCTTGGTGGATACATTACATGTGATAAATTAGAATACTTTCTAATAAGCAAATTTACTATACCAGAGCTGTGCTACACTAATGCTGTAAATACTAAACCAGTTTGTTTTGTAGCGGTGCAAAAATATGCAAATAGTATTTTGTTCAAGTAAGCAGAGGACCTAGTAACTATCTTTCAATGCCTGACTAAATCTGATTTTTGTTTGTGACCAGCATGAACACTGACCTTTGCCTCCTTGAATGATCTTTCCGTCTCCTAGAAAGTTCATGAAAAGGTCACAGAGCTACATTGACTTCCTATATGGGTGTGGACATGTTTCTGCCATTGATCTGATGAAAGGGCTGGTCTTGCCCATTCAAAGCTTCACTTCTTTTAATTTTTCATGTAAATCTGGACATTAACCACAGCCATCCCAGCGGTGATGAAGGTCTTGATAAGCACAAGAACACATCATTTTGTATCAATCAAACATTATTGTTAGCCTTGTCTTTCCCTAGAAATATCTTCCTATTTAGCTGGAAAGAGACATAGCTGAGTAACACAAATAAAAATGATTCTTGTATATTCATTAGATGATTTCTATCATTGATAAGTTCCCTGCTGCTTGCCATGGTAAAAGGGGGTTATGAATCTTATGAAAGCTGCTCTGCTGACACCATCAGTTGCCGAGACACCGGTTTCCAAATCAGACCGCAGAAAGCAGCACAGTTAGAGGGTTTTAAATCTCTGCTGAGAAACTATTTCTATTTACAAACAGCCAGGATAACGCTGAAATTGTGAAAAATGCACCTGAGTCATATTTAGAATGATTGTATGTGGGGGATATAACAACAATACTTTACAAGACTGTAAGCACCACATATATTCATATCTTTTGCTATTTATCTTGCAGATATACAGCACTGGAAGTTCCTTGCCCTTAGCTGGTAGGCTTGTGGCACTGAGAAGGAAAGATCTCTGGCTTTGTCACTGGCTGCATATCACTGCAGCTGTGCCTTTGGATTACACAGCGGGCTCCTCCAGCCATTAATAATAAGAAGCACTTTTTGTCTAGTGAATGCACAATCCTTTTCTAACACCTAGGATTTCCACTGAGGTAGAAAAAGTAAATTAAAGAACTCATTTATTTTACATTTACACCAGATATGCAAATGGGGATAACCTTTGCTCACCTGTGAAAAGACAATATACTGTTTTTTCCTCATCAGCCCCCACTGTTTCGGTATTTTACACTACCAAACAACATTTACCTAAGCAAGATGTAATTGTTAAAGATGTTAACGGATCATAATAACCCTTCTGTAGTGATCATTTAAATTACTTACAAAATAATTGTCATATGAAATAGCAGGGTATATTGGCTGAGCATATCCACTATCCAGGTGTGTCAATGTAAAAGATTTACCTTATATGGAAAGATTAAAGGAAATCAATATATAGGCTGAATGAAGCCATAAATATGAATACAACATTGCCAATTTAAATATCCCTATCTAATTTTGTCTTGTATAATAGGTTTTAAAGACTAGCACATTCTTAGCTGATATAAATCATTTAGCTCCATAAAATGCTACAATTAACATTTAATGCTGGATCCCAAAACTCCTGACACTCCATTTGGAATTAATCTTAAACTCATGTTGCTGTCCTTAGGTATTAAAGCACACCACATAAAAGCTGCTCCCACGAGGTGTTCACAGTCAATGGTGCACAGAACTTCTCTGGAGCAGGCCTACATTGATCATCTCTTGCAAGGTCTTTGACACAATAGGAAGAGCTAAAGAGTGTCTGTTTTAACTTTGCATTTCATCATGTGTTATTGCAATCTGTACCTATGTGGAGTCAATGGGAGTTTTAAGTCCAGAAGAAATTAAAACTCAGGCCCACAGAGATTAAGAACTCTTTCTATACATTATTTCAGATCTTCTCCTTTTATTGCCAAAGGGAGTCATCACATCACCAAGATCAGAACTGGATTTAAAACACAGAGAGATTCTGAAATATGCAGGTCAATTTTTAGTTATCCTATATATCTCACAAATAGGTACCATTCCTCTCCACAGTTCCCAAAAGACTGCCGCTCTATATTTTGTTAGAGATCACAGTTGCTTCATTGATGATCTTGTGACTACTCTACAATATGTTCCTCTTAAATCTATGCTGACAATTTATTTAGGTCATGGAGCCAGTGTTTTAATTTCCTCATGTCAGATTTATTCCCAAAACTGTAACGAAAGGAGAAAGCACATTCTTGTAGCTGATTTCAACTGAGAACTGGAAAGCTCTGAGCTACATGGCTTGGCTAGTGTTCTCTTCCTGTGTTTACAGCCTCAGTTATTCCTGTCATGATTTTAGTATCTAGAATAAACAAAGTAGCTGCAGAATATTTCAAAGGATACAGCAGCAGGCATGCATAAGCATTTCTGCACACCCAGAATACTTGGATGTCATATTTTATTGAGTCCTGTCAATAGACAGTAAGATACAATATCATCCTTGGAACTGTAATAAATCCATTTCAAAAGGAAACATTGACAGTTATGTGATAACATAACATATTTGCAATAGTAAAAATATTTTACATTTATATAGCTCCTGTTATCCCAATGGTTGTAAAATAGATAAGAAAACACTAACTTTTCTTGAGTTCTGTGCATAAAAAAAACCCACAACAGTTAACTGGACACAGGTCACACACTAAATTTTGAGTAACCATACAATATAATTTATTTTTCTATTAAATAGAAAACTCCACAGAACTGATATTTGCTAATTTTCTCATCCAGCTGCCTGAAATTTTGTTAATTTCTTGGTGGTTGGATTTAAAGTATGACTTTCTATGCTTTTAAAGCTAACGGAAAGAAGATCACCACGTTTGTTATCAGGCAGTAATGATATACTTTTCAAAAATGCACAGCATCTTGAAAGTTTGGTTTCATATCACCATTTATATTCCTGAGAAACAGACGTCTCACACTCTGTAGCAGCATTTTGTGACATTTGGATTTACAGTGTTCAAGTTTAAGCCTCTAGCCCCTTGCAGTCTGTCAGAAATGGCTTCTCTGTCCATTTATTTTTGTCTTCCGTGCTCAGTCTGAATATCTTTTGTAAATTTATACTTGACAACTGTCGTATTTCAGTAGTTGGCTTTGTTTCACAATCTGCCTTTGCTTGCTCTGTTGCATTAGCTGAAACAACAAATTTAATCCATGATGTCAATAGTAAATTATAGTGCAGATGTAATATATGTCTGACATCATTAAGGTCAAGGCCAACTGAAAATATTGCAAATAACGGATCCAAAGGGTCTTCTCATAGGGGTAGGAGCTTGCTCCACATTTAATGTTATGAGAAACAGATTATTGAAGCATATTACATTATGTTAGCCTTTTCATTACAGCCAATATAAAAACTATCAAATATAAGAATGTTCCCACAGTATGAGACACTATTCTAAGGAAGTCTGCTATGTGGTTTTATTTCATATTTGGTAACTGCTAAATAATTAAAACAAGAATTACTTTACTGAAAAAGTTCATTTAGAGCACACATTTTCCATTACTCTAGCTGTTTGTTGGGGTTGGGGGAAAACATTTATTGCATACCTACCTAAACTACCTTGCCATTAAAGTATCTAAATTACCTCGGTGAATTCTGAGCACAGAAGTGGTTGATGAATTGCTTTTGCATAAATGCACTTTCCCTTTGCTAGAACCTAATTTTGTGTATAAAAACACACACACACAAAATAAAGCAACCACTGAACTCTCTCAAGAAGAAAAATTGAAGCCTGGAATTTTCTCTATGTAAGGAAGTTTTTCTAAACGTTGCTTGTAGTATAAGTGTCCTTAGACTCTCCGAGGACGAGCCAAAAATGCATTCTTCTCCAACAGGGAAAGAGCAGTTAATGAATCATTTTTCCTGTGTGAAAGTGTTCATTCCTGTTAATTTGTGGTGTTGTTTTTACGGGCCAATTTTTTTTTTAATATCAGAATTTGCTTCTAGTTTAAAAACTAATTTCCAAAGGGGAAAAAATATTTCATGCCAAGTGAACCATAAATAAATTCAATGTGTGGAGGAATTAGAGATTTCCATTCCTTCAGGCCTTATTTGTTTTATCCAGCAACAACAGCCTGAACAGCCAAGGCCTTTCATTTTGCAAGTCATCTATGTAACTTGGCTTCAAAGCATTTTCATTTGTTAATAAGAAAGTCTGAACCAAATTCACAAGGTGACAGGGTGCATTCTGGCTCTTCTAGATATAATGAAAGGAAAATGTATGTGCTTAATGTAAGGAAAAGATTCATTCATTGGAGCTATAGTGGCACCCTTTGCACCCTTATATCCTGTAAGATCTCTACTTAATGGAAGAACACTTGTGAACAATTGTGTCTTCTGGCCTTGATTCAATAAGGGGACTAACTTTACAAATGTGCATAATACCACTGACTTCAAGACAAAAGCAGGCTGAACTACCTTGCTGAACTGGGGCCAAGAGGCACAACTGAACATGTAAGTATTCTGCCATTAAATTCTTTGCTGAATCAGGGCCTTTATGTACAAGCCCACATTTGGGACAATTTAGAGATATACCACCCTAGGAGTACCTGTGAGAGGCACTGTGCTTTTACCTTTAGTATGTTCAAGTCCAGCCCACCATGGAAGACACTACCATCATTTTCTGTATGTCATCATGGTCAGTGGCCTGCGTGAAATGAATTGAGTTTCAGTCCAGTTTATTGGGGTCATGTGCCCATATCAATTTTAAAAGAATTGAAATCGCCATTAATTGGCACCCTTATTGGCAGCCTCCATAAAGAACCCATGAACTGAACATGCACAGAGACTGTTCTATGCTCATCTCTAGAGATGATCCTGTCATGCTGGATTGAGAAGGGTTGTTGACTCTTTTAATATTTATTATGGTCCTGTTTTGTGGGTAAATAAAAGATTTAACTTGCCCTTAAAGGAAAGTTTCAAAAATCTTATTGTTAGCTAGTGCTCTTAGCAGTTGCACAATATTTATGATTGGTGTCTGCTCCAAGCATCAACAAACTGCACATTATTCCATTAGTGATTTTCCATTTTCTACAAAACTATGCAATTTTAGCGTTATTTATGTTAATGTACTAATGCATTATTTTACATATTTACAATACGTTCTTCCATCTGCCATGAACAGTGATGTAATGTTTACAAATCATTTTTATGAAAAAGCAATGTCACACAGACAGTCTACTCTGGGCACAGGCCTGAAGTCCATACTTGGGCCAAACTCCCACTGAGGTCAGGACTTCAGGATTGTGGATCATCCGTCAGTGTCATGGTGGCCCGATAGACTACATCAAATCTGTCTCGCTAAGGTATTTCAAAAATACCTATCATGTTGATATCTAGGCATCCAGAACCTGAGCCAAAACCTGCCCTCACTAGTAGTGGATGCAACCACATAACTGAGACAGTGCCAGGTGCAAGTGAGGGTAGAATCTGGACCACTATTCTGCAGTTTATGCACAGATTTCAGAGACCCAGGACACCATGTAAATAAGATAATCATCTTAATACTTACATTTCATGCTGAATGCTAAGATTATATTGCTGCACGTTTGGATCATTCCTGGAGTCTGGCTAATGTTTTTTCCTTTGTACAATATTTCCTGTTTTATTAGGGGTAGGAATATGTGAGTGGGGTGATCTGAGTGGGCTGCATATATTATATATATATATATATATATATAATATACAGGGTATTAGATACTGTAGGGTTTCCCTCGTGTAGCTTTAATTTACATGTTTAGCTTTTTTGTGTGTGCTGGGAATAGAGAAGACTACACAACCTACATTTTTGGATGAATTCTATCCAGAACTTAAGCCTTCCTTCCTTCTCACTTGAAAATTCCCAAAATCTTATCCTACATTCCCATCTTCATGCCTCGATCTGAAAGTGGACAATTCTCTGAGCTGTATGTAATTAGAGGCAGTAGAATTACAGATTTTACACAACTGCAATGACAGAGTAGAGGAAAACAGCTCTCTCATTGAAAGTAAAAGCTGAGACAAAAATATCACAAACTTGGCTGAATTGATCTCCAGACTCATTTAGAATTAGCACAGATTTCTAAAACATTCTGAGTTCAGTACAAAATAATGTTAACCACCATACTGTAATGTTAGAAATGCTACATATTGTACATGCCATTTTAATATCTTATTTCCAATAATAAAACTGATGTCTCTGTGGAATGTTTATTTAAACTGATTTTAGTGACAGCACAGGGGTCCTAAATCTTTGCTTTGTGGTTCAGCCAGTGGCAGAATAAGCTTCCCCACTCTGAACATGCTTCAGCCTTGGTTTGCCACAACCATATTTAGTCCTTGGCTTCTCTACTGAGACTGCTAACAAGGGGGACAATTGTCTTGCAAACTCCCATCATTTAGGAACTGCATTGGCATTGACAATTCATTTCCCATAGGCCACTGAACAGACATCATTGTAATGAGTTTCTGTCTCTATTGAGATGGCATGGATTCAACCCAATGACCTGGAGCTGAAATGCACTGTATCCCATTACCGATCTCCTGAGCATCAAGTCCCAGAAACTATCAGTAGACTTCAACCCACATTCTGCAACCTCCCCCAAATTGTCATGTATTTGTTTTTTCAAGTGACTGTTTACTCATCTTGAAACTCCTGAATGCATTTCTCAGATCTAATGTGCTCTCTCTCTCTCTTTCCAAGGCTCTGGATTGTTTGGAAACCAATTGACAGTGTGTGTCATTTATTCCAAAGTAAATGTTTCTAAATCAAACTGATTTACTGAGCACTTTTAAAGGGTCCAATGTTTGTAAGTGCTACTTAGAGTCTCAATTAATATCCATCTTGCTATTTTGTTCTAAATGTGTTATAAAGATAAGTTTTGCAGGGAGAGAAAAAGGCTTGATAATTTGAAATACCAGCTATTATGTCACCCAAAATGAAAATTAGTTGTAACATCATATATAACTTATGAATCTTCTCTAATTATTAGGAATCACTTAATCACTTAACGGGGGAGGGATAGCTCAGTGGTTTGAGCATTGGCCTGCTAAACCCAGGGTTGTGAGTTCAATCCTTGAGGGGGCCATTTAGGGATCTGGGCCAAAAACTGGGGATTGGTCCTGCTTTGAGCAGGGGGTTGGACTAGATGACCTCCTGAGGTCCCTTCTAACCCTGATATTCTGTGATTCTGTGAAGCTTAAGGAGCACTATGAGCCTTCACTCTCAGCCATGATCTGTTGCTGATGCGATGATATATTATTTGATCAACTATACTATATCTAAAAGGATACAATTTAGCAATGGTAAAATGTACAGTTAATGTTTCCATAAGTAAAATAATGCAATGATTCTGCTATTGCGGGATAGTTCCTTATAGTGCCTGCTCCCAGTGCAGTCACATGGCAAAATTCTTATTGACTTCAAATGTGAGTGAGGTCTGGTCCACAAGGTCCTAGCCAGAATGCAATTGGTTACCTTGTTAAAACAAATCTGGTGGTTATACATTCATGCTTGGTCCTATGTTTCTCTGAAAATGTCTGCTCAGTGTGCAGTCAAAAAAGCTAGCACGTTAGGACCCCTTAGGAAAGGGATCAATAATGAGACAGAAAATATGCCACTATATAAAGCTATGGTATGCCAACACCTTGAATGGTGCCTGCAGTTCTGGTTGCCACATTCATAAAGTGATATTAGAACTGGAAAGTACAGAGAAGGGCAACAAACACGATTAGGGGAATGGAATGGCTTCCATGTCAGGAGAGATTGACAACTGGGGGGATGTATGTGTTGTGATAGAGGTCTATAAAATCATGAATGATGTGGAGAAAGTGAATAAGGAAGTGTTATTTACTCATTCATAAAACATACAAACCAGGGGCTACCCAATAAAATGAACAGGCAGCAGGTTTAAAACATAAATATGGAAGTACTTCACACAACGCACAGTCAACCTGGGAATGTTGTGAAGGCCAAAGTATAACTGGGTTAAAAAAAATTAGATTTCATGGAGGATACGTCCATCAATAGACCAAGATGGTTAAGGACCCTGTGCTCTGGGTGTCCCTAAACCTCTGATTGCCAGAAGCTGGGACCGCATTACAGGGGATGAATCACTCACTAAACTGCCCTGTTCTGTTCATTCCCTCTAAAGTATCTGGTATTGGCCACTGCCAGAAGACAGGATACTGGGCTAGATGTACCACTGTGCTCACTCAGTATGGCCATTCTTATCTGGTTTAAATGCTCATGCTCATGAAGACTTAACAAGAGTGATCACCAGGTGTAGGTTGTGGATCCATTTTCAGATACATCAGAAAGGAAATCATCAGCTGTGAAATCATCAGCTGTGAAAAATCCAGTTAACAAAGCATAAGAATATCAGAAACCATGCACTTCTTTGGTCAGATGGATTTAAGAATTCCTTCCAGTAGTTCTGAACACTTTGTCCTCAGAGATTTCCTTTTAATTGGATAAGGGGCAACTCCCCTTCCCAAAACAGTAATTTTCTCCTCCTGTAAGGAAAATGTTTCAGGGTCAGAATAGCACCTCAGAAAACTGCAAGCGGTTGTAAACCATGCAGAAGTCTCAACACATCATCCCTTTGCTAAAGGAGGCATGTGCAGATCCAGAGAGGGGCAAGTGATGTGAATGCCCTAAAACCAGTGGGAAAAACCCCACAGTTCTAGGAGGTTCAGGTGCTCACTGCTCCTCCATTTTCCCATATGCCTTCCTTCCCGAGCAGTAAACTGACTCACTGAGAATCCATGCTGCCATTGCCTCTCCATCTATGCCTGTGCACTGCCCCTTTCTGAGCAGCACTAACTCCAGCCGGAATTTCACATGTATGAAGTGGCTGCCCTGTCACCCACCCTTCCTTTAGCTCACAATTCCCCCATAACCCAGAGATCCCCAATCATGCAGTGTTCACTCTGAGAGTCAATAAACTAAATGCATTCCTACTGTAACTTAATAGTGGATTTAGGCCAGAAATATATTTCACTTATTGGCTTCAGTGGGATCAGGAGCCTATTATCGGGCTTTTAACTCTTGAAATGGGTAGACCAGTGCATCTACGGGTAATGCTTTCCTGAAGAACTCTTAGCGATATTGACAGAAATTCAGTAGGTACCTTATTCAAATAAAAGTAACTAATCTTATTGTTGGTTCCTATCATACTGCCGTAATATACAGATCTGCCTCATGCCACAAGCTCAGACTTTGCTGTTAGCACGAGAACTATAAACCTCGCCACACAGGAACCTTTATTAATTAAGACTATGTACAGGGACAGAAAAATGAGAATGTTTTCTGTCAAAATCCAGCTGATTTAAAAATAAATATAGGAAAAATACAGCTACCTAATGTAAACTTTGTTTCTCTTCAAACACAGAAAAATTAAACACCCACTCTCAAAATGTGCTGTCTGGCGCAGGTATTCTTACAACAAACACTCTTAGTGCTCAGGTACCTGGCCGATCTACTAGTTATTATTAATTTATTTGTATAGCATCAATGTGCTATTATTTTGCTGCATTTACGAGCCCCCATCATAGACCAGGACCCCATTCTGCTAGGTGCTGTACAAACAGAACAATAAGATGTTCCCTGCACCAAACTGCTTACATTTCTTTGTAGTGTGCTAGATGTTTTACAGACATGTGTGAATACTAGGCCCCAGCCCTTAAGAGCATACACTATTCAAAGAAAGGGGAGAAGAGAAACAACAAAAGCAATGCAATTGAATGGTAAGACAGGCATCTTGTTAGTTCTCAGGAATATTATATATATATGCATACATACACACACACGAGCTAGGGCTTGTCTACAAGGAAACTTAGTGTGTGGCAAGCCAGGATGTGACTGTACAGCGCACTAGTCTGCCACGCACTAAGTGTGGACACTGCTATTGTGCACTAACGGTTACATTGTGTGCTTTCATGTTGTAGACACTTTGTAAATACATAGAGTTTAATTCATAGTTTAGGGCCAAAAGAGACCATTAGAGCACCAAGTCTGACCTCTTGTATATGAACAGCCCTTAAACTTAGTAGTAAAAGTTAATCAGCCTTTTTCAGACTGACAAATAGTTTAAAAAAAAAACGAGATCTAAATATTTTACAAACTTCTTTCTACAGACTCTTAATTAAAAATGACCTCAAGCTGCAAAATTGGATCCAGATTTTTAACTCTCCAAGATTTTGGTGTGCTTGGAATTTGCGTAGAGATAAACAGCAGTTGTGGGCACTCATCACCTTTGAAAATGGGGTTACTTATTCAGATGCTTAATCTTAGATGCCTAAATCTGAAAACATTGCCTCTTATACATATGTTTTTTAAAAGTTCTCTCCAGTACAGCCCAGTAGCTCGTCTCTGCTGGAGTCCCAAGGACAAAGACGCATACCTACTGTAATACTTTTGGAAGACTACTAGAGACAGGCCCAATCCCCAATGTTTGGATCTTGAGCCACAATTCAGGGATGTTCGAATTCACTTTTAACGGCAGCAAACTCAAAAAGAATCCATACAAGACCCTGGTTACAGCATACGCAAGGTTTTCTGAAATGAGACCGTATAGCGATCTTACATTTCCTTGATCTTGGCATTTGCTTCAGTTCTGCTGGCAGAGCACTCTAATTGTAAGGGGCACAATAGGCAATGCTCTTATCTGTGATTAATAGATATGATCTTTTCAAAGTGATAAATACAGGTAAGTAAAGTATCTGTAACTGTATTTATGCTACATCATAGATCAAAAATCCTACAACCTAGACATGATAAGCCTCAACTGTGTGTAATAGTGCTGGCTAAGCTTTTGGAAGAACACAGCTCATTATGTCTGCAACTTGATTTTTTGTGGGACATAGGGTGGTCAGTGCTGCCAAGGTATTGAAATGTTGACTTTGTCCAGATCTTTATTCTGGAGCTAATTTTATTTCTCCCATATTTCCCTTAAAAATTCATTTTTGGGGGAAGCTTCTCCTGAGGCGATTTGTCCTCTGACCAAAGCGCCTAATTGGACATCTGTCCATGGAGCTCTGAGAATCAGCCAGTGAGGATCCTCAAAGGTTCTGATCCTGAGAGCTGCTGACTTGATCAGGAAGTACATCACTGAGGTTGAGGCTCAGAACAGGGAAGTCAGCACCCTCCTACCAGAGACACAGCAAGCCTAGGATGTAGCTGAAAGGTAGGAGCCTCTTCATTTTCTACATAATAATGTTCAATATGGATAGATTTTTCAAGAGTGCTCAGTATGGCTCCAACTATGTTCCTATTGATACTGAGCTCTTTTGAAAATACCAGTCTGTCATCATTTCCCTGAGATGGCAGTTTGGGAAGAATTTAATATTTACCTTCAAACTCATGAATTTTTTTTTCCAGTCAGTTGCTAAATTTTGAGTGGATTCATTTTAATGTCACTAAAAGCTGAAATGTCACAAAAATAAACTCTTTCATTACAATTAAATGTTTAATTGGTTCAGACCAACAATGGGTAGGCATAGGCTAACCCACAAAGTTCAGATCTGGATGAGACAAAGTTTGGGAAGTCTTAAGGCCTTGGGGGAATGAGGAGTGGGAAAAGCCCGTCTCTAATAGCATGTTTTTTGTGTGTTTGTTTTTGTATTGGTTTATTTACGAGACTGTTTCACGTAATGTGAGGCATCTTGTAAGGAGCAAAAAGCATTAATATGCAAAAGGTTAGGGTGAGCCTAAAATTTCTTGAACCTGTTCATAGCCTCACTGGAGCACAACTTTCCTTTACTCGTTACAGTGACAGACAAAAAACAGTGCCTGGTTTCCAGGGAACAACATACATCCATTTAAGAATATATCCATGATCAAGGGCCAAAGGGTCTCTTCCACTGTGTAGGTGGGAGAGGGGGAAAAAAATGAAACCTTTGTGCGAATTGCTCAAGATATATGGAAAGGGGGAAGCGGCAGCTCTTCTGCATGTTCCCACTTCTCTGCAAGCCCCTGGAAACCCCTCTGCTCACACAACAGACTCTGAGTCTATTGAAAGGTGCTTGTACAATTAGCAATGGAGCTGTCACAAGCGGAAAGTGTTCTGCCAAAAATGAAATTGTCACTTACCATTTCACAGGGAGCCTTTGGGGCCATATTTCCCCCTTTCTACTAAACAGGGACAGGAAGGGCTAAGGTCCTCAGAAAGTTACAAAGGAAATTCATATGTGTTATGTCATTCAAAAATGAGAGAAAAAAATGGTGGTTGAAAGTGACAGCCATCATGATTAAAAACACCCACTAAAGAGGTTAAAACGGTAAATGCTGTATTATGAAAATGCAGAGCACGGCACTACTTGGCATATGGCAACATCTGTAGTCGAGAGGCCTGACATACAGAAATGTGCAGCAACCCTTTCAGACTCTCTTACAGACTGAGATGCAGGCCACCCACCAACAGAAGATGTCTCCTCTCTGCTGAGAGATATACATAAACATTTTTTTTTTGCCATGATAGAAAGTTAATGGGACTCAACACAACCTTCCTTGGCTATTCACCAAGGGAAGGTCATGCCTGACTAATCTAATCGCCTTCTATGATGAGATTACTGGTTCTGTGGATGAAGGGAAAGCAGTGGATATATTGTTTCTTGACTTTAGCAAAGCTTTTGACACAGTCTCCCACAGTATTCTTGTCAGCAAGTTAAAGAAGTATGGGCTGGATGAATGCACTATAAGGTGGGTAGAAAGTTGGCTAGATTGTCGGGCTCAACGGGTAGTGATCAATGGCTCCATGTCTAGTTGGCAGCCGGTGTCAAGTGGAGAACCCCAGGGGTCGGTCCTGGGACCGGTTTTGTTCAATAACTTCATAAATGATCTGGAGGATGGTGTGGATTGCACTCTCAGCAAATTTGCGGATGATACTAAACTGGGAGGAGTGGTAGATACGCTGGAGGGCAGGGATAGGATACAGAGGGACCTAGACAAATTGGAGGATTGGGCCAAAAGAAATCTGATGAGGTTCAATAAGGATAAGTGCAGGGTCCTGCACTTAGGACGGAAGAACCCAATGCACAGCTACAGACTAGGGACCGAATGGCTAGGCAGCAGTTCTGCGGAAAAGGACCTAGGGGTGACAGTGGACGAGAAGCTGGATATGAGTCAGCAGTGTGCCCTTGTTGTCAAGAAGGCCAATGGCATTTTGGGATGTATAAGTAGGGGCATAGCAAGCAGATCGAGGGACGTGATCGTCCCCCTCTATTCGACATTGGTGAGGCCTCATCTGGAGTACTGTGTCCAGTTTTGGGCCCCACACTACAAGAAGGATGTGGAAAAATTGGAGAGAGTCCAGCGAAGGGCAACAAACATGATTAGGGGTCTGGAACACATGACTTATGAGGAGAGGCTGAGGGAACTGGGATTGTTTAGTCTGCGGAAGAGAAGAATGAGGGGGGATTTGATAGCTGCTTTCAACTACCTGAGAGGTGGTTCCAGAGAGGATGGTTCTAGACTGTTCTCAGTGGTAGAAGAGGACAGGACAAGGAGTAATGGTCTCAAGTTGCAGTGGGGGAGGTTTAGGTTGGATATTAGGAAAAACTTTTTCACTAGGAGGGTGGTGAAACACTGGAATGCGTTACCTAGGGAGGTGGTAGAATCTCCTTCCTTAGAAGTTTTTAAGGTCAGGTTTGACAAAGCCCTGGCTGGGATGATTTAATTGGGGATTGGTCCTGCTTTGAGCAGGGGGGTTGGATTAGATGACCTCCTGAGGTCCCTTCCAACCCTGATATTCTATGATTCTATGATTCTATCCTTTTTTATTTTTACTAATCTAAGTTACTTTCCCACAGTAGCATACTTAGTACAGCATTCTGCAGCTCCTCTTACATTTTCTTAGGTCATGCCCCCTAATTTTTGGAGTTTGCAGATTTTGTTTTTTCAGATCGTTCCTCTAGGATGATATTTGCATGGAAGCAGACCAAGTAGGGCTGGAGGCTCTGGCTTGTGCATAGAAATCTGAGGCACATTTTGCAGTGAGTTGCTTTTTTAGCACACCAAGTCACACAGAGCATACTTTTTCTGCCTAACAAGAACAAAACATGAGAATGAACATTTCCAAGATAACTATAGAATTGTTCTCCTTTCTCATTCTTGGGTCTGACTAGACTCCTCTCTGATCCTGGACTTCCAGAGGGCAGCATTATCCAGAACAGCCTTTTATCATCAATGACCAGCCAAGATATTCTGCCCTTTCTCTCAGTGGACCTCACTTTAGCCATGTATGCCTCTTCATATCTCAAGGTTTAAGTAATGAGATCTATCCAAAACTCAACTTCAAAGCCACCTGAAGGCTTCAGTTGAAAGTGTCTGCCTGTGTCCTAAGTAGGACAGATTGTTGGCAGCACATTACACCTCTGCTTTGGTATTGTACTAACTCACTCTTAATCTCCAGGGGAGATTCAAGATCCTATTCTGTATGCATGAAGTCCTATCCACTTACGTCAGAGAGTATCTCTCTTCCTCCATGACCCATTATGCCATATACTTCAGCTGTCAGACCCAAAGACAAAGCTCATAAGAAGCAGCACTAGTGGATGTTCTACGCAGTGGGCCCTTGCTTATGGAATTCACACCTTCCAGAAATGTTTGATTCAAAAACTGGCCATATTTATGGTGATGCAAAGCCACACCTCTTTATCCAGCTGTTGTAATAACTGCACAGTTTGTCGTCTGACTACTCACCAGGTTTCCCTTCAAGGTTCATTTGCTACAGGCATATGCACTCTTTACTGTGTACTATGTGATCTAAATCTTGCGATGTGTACCCAGAAATTATAGTGAGGAGCACTTCATAAATATTGACAGTGATGATCACGATGATAACACTACACAGAAAAACATACAGAAAACAGTTTGATAAACAAGCTTTGGAATCCCAAAGGGTGCTGAGGTAGGAGATTATAACTAGGTACTACTGTGGATTGAGTGCCCTCTTCCATGCTTGAAGAACAGAAGACATTAAGCACAGGAAGATGAAATATTAAAACCTAGAGAAACAGGCACACAGAGATATTAAAGAGAGAACACATGGAAGAGTGATAACAAGGAAAGCCAAGTGCCATATGAGCTGCCAGCCAACATCTAGTTTGAAGCCACGTGGGCATTACTGGAGGAAGTGATGGCATTCACTCACTGCTAGGGTGTCTCTTCCTGGCAGCTCTGGGGAAATCAGCTCTTCCCCAGTCCAGGGCCCCCCCTCTGGCAGTCTCTCCACTCATCATCTTCTCTCATGCTGCGCCCCACTCCATGAACCACAGCATCCTCTTCATGACTCAGCCCTTCAGCCAGGTCACTACATGGTTCCCCTGCCCAGGGTGTGTGTGGGTGTGTGAAAGTCTTTCCAGAACAAGTCATCCCAGGCAGTCCACTGTCCTTTGCCTGATCTATACCACATCTCCAGTGGCTGGTAGAGATCCCTGGGCCCACTCTCTACTCTGGATTCCAGTTCAGGGGCTCTCCAATCAGCAGCCAAGGCTTGCATTAGCCTACCTTGGTGCTTTAACCCCGAGCCTTTCCTACCTTTCTGGCTCTTCCCACTTCTCTGGGTTTGCCAGCCCAAACTCCTCCTCTCAGGGAGGGACTGTGGGCTACCTATTTCTAGCCCCAAACACCTCCCTTCTCCCAACAAAAGACTGTTTTCTCTGTAGCCCACATTCTGCTTTCAGCTCCTGGACTTTATACTGGCCCCTCCTGTACCTGTCCAGCTGAACCTTGTGTCTAATTAATCCCTGACCACTGGCTCCGCCTCCTGGCTTCCTGCAGCCTAGGGAATTAATTGGCCCATCTTCCACCTTAACTCCTTCATGTCTTGTGTGAGGTAGACACCCTATCACTGAGGAGATATGGTTGCAATATCCAGAGAAATACTTCTACTCAGCTTGAGGAAATTTGAGTAGGTCTCACAACTGCTACAGTAAACTTAGTGTAGAATCATAGAATCATAGAATATCAGGGTTGGAAGGGACCTCAGGAGGTCATCTAGTCCAACCCCCTGCTCAAAGCAGGACCAATCTCCAACTAAATCATCCCAGCCAGGGCTTTGTCAAGCCTGACCTTAAAAACTTCTAAGGAAGGAGATTCCACCACCTCCCTAGGTAACGCATTCCAGTGTTTCACCACCCTCCCAGTGAAAAAGTTTTTCCTAAGATCCAACCTAAACCTCCCCCACTGCAACTTGACACCATTACTCCTTGTTCTGTCATCTGCTACCACTGAAAAGAAGTCTAGATACATCCTCTTTGGAACCCCCTTTCAGATAATTGAAAGCAGCTATCAAATCCCCCCTCATTCTTCTCTTCCGCAGACTAAACAATCCCAGTTCCCTCAGCCTCTCCTCATAAGTCATGTGTTCCAGTCCCCTAATCATTTTTGTTGCCCTCTGCTAGATGTTTTCCAATTTTTCCACATCCTTCTTGTAGTGTGGGGCCCAAAACTGGACACAGTACTCCAGATGAGGCCTCACCAATGTCGAATAGAGGGGAACGATCATGTCCCTCGATCTGCTGGCAATGCCCCTACTTATACATCCCAAAATGCCATTTGCCTTTTTGGCAACCAACGGCACACTGTCGACTCATATCCAGCTTCTTGTCCACTGTAACCCCTAGGTCCTTTTCTGCCAAACCTCTGCCTAGGCATTCGGACCCTAGTCTGTAGCAGTGCATGGAATTCTTCTGTCCTAAGTGCAGGACTCTGCACTTGTCCTTGTTGAACCTCATCAGATTTCTTTTGGCCCAATCCTCTAATTTGTCTAGGTCCCTCTGTATCCTATCCCTACCCTCCAGCATATCTACCTCTCCTCCCACTTTAGTGTCATCTGCAAACTTGCTGAGGGTGCAATCCACACCATCCTCCAGATCATTTATGAAGATATTGAACAAAACCGGCCCCAGGACCGACCCTTGGGGCACTCCACTTGATACCGGCTGCCAACTAGACATGGAGCCATTGATCACTACCTGTTGAGCCCGACAATCTAGCCAACTTTCTATCCACCTTATAGTCCATTCATCCAGCCCATACTTCTTTAACTTGCTGACAAGAATACTGTGGGAGACCATGCCGAAAGCTTTGCTAAAGAGAGAGAAGAGTTAGGCTTTGAATGGGACCAATCACATGGTGCCTTGGTGCCTTGATTATTATGGACAATTTCAATTTGTGTATTTGCTTTATCATCATCTCCTGGTATAGAACAGCTGGTCACAAATGTATTGGCAAGGTAAACAGAAACAGGCTTCTAATGCTTTGTGACTCAGACTAATCTCATCACCAGCAAAAATCTGTTGCCAACCTGATAAACATGAAATGTCTTGGAAGCATCTACATTTCAAAGCACATGTGCCTCAATGACTGTGTCAAGGTGCAGCAACAGGTTAGATGGGTCACAGTGATATAAATATTGGTGCATGTCAAATACAATGTAATACATACAGAAAGGAACATGGATCTTTACCAAATATTTTCCCCCTAAAGTTTGTGGGTGAATTTGATATTTGTGAAAGTGAGTGAATAATAGCACTAGCTAGAGCAGTTTACAGTGGGGTGGGGCTGAGTAAGTCGCATACAGCTTATTATTATTATTACTCTGATTAATCACTACTTGTATGCAGGGTTGCTGGAACCATTTTTATAGCGGTGTGCTGATGATGGAAGCCACGTATTTAGTGTTTGTTTTTACTACTTCAAGCCATGGGGGTGTGGCAGTACCCCCAGCACCACTGACTGTATAGCTCTAACAGCGTACCAGGTGCTTTACGAACAGGTATGACAAGATCCCTGCCATGAAGAGCTGATATCTAAACAGACAATGGACAAAAAAAGGGTGGGTGTGTGGAAGGGAACAAAGCAATGTGATTGGATTGGGAAGTTAAGAGCTAATTTGTTAGTGCCGCAGTTTTTTTTTTTACCAAAGTGTTGTTTAGTGTTTGATGTTCAATCTTCTGTTAATTAATTTATCTCCACCAGCAACAGAGGATATAGATAGGCCTTTTCTCTGATAGGCTTTATAGGCTGTGATGTACATAGCTGTTTCATTGAGAAGAGATGCCATTGTAATTCTGTAATTTCCCTTTCATGGCAATGATATATATTTGTTCTTTCTTACATGTTTTCCTTACTATGTAGTGGAATGGCTAAGGGGTGAGCTGCCCCTCTGGTCTCTCCCAGGGATGTTCTTTCCAAGTGACAGGCCTTGACTTACTCTCTTTCCAGTGGAACACCATAGTTCACCACACTTTAGACTGGACCAACATGTTACAAAACCCCCTATTCCCCTGTCCTGCCATGTTACATTGCAGGCGCTGCCGTACACTCCCTTGCAGTCCCTCACGAGTGCACCCTCAGGTGACAGGTTTTGCTACCTTCACCTCTCTCTGGGCGGAATCCCAGGGCTCTGCCATGATCAGAGTTCCAGGCTAGCAGCCCCCCTGCTTCCACCATGTTACCACGAGAGGCCCAACTGCAATTCCTGCAAGACACTTATTACAAGACTCCCTGGCCTGAAGCACTCCCATGCAGCACAGGCTGCCGCAGCTTTCCCACAATGATTTTTGGCCTAATCTAGCCACAGATAGGATTTGGCCCTCCAGCCAAGCCACTTTAGAGTTCTACCCTTTCCACGGTAACAGAGTCATTTAGACAAAGGAAAACCAAACAAAGGATGCTTCAGCCAAGCTCAGCATCCAGCCCCCTTCCTTACAGGGAGCCTCAGCTGCAACAGCCTGCTTCAACAGATACCTGAGCTCTAGCCAACCCATCCAGCTGGTCCTGTGCCCATGCTCCTACAAAGGACACTGACCAACCACAGTCCTCAGACAGCTCCTGGCTCTCACCCAGGCTTCTTGCACCCAGGTAGGGCTAGGAGCAGTCTCTCTGCTCTCCTTCCCAATCAGCCCTCTACTGCTGGCTTTTCCTCCTCTTAAGTCCAACACCCAGCACAGGTATAAGGAGGCAGGGCTGACTGGTCTCAGGCCTGCTGGCCCTTAAAGGGGAAGGCCACCTTGTTACAACGCTCCCATTTGGGTGCCTGTGACCAGACGCTGTTTAAAATGACTTAGATCAGCTCCTTCCAAACACACATACTGTTCATGTGCCCAACGGTACACAACCAGGAGGGGGGAAAGGACGAAACCCACAACAGGCCTGCACAGCCAGGGCTTGCTTGCAGCTCCTCAACTCTGAAAGCTTAAGCAAGCCCAGTTATTTCAGGCACATCCTCCAGAGCCTCTGCCTTAGTTCCACAGCCCTGCTGTATCCTTTGCCTCATCCAGTCTATCTGCGCACGAAGCTGCTGACCATTTCTGCCTTTCTTCTTTTTCCTCTGAGCCAGAAGTTTTAACTGCTTAGTGTTCATTTGATCGTAGACTCTTGTCTGGGAAACACAGACCAGTCACCCTGCTGGTGACAGGCAGGTGGGGATTTTTCAATGACTAGCTCAGTCACTGTTTCTCTCCAGGGCCCCTGATATTCTCTCTGGAAATAGCTTCTGTCTGTCATTGGTTTGTTTCCTGCTTACTCCCCACTAGCAGCCTCCTTTGATTTAACTCCATGAAAAATATCAAGAAGGTATCAAGAGGCACATATAATCATACAAAATAATATAGCTATTCTCCCTTGTTGTTTACATTAGTATAAATGATCTAACTGAAAAGATATATATTTCGCTCTCTGTGCATGGAAAAACAACGCAGGCCTTTTGGAAGCAGTGCATGTTAAGGAGGGACTGTGAGAGGGAAGATGCAAGGAAGACCAGGGCAGTAAGTGGGTATATGCATACAGAGCTGTGTGAAGAAAAAGATCACAAAGAACGGAGTCAGTTTTACAGCTTGGCTAGTGAAAGGCATTCAACAAAAGGAGATGATAAGAGCAGATGTATTAAAGGAGAGAGAGAGAGGCAACAGGACCTAGTAATAGAGTGGATGTCGGCAGAGCAGATATTGGCAAAGGAGAGAAAATAACTGAAAATGACCCCAGAATTGTGAGCCTAAGAGATGGATCAGAGTTGAGCTGTCAGTGGAAACAGATGAGAGGTGTTGGGAAAGATTTAGGAGGAAAGGTAGGATGTTCAGTTTTGGAGAATGTGAATCTTAATTGGCAGTGGAACATCCGGGGGAGAAATCTCAGACTGCTGGAAGTGCTAGACTGGACAGAGGGGTTGAAGCCAAGCTTTGAGAGGCACTGGAAGAAGATGACGTTGACTAAGGAGGGAGGTATAGGAGGAGAACAGGTTAGCATCAAGATGTAGTAAAGGAGGTTAATATATTGTAGACATGCATCAGGTTTTGCAAACCTGCCAATCTCTTGAGTCTGATCAAATTGCACATCACAAACTATATCAATAAACAGGTTTCAGAGTAGCAGCCGTGTTAGTCTGTATCCGCAAAAAGAAAAGGAGTACTTGCGGCACCTTAGAGACTAACTCATTTGTTTGAGCATAAGCTTTCATGAGCTACAGCTTACTTCATCGGATGCATGTAGTGGAAAATACAGTAGGACGATTTTATATACAGAGAACATGAAACAATGGGTGTTACCATGCACACTATAACGAGAGTGGTCAGTTAAGATGAGCTATTACCAGCAGGAGAGAAAAAAAAACAAAAAAAACCTTTTGTAGTGATAATCAAGATAGGCCATTTCCAGCAGTTGACAAGAATGTGTGAAGAACAGTAGGGGAGAAAAATAAACATGGGGAAATAGTTTTACTTTGTGTAATGACACATCACTACAAAAGGTTTTTTTTGGGGGGGGGGGTTGTGGTTTTTTTTTTCTCTCCTGCTGGTAATAGCTCACCTTAACTGATCACTCTCGTTATAGTGTGCATGGTAACACCCATTGTTTTATGTTCTCTGTGTATATAAAATCATCCTGTATTTTCCACTGCATGTATCCGATGAAGTGGGCTGTAGCCCACGAAACCTTATGCTCAAATAAATTTGTTAGTCTCTAAGGTGCCACGAGTCCTCCTGTTCTTATATCAATAAAGAACTCTTTATTTCAGATACTTATGTGGTACTGGCACCATAGCATCTGACCGCCTCACCGTCTTTAATATATTGATCTTCCCAGTGCCCCGTGAGGTAGGGAAATGCTATCATCCCCATTTTACAGATGGGGACCTGAGGCAGAGAGGTCACACAGGAAGTCTATGGCCAAGCAGGGAATTGAACCAAAGTATCCCAAATTCCCGGCTGGACTATCTTTCCTTTCTAATCTCATTCACAACAAGCCCTCATTTGATGAGATGACTGTGCAACTGAAGCACATACTCCAAAACATCTTCAAATTACACTAGGCAGATTTTCAGCAGGAGAACTTCTATTGAAAATAGAAGTGAAAGTACCAATCCGTACCAGATAAACAATGACCCATAACACCCATCTGCATCAGCCCTACTGAGCTGGATTTCATAGCCGATTTCACCCTCCAACCATTGAGAACTGCTTCCACGGATTAGAACCTGTACATTTGCATCAGAGAGGTTGGTTTCTCTTTTAGAAGACTTAAACAGTATGTGTGGGATCTCCATACTATCAGGTTATCTGCTCAATTCAAAGTCTATCAAGCAGAGTGATCTTAGCTATTTTCTCTGACTGTGGATCCAGATATACTACTGCTGTCAAGCCAAAGACAAACTTCACCTGTCCCTTTTGAGATCCATCATGCATATCAGATGGCAGGATAACATTACACACTGTGTAGTAACAAAACATTGAAAATTAGAGCTCAGACCAGCTCTGCTGAGCAGAACTTATCAATTGGATAGGCTACACATACTCCCCAGCTGTGCTGACTATAGCAAGGTCTAACTGGTCAAGCATTCATTTTGTAGAGAAGGAAATGCTTTCCTCTAAGGACACACTAGCACAACTTGAGTCTGTGTGGTCCAGATCCAGACAACTATAAGACACTTGAAGCAGACTGACCCACTAGACTTTCAGTGCTTCAGCATGAACTGGTCACATCTGTAATTCAACTCTATTAGCAGAAAAATGGTGTTCTGTGCAAGGAGAATTAACAACAACTGCATTGTAACAATGAAATGAACATAATGGTATTTGTACAGACAAATTACAAGAATCCCTGTGTCCTCAGATTACACTACACAAACAAGACCAGATCCCCCAGAAATGTAATGTCTCCCAAGCAGTTTCCTTCAAGATCAATAAATAACCAATATTTTTCTCTTTCATTAGTCTCCAGAATAATTATTTATTCTGACTTCCACATATTTATTACTGATTATCAAAAGAAGACCTTTAATATTTTTATATTTGAAGCTGAAAAGAGGGGGTGAGAACTATGAGAATTATGGTAAACAAACATTTCAGCATTTTTGGAAGGCATTATGGTCTAATAACAAGTCAGGACTCCAGGGTTCTGCTACTGATTTCCATGTGACCTTCAGGCCTTGTCTCCACAAACACTTAGTTTGTGGCAAGTAGGATGTAAATCTAACCTGCTACATGCCATTTGGACCCTGCTGATGTGTAGAAAAATGTCCAGAGTACTCCTTAAACTACTCCCATTTCAAAGTGGGTTAGATCAGAGACACTTAGCGCAAGGCTGGCTGGTGTGGGGGTAGACTTACCGCCCAGCTTGCCACAAACTAAGTGTTTGTGCAGACACGCCCCCAGAGAAGTCATTTACCTTTTGCATATCTCAGTTTACCAATCTGTAAATTCAGTAATAATACTCACCTAACAGCTGTGTTGGCAGGATTAATGTTTGTAAAGCACTTTTGAGATCCTTGAATGAAAAGTATTATATGAATTGAATGTGTTATTTACTAATTAGGAATACTTTTGTTTTGGAGCAGATCATGTCATTGGAGCACATCATACCCCAGTCTCAGAATTCACTCACTCACCCCACAGTGACCACGGGGGACATGATACTCTAAATGAGAACTTGCTGTATAACTAGTGATTATGTTGTTAGAACCCATGAATGGTGGCATTTTTTTGTAAGACTACATGAATGATGCCTATGACCAGATGAAATGTAAGGTGTCGAGAGAAGGAAAGATGTTCTGTGGCGTGTTGATGGAATGTGGGCAGCAGTGGTAACATGTCAAATAGTGATGAATGATGTTATGCGCTGAAAGCTTGGACCAGATGTTTGTACGGAACATGAGAGTCTATCCTGAATGACCGAACAATTTTTGAGGCCCGGATCCACTACTGCACTAATCCATTTTGACACTGGTGTAACTCCATTGATATTAATGGATCTACCTCCTTGTAAAATAGGAATAACACAGTAGCAAAATCAAGTCCTGCATGTCTGATTTAGGTGTAAGGTCCAGTATGTATATGTCACCGGCTGAAATAATTGCTATCACAATTGCTACCAATCACAAAAAGGATCAAATTTCACCCATTGGCTATCCTTGTGCAGCCCCACTGAAGTCAATTTCAGATGTTCAGAAATGTTACAAGAATCTGCAGGTCACGGTACGGTAGCATCTAACTCTTTCACATACAGAGAACATTTACATAAAACAGATAACATCACAAGCTGGGAAATGAATACCATCATTTATAGGAATTTATGGAGGAGGGGAGAGAGAAATCAGCAATGGAAGCAGGACCTTGCCACTAACTAACATCAGCAGCCAGAGAACTAACTAACATCAGGACCTTGCCACTAACTAACATCAGCAGCCAGAGAACAGTTAAAGCTGTCTCCAAACCCTGTCTCTAGACCACCGCCCAAGCAACAAGGACACTTCCACCAGTGCAGCTTTCTCTGCCTCCCTCCTTGTTAGTGACATACACACAGAATACATGTCAATAGTAGCTTTTTTGTACAGTTCTCTATTTACAAAATCTGTGTGGGGACTCTATAGCGTAACAGCCTTTCTTGTATTAGATGAAATAGGATGTGGAAAAGGCATGGGAGGAAGGTATAAGTGATTGACAGGCCTCCGCCATACTGCTGGGGGTGGAATGTGGAGGCCAGAGGCAATTCATCATGAAATTCAACTAGTTTATGTGGCTCTACAGTGAAAAACCCCTATACGGTAAAGTGAAGAATTTGTCATGAAATACGATCCGTGGTGGTAGACCTACCGCAGCAAACCATAGACGCTACAGAAACCTGCACAGCAGACACTTCCTCAGCGTGATGACTGCCTCATAAAATGGGTGTTGGTATATTTTTCAGCATTTTTTGGTCTAACAAAGTTAAAATCAGCTTAATTAACAATTAATATAATCTTTATGCAGCTTTACATTGGCTGTTAGGGACAATTAAGTCCATCCTGATAAGACAGCACATTCCTCTCCTGAGTCCATTCTTTATCTCCATGTATTACAGGAAGCTGTCTTTTCAGTGATCATTTGATAAGGAATGATGTTTTTCGGAGCCCTTTTTAAGATAGACAAAAATGAACTGGCCCTACACTGCTGATTTCCATCAAGCCATTTATCTAAAGAGTGTAATGTAGTCATACATAAAAGTTATGGCAGTTCCACTGCTGCTTACACTATGTAGCCATTATCTTAAGTTTATTTTGTGTATTGGTTTCAACGTGATAGTGATGCCAATCATCATGCTACATTTAAAGGTGTGTCAGGATTTCCATTGTCAGACCCTACTTCAGGGTATTATATCTTGGCCATAAAAATTAATTCTGGATCACAGAATGTTTGATTCTGATCTCAAATGGGAATATATGTTTTTAATAGACTTTGACATGAAACTGATGTGGAATAGTAAAGTTACATAAAAGCACAAAATTGAAATAGAAAAAGTTTTCTGGCTGGTTATATTATTACTAAAAACTATTAAACCATTTTGCGTTTTAAAATTATGGCTTTTTTTAATGTGAACTGTGCTTTTAGGTAGCTTTCTTTTTCGATTATTTGGGAGTGGGGAAAAGAATACATTACAATAGATGAGACTTTTGGGTCCAAAATGCAGTTTTCATGTATACCACGCTATTAACCTTTCTTACAAGAATTCCCATGTTTTCCAGTTTACTAACTGACACTGAATGATAACAAGTATCTAGAAAATGGGAATTCAGGAACAGCAGTTATACAGCCTCAACATGTTTTCAGTGTTAATGTGTATCTGAATATTTCAGCTAAAATAAGTAAATGTGCATTGATATTGCCTCCAGTCCTGCATTCAGATCCACTCACACAGAACCTGTGCTTATGTAGCACCCCAGTTAATTCAACGGGGCAGCACACAGGAGCTAGTGGAGTGCAGGACTGGGGTTTAAGACTCTGCTACTCTTACTCACACTTTGCTCCACCTAATTTAGGATTACACCTATTGAAATCAATAGGAGTACTTGCAGAGTAAAGTACTACTTACTCAACATAAGGGTAGCAGAATTTGCCTATTAGTCATTAGGACATATTGTCTTGGAATAATTCACACATCTAACAAACTGTACAGTAAAATGTATATATTAAAATATGGTCGAGACTTGGGTTAAATCAGTGATCATCACAGGGTCTTGTAGCAATCCACATTACCATGAATAGAGCTCAGTTTCAAGTGGCCATGGCATGTATTAACGGTGATGGTCATCTCAATAGCCCCATTCATTTTTATTACTTTAGGAGGGACTATTGTGAATAGGGTTTAAAGCAGGGGGCTGGGAATTGGAACTTTGGGCATTTTATCAGCTCTGCCATTCTTTGCGCAAACCACTGACAGTGGAGCTAAATTCTCCCCAGCCCTTATAGGGCACCTCAAAGGTGAAGCAGTAGGCAGAGCCCTGGCTCCACTCCTCTCTCACATCAGCTGGAAGACGTAGCCAGCTGGAAGACGTAGTATCCAGATACTGAACTGCTTCATGGGATATAGCAGTATTCACTCCCCCACCATGCCAAGAGAGCTTCTTTTGGGCTGAACAGGTACAACCTAACCCTGAACTTCTCTGTGCCTCACTACACCCATCTCTTAAATGGGGTTAATACTTGCCCAGTAGGGTGTTCTGAGAATAAATTAATATTTGTAATGCACTTGTAGAATCTGAGATGCAAGTGCAAAATGTCATTGTTACTGCTGAACCTACAATCTACAAAATTACATGTAATATGACCATGAATATACATATTTAACTGGGTGACACTGTATCTTTTAAAATGCCTACATACATGTGCACCTGGAAAATATCATATAGCTGGTTTGGTCTCCCAGGTGACTAAAACACATTTTATAACCTTCATGAAAATTCCTTGCTTTCTTCCTTTTCATTTTAAATTATCAGAAGGAAAAAAAAGAAATTACACAGACAACTATTATCCAATTAAACGAGCCCAACTGATGCTCTTAACACAGACATTACTTTTGTTGTTGTTGTTTGGAAACCATAGAAAAGAAATAGCAGCTATACAATTTCAAAAGTGCTGTCATTAGAGATATTTCAGCTGTTCATCCTACTCCTGTGGCTTTGGCTTTCACATCATGCATGCACTAAACAAGAGTAAGCAAAGACTGGATGGCGTCTTATTCACAATATAAATTGGGTGAAAGTATATAATCAAAGGGGCACTCTTTCATGTTGCTTTAAAAATCCAATCAAGTTTGCTTATAATTCAGATATGTGAGCACTGAGGTGATCAAGACAATTTACTGGGTAATAATGTGACCATATAAAGAGACCAAATGGTGAAACTGTCTGGTCAGTGGCTTGGCCGGTACCATTTAGGAACCTGAGTTTGAGCATGACCTCAGGCTGATAGAGGCACTGGAAGCCTTTTGAAAGTGATGCTCTCATAAATTATGAGAATTGGATTCTTTTTGACATCCTACTTGCAGAGTCTCTTCTGAGACTCTTTGTTCGCCAGGCTGTAGGGCTGACAATACGAGAAGAGGAAACTTTACAGCCCAGACTGAAGGGAGGGCGAAAAATCCTATGAACCTGATATGCTCCTCTACTTAACTTCTAGGGATGGTGTATACCCTCACACAGGAGGCTTGTTTTGTTTGACTGTAGTAGGGGGAAATCCCTATTTCTTTTCCTCAGTTCTGATGCTCCTTCCACTTATTGTGCCAATATTAAAGTTAAGCAAAAATAAAGTCAGTTGTGTGATGAGATTCTCAGTCAAGAATCTAAACTGACATAATTTAAAACAGTGGTTCTCAACCAGGGGTACATGTACCCTTTGGGGTACACAGAGATATATTACTGGGGGTGCTCAACTCATCTAGATCAGTGTTTCTCAACCTGGGGGTTGCAGCTCCCAGGGGGGATCATAGATGGGTTTAGGGCGATAGCAAGTGTAGGGCTGGCATTAAGGGGTGGCAAGCAGGGCAACTGCCCGGGGCCACATGCCATAGGGAGCCCCATGAAGCTAAGTTACATGCTTCAACCCCACTGCCTGGGGCTTGGGCTTCAGACATGGCTCACAAGTGAAAAACAGACTCAAGAATCACATTGAAATATAAGTACAATATTTATATTCCAATCTTTTAATTTATAATTATATGGTGAAAATGAGAAAGTAAGCAATTTTTCAGTAATAGTGTGCTGGGACACTCTTGGAATTTTATGTCTGATTTTGTAAGCAAGTAGTTGTTAAGTGAGGTGAAAACTTGGGGTACGCAAGACAAGTCAGATTCTTGAAAGGGGTACAGTAGTCTGGAAAAGTGAGGAACCACTGATGTCAAAGGTGTCATTAGAGAAGATTTGGACCAAAGGGGATCTGGGAGCCACGTCTGAATCGGAATTGTGTGGCTCAGGCATAGCACCAGTTGTAAGGCAAAGAAGCCAAAACTGATCAAATTCAAAGTGTGGCAGACATGCCCACACATTCCATGTAGTACTTTCCTGTGAACTGTCCTGTTTCTATCCTAGTATAAGTCTTCTTATGGTGATCTGTTCTGATGTTGATGTAAGCCAGGAGAGAATAAGGAACAAGGTCCATCTATGTATCTTTTGCTGATACCTTAACCCATCTTGGTTAAAGGGGTATGGCAAATATTTTCTAGTTCAGCACAGGACACAATGCAAAGGTAATAAACAATAGGGAGGAAGGGCAAAGGTTACAGGAATAAGATCACAGGGGAGCTAGATTGTCACTTGTTCTTATCCAGGAGTGAGTTGTGTCATCAGATTCTCAGTCAAGGAGCTAACCCCTTGCATGAGCTGTATAAGTGCGACTGCTGCCCGAACTGGAGCCCCTATGTCTATCAATGCACATTAGCTGAATGCTTCTGCTAAAATATTAGCAGTTTGATAGTTAACAATCTAACCATTTCTTTAACTTGTCATTATTCGGTGTCTAAATTAACACATCATTGAAATTAATAGGTGCAATTCACATTTCTCAGAGCTATTCTGCAGACTCATTAGTTTGCATTGGGTTCATATGTGGAAGGCTGTTTTTGCAACTGTAAGGGCTAGAAATGTAAGGTCAGATTATTTGCTAGTGTAAATTGGTGCAGCTCCATTGACATCAACATGCCCGCAACTGTTTAATCTAAACTTTAATTCTGCCACACAGTTTTGCAGCAATGGCTAGACTATGCAGAAAATCTTGGCTAAAGTGTTAGAATACATTGGACTCTGGTTATGCTTTGGAATCTAGATACTTAGGGCCCGTTGTCTTGCTTATGTTAAAGTCACTGGTAAAATCCTCGCTGACTTCAGTGTGAGCAGAATCAGGCCCTTAAGGCACACTCCTACTACTGCCTTGAGAAGCCATGAATTTTGATATATAGTTTTTCATTATGAAAGCCACTTTCTTCTTTGCAGTTGCACCCAGGTGAGTATCTGGCTCCAGGCCTTCATTTTAGGCTCTGTGACCTAGACATACAGTACTAACAGCACTATGAATTTGACATCTGCAGGCAGTAACTTGCACATGAGAATCACACAGCTGCAGATAATTTCATAAAATGTTATCTCAGAGAGTATCCGGTAGCTAGAGCTATATTGAAGGCTCCAAGACTTATGGGCCACAAACTTCAAGGAACTTTGGAAAGCTAAGCAATCAGGCAACAAAGATGCTATGTTATACTTCAAACTCAGGAAATAAGAAAATGCCTTCAAAATGGTAGCTTAGAAATGTGGAAAATTACCCACGATCAGGAAAATGTAAAGCTTGTCTTTTCAGGATTATATTTGTTCCAGCTTAATGGACTGTACCTGGTATATATTAAAATGCTACTAAGAAGGCTATTGTAGTTAAGGAGAGGTCCACTGATTAATTATAAACACACATTTTTGAGGGGTATATAGCTTAGCCATTTAAAATCACATCAAGCTAAAGTTTGATATACAAGTGCTATGCCTGAATGAAATTCCCCTCCCCCCCCCCGCCATCCCAAATTTAATGTAAACCTGTTTAGTTGGTTTTTATTACAGAAGAACTGTGAATAAAAAAAGAATTTATTTGGGGGCAGTTTAAATACTTTTAAAAAAGTAAATGAATGATTGCAAGCCATTTTCCCTTCATGCAGAGAAAGAGAAGGGCTCAAATCAATTTGATGAGTTACAGACAAGTTCACTCAGTTCAAAAAGCTATTTTTTATAGAGCATTCAGCAGCTAATTTTCATAACCCTTTCCAACACGGATTGCTGTCCCTAATGCATTGCACACATACTGTTCTCAGTTCTGCCCGTGTAGCTACCCGTTCAATTCTTGAAATTGAAAAAAAAAATTGAAAAAATGGATTTGGCCCAGTGTGAACACATTGCAGAATCCCAGAGAAGAAAATGTAGCTTTATAGTTTAAAATTTACACAAACACTGTGATGTGAAACATTTGTTCAGACTGGGTTTAAGGAGAATGCATTCTGTGGACAGGATGAATATGGCTCAAAATTCCATCCAAATGTTGAAAATGTAATACATACAAAGGATTGGTTCCACCCCAATCTGATGGACCAGAAAAAATGTCAGTGAAGAAGTGTCTGTATGGGTAGTTGTAGGGGAACTGACATTTTTTTAAAGCAATACTGGTTTTTTTCTGATTTGATTTTTTTATATCAAGTGAAAAGTGGTATATAAGTATTATATTGCTGCTAAAATCAAGGGAAATTAAAATTAGAAAAATCATTTAAATAACGCTAAAGGCATGATTCAAATACACAAAAGCAAGAAGTTCAAATTTAATACTGCCTCTTCCTGCTTAACCCATCTCTTGTGTTAATGTATTGCACATTTGAAGATGGCAATGAATTGTGGATGGAATGAGCATCTTGAACGTCCCTACTCCCATTGATTTAGTTTAGATCAGACCTTTTATTCTTATCTACAAACTTTACATATATTATATAAACGAACT
This sequence comes from Eretmochelys imbricata, assembly GCF_965152235.1. Lineage (NCBI taxonomy): Eukaryota > Metazoa > Chordata > Testudines > Cheloniidae > Eretmochelys > Eretmochelys imbricata. The sequence continues at coordinate 43,748,470 of NC_135582.1, forward strand.
GTAGTAGATTTTGAGCGAAAGTGTCAGTTTATAGTTACTGGGTAGTTACAGGAAATTAAAATGTTATAAGAACAGGTCACATACATGAACTTACACTTATATGTTACCTGTGTTATTACCAGCAGAAAAATAGTTAGCAACCAATTAGAATAGTTTTGAAAACAGCTAATTTCAGTTCTTTTAAAGACAATTTAAAATCTCTTTCATATGTTTGATGTAAAGTATTAGTATAGAATGAGTGAAATCCTGGCCCCACTGAAGTCAGTGGAGTTTTGCCATTGATTTCAATGGGGCCAATATTTCACCCATGATCTGTTTCTGTAATACAGTGTTTTGAAAAGATTTGAAGCCAATGGTTAATTCAGAAAGACTTAGGTATGTGTAAGTAGGGTTGCCAACTTTCTGACTGAACAAAACCAAAAACCCTTGCCCTGCTCATTCTCCAAGGCCCCACCCCGCTCACTCCATCCCCCCCCGCATCACTCACACTCCCCAACCCTCACTCACTTCTCATTTTCACCTGGGGAGGGCTGGGGAGAGCGTCCCTTTTCGACCAGGTGGCTGGTTGAAAACTGGGCACCTGGCAACCCTAAATCAGAGAACTGGGACAGTATAGGGTAGTGGGTTGTTTAAAATTCTTTAAGTATCTAAAGAAACCCAGCAAAAGAAGCAACTTTCAGTTTCTGAGCATAGGATTTGATCCATAACTGCCTGTTGTGACCATTGTCCACTCCCCTTATTATGTTTGTCTTCCTCACCTCTTGTGTCATGTCTGAAATTCAGACTGTAAACTGTCTCAGGCAGGGACGAAGTCTCATGTGAAGTGCCTTGCACACTTTGGCACGCTGTAAAACAAATAAAAAATTATTCGTGTTTTAAAACTAACAGGATTGAACTGAAAAAATTTTAAATAGGAGTTGCAGATACTTATCACCTCTCAAGATCAGGCCCTGGATCATTTGTGTTTTTATTATGCTCATTTAAATGTACAATTCCTATTTTAAGATTCCATTTGCATATCTTTGGTAGTTTTCCAATGTTACATCCCATGAAGCCAGTTTGAAAAATCCTTTGCACCCACAAAGCTACATGTTCAAAGTTCCCAGTAGAAATACAATGCCGAGTCTAAAGAAAGTGTTTTTCAAATAATTTAAACCCTGATCCAGTAACCCATTTACTCAGATCAGCAGTCCCACTGAAGTAAGTGGGATTACTTGCATGACTGAGGTTTTAATTGCATATATATTTGGGCAGAATCAGGTCCTTAGAAAGAATGCAAAGCAAAATAACCACAAACATTATGTTAGCTGATATAATGAGATGTTTTAAAATATATATTTAAAAGGAACAATTATGTATACATCTCCATGTCAAAGTCCAAAGCAATTTTTTCAAGGGTGTTTAAAAAATCAGAGCAATAAGGTAAATGCTCCAACATTTTAATGATCATGCAGATTCTTCCAGTAATACAAATGCTAACACCTCTTCATTTCATTTAAAAACTCTCTCAAAGTTATACACATACTGTATATGTACACATTATTCACATATATATAAAGCATTCTATAATGCTTCAGTAACTTTTTAGTCATATATTAAGTTCAAAGCCTTGACTGTACTATTTTTCTGCTGCACTGCAATATTTTTATAGTCCTTAAATGATATTTTGTGACAGAATTTTAAAAATGCCCCTAAGTAGTACATAAAAATAACTAATGTTTTGATTTCATATTTAAAATATGCACTTTATGCAGAAGATATATTTGATCACAGATTTCTTAAATTAAGAGACCATATGATGTGGTAATTTTCTTAACCTTCCTTTTAAAAAACGCAGAATTATCTCCCAAAACGTGTTCTGTACAATATTCTGTGAGTGTTGCCAATTAGGTGTTAATATTAAATTAATATTAGATATTTCAAAAATAAAATGTCAGATAAGTGTGAAGACTTTTGTTATTGATCAAATACATCGTCTGCATAAAAATGCATTTTCTGTAATTTGCTAATATAACTAAATATTGATCACACAATAATAACCTCATACTTCTAATTCCAAAAGGGACAAAAATAAGGATTTTTTTAAACTACTGCTATAGCCTTCATAGTGGTGAAATATTTATTTTATGCTTGTAGGTTCTACATATGCACATGGTTCTAGCCAATATCATATACAAGCTAAAATACATATTTTGGAACCTAGCAATTTATAGCATTCAGTGTAAAGCAAGCAGTATTGTAAGACTGTGCCTACTCATTCATTAGCTCCTGTTTCCTATGGCTCAAAATAATAGCATATAAACCCATTTGTTTTTATTTAAAACTCTATCCTCTGTTGCTAAAATACTAATTGCTTACACAATTGCTCAAATCACTCCTAAAAACAACTTTATGTGGAGTTTGCTTAATAAGGACAAAGGCCTTGGTTAGCTGTCTGTGTAGAATATGTATCTTAAAACATTTTTTTTTTTTTTTGGTTTGCCTACAAATATTTCCACAAAACAGCTATGTTTAGCTGCACTTCTGATTTAGTTTTACAGCACGTATTCAACACACGTTCAGCATGTATTCAGCACAAAGACAAAACAGGCTTATACAGTATCTTGCTCTGCTTGGCCTCCAGCCTTGCCACCTGAAAGCCAACTATCCTTTTCATCTGAAACAAAACGAAACTTTTAAAAAATGTCCTGTCCATGAATCAGTACAAAATTCCCTCTCTTTGGGGCAGCTCTGCCAGCACTCTGGGGAGTGTCTACATGTGACGGGAACACGTTTACTTCCTTTCTGGCAACATTCAGGTAAATCGTAGTGCAGCCAAAAAAGCGAAGGAAATCCTGAGGGCGATGGCACGACACCCTGGCACTGCCTGCTCATTTACTTCCTGTTTGCTTCAATCCCGCTCAGCAGAGCAATGTTGACTCCTAAATCAACCAATACACAACAGATTGTTTCCCCCCTTCTCCAGGGCAGCCGGGCATTTGCAATCTGCCCTCAGAGGGCCTCCCCGAGGCGATTTAGGTGACCCCGGAACGCCCAGGTCCGTTCGGAGGTGCTCCGCAGACCTCTCCCCACGTGGCCCGGGGCAGGGGTTGCTGGAGCCATGGCACAGGGCTCGGGTGGGTGGGACACGTTGTTTGCGGGTTTCCGAAGGGTCCTTTCTGAGCGACGTGGGGCCGGAGCCAGAACTGATGCTGCTGGGCCGCTCGGAGGCCTGGGGGCAGCCGCAGCGGGCTGGGTTCAGGCAGCCTCAGGCCTGCAGCGCAGCCCAGCTCCAGCCTCACGCATCCCGCGGCTCCGCCCAGCCTCGGGGGCCTTAAGCCCTGGCAGGTCTGCGAGAACCTGGCCCTCAAGCCGCGGCCGCTGCGGCCCTGCGCCTGCTGGCAGCGCCGCCCGCGCGGCCGCTCCCTGGGCCGGGGCGTGTGGGGAGGTTGTGGCTCGCGTTGCACCTCCCGCCTGCAGCGTTTGGGAGAGGGGCAGTGGGTGGATTTCCCTGAACGGCTGGGTTATTTCCGTGACCCCCAGTCCGCTCTTACAAACACCAGCCGAGCCACCCCTGCCCCTAGTGCGTGGCGGGGCATTGCCTAGAGGGCATCAAATGCAAGCAAAAGAGTCAACTTACTTGGGTCCACACGCTCTGGCCCCTGGTGGCATTTACGCTGCAATGTTAGGACGGCAAGCGGAAAGCACAGCGCCTAAGGCTGATGCCTCCCCCACCAGAAACAGGGCTCGGGGACATCTCGTCCCCCCGGGGCTGCAGGACGGAAAGTCGCAGGAGAAAGGCACGGACAATGCAGCCAAAGGAGCCAGCCCCTTCTCTCCCTTCCCCGTGAGAAAGTCTGGGGCAGCTCAACTCCGCAGCATTGTTTTCTTCACTCCATTTTTTTTTTATTTGTAAGAAAACGCCAAAAATGTGAATATAATTTCTACAGTGGGGGGTGAACATTCCTACCGAGCTGTAGGGTTATTCCTGTTAGGTCCCCCATTCCCTCCCTGGGTACGGCAGAGGGATTTCTAGTCTCACAGCGCTCCCTAGTGGACAACAGCCGCACCCATGACTCGCTTCCCTCCTCCCGTCCCCTATTACAGCTTTCAATATAACCCCCTCCCCACCCCTTCCCCCCCAAAAAAAGAAGTATCAACAACCTACAGGACACAAATGACCTTAGAACGCCCCTGTCCATAATCTGCATATTCATTCCTCTCTACCTTCCCTCCAATAAAAAGAAAGGATCTCCATAAACTCAATCCCCAGGACCCAGTTCCAGTGCAATTTTTTTGTCCTGGATCCTCTTTTAAACCCACTCCACACTGCTTCTCTGGCTATTACATGCTAATTTAATTTTACTATGGACGATATTTTCAGCATTTGCTGAGGACAGTAAATTTTGTAGTTTATGTTATTTCACTTTTTATGACTTTTTAACACTTAATAAAATTTTATTAGAGCACTTTTGTGTTTACAAGGCCACAAAACTCTTGGCAGGTTGTCAGAAGTCCTTTTTATTATGATCCTACTGATATACTGCGAGTAATGAAATAATCATGTCCAGAAATGTATCAAAGGCCAGAGGGATTATCCAGTTTAATAGCTCTACAGATGCGCTGTGAAGGATATGGACATGCAACCCGTCGACAGGCTGAAAAGCTTAGTGGAAGGAGGAGGCAGACTGGTTAATTCCTTTACCATTTCAAGCTAGTTCTGTTGCTATCCTAAAGGCTAGATGCTTGGTCATGTGACTGCTGGCTGTTTCAATAAAAATGAATTTATTCTGTTGCAATATGCTATTTTCTTTTTATTCTTCTTAGGTGTGCATTTAATGCTGAAGTGCTTGCAACCTTCAGTAAAACACCGTTTATTGAAAAATAGACTTTTATAGCACCATTTGGCAGCTACCAGTGACTTTTGATCTGCTCCAGCAGCAAAAGGAGAGAGACTATATTGGTGAGATCAAATACAGAACAAGGTGTATTGCAGTATTCTCTGAAGCAATTGGTTTTTGTTTTTGAAAGGGTACAGTTACTGGGGACCTCTGATTGTGTATATGCCTGAGTTCCACAATGGTCTGTTTTTCTGCAGTGCTCTCTGTGCTATAGCCTGAGATACTGCAGCTGTTTTTAAGGTCATTTCCTTTTATTTTAAATAATTGTTCATTTAACATATGTCGTTAAACTCATTCTTGCGTCAAAAGGAGGCGATTATACTTCCTGACCCTGAAAGCAAGGTGGGTGGTTTTGTTTTATAATTAAATTTGCTGTGTTCAATTTCATATTTTTCTTTCTCTGCTGTTTCCTAAAGAGCATGCCAAAAAAGATAAAAGAGACCGATGATACAAGATACACTTTTTAAATGCCAGCGTTGTCTCGCTAACGCACACAGTTCTAAAGTTTTAGCTTCAGAGGGACACCAGCAAGGGGCTGTCCATCATTTTAAAAATAATTGTTTTATTCACTGTGGTTTAAAATAGCCCCTTGAAACCTAGAACTAAAATATATTTCCATATTCAAATGTACAGTGCTTGTTTTGCCTCTAACACATACACTTGTGTGATACTGCAAGGGTGCCCATGATTCTGCCAAAAGGGATGTTTTAAAAGAAAAATGCAGTAGTTAATTTGGGTTTAAAGCATATTGTAAGAATTTACATGTACTTTGCAAAAGACATAAGGAGTGGGAAATTGATCAAACTGTTTATCTTCCAAATCAGCACAATCTTAAGAACAAAGGACTTTCCTGCCCCAATAACAGTGGGACACATTCTGATACCTTTGTTCATATTGAGTGGCACCTAACCCCTGGGGCAGTGCCTTTGAAATCAATGGGGCTTCTGAAGGAGTTACCGTACTACTCAGTGTTAGGAAGAGCATCAGAATCTGGCCCAGTGTAAGTAAAACAAATCCTTTAATACAGATTTGCTTGAAGACAGACGTTCAGTTATCCCAGAACAATATCATCAACTGTAAATCATATGTTTACAGGTCCAAGGTCAAATTAAACTTTTTAAACCTTTAATAACCATCAAATTGGAAATCTGTAGAATGAAATGATGTGCAGAAAGGCATGATGGACTGGAAATAGTTAATCTTGCAAGAGAAGAGTTTTCACTTACTGAGAGAGAGAGAGACTCGTTGAGTGTAAATATGAAAACTAGCTACAAATTATTTAACCAATGAAGCATCTAACTAATTTAACACTTCCCTAGTGCCTTGGATTTTCTTCTGAAACCCCCAGAGAGGACTGAGGAAGCAAGTGTGGAGTCCCACTGCCAGAGAGAGTGAAGAAATGGAGGGTAAGCGATATAGTGACTGTGTGGCTGGAGTGGTGCTCAGGTGAGGGTAAAATGGGTGAGCAGAACTTTGAAGTGCTGATTTCATTGCTATAGCAGGAAAGGGGTAACTTCAGCAGAAAAACTCCCAGACAGCAGCATGACGGTTGAACCTCCAGAAAGCTTTGTACTCTGCTAGGACAAATACCAGTCTAATGAATGGTCTCTCACCACCACTATCAGTGTCAATGCTGGTAAAGTCAGTTCAGCAAGATATTCTGCACATGAACCCACCATTGATGTCAGTGGTAGTGCCCTGCACTGAGTGAATGGAGAACGTGCTGCAGAAGACATCTGCAGTGTAGGTCTGAGACAATATTTGTTGCTTTACATTTTGCAAGCTGTTAGCCTGGTGTATATTCTTGGCCACTATATGTGAATATATTTCCACATTTTTGACTCTACAGTTGTTGTTTTTTTAATAGAGCAGGAAATCCTGGTCCCACTGAACTCAGGATAAAACTGCAAACTCTACGCCCATAGTACATCATGGGGACAATTGGCATTATGGTGGTCATAGAGTGATACATATTAATAACTATAATGGGCCAATTTTTGGTCCCACAGAAGACGTGGAGAGGTTTGCCATTGACTTGCAATTATTAGTTACAATTGTTAATATGCATTTCTTTAACATTATCAAGGTGTCATAATATCAACCGACATTATTCTGTACTGTATTATGCTATGGACTGATGTAATGGACTAAATAATAAGTGAGTGTGTGTGTATACATGTTTATATATATATACACACACACACGTTACACCATGTCTGCTTCTTTTTTAAACAACTGCAAAAACCATAAGCAAAGAAAATCAATCCAGAAACCTCTGATTAAAGAAGATAACACAGTTTACAAGAATTGCTTGGGATTTAGCCACAAAACTCCTATTGATTGAAATGTGAATTGTGTGGCTAAATCACAACTGGCTCTTTGAAAATGCAGAATGTGGGAATGATGATAAACCCACAACACCAATTACATAGATATGCTGGAGACAGATACACTAGGGCAAAAATTCATGCAAATGATGATAATATGCACTAAAAATGTTATAACAAGGTAGTGGAAGTTCTAGCTGTGTAATTTAATGTGCATATGCCACTGAACATTGTGCTAGCTGCATGCCAGTTGCTAAAGAACCCTTACAGGGTGTATCATATAAAGGTTTCCCTGAGAGGAAAGTGAGATAAGAAAAACTGGGTGGAAAACTAGCTATCGACTGTTTAATCAGTGGAGCATCTATCTAACATAATACTTCCCTAGTTCCTTGGAGTTTCTTCTGTACCCCCAGTTTGGAGGGGAGGGTGGAAGCAAACCCCAGGCTCATCTGATGGGTGGACCTAGTTTGAAGACTCAGTTATCCCTCTGAGATAGCTGACAGCAGCTCAGGCTATGGGTTTGAACGCAGAGGGCAGAAAGGGAGAGCATCTCTACTTCTCAAAAGAGGAGTTGGGATTTATCTCTGGGCTTAGGCACATGGTTATCAACTATAATTTGACATAGCTTGAGTTGAGTATTTCTGTATATACTTAAGACAAGTGATCGTTCTCAGATCAGTTTCTCTCGTTAATTACTTCAAGCCTGGTCCCATGTTTCTTTCCTATATTTGTACTATACATAGCCCATCACTTGTTTTCAACAAAAAGGTATTGTCCATTTACGGACTGTTTCTTGCTACCTTGTGGAGGCTACTCTTTTTATGGTAACAGTAGTAGCAGATAAAGGGATGAAGTAGTAGATAAAGTAGTGGATACAGAATCTAATAAGACCACCTTGGAAGCACACTACTCAGTATCATTAGAGGGGTCCAGAGAGGCAATCCTTTGCTCCAGAAAATGAAAACAATTACAGCAAAATAAGGGTAATTTGAGAACTTTATTCTACCTTATATTGAGAAGTTCTACCAAATTGTATCGTTCAGACAGCTGATCAGGTAGGAATTCGGGACTGCCATAATACTTTATTCCCACACACACACACACTAACCCCCATGCTCACAGAGTCCTGTGTGAAAAGTCAATGCACATGCCTAATAAATACAGATGAAGGGCAATATCAGAACTGCTGTGAAGTCCTTTCATTTATGACAGCTCCTGGAGAACAAAGGAACAGTATCAGTGCAGGAACTCGCTGTATTATTAAGGCAAAGTGTCCATTGGCTGAAGAGAAAGCGATCACAAAGGGACAATGCTATTTAAGGTAATTAACATAACCCCCATTACCATAATATGTAAGCACCTCCCAACCTTTAACACACAAGCCCTGTGAGACAGATAAGTCCTATTACTCTCATTTTCAGAGGGAAAACTGGGGCACTGAGTGCCAGATTCCATTGAAATCAATGGCACTTAGGCACTGAGCGGCTTTTGAAAATCCCACTAGGAGTCTCTCCGCTTCTTTAGATACCTAAATACCTATAATAATCTGGCCCAGAGAGACTAAGTGACTTGTCTAAGTATGCAGTGTAGTTGTAGCTATGTCGGCCCCAGGATATTAGAGAGACAAGGTGGGACTTGTCAAAGGTCACATGAGAAGTATATGGTGGATTAGGAAATTGAACCCAGATCCCAGGCTAGTCTCCTAACCACTAGACCATCCCTTCTCCCGATGTGATGCAAGGGCTGCCATCTTCTATAGCAAGCTATCATTACCAGTGTTGCCAAATTTAGCAATTTTGTCACTAGATTTAGCAACTTGTTGATTTCCCTAATGCGGAAATAAGTGTCAAAGCGACCAATGACAAATCTAGCAAGTAGCAACTTTCACTGCCAATTACAGTGATATTTAGAGAAAGAAATTGCCAATTTGCATAGTCACAAAATCATTCACAAGCAGCTCAATAGTGTTAATAAAATCCATTTCATGTTCTTCTTACTAGATTCTGCTGCACACCAAGTCAATGTCATTACGTCTCACTTGGCATGTCCTCGGAAGGAAGTGCAGTCGGGGTTTCTTGGGCTGAAAGTCTGTGAATGAGGAGAGGGGTTTGACTAGAGCTTCTGGTGGCAGAATAAATGCTTAGCACGAAACTGGGGCTCATCTTAGATTCTTTGGTGGCAGGGAGGAAGGAGGTGAAAAGCCAGATATAGGGGGAAGGGGAGGCCGGACAAGAGGAAGATACAACTGCCCCTGGGGGAAAAGTTTTGATCTTCTGCTTAGTAAAAACCATTAGTGACCAGGGCAGGTGCCACTCCCTGGGCGAGGGTAATGCAGGAAAAACCATTTGTCAACAGATCTTTGAGCCTTTGGCCACTGAAACGTTAACTGATCAAAATCCCTCTCCAAGGAGTGGGAAGCTGGCTTGTCTAGCTGGACGATTCCTTGGGACTTTGCTGAACCTGCCCCCATGACTAACTTCTGCCCTCACCTTGCCCAGGCAAGAGGACACTCCTGGGGGGGGCCCAGATTCCTTTAGTCCCTGTGAGCTGTCTCAGGCAGAGTGAACCTGCCTCCCCCGGAGCAGATATTGCCGTGAGAAAAGCCTCCTGTGGAACTTGTTCCACGCTGCCCAAGAGGGGCAGTTTGGTCTCTCCAGACATAGAAAAGGTTATTCTTTGTGCCAATCAAATCCCACCTCATGGTCAGCCCTAAATCCTAGAGCTCAGCTCCCAGCCAGCAAAATCCCCAAACTGCGCCTGGGATCACTAGGGGCTTTGCTGCAATCACTGGCTCTGAATTCTCTGAACTTCACTTCAATTCTTTCCATCGGCCTGCGAATGCATTCTGTCTGCCTGGAGTTTAGTCTCCCCCTGATTCTGGGCTCTCGCTTTCACTAATTTATCAGCTCAAGATAACAGAGGGTAGGTGTAACGAGGCTGGTTCTGGTGGGACCCAACTGAGAGTGCCAATTCAGGACAAATTGCTTCAAGCAGGGCAGTTACAGCCCAAGGCTGGGGTTTCTGTGTGCACCAAGGCAAACCAAGCCAGCCAAACAGAGAAGACTTTGGTTTTACTCCACTGGCTAACCACAAGTCACACAAGCAATTCCCTTAGACACTCCAGTTTCCCAGTATCACCACCAGTGCCGCTCGTTATGGGGACAAATGGTTATGAAAACCAATACCCCAGTAAAAGAAAAAAGGTTCTCTCGATCCCAAAGGACCAAGCCCCAGACCCAGGTCAATATACAAATCAGATCTTACCCACAAATCACGCTGTTGCCAATCCTTTAGAATCTAAAATTTAAAGGTTTATTCATAAAAGGAAAGAAATATAGATGAGAGTTAGAATTGGGTAAATGGAATCAATTACATACAGTAATGGCAAAGTTCTTGGTTCAGGCTTGAAGCAGGGATAGAATAAACTGCAGGTTCAAATCAAGTCTCTGGAGTACATCCACAGCTGGGATGGGTCTTTCAGTCCTTGGTTCAAAGCTTCAGTGTAGCCAAGTTCCTCCAGAGGTATGAAGCAGGATTGAAGACCAGATGGAGGAGCTGCAGCAGCTTTTTATATTCTCTTGCCATGTAGTCTTTCTTTCTTTGTCCCAGACAGAAGCTGTCCATCACATGGTCTGGAAAAACCTCCGAGTTCTGTCCATAGGCATGTCCCTGCATACCTTGCTGAGTCCCAAGGCATGTCTGCCTTCTCTCAATGGGTCAATTATATGGCTGATGGTCCTTAATGGGCCATCAAGCAGGCTAGACAGAGCTGACACCAACTTGTCTGGGATGTTACCCAGCAGCATAGCATAAGTTTGAACTACAGACAGTATAGAGCCAATATTCATAACTTCAGCTATAAAAATGATACACATATACAGATAGCATAATCATAACCATAATTTTGTCTTAGACACCTCATTTGACCCCCTTTATATAAGATTTGGTGCCACTAAAAGACCTTGGTTGCAACAATGATCTATATGGTCCCAGTTTAAGTCAATAACATCACAGAAGGGAGGACTGATGCAAGGAATCAAATGCTGCTTTGCAGGGTCACTATTTCCATGACACCATATTGCCTCTCCTTCTTTTTTCTATTTATTGTCTTTCCTTTTCTTTCTTCCACCTATTCTTAACTTTCTTAACTTTCTTCATTTTTTAAATTTTAATTTCCCCTCTCCTTTATGTAAAGAGTTTATTCCCTTTCTCTGGTTTCCGCCTGAATGAATCTCATGCAGAAGCAAATTTGTCTGACAGACAGCCCGTCTTTCCTGTGTCCCCATTTATTGGTAAAGGCGGTCTTTGGTCTGTTTATGGGGAATATGAGCAATTTAAAGCTGAAGGCAACTTTAACTCATACTTTGTGAATGCATCTCTCTTATCCAGCTTGCTTAGGGGCTGAATGTTGTACGCTGGAGTGGTCCACAACATGCCACATTCTGTCAGACCACACTACCTGTCAACAGACTTGGTGTCAGACATACGCCATTGATGGACCTATCCTCCATTAATTTATCTAGTTCTTGTTTTGAACCTGTTATAGTCTTGGCCTTCACAACATCCTCTGGCAAAGAGTTCCACAGGTTGACTGTGTGTTGCGTGAACAAATACTTCCTTTCATTTGTTTTAAACCTGCTGCCTATTAATTACATTTGGTGACTCTTAGTTCCTGTGTTATGAGGAGTAAATAAAACTTCCTTATTTACTTTCTCTACACCAGTCATGATTTGATAGACCTCTATCATATCCCCCCTTATTCATCCCTTTTTCAAGCTGAAAAGTCCCAATTTTATTAATCTCTCCTCATATGAAAGCTGTTCCATACCCCTAATAATTTTTGTTGCCCTTTTCTGAACATTTTCCAATTCCAATATATCTTTTTTGAGATGGGGTGACCACATCTGCACTCAGTATTCAAGATGTGGGCATACCATGGATTTATATAGATGCAATATATTTTCTGTCTTATTATCTATCCCTTTCTTAATGATTACCATCCTAAACAGGCCAGTTATGATTGATATAACATTATCAGTATGACGTTACACTGACAACAGATTTTGTTTAAAATTCTGTAATGTCAACAAAAAAGGTCTCAGAAAGAAATGTACCTATGCATAATACTGCATAGTAATTATAATAATAATTTTTAAAGCTAATAGGTAAATACAAAATGCACCAGATCAAAAAGAAGTTTTTAGGGTTCTGGTGACAAACAGAAGTCCCAGCATAAAGATAAACCTGATGAAGGAATAATAGGTAGTGAGGAGCAAAACCCAGCACAACTTGATAGGTTAGTTTGGTTCAAAGAAGCTTCTGGAAGCTTACTTAAAGCTTAGCTGAATTATTACCCAGATTTTGATGCTGGCCATCGAGTGCAATCCTCACTAGGCTCCACTTCTCTCCTTCGGTGGGACTGCCCAGAGGCCTCTATCTTGGGTGATCAGTTGTCCTGATTTTATAGGGACAGTCCCGATTGTTTGGTCTTCTTATATAGGCTCCTATTACCCCCGACCTCCTGTCCTGATTTTTCACACTTGCTGTCTGGTCACCCTACCTCTGTCTTTGAGAGGAAGGCTGAAACCTTTACTTTCCAGCTATTCTCTTCTCTTTTCTCCTTTCATACCCAACCTCCTGGCAGCTCCTTTTCTTGTTGAGGGAAATCAGTGGTCTGTACTTTTCACCTTCTCTTAGAGAGGCATGGCTTTTAGTTCTCTCTCCCACCACACCCCCACCCTCACAGCAGTTTCTTTCTGAGGAGAAGACATTCAAGGCCATGATTTCATTCCCCTCTCTTAGGTTGAGGCTTTGTTAGTCTTTCTACTATTCTCCACTGCTGCTTAATCTAAGTTCTCCATTCTGTGGGGGCTAAGCAATCCATTTTGTTCATGTTGTATTCCATAGCAGATGAGTTAGCAGCAGTGTGGGCCCAGAGGAGAGATTCTGAGAGGGACTGGGTACTGCTCTAGAACCCCAAAAGACAAAGGACAGACTGATTGGGCTTGCTAGGGGTTTGCAGGAAGGCTCTCAGGAGTGGAGGCCAAACTTGAGGGTCAAGAAAAATAAGCACAGAGAAGAGAGGCCATCTTGGGTCTTCCTTCATGGGAAGGGTCCTTAACCACTCATTTTCAACTCATTTTAAAAAGTTTGCTTCAAAGAGTGAGCAAAAGTTTGGGCTGGTTCTTAGACTAGCTATATCAGTTCTCCTCTGAATAACACCTTGAGCAATTTGTCCAACAGGACAAGTTTGCACATCATGTTGCTGTGATTTAGGTGACATTCTTTTTATTACAGTAAAAAGAAGAGGAGTACTTGTGGCACCTTAGAGACTAACAAATTTATTTGAGCATAAGCTTTTGTGAGCTACAGCGCACTTCATCAGATGCATTCAGTGGAAAATACAGTGGGGAGATTTATATACACAGAGAACATGAAACAATGGATGTTACCATTCACACTGTAAGAAGAGTGATGAGGTAAGGTGAGCTATTACCAGTAGGAGAGCGGGGGGTGGGGGTGGAACCTTTTGTAGTGATAATCAAGGTGGGCCATTTCCAGCAGTTGACAAGAACGTCTGAGGAACAGTGTGTTGGGGGGTGCCATGCGGGTACCCATAGCAGTGCCACTGATTTGAAGGTATACATTGTCCCCAAATGTGAAACAGTTATGGGTGAGGACAAAGTCACAAAGTTCAGCCACCAGGTTTTCCGTGACATTATCAGGGATACTGTTCCTGACAGCTTGTAGTCCATCAGCGGCACTGCTATGGGTACCCGCATGGCCCCACAGTATGCCAACATTTTTATGGCTGACTTCGAACAACGCTTCCTCAGCTCTCGTCCCCTAATGCCCCTACTCTACTTGCACTACATTGATGACTTCTTCATCATCTGGACCCATGGAAAAGAAACCCTTGAGGAATTCCACCATGATTTCAACAATTTCCATCCCACCATCAACCTCAGCCTGGACCAGTCCACACAAGAGATCCACTTCCTGGACACTATGATGCTAATAAGGGATGATCATATGAACACCACCCTATACTGGAAACCTACTGACCGCTATGCCTACCTACATGCCTCCAGCTTTCATCCAGACCACACCACATGACCCATTGTCTACAGCCAAGCTCTACGATACAACCGCATTTGCTCCAACCTCTTAGACAGAGACAAACACCTACAAGATTTCTATCAAGCGTTCTTACAACTACAATACCCACCTGCTGAAGTGAAGAAACAGATTGACAGAGCCAGAAGAGTACCCAGAAGTTACCTACTACAGGAGAGGCCCAACAAACAAAATAACAGAACGCCACTAGCCATCACCTTCTGCCCCAAACTAAAACCTCTCCAATGCATCATCAAGGATCTACAACCTATCCTGAGGGATGACCCATCACTCTCACAGATCTTGGGAGACAGGCCAGTCCTTGCCTACAGACAGCCCCCCAACCTGAAGCAAATACTCACCAGCAACCACACACCACACAACAGAACCACTAACCCAGGAACCTATTCTTGCAACAAAACCCGTTGCCAACTGTGTCCACATATCTATTTAGGGGACACCGTCATAGGGCCTAATCATATCAGCCACACTATCAGAGGCTCGTTCACCTGCAAATCTACCAATGTGATATATGCCATCATGTGCCAGCAATTCCCCTCTGCCATGTACATTGGGACAGTCTCTACGTAATGGGGGGACAGTCTCTACGTAAAAGAATAAATGGACACAAATCAGACGTCACGAATTATAACATTCAAAAACCAGTTGGAGAACACTTCAATCTCTTTGGTCACTTGATTACAGACCTAAAAGTGGCAATACTTCACCAAAATCCTTCAAAAACAGACTCCAACAAGAGACTGCTGAATTGGAATTAATTTGCAAACTGGATACAATTAACTTAGGCTTGAATAAAGACTGGGAGTGGATGGGTCATTACACAAAGTAAAACTATTTCCCCATGTTTACCCGCCCTTCCCCACACGTTCTTGTCAACTGCTGGAAATGGCCCACCTTGATTATCACTACAAAAGGTTCCGCTCCCCCTCATCCCCGCTCTCCTGCTGGTAATACCTCACCTTACCTGGTCACTCTCCTTACAGTGTGTATGGTAGCACCCATTGTTTCATGTTCTCTGTGTATATAAATTTCCCCATTCTATTTTCCACTGAATGCATCCGATGAAGTGAGCTGTAGCTCACGAAAGCTTATGCTTAAATAAATTTGTTAGTCTCTAAGATGCCACAAGTCCTCCGTTTTTTTTTGCGGATACAGACTAACACGGCTGCTACTCTGAAACCTGTCACTTTTTATTGCAGTGAGATTGCACGAACCCAAAAGATGTTTCAAGACACTAAATCTTTCAAGCTTCATATTTGGAATAGGGCCTCTTTCAAAATTGCAGTTTTCCCATCACTAATGCCATCTTAGTATTATAGAGTCCCTTAGCTTTCATTCTAATTATATACTTTTGCAACACAGTGAAGACTTGTGGTAACAAAGTGATGCAATGTATTTCCTCTCTGGGATATAAGGGAAGGATCTTCTCAGATCCTTTAGAGTTCACATTTGTAACTCAGCCATCTACTACAAAAATAAGAGATTTCAAAGCAGAGAAATGTTTTATAAATAAAATAATTAAAAAAAGATAATTGCAATATCTCAAGAAGAAGAGTGTCTTTAAAATAGATTAAAATAAAAACCTATTTATAGGGTCTTGTGAAGACATAGTAGCTTATTTTTAGTTTACTTCACACTCCTTTCATGATCCCCCATTTCAAAATAGGAGTGTTGAAATTTTTGTCTACTGTCTAATATATTGATACTTTAAAAGTATGTCAGTTTGATAGCACACTCTTGCAAAAATGTCATTGGAGACATTTATGGACTGATCCACTGATGGAAATCAGTGGAAGGTGTCTTTTCATTTACTTTAATGGGCTTTGGATTAAGAACATAAGAATGGCCATGCTGGATCAGACCAATGGTTCATCTAGTCCAGTATCCTGTCTTCTGACAGTGGCCAGCAACAGATGCTTCAGGGGGAATTAACAGAATACAGCAATTTTGATTGATTCATCTCCTGTCGTCCAGTGTCAGTTTCTGACAGTTGGAGGATTAGGAACACCCAGAGCATGGGGTTGCATCCCTGACCATCTTGGCTAATAGCTAGGGCCCTACCAAATTCACAACCGTGAAAAACGCATCACATACTGTGAAATCTGGTTTCCCCCATGAAATCTTGCTATTGTAGGGGGGTTGTGGTATTGCCACCCTCACTTCTGCCCTGCCTTCAGAGCTGGGCTTCTGGCCAGCAGCCACTGCTCTCCAGCTGCCCAGCTCTGCAGGTAGAGCAGACATGAGGGTATCAATACCGTGACCGCACCCCGCTAATCTTGAGACCACTTTTGGGTCATGATCCCCAATTTGAGAAATGTTGACTTAAGGGCTTTATATGTTTATAATTTTAAATACATATTCATGATTTGTAAGAACGTGAAATTCAAGATTTTTAAAATGCAATGGCCATGAAATTTACCAAAACGGACCATGAATTTGGTATGGCCTTACTAACAGTCATTGAAATACCTATCTTCCATGAACTTATCTAATTCTTTTTTGAATCCAGTTATACTTTTGGCCTTCACAACATCCCATGGCAACAAGTTCCAAACTTTGACTGTTTTGTGAAGAAGTACTTCCTTATGTTTGTTTTAAACCTGCTGCCTATTACAGGCCCACAAAGAATAATCCACAGAAATATGTAGATAAAGAATATGAAGATAGATGAGTTCTCCTGTTCTGCCCTCCCACAAATCGGGGTCTGGTTGGAACTTCTCATGGCTCTCTGTGTATTAATGTATGTGTAGGCGCATATTGATTCTGTGCATTGTGAGTGTGTTGTACACAGAAGATATTTAAAGTAGGTGCTGAGTAAAGAAAAGGACATTTTTAACCAATGGTTTGGACTCCTATTGGAAGTGCACTTTCATATCAAACCTGTACCACCTACAAATAGGTTTTCCTAGTGATCAAATCAGATCGCAGCTAGATGAGGGTTTGCTTTTAATTTTATGATGTAAAAGCACTGTTAAATGCTTCCAGTAGATAATACTTAATTTGGAAAGGAACCTAAATGCAGCACAGAGATTGACACAAATTATCCAGACCTTTGTAAGTTAACCAGAGTATTGAATACTTCTCACTAGAGTCCATTTAGACTTTGTAATCTAAACACTTACCCATGGGGTCTTCCTCCTGAGATGAACTTTTGGCAGTGGATATATAAACATACTTTATGTGCTAGGTCCTTTTTCACTAACATGCTTTGGTTTGGCACAGTAAAAAGTAAGAGGAGCGAGGGCGGAGGGGTCAGCTGCTTCCTGACTTCTAAAATCTTTATCAGTACTAGCAACTCCTCAGTTTGTGTCGGTGATTTGTGGTATTGTTGTTTATCTGTATATCAGTCACTTTAGACGCACTGTTTAGATCCAGTGGTCTCAAGACCATTTGCAATCTCTGCTAGGCTTGTTGTGCCAGACAGGGCAGACATCTGGTTGTCAGTTATAATTGCATTCTACACCAGAAGTTGTTTTTAAATACTCTTGATTCCCTTTGAACGCAGCACTGTGATGCACAACAGTTTCAAGCCATTAATGCAAGAAGCAGCATCAATACATGGCTCTAGCCTAGTTTGAAAGATTTATGAGATATGGTGGAGAGGGGGGTCATTTTACAAAAGGGTGAAAGGGTGGCTGTTTTAGCCTGCATGGGTTTTAATGATACAGCAGTTTCCTTTCCAGCCTGTACAACTTATTCTTTGAACACTGACAGAAATAGTGCATCAGAAAATTATTTTGTGGTGTTGCCATGTTTACTGTTTCCTGTTATCTTTCTTGGGAAGTATTTTAACAGAAATTAGGGCAACAGATAAAAACCAACAACCACTGGATGAAAAGATTTACTATAACGCTTCCTTCTCTGTCTAATATGGTGGACTGTGATTTAAACCCTACAGGCTCTTGACAGGATATGACACCAATTAGAAACAAGAAGCCTAATTTTTGGACAAAATAATCACATAATCTCCTTCCTATTATCTGGCTAAAGGGTTACCGACACCACATTTATTTCTTGACCAGAATCCTGGATTTATTAGCCTAGCAAACTGTTCTTGTTTACGTTATATGATCCAATGAAAACTAGTGTATGTCAAGACACAAAACAGCCTTCAGTATTGTAAAGAGAACTTATTTTCCCCTGATAATTTTTGCATTGGGTCAGGAATGCACAGAAATATAATTTAGCAGCTGATCTTGGTTGGATTTGGATTTGCTGTTTAATACCAAATAAATTAACCATAAAAAGTAAAAACCAACTCTACAGGGAAAAATTAAGCTTAAGGGTCTTTCCTTAGCTTTGAATTGAAATGGCAGTGAGCACTTGAATTTAACTGAAAAGCATTATTAGGTCAGAGACCAAAATGATAAAGTGCACTGCTTCTCTTAGTTCCTCTGTGATGGTTTGAGCCTAGTGTTATGATCTAAGTTTTGTTTTAAAGGCAAAAACTTCAACAAGGTAAGGAGATGGCTGGCATAACCTAATAAGTGAAACATTAGTATTTGCCTTTTTGACACCTGGTTTAAGACCAACTAATGATCCTAAGGCACAGTAGTCTTGGTTTCAGTTCAGCCCCTGGTGGACTGTGTTATATATTACATATGGGCTCTAGCAATGTGTTTCATTCACATACATTTTCCACAGCTCTGTCTTGAAAGGGAGAAATTACATTCTCTCTCACTCACTCTTGAAGCCTGCAATTTTCTTAATCACTAAAATTCCCTTTCCACACGTGTAATTGGTCAACCCTTCATTACATCCCCAAACGGGTGTCCAGTAAGCAGAACCCTGTAAAAATGAGACTCGCTATGCTCCAAAACAATCAAATCAGAATATTAAAAAATCTTCTTTTTGGTGCATCATTTGCAGGGATGAATCTAATTTCTTCTTGGACTTGGTTATAATTATTTTTACAATCTGGTTTTATTTTTTAAAATACTTTCCTAGCTTCTGCAGCTTCACAAAGTCACATATTGTGCTGGAGGTTTGCATCATCTTAAAGCCGGATATTCTAAAAGTAGGATACACTTTGTTGTAGTTAAAAAGTATTTCACAGGAGGGCTGCTTTCAAATGAATAGATACATTGTTTCTCTCAATTTCAAGGTTAATTTTTACCCAGTGTGTTTTGCTGATGCACATCTCATTTTTCTCATTTCCTTGTCTTTTTCCTAATCTAAAAACTGTTGTTATTTAGTAACAACAACTATATAACGTTTGCAGGGTTCTAGTTGTAATTGAGGTTAGTGTGAGCAGAGGAACTCTTATACCGAGCTAGATGTGTTAGCTCTCTTCTGTACCACCATTTTATTGCTGTTGTGGGCAGACAGCAAAATGGTGGTTACTAGGAGTTTAATGAACAAGGACATGTAACATGTTCATTGTAATATCATGGAATATTTAGTTGCACTGGCAAAAATAAAGAAGGTTTCTAATGGACATATTGGGCTTCATGTACATATCAGGGTACTTCCTGAGCCCTGCATCTCCCCACATTCCAAATCCACATTTTCTTTGTGAAATGTACAAAGCCAGTGAACCCTGACTTTATATTAACAGTTCCCCAGGAATGATCAGATAATCGTGTACATTACATACACCCCCAAACAGTAACAAGAATAATCATAGTAACTTTGTGGGTGTGTATATTCATGTTATTCATAGAGCTCCGAATGTCACATAGTCAGCAGCCCCAGGACCAGCTTGCATTAAGAATAAATGTTTTGCTTGTGAATAAATGGTCCCTCCAGATCAAGGTTGAGGTCATTGGCAAGATACTGTGGGTTAGCTCATTCTGCAGCTATGTGCATGTGTTAATACAGGAGCTAATTTTTAGACTGTCAGTGTCTTTCCCTCACAAGCAAGTTATTCAGCCAATTTTTTTAAAAAACTATACAGATGAACAGCTGATTCATGCATCAGTGTAAATACCTTGTGGCTAAACAGGAGCCATAATAAACTGTGACTGTGGGCTATCACTAGCTAGATTTCAAGTAGTGCAATAGAAGGAGAACTAGAAAAATGGTAACTGAAATGCAAATTGCATTTGATTACCCACAGCAGAATTAGCATCTTCATTTCTCTGCCCAAACATTATTTCTTTTTCCCCAGGTACACAGTTACTCTACTATACTTGAGAAAGCAGAGGTTCACAGCACACGAGCAACCACCAATGAAACAGAAATATGCTAACAGTTGAGAGTCAGTGTGCAGTTTGCCCTATATAAGATAGATCTGCAGCAACGTATTTATGGCCCACACAACCATATTGTTTTCTGTCTTTGGTGTGCAAGGATTGTAAACAGAGGAAAAAATGTGTAGGCTATTAAATCTAGTAGTAACAAGGCTCTTAAAGCCAGGTTTATTGTACCAGTGTAGGCAGAAGCTTCCCTTTTTTTATCTGTGGGTGTTAAATCCCCTGTCTGAAACAAGATTCCTGCTCCAATAATATTAATCTCACTGTATCTTTGGGAAAGAGGGAATGGACGGATGTCCATAAACTAAGGGCACCACCTGGTGGTTAATTCGCAGAATGTGGTGTTGATAAAAATCAATGAGAATTCACACACTAAGGGGGTCCACCCCATGAACAGTTTTAAATATCACGATCAGAGATGGATTTATATTTTGAGGAAAACAAAATGAAACAATTCTCAGTGTTTAGATTTTACTGACTTTTATGCACTCAAGCCAAGCATTATCCATTTCTTCCCCATACAATCTGTTTTGTGAGCTGGCAGTGCATTTCAAAATGGCTTATTTTGATGATGTGGTCATAATTCTAAATAATTTGATTTCCAAACATACACATTAAATTGTGGTCTTGCCAGAAAATCCTTGCACAGAAAAAAGACTGTCCTAAGCTAAACAGAATAGAAGCGATTACACGATCCAAATACCTTTCCTTAGGGTTTTGGTGCTGTTTGCTGGGAAAGGCTAAACAAAGAAAATATTTGCCAAAACATAAATGCTTCTTTTGTCAGTCATAAACTAGAAACAGAGATCTCAACCGTGTTCTCTAAAATCTAAGGAGGAACTGAGAAACAGTGCCTGATGAGCAATTTTTTTATTTTATTTTAGTTTTGCATTTTAGAATGCTTGTAAGTGCACTTGTATTAGAAATATTCTGAAACAAATGTATTTACAGCATAATTCGTCCACCTCCTCAAACTCAGAAATCAGAGAGCCCACACAAACACACACAGATGCTGTACGTCTGCCGAGTTGAAGTTCCATATATATGGATGTATGTAAGGTGGAATTTAAACCGTCAGCCTCCAATAAAATTGTGTGTCTGTTATAAAACTGCTACACCTTGACTCCAGACTACACTGAATCCCAAATTAAACACCCCATTTGCTCTACTGCAACAAGGAGAAAGGTTTGCTACACTGAACAGTGAACACAATTACAGACAGGAAACATTCTCTTCACCGTCTGTCCATATGATAGCAACACCTAAGGAACCCCTGTAAGCCATATTTTTCTCCAGTTCCTGCCGCCTCTTACCAGCAGGTTCAATGAGGGGGGAAAGTGAGTTGGCACATAATGTTTAATTCCACATTGCTTCCCTAATTATTTAACTAGATGGACAGGAAACACCAGTGGTTTAAAAAGCGAGCAGGTAGCATGTTTTACTACAAAATGTCTTCCTGGATTTCATGAATAACTCAGTGTCACAAACAGAAACAGCTGGCATGTTGAAGGCAGTGTAGATTTCTATAAGCATTATATATAATGTATGTGCTTTCCTTGTAATGCTCATGAACGATCCATTCCACAGCAATGTCTGTGCTCCACAAATACTGCTAAATAACGTACAGGGGATTTAAACTTAGGACCTCTTAATTCATATTTCACAGTAAATCCATTGCTTTAGTGACCGGTTGTCTATTTTTTAAAAAAAGGTTTCGATAGCTAATGTAATTTGAGATGCATACTGTCCTTGGATGCTAATTTTCCATGCTGCCATCGCAGAGTCACTACAGAATTTTGATGTTTTTGTTGTGGCTTATTAAATTAGAAACTGAAGCTCAGTGGGTGTGAGTGAGTGAGTGAAAGAGAGAGAGAGAGAGAGAGAGAGAGAGAAATGAATGTTAATATTGTTTTGTCAGGCCAAATAAAGTGCAGGCAAAAAAGCAGAGAGTTGCTCAGACTGGTCTGAAGTGTTTCAGTCTTTATCGGAAGGGAGCTACCCTCTAGTGGATTGAGGGTGAATTTTACTTTCCTTTCATATCCCATTCTGGTCTTCATTTATTAAATGCAGTGCACCTTCTCTCTAAGGATATTCTTGGCTATTAACCTTCATGCATGATACAAGCGCTGAATGTTAATACTGAAAGTATTTCTTATCAAATGTGGCATTGGAAAGCATGGAGAAGTTATGCTTGCAGCCCAAGAATGCAGATTCCCATGTTTCTTATTCATAGAATCATAGAATATCAGGGTTGGAAGGGACCTCAGGAGGTCATCTAGTCCAACCCCCTGCTCAAAGCAGGACCAATCTCCAACTAAATCATCCCAGCCAGGGCTTTGTCAAGCCTGACCTTAAAAACTTCTAAGGAAGGAGATTCCACCACCTCCCTAGGTAACGCATTCCAGTGTTTCACCACCCTCCCAGTGAAAAAGTTTTTCCTAATATCCAACCTAAACCTCCCCCACTGCAACTTGAGACCATTACTCCTTGTTCTGTCACCTGCTACCACTGAGAACAGTCTAGATCCATCCTGTTTGGAACCCCCTTTCAGGTAGTTGAAAGCAGCTATCAAATCCCCCCTCATTCTTCTCTTCCGCAGACTAAACAATCCCAGTTCCCTCAGCCTCTCCTCATAAGTCATGTGTTCCAGTCCCCTAATCATTTTTGTTGCCCTCTGCTGGACTCTTTCCAATTTTTCCACATCCTTCTTGTAGTGTGGGGCCCAAAACTGGACACAGTACTCCAGATGAGGCCTCACCAACGTCGAATAGAGAGGAACGATCACGTCCATCTATCTGCTGGCAATGCCCCTATGTATACATCCCAAAATGCCATTGGCCTTCTTGGCAGCAAGGGCACACTGTTGACTCACATCTAGCTTCTCGTCCACTGTAACCCCTAGGTCCTTTTCTGCAGAACTGCTGCCTAGCCATTCGGTCCCTAGTCTGTAGCGGTGCATGGGATTCTTCCATCCTAAGTGCAGGACTCTGCACTGGTCCTTGTTGAACCTCATCAGATTTCTTTTGGCCCAATCCTCTAATTTGTCTAGGTCCCTCTGTATCCTATCCCTACCTTCCAGCGTATCTACCTCTCCTCCCACTTTAGTGTCATCTGCAAACTTGCTGAGGGTGCAATCCACACCATCCTCCAGATCATTAATGAAGATATTGAACAAAACCGGCCCGAGGACTGACCCTTGGAGCACTCCACTTGATACCGGCTGCCAACTAGACATGGAGCCATTGATCACTACCCATTGAGACCGACAATCTAGCCAGCTTTCTATCCACCTTATAGTCCATTCATCCAGCCCATACTTCTTTAGCTTACTGGCAAGAATACTGTGGGAGACTGTTTCAAAAGCTTTGCTAAAGCCAAAGAACAACACATCCACTGCTTTCCCCTCATCCACAGAGCCAGTTATCTCATCATAGAAGGCAATTAGATTAGTCAGGTATGACTTGCCCTTGGTGAATCCTTGCTGACTGTTCCTGATCACTTTCCTCTCCTCTAAGTGCTTCATAATTGACTCCTTGAGGACCTGCTCCATGATTTTTCCAGGGACTGAGGATAGGCTGACTGGCCTGTAGTTCTCAGGATCCTCCTTCTTCCCTTTTTTAAAGATGGGCACTACATTAGCCTTTTTCCAGTCGTCTGTGACCTCCCCCGATAGCCATGAGTTTTCAAAGATAATGGCCAATGGCTCCGCAATCACATCCGCCACTCCTTTAGCACTCTCGGATGCAGCGCATCCGGCCCCATGGACTTGTGCTCATCCAGCTTTTCTAAATAGTCCTGAACCACTTCTTTCTCCACAGAGGACTGGTCACCTCCTCCCCATGCTGTGCTGCCTAGTGCAGTAGTCTGACCTTGTTCTGACCTCTCCTGCAGGGAGCTGACCTTGTTCGTGAAGGCAGAGGAAAAAAAAGCATTGAGTACTTCAGCTTTTTCCATATCCTCTGTCAGTAGGTTGCCTCCCTCATTCAGTAAGGGGCCCACACTTTCCTTGACTTCCTTCTTGTTGCTAACATACCTGAAGAAACCCTTCTTGTTACTCTTAACATCTCTTGCTAGCTGCAACTCCAGGTGTGATTTGGCCTTCCTGATTTCACTCCTGCATGCCCGAGCAATATTTTTATACTCTTCCCTACTCATTTGTCCAATCTTCCACTTCTTGTAAGCTGTTTTTTGTATTTAAGATCAGCAAGGATTTCACTGTTAAGCCAAGCTGGTTGCCTGCCATATTTACTATTCTTTCTATACATCGGGATGGTTTGTCCCTGTAACCTAAATAAGGATTCTTTAAAATACAGCCAGTTCCCTGAGGTTGTCAAAGTCTGCTTTTCTGAAGTCCAGGATCCGTATTCTGCTGCTCTCCTTTTTCCCTTGTGTCAGGATCCTGGTCACTGCCTCCCAGGTTCCCATCCGCTTTTGCTTCCCCTACTAATTCTTCCCGGTTTGTAAGCAGCAGGTCAAGAAGAGCTCTGCCCCTAGCTGGTTCCTCCAGCACTTGCACCAGGAAATTGTCCCCTACACTTTCCAAAAACTTCCTGGATTGTCTGTGCACTGCTGTATTGCTCTCCCAGCCGATATCAGGGTGATTGAAGTCTCCCATAAGAACCAGGGCCTGCGATCTAGTAACTTCCGTTAGTTGCCAGAAGAAAGCTTTGTCCACCTCATGCCCCAGGTCCGGTGGTCTATAGCAGACTCCCACCATGACATCACCCTTGTTTCTCACACTTCTAAACTTAATCCAGAGACTCTCAAGTTTTTCTGCAGTTTCATACCGGAGCTCTGAGCAGTCATACTGCTCTATTAGATACAATGCGACTCCCCCACCTTTTCTGCCCTGCCTGTCCTTCCTGAACAGTTTATATCCACCCATGACAGTACTCCAGTCATGTGAGTTATCCCAAGAAGTCTCTGTTATTCCAATCACATCATAATTCCTTGACTGTGCCAGGACTTCCAGTTCTCCCTGCTTGTTTCCCAGGCTTCTATTGATGAAGCAAATATGAAAATAGTTACAAGTTTAAAGTTATTTTAGATCAGATGTCTGGGGGCTATAATGCAGACCTCCATTCCCAGACATCTGATCTAAACCCCTCTGAGCCTTGGGAATTTTAAATCCAGATGCAGATTCCAACTCTGTGGATGGTCCTTATCTGTATAATGGACCAAATCAAAAACTCATCTGTACATCTATTGCCATACAAAAGGCTTAAACCAAAACGCTGGATCCAAACCTCGAACATTGAGGGAATTTGTATCTACATTCAAATGCTGTGGCCTTGGATCATCTCTAGTTAAAAGTCTAGTGACCGAGGAGTAAGGAAAAGGACAGGGAATAGGAAAGGTAAGAGATGTAGCTGAAGCACAGGGCTGCCTGGGCCTATGCAGTGAGTTTTATTTGGCTTTGCTGGGTTTGAGAAGCTGTCAGTCAGCATTTACTGTATTGTTTTTCCAAGGGACCAGATTTCTGGAGCCTGAACGAACAACCTCAGGCCTGAGATAGGTTAGCAATACGTCACAGCAAACCTCACAACAGGCAATTTTACTGCCTTCTGCTGAGCGAGAAAAATGTTGGGAGCTTTCCCTTGTAAGCAACAGACTTCTAAGTGCTTTTCTACTTTATTTCTTTTTGCCTGATGTGTTTCTTCCTTCCCACCTGCAACATCAAAGTATTTGTTAGGGGAATTCAATCTCATGATTTCTGGGAGCTGTATATTTCTTCCCCTCTCCCATGCCCATTTCCTATGCCCCAGCTGCCAGAGCCCTAACCCTCTGGTTCTTTAATCACTCCATTAATCAGCCTTGTGCAGTGATCAGCACACTCCAGCCTCTTACTGCCATGAGGTAGCCTGTTACTTCCTCAGGACATGGAGTCTCCCCCTAGCCCATTAAGAGTCTTAGTGAGAATGATCTGTACTGCCACACCAGCTGAAAAGGATATTTTCCCTAGGTTTCAATTAGGCACATTTTTAATGCCATCTGGTTGGCATAAGAGATAAGACTTAAGAGGCCAGTTCATGGGCAATAGTAGATAAATGAGATATGTACATTTCTATGTCATATCTAGGCTCCAAGAGCATCATGCTTTTACTACACTAGTGAACATGAACTTTGTACCAGGTACCAGTATACGCAAACAAACTGTCTCCATTTATTGCTCCTAGGGCATTGTATGACCATGACTGTATCACTGCGCTGGTGCGTGAGAGCTGGCAGGTATTACGGAATGTGTACAAACTGTCTCCATTTCCATTTCAAGTCAGAACAGTTTATTAGTTATTGTGTCAGGACAGCACCTAAGGTACAATAAACAGACAGAGGAGCGCAAAGAAATGAGAGTAAAGTTTTAACTGGTTTGAAACCTTTATACTTCTGGGGCCTCGTGTACTTTTGGGCTTTAGCAAGATGAATAATAATATAACACTGATGATTATTTTTCAGCATCCCTTATCAAACAAAGAAGTAATGCTTAAGGCACCCTCTGATTCACAGGATGGGGAGTTGCCACGTTTTAAGCGTTAAGGGGAACCAAATAGACTGCCATTTGCTGGGGTTTCTGGCTGCTGGGGAAGGCTGGAACTCATGCCTAGATCAAGTCCGAGCTGTCCTGCCTACCCCTGCTGGGAAAACCCTCTACCCGCTACTCAGCCTTCTTGATGTGCCCTGCCTTTTTCCTGAACCTCCAATTTTCTGACTCTTCCCTTGAGCCTGGAAAGCCAGGAAAGAGTTATGGGGGAAAAAAATCAGCAAAGACAGTACTATACTAGAAAGAATTACCACCACCACTATGCCAGCAACCTGTGAGTGCAGGGAGAGTGGGGTCAGTGAAGCTGGCAGCAGAGAGGAGTTGGGCAGGAAGTTTGAAAATCTTGGCCTGCTGAAAGGGGGAGGGGGCCTTTCAGTTCAGCTGAGAGCAAGAGAGGGCTTTATCTGACTGAGCAGAGGCTGGAAGAGGAAGCAGGAGTGAGCTGGGAATTCTTGTTAGCAGGACAAGAGGCATAGGATATCACTATATTCCTATCTCTCAGTTCAGAGCCCACAGGACACAGACTCATCCTGGAGTTTTTAAGGTTCAAGTTATATAACCATTTCATGTTTCCTCCAGATTTGGATCTGAACTTTGCAGTGTGGGTGACATGCCTCTGGTGTAATAAAAGCGACTGCCACACACATCAAATATATATGTGAATATAATCAGAACAAATATCTGCAGAATATGGAGATAATTGTACACAGAATAGCTTTCAAACACAAGCATTACTCCAATGCAATCTGATCCTTATATAGTTTCTCAACAATCAATTTGCTGTGGTGTTTAGGTTCCACTCCTTTGTGTGTCTCTGTGTGTATGTGTGTGTGCACGTGTGTGTTTTCCTTACTGTATATTAATGAGTGTTTTCCCACCAAAGTGTTTTGGCTATGGCTTTGCAACTGTGCATCAAATCCAAATACCATGTTTGCATGAATATATTCAGTGAACAATGCAAATTATTTATCCCTTGGGATAAAGGACTTGAAAATACAGATGGTCCTGATACAGTCTGATAAGAATGTAAACAAGAAAATATCTTTGTTGACTTATTTCTTTGTAATCAGTAATAATTAGTTATTGTCTGGAGATAAATTACATTTTGCATTCCATAAACCTTGCAGTGAACAACAGCTACATGAAACCAAAGCTGGGTTTTTTTAGGATTATCAAGGAATAAATGTTTATGTCAAAATCTCCCCGTTAGCAATATAACAAAAGCCTTTTCTATCTGTGATGCTACATTTTCTATTGTTCTTTTTGTCTACATCAAATGTAACAGTAGCTAATACTACAGGCTTCTACCCAGGTTCTGAAAGGCATCTGGGAATTTTAACCTCTACACAATTCTGTGGTCTCATAACTGAATCTTTTACTTAATTTTAGTTCTTGAGGGTGGGTTTCTGAATCCCTCAAAGCCTCCCCTTTATCTGTCAGAAGTCCTTGCTTTGCAGTAAGATAACTTATTGTTTTACCCCAGTGGTGCCACATGGGTAACAAAAAAAATTCTTTGTAAAATTTCCTTTCGTATCAATAAACTATCACACAGACAAGTGTGCGTGGCGAATGAGTCTGGGTGGCTGTTGGCCCAGGGCAGGATCCCAGAACATGTAACGGATTGGTGAGAGTGAGGACATTCTCCTTGTGCACAGAATCCCTTTATTTGTTACAGAGATCCCTAACACCGGTTTCTTAGAATTTAATACCATTTGTTGAGATGGCCTAAAAACACCCATTTTGCATTAACAGTCTATTTAATAAAAATAAAATGGGGCCTACAAATTCCCTACCATTCAGCATGTCATTTTAATTTTGCCAAATTATTAATCTGTGTTTCTTGGCATCCTTAGAAAAAGCTGGGAACACGCCAGCTTTAACTATGCTCCACAACCACCAGGTGAGATTACTGGAAACTGGGGCACTGAATCTGAAAGACAGATCGCTATTGACACATGGAAGCCCTAATACAAATCTGTAAGGACTGGCCTTCTTTGTAGTAACTCTATTTTTAGTCCTTTCCAGTATTTGACCAACTGGTAGAGGGACTTTGTTACAAACATGCAGAATGGAGGTTTTGCAGTTCTAAGCTTTGTCTCTTTGGCTGTGATTTGCCGAGTGTCAAGTTTTTTGTGTGTTTGTGTTTTAAGAGGAGCCAAAGCTTAATTGATCAGATTCTCCAGCCAGAATCTCACAATAACTATTGCTTTCTCCCAAGAATGTTATCAGCAGATTTTTGAGCAAATAAGGTGGACAATAAATGTACTTTACAGGGTGATATCAGTGTGAATTTGTATCTCAGTGATGCCCCTTCTTGATAGTACTCAGAAGGGGCTAACCATATCCAAGACAAGACCCACTTAACAAGACAAACTGATCCCATGCCTGAGCTTTCTGTCATTTCAAAGAAAATAGGTTTCCATGGGCTGGCTGATTTCCAGTTGGTTCCGCTGACAAAATAGTGCCCAGGAGTAGAGTCACACTCACGATAAAATTCAGCTCACCGACATACTGCCTAAGTACTTAGGTTTTACAAGAAAGAAGTGCACACGGGCTAGAAGGGACAAAACCCACTACCACTGGGCAACAGTGATCCTTGTCAGCCCATACATCAGCCTGTGAGCTGGAACATCAGCCATTTGTACTGGCTGTTACAGACCCAACTGTTCTATCCCATAGCAGAACCACAGCAACAACAAAATCAGGGAGACTACTTAGGTGAATAGGGGGTTGCAAGAGCTGGTCCACTAGATGTAAATAAACCCATCTGTTCTTTTTTTAAAGCTATTCTATAAAAAGACAGAATAATGTTCCTATATTATGACATCTCTTCATGATCCAGATGACACTTCAGAATCATGATGTACATAGCTGTGTTAGGAAACAGAGGAAGCATGTCTAGTGGTTGGAGCTGAAGTCTGAAAGCCAGGAGATGTGGCCCTAGCTCTGCCACTGACTCACTCTGTTACCTTGAGCAAGTCACTTAACCTCTGTCTGCCTCAGTTTCCTCAACCATCAAATGGGAATTATATTAACTCACCTTTGTTGTATGCATGTTGCACCCAACTCAATCTTGGTAGATAACTGAAGAAAGAAATGTGTTTTTAACCTATATTTATTTATACTTTTAAACACCATTGACTTCCATGAACTTACTCCAAATGTACATCAATGTAAATGACAGCAGAATTTGACCCAAACACTCTTAGTGGCTATAAGTCTGATTCCGATGACACTTATGCCCACTGAATTCTAATGACTTCATTGAAGTTACTCCTGATTTACATCATGGTAACAGATCAGAATCTGGCTCCTTGTGTCTGAAACAGTTTTTTTCTTATTATTTTTATAATAACAACAATAACTTAGCTTCACCATCATGTAATTTTTTTTCAAATTATTGAAAGCTATTGGCTTTTTAACTTGTTTGTTGTTAATGTATGTTGTACAGAAATACAACCTATGAGGAACATTGAAACTGCAGGCCAAATTTCATAACACAGGTTTAAATATGGTAGAAACTCACTGAAATCGGGAGTAGATTTAGAGTGGTATTACTGAGTCAGAATTTGGCCCTTTTTGATCTGTTACAACATAGATATGTAGTACATTTATTGCAAATTGCACCTGCTGATTATTGTTATTAATTATTATTATTATTTGTAATGGCTGTTGCAACCAATATTGACCTTTTATTCTTTAATATATACAGGTTTTTAAAGACCATTTGAATTATGAATAATAGTTATTATAATCATTATAAATAAGTTAACTATTCATATAATGAAAACAATAGATAACTTAATTTTTAAATAAATCTTTGCTTAATATTAAATAGCCGAATAAAAATCACTGTTGAATAAATAGATGTACCTTTAAAGCAGACCTCTCTCTACAGATGTGACTGACATGGTTCTAAATATTTAGAATGGATAACAATGACAAAATTTTGCTTTAAAAAAAAAAAGAGTCCCATAAACCATACCTTGCAATGACCTGTCCTTTATCAGGCATAAGTAGAAAGATAATTTTTAGACTTGTATGTGCCCGTTTCTAAAATACAATGGGATTTCAGGAAGATTTAAACTATATACTTAAAAATAAATAAAAGATTCAGATGCAAAAAGAAATTGGGAGGAAGGGGAATGTGGTAATGAGGATTGGATCCACAAGGCACTGAAGGCTTAATTCACAAAGGAACTTTAGGGTCTAGAAAATCACTGGAATCCACAAAGCCTGAGTCAGACACCCAGGCATCCTATACAATGAATGGAGGGAGACAGGCGCCTAAAAATGGAATTCACAAATGCCAGCATGCTAGGCAGCTCCCCGCATGAGCTAGCCAGTGGGAAATGCCAAGGAGAGCATGTGTCCTACGCCCTGACCCTCTGAGGGAGTTCAGCCCTTAAGTTCGGGCTGGAGGGAGGCATTTCCCACTCCTTGGACTCTCAGCTGCAAATCGTCTCTTGGACTTAGGTGCCTACACCTTTTTTTTTTTTTTGCAGGCAGCCAGAGGGAAGGGCAGGAATTTGAACTGGGGATGGGGGGGGACGGTCTCCCACATCCCAGGTGACTAGTCAAACCCCTGGGCTGAAAGTTATAAGGGAAATTGTCATCGTCCTCCTCCTCTCTTCCCCCCGCCCATTTTGTGAGAGCTTGTGTGCAGGGCCCAGTCTGGTAAGCGTCCTCTGAGCACACTGACCGGATCGAGCCCACCAGTGAGTTCGGCAGAGGAACACCTATCTTCCCCCAGTTTGTGCATCACACTGGGGCTTGGCATCTGGATGCTTAGAGTGGGGCAGCAGTGCCCATACTCGGAGGCAGAAACCTAAACACCTAGGGAGCTTTTACTGCAAAAATGTAGGTGCCAGTTGAGCTTAGGTGCCTACAGAGTTTGGTGGTAGCTGAGCAGAGGTTTTATTAATATCAGTGGTGGCTGATTCTGGGATTTAGGTACCTAAAGTGGCAGTTAGGCACCTAAGTCCCTTTGTGAAGCTAGCCCTGATTTGCCTTCAATTCCCATTACAATCAACTTAGTGGACGTTTTGGGTGCTTAGTGTGTGGCAGGATTGGGTCCTAAATTATTACCAGCAAGTTACAATATCTGATTAAGCAAATAACGATCCACTACAAAAGATGTAGTTCTCAAGTGCCAGTAGAAATGTGGAAAATGTACAAAAATGAGCAGAGGTTCCATTTGTTATGATACTTTCCCTTTAGAGAGGACTAAACCTATTGGTTTGGGTGTAAAAACAGTGCTCTCTTCAAAACTAACATGAAGCTAGTTTAAGGAACTGAAAGGGCTCCAGTTCTTGATTTAAAACAGGTTTTTTCTCTCTGTAATCTCTGGCAGTAAACTGCACATATTTTTCTTTTCAAGATGGTTTATGATCACTGACTTCAGCCTCACTGCACATCACTCTACCACATGTCCTGAATTGCTTGGGACAGTCCCATCTTATGGGAACACATTCATAGGCTATGCACACTTGTTTATACAGCTGCAAGAAAACTTTCTGCATTTTAATTAGCTGATAGCCTATCATTTGCAAAGAGGGTCTTCCTAGAAGCTAATGTTGTCCTAGGAATCAGGGAAGGTGGATACTACTTGCATGCTGCACATTGTCCTATAGGCTAAATCCTAGTCCCACTGGAGCCACTGAGAGTTCTGTCCTGGACTTCAGTGAGACCAGTGGAGTAAATCCTGTCCTTTCTGCCACAGTGGTGGTGGTCCCAAGATGGAGCAGAATGACTCAGTTCCTCTGCAAAGGGTGGGCAGGACTTGTGGAACCTACACAGGGGAAGAGCACTCCTGGATGCTATGGAGCCCTATTTGCAGGGGGTCCCTGTGTGTTGTCACATAGGCATTAACTTGCAGGGAACTGTACAGCGTAAGTTCATGATGTTCGCTCCCTCTCTCAATGTGGGGAGAAATATACACAACTTTCTGCCCCAAGTTATGACTCCCACACATACTTGTTTTAGATAAAGCAAAAATAAATATTAAATGCAAAAGGTAGATTTTAAGTGATTATAAGGGATAGCAAACAGATTAAAGCAAATTACCTAGCAAATAAACAAAAATACAATTTAAGCTTAATATACTAAAGAGGTTGGATATGAATAGCAAATTCTCACCCTAAATGATTATTTAAGCTGGCTGCAGGCTCTTAAGGGACAAGTTGCACTTGTTTTCAGCTCAAAACCTCAGGTGTTCCATTAACAGGCTAGAAACCCCTCTAGTCTGGGTCCAGCACTTCCCCCCAGTTCAGTCCTTGTTCCTCAGATATTTCCAAGAGTCTCCTTTGGGCAGGGAGTCAGTGAAGAACCACAGTGATGTCACTCCCCCCTGCCTTAAATAGCTTTTGCATATGGCGGGAACCCTTTATCTCCAAGCTTGGGTCCCTTGCCTTTCAGTGGAAAAACACTGGTATTCCAAGATGGTGTCCAATACCAGGTGATCTGGTCATATGCCCCTGTAGTGTCATATCAGCCATGACTCGGAGGCTGTTTGTAGTGTCCTCAGGAAGGCTCCCGGGTGGAAGATAAACTTTTTCTAAGGCCTATTGTTTTCTCTAATGGCCCTTCCCAGTCAGCCATCTACCTAGTGCATTCTGCCTAGTGGGTATTCCCCAGTTGTAAACACATTTGTAATACAGATTTATAGTCAATATTCCTAACTTCAGATACAAAAAATGATACATGCATACAAATAGTATAATCATATTCAGTAAATCATAACCTTTTCAATGATACCCACATGACCTATCTTGCATAACATACATCATAGTTATGCCATAATAATATCTCTATGAAGAATAAGGGATGCAGTGTCACATCCAGTGTGCACAGGAGAGACACTCACACTTAGGAAAGGCCTTCTGACCTTGTAATATTTTTATTAGCACAATTAGCAAAATCACAAACACTCCAACCCTGCAATGTAGCTAGAGATAATACAGATAATATTATGTATGTTTCCGTTTTATTCTAGTGCTTGCTCTCTTGCTCCACCCCCCATTTTTAGGCAGTAAACTCACCTTTCATATATCACTTGTATAGGGTGTTATTTAGCAATAACAATGTAAACAAAATGGAAGAGGCACGTAGCACTATTTTTCTATGTAATGTACATGACAATTGATCTTACAGTGGTAAGGGAGATTCATAAATTGGGTTGTATTCCTCAGTGTGTATATATAAACTATTTCTTGGTGAATAGAGCCCTTGGTGACATTTAGTTAAATGAGACTGATTGCATTAGATTGTACAGATTCAATTAAATCATCTGTTATTCTGAAAGTCAGAGTATAGCACCAAACTCCCACTGTTCATTAAGAATGTGGGAATGTGATCTTTGGTGTATCTGCCTTCCGTTATGGTTTGCACTATTGTAGCTTATCAGGGCATGCTGAGTTGTGCCACAGTGTATTGGCTGGTATTCCTTCAAATTCTGACTCCCAGTATTAATATAGGAAAATCTGGCTGTTCAGCTGTATTTTCTCTGTTCTTCATTTGGGATTCTAAATCATCCCTAAGCATTGTTTCAGATTCAGAATGCTGAGAGGGCTTCCTGATGCTCCTAGATACCATTGTCCTTTGCGTCTGCAAGCTGATATTTAAGGAGAAGTCTTGTGTAAATTCTTTTTCGCAGCTATTTAATAGCTTATTATATTAAACAGAGCACCTGCTAGTATCCAGATGGCCTTTATGCAGAATTTATCTTGTGCCCCTAAGAATTAACAGAACATAAGCTAGGTGCAAATAGTATTGTTATAGCTTGTGACTTCAGAAAAAAGCTCTTTAGCCACTCTACCGTTCCATCCCCATATTGTAACTATGAGATTGTCATTCACCCAAAGTGCCAGCATGGGGGAATAAAGAAACATACACTTGCCATTCATTCCCCTATGTGGGCTACATGATCATGGGTAGTGGTGTGAGTGTTTAATGGCCTCTGAAGGGCCATTGGGGTGTGGATAGGAGGGACCCATAGTTTCACATACACACCCCCAGCAAACTAGCCAGCAGCAAAGTACTTCCCTCCTGAAGCAAGGGGACCAATTTATGAGTTACAGTCTGGTTCTTGGTCTGCTCCTGGGACTGCACAACTATGTGCACCCCTTACTCAGGGCTGTTGGCAAAGCTACAAATCAGGCCTTTGCTTTCTTCCCAAAGATATTCAGGCAAAGAGCAAATTGGCTTTCTGGCCCAGCAAAAATCATTCCTGATATTTAGGAGATTACTTCTGAAAACAGACATATAGGCAAAATCCATCCCAAATAGAAAGCTTTTTAAAAATGAAGAGGGTGCCTCCCAGGCTGATCCTGGCCTAATGATTTAGAAAATAAAGCCCTGATTGCTCACCTTTTAGACTCCTATAACTTATGGGGAGCATCGTCTCTCCAACCTTTGTATATCATTTGGTGATAATGGAAGAATATGCAGGATCCAACTAATGTGCATTCAGAAGCATAACTTTAAAGAAACTTTTTTTTCATAATTTAATTGCAGGTGAACTAATTGTTAGACTCTCAGTGAAGAAGATGTCATTGTTTTTAGTTGCTCTGTGTGTTGCTGATATTTCTTTTCCTATGAGAAATAAGTCAATAAACCCTTATCCCACTTTAATCATGGATGAATCCTCCACTATTGAGTGAATTCTACATTTATTTTTCCTGGTGGTAGTCACAATCATTTCAAGTTATTTTACTTGAGGATTTTGGTAGTATTCTGCAAACAGGGAGCTAATTAGCTTTTTGCTTTGAGGGTAATAGCTAAGTCTGTATTATCATTTTAAACTGGCTTTATGGATTGTCACACAGAATTAGTTTTAAGCTGCACGCTGAATCAGTCTCTGAGAAATATGTCGGCTAAAATTTGTTTTAGTATGCAAATTTTAATGTAGTCAATTAAAAACGGGATCAAAGGAGAAATCCCATTTGTTTTATTGAATTTGTTCTTAAGACAACTGATCTAATTTTTAAGCAGTTTTCCAATATAATTTCTAAGTAAGGTAAAACTTAGCATATTCTTTAGAATTCTGATTATATCAACTCCTATGGTCTTTTCCTATAATGTGAAGTGCTGCAATCATTCTGTGGTGTCAAAAACTGTTTGGATTGCAAGACAGATGGGACTTTCAAAATGAAATGTACCTATGACTGTTTGCTACTATATATATAAAACGTCTCATTTAGTCTCATCTGCGATTTTCCAAGAGGAAAATGTTACCAGAAGTAATTTATCTCAGTCCTACAGGTTCGGATCATTGAATGACCATCTCCAGACAGGTCTAGCAATTGCCTTTCTATTTTTTTAAATCAAACTTATGCCTTTTTGTCTGGTGTAACATTAACACTTTCATGCTATTTATGATACTAAAATTACTGATAAATTGACAGGATATTGAAACAAGCCAATGTAAACAAAACATGAGTAAAATAGAAGTTATACAACTTAAGCTTTCAGGCCCTGGTTCATCAAGTTACCTGTGTGTGTGTGTGTGTGTAACATTAAGCATTTAGACCATGATTCAAGAAAGCATCTCTATTCAGCATAACATTAAAGCCTATGCTTGTGGTTAAGTGCTCTGCTGGACTGGGACTTACCCCCTTGCTATACCCGTCTCAGGTTACACAAGTGACAATGTGCCAGTTAATGGAATTGACCCCACTAACTTCATTTCCTTTAGTTGGGAGGACAAGTGTAATTGAGGGTACAATTTGTTCCATAATCTCTAAAATACAATAATAAAATAAAATAATAATTAAATAATAATATTAAAATACAATAATAAAATAATCTCTAAAATAAAATAAAATCTCTAAAAGTTGCTGGTACGCAACGTTACTTTAACACTCCTACATTTGGATAAATTCCATTATTATTTGCTGCTGCCTTGTCACCATAGGCACCATCTTGTTGTAAAATTATTAAAAGCACACAAGTAATTTAGAAGCTTATAAGTGGGATTCACAAACATATTTGGGTACCTAACTCCCATCAAAATCATTGCAGTTAGACACCTAAATACCTTTGTGAATCCCACCCTAGGTCTTATTTTCAGAAGTGTCTTAAGTACTGAGTTTAAATCCCACTGATTTTCAGTTAGATTTAATCCACTTGGATTAAGCTAATTCAGAACAAGGCACTTTTATCCAAGAATAACAAAAATAAGTGTGTCCACACAGGGAGTTAAACAGGAATAGTTAATCAGGAATACCTATTTGCCTTTAAATTCACACCCTCTCTTAATCTGAATTAATTTCCCTGAATAGGCAAGTCCTAAGAGGTGTGTCTACACTATGGGGACTGTAGCAGCATAGTTATGTCACTGAAGCTATGTTGGCATAACCCTGTAGTGTAGATGCAGCCCCTCGTGTAGATACAGCAGGGATTTTTCTGTCAATATAGGAACACCACCTCCTCAAGCTATGGTAGCTAGGTCGATGGAAGCATTCTTCCATTGATTTAGCTGCACCTACATTGGGGGTTAGATTGACATAGCTACATGACACAAGGGTTGGATTTTTCACGTCCCTGACAGATGTAGCTATGTTAACCTACATTTTAAGTGTAAAGCAGGCCTTATTCTCTCTGTATAGTCCCTTCTGTGAAATGGGAGATCAGAGATGTTGTGAGGATAAATAAATGCATTAAAGATTGTGAAGTCCTCAGTGATGGGGTCATATAACTACCAATAGTAGGTAGGTCAGTCACTTGGGGGTCTTTTCAAAAATTTTCCCCAAGTTTAGAAAGGTCTAGCCTCCAAGCAGGGTAGTTCTCATTCCCCTCTTCCCCCCAGTTTACTGATAGATTATTGTTGAAACGGTTAATGGAAGAAGTGCATTTTGAAAATAAAGAGAAAGTTACTGTTGCTGCATACAAAAAAGGAGATGGTTTCACGCATACAGTATAGCAACTAATTCTTAGAGCTGATCAGAGAAACTTTGATGGAACCATATTACATCTGAATAAGCAGGTCTGCTGAAATCTAAACGGTTCACAAAACTGGGTCAATTTCACCAGAATTTCATTAAGGAAGAAAACTAGAAAAAAGTTACAACCAGGCCAAAACATCCCACTTGTACAGTTTTGGAATGAAACATTTTAATTTAATGACTGTTTACTTTGAAAAACCTTAAATTTTGTATCATGTTATCTATTATAATATACTATAAAAGACAAAATCAAAATGACACATTTGAATTTTGTTGAAATAAAACATTTTGATCAACCCCAAACTTTTTTTCTTTAGAATTTGCATTCACAGAGAATTTTGAAATTTTCCATTTTTGTACCAGTTTGGAATGAAGCCAAATTTTGAAATCTCAAAAAACTTAAACTTCCATCCTCTGCACAGCTCTAATAATTACAAGATTTACCTTTCAGAGGATGGTGACTTCACTGTGAGATGTCATGATGTATATGTAACTAAACAGAGCTGATATAGTTCTGTTCACTTAAAGAAAAAATATTTGGCTATGAGATATTTATGGATGTCTAACTTCAACCTCTAACAAGGGCAGGTCAGAAGGGAGTAAAAGTGGAGACACGTAGTTCTGTCTCAGGTCAAATCTCTCCAGATCAAACAGTGAGGTCACTAAATTTGGATTTCAGAAAAATAATTCACTTGTAGTGAATTGGTTCTTGTCTTATCTACGGAGTAAGTGTTATTGTATCCCTGTGAGGCTGCACACTTTGAATCTAGACCCTTGTTCAACAACTTCAACAGTCACCCTAACAGTTAATCCTTCTTTCAATGATAAGGAGTGAGAGGATTTTACAGGCTGCAACAGTGGAAACGTACCTTTACATTGATAAGAGAAAAAATGATTTTTTCCCCTGCTATTTTTTGTAACAGAAGAAAATGTTCAGTAATGAGAACTAAATTATGTTACCTAAATATTGAGGCTGCTATTTTGTTTCCAGTTAAGTTGAAGTTGCTTCATCATGGGGTTTAATTCTTCGTTCAGAATGCTGATGCTGTTAAGAACCTTTTTGATGTGGGACTTCTACTGCAGAATGTGAGGACAGCCTTGTAAAGGACACGACTGGAGTGGCTCTTCCTTAGGCTTCCCAGACACATGGGTCTTTTAAAAAAACCCTCTAATAATAATATACTGACTTAACATCACATCCCCTTTATTGTCAATTTTATGGGAATTTCTGCAGTGATCTTTCATGAATAAAGTAGATGTTGGTGCCTGGGGTTTATGTGTACATTTTTGAATGAATTTAGTCCTTCTATAAAATAATACATTTTTTGGTTTTATTCAATTATATTTTACCTCATGTTCTCTCTCTCTCTCTCATATGGGCACATGCACTTTCCCTTTTATTTTGTATTATATTATTGTGAATGCTGATGAGTGGAATTTGGTTTATAATGATTTTTCCCTATATGTATATTCTTTCTTGTGTAGAGCGCATCCCTATATGGCAATACCTGTCTTTAATTTTTAGCTATAGTAAACCGATAAGCAATGAATACAAATAATTAAACTAGCATTTCCTGGTCGTGAAACAAGAAAAGGGGGTGACTGAAAAGCATCTTTTTCTATTAAAAAAGATCCTTGATCCTGAAAAATATCAGAAGGGAAAAAGAAAACTGCCACCAAAGAACTAATTAAGAAACATGTCCTATTCCCTATCTCCCACTGCCAGACCCAGTCTCTGATGCTGATGGAGACACTGCAGTTTCAATTACAGAGTGAATACAAGGATGCTAACCGTATAGAGACAGCATGCAGAAAAGGAAATCTAGGACTGGGAGTCGGGTGTTCAGAGTTCTTCTCCAATCTGTCAATAACTTACTCACACAAAACTCCCATTCAGAGCAGCTGGAGTTTTGCATGAGTATATTCCAGGGGCCTGGATCCTATACTGTGAATCAAATCACAGGGCAAAAAATAATTTAGTAATGCCAGTTACAAGTGGGTAAAAATAGGAAGGCTGGGGACTTGACGTTTCTTAGGTGATTTTTCAGACCAGTAGCAGTAAGAGCAACAATGTTTTGTTAATTTCTCTTTATTTATACACAGATTTCTAACTAGCATCCATCACCTCAGTACATGGGCATCTTACAACAGTAAGACCAAACTCAAAACTGGCAAAAATTAAAATATTCTGATACCCAACTGGATTAGTGAATTCATGGGCCAAACAAAGGCCTGTCCATACAAATAAACGGACTGCTTCATGGACACATTATTTATGCTATATTCCTCTAGCTGCATGTCATTCTTTTTTGCCTTTGAGACCCATGCCACACACACACTGTAAACGTCTCACCAGTTCCAGTGTAGTTAGTTACAAGCCAGACTCACATATACACAGAGGTCATGGAGTCAATAGAATTCACATTTCTTTCTGGCCACATGTCCTTTCTTTCTTGGCATGGAAAAAGTAATTAGCTCTCCCCTCAGCTCCCACACACTGAGGATGGAGCTCTTCATTTCCTTTAAGAGGAAAGGATTATGCATTCTTTTTCTACTGGGTGAGCATCAGAAAATGAAAGTCATTAGTAGCTTCAGTGGGTTTATTCCACAAAGGTTTTGGTGAGCTCTTGTTTTTTTTGAAGGGAGGGCAATTCAGTTCACATGACTTTGAATTTAGAATTTGGGGTATAAAAGGAGCCTGAAAAGCTCAGGGAAAAACTAAAGATGACAAGTTTTACCTAGTTTGAGGTAGAACCATACTAAGATCCTGATTCTGTACAGGAAGGGAGAACACTCTAGTCACATGAGTAGTTCTATTGAACTCAGTGGGGGCACTTACATGCATGTTTGCAGGACTGTGAGCAAAGCTGATCAATTTTGCATGGTTTCTAGACAAAGCCTTAATCCACAATCCCTTTCTTCTCTTTCCCAAATGTTCGCTCTGGTCCTAACAGATCAGAGCTCTTCTACAGTTTCCTCAACCCCTCTTACCCCCGTACCACATACAACAGAAAGATTGGAGGGGGTTAGATACGAAGTTCTTGTTTGGCCCCATCTCTAGTTATCACCAGTCTCATCTGGTGGCACCAGATCTATGCTAAGAATATTTCAGTGGCCATATTCCTTATGTGACGACACGAGACATCAAATGCAGGCTATTCATTAAAAGAGCGGAAGTGAATAATGGGGGCCAAACTGAAACACCTGAAAAAAATTCCAGGTCAATTCAAACTGAAACACAAAAGTTTCAAAAATTTTCCTCACAGTGAAAAAAAATCACAAAATTTCATTTTGAATCAACCAAAACATGCGGAATTGATTTGAAACAAACAAAACAAAACAAAATCAAGATTTTCATTTTGATTTTGTCACTGTGAGTGTTTTCCATCCCCCTCCCTTTTAAAAACTGTCTGCAATTAAAATGCCATCCTGAAAAGTCAAAACAAAATGTTTTGACTTTTCCTACACAAAATATTTGTAATGAAAAAGTTTCAACATGTTTTAAAAAAATTCCAGCCCCCCAAATACAATTTGTCAAAAAAGTCACCCAGCTGTATTAATTAACCATACCAATAAACTTCCCTTTGCTACTTTTATTTTGTGAAAATAATTGAGTCCATCCACTTTATAATATTAATATATATAGACAGACAGACATACTGAGTGGGCACTTCTTATGTTTGTTGAAAATGATGCAAGGCTCTTTCCAACTCCAAGCACTATGGGTAAAATTCTGGCCCCAATGAGGTCAACAGCAAAGTTCCCAATTACTTCAATAGGACCAGAACTTCATCCTATGAATCTATGTTCCTGTCCTCTCTGAATCTCTGACTAGTCATGTTCTTTCTTTCTCCTGACTCATTCCTTCACAAGAGTGGTGTTAGATACATAATTAAGGCACATTCTCAGCAACAAATTATTGAAGAGTCTCCTTTATTCAAACTTCGAACACAAGAGGACTGGAATCAAAGAATCAGATTATGATAGCAATGCATCTGAGTAGCTCTAGCACCATTATCTAATTACCTCGATAAATTGGATAGTTAAGTGGAATCACTTCTGGTGATCAAAAGACCAAGGCCCTGACATCCCATGTTACTGACCTGACTACATTTTCAATGTGCCCTTATGGGGAAAGGGTTAGAATAGGTAAGGGAGCAAGGGTATTGGGGGGTGCATAAGGCTGTGGAGATCACTGGGGTGAACTTAGAAGAAGAAGCCAGGGTTGCAATAATTTCTTCGCTGCATTCTCTACCCGAGGGACCTGCTTGCTGGAGAGTGTAGGTTCTTAGCAGGAGTGCTGTGGCAGGTCTCATCCTCTATAGAATAGCTGCACAATGGGCTTCTCGTACACCAGCCACATATAAGACCAACCCTGGGAACTGCTGCTTGTTCCTTGGATTGCCTGGTGCATAAGGGTCTGGTAAGTCTTTATGCTGCAGAGAAGGAGGGTTGATGCACTGCTCCTGCTGTGGTCACCAAAGGAGGACCTGTTCCCATGAAAACAATGAGAGTTTTGTCATTGACGTCAGTTGGATCTGGAGTAGGCCCTTATGCACAGTAATTTTACTGTTATAAAGTCTATGGCCCAATTCTGCTCAACAACTTGTAGGATTAATGAGCCCCAAGTTAATAGCAATGCAACTTCATTCAGTCTAAAATTTTATGAAAGATGGAATGTCCTACAGACTAGATAGATACCATTATAGTATAGCATAGATGCCATTTTTAAAGTAATGGTGGATCACTGAGAATTGAGTTTGGCAAGTCTATGGGAAATTAACTTTTTTACTAATCTAGGTTCCTTCTTTTTATTATGTTGTTTGCAGTACACTATCAGTTTAGTTCACTATTTTTTGTCTTATCAATCTGTCTGATGAATGCCTTTGCTAGATGTCTAATGGATTGCATTGCATGAAAAACATGCTGGACTATATAGATGAATGAAGTACGCATTTACTGTGAACTTCAGTATGAAGGAGAGCAGGAGCATGGGCTTTCAAGTTATAAATATACAGGTTTAGTTCATTTGCTTTTAGAAACTTTTTTCCCATTTCTTGCAGTTTGCTCCACCATTTTGTCTTGCTGTAGATTGCATTGTTTTCAAAAGGTCTGCCTGGAACAGGAAAACAGGGATAATATGCAGCAACATACTGAGAATCATTAAGCTGATGTTATTTCAGGTCAAAATGTAATCAGGTTTCCTTGAGTTGAAAATGTTTAGTACATTCCTATGTGTCATACCACAAAGTAGAACCATATACCAAAATATCATCTCTTTGTAATGTTTGAAATTAATGAACGTGATAACATAGTTAAATAAAATGGGTTTAATTCTCAGCTGTGACAGGAAAGCTGAGGGCAGACTTGTCTCTGAGCCAACTTTCTGTTCCCTTGATCTTGCATCAGCCTGTGACCAGAATGGTTCTTTGTGTAAATTGATGCAGCCTAAGGACTGCTCTAAATTACCTGGACTGCAGCAGACCTTGTAGAACTGTTTACTAGCCAATGCCTGCTTCCTATCACTTCTTCTGCAACCCCTTGCTCCCCACAACTCTCTAAGTGGAGGTGTAGAACTGTCGGCAAAGTGGGAATCCTTGAGTGCCCTTTAGGGCAGCTTTCTGAACTGTGCTCAGTGACGAGAGGAAAAGAGTTAAGGCCTGATTCTGCCATTTTCACTCATAATAAGTAGTACCTTACTTCACAAGTAGTTCCGTTGATTTCAATAGGCCTACTTGTGGAATAAAATACTAATCAATGTGCGTGAAGGTGGCAGAATTAGATACCTCAGCTTCTAATTGAGTCAATTAATTTTGTGTTACATGATTATTTCTTAATATTAAATATGTTCTGAAAAGGCAGAGTGCAAGTCCTAGCTGGAAAAAATGCTCCATAAATCTGCCGTGTTCAGAAGTATACATATCAAAAGATAACTTTCTTATCTCCAATTTATTCTGAAAAAAAAAACACTCTGGGGATTTTATTTCAAAAGATGAAAAATGGAGCAGGAGTCAGTGGAGTACAGCTACTATTTATCTGTTTTACAGCTATCAATTTGAGTGCTAGAATAACACTGGAGAAACTAAATGCTTTTTTGAACATGGTGTAACAAACACTATATTAATACAAAGTGAAAGTAAATTAAAAGCAGAAAGCTAAGTCTTAGATGATAGACATTTTATTTTCTGGACAGTAACTCTGTTTTCTCCTGACAATGTATAAATATGCTTTCTTTACTTTTGCTGGACCATTACCTAAACTATCTCTTTAAAAAATTTAAATTGGTCTAGGAACAAGGGCACAATTCA
The DNA here is from genome assembly GCF_965152235.1 of Eretmochelys imbricata. NCBI lineage: Eukaryota > Metazoa > Chordata > Testudines > Cheloniidae > Eretmochelys > Eretmochelys imbricata. The sequence goes on from NC_135582.1 coordinate 43,792,797, forward strand.
GAATTCTTCCTTGACAGCAAATCAAAGATGTTAACAGCCCATTTCCTTGATTGAAATAGTTAATTTTACCACTGCTGTCTGTTTGACATGGATTATGATGACAGAAGCTATTCATTTTTCTAAGCCAAATGGGAAGTGCACACAGGCACCTCTGCCTCTGTTACAGACACATCTGCAGAGCTTTGAGAGAAGTCTTCAGATGTGTCTGATGATCAAATTTCAAAACAGCAATAACAGGCTAAAGAAACGCAGTTGATGGGTTATTGCAGTTAAGTGAGAGAGAGAGGACAGTCATTAGTAGTCATGTGCATCCTGCTTTTGGATAATCAGAGATCATTTGAAGTTCAACATGTGACACTAGTTACATTTTGACATTTTCTTTCCAATGCTAGTTATGTGCAAAATTCTCTTATCAGAAGCAATAGGTAAAGACTTTAACTAAACTAACAGCAGCAAGTAAAACAGGAATTTGAAAATTTCTCCTTTGTGATAGAAACTCTAGACTGCACACATGGTGCCTTCAGGACACCAACTGAGAATAAAGCTGCTCTCAGAAGCAGTAAGTGATTTCATTCTATTAATGTCCAGGTGATTTGTGATGCCCATTATAGCATCACTAATGTGATGGCAAACATTTCCTGGGCATACCATGTTTCCAATGTTCTGCAGAACTTAGTCAGTTCAAGTGCTTGTGCAATGCCTGATTGAAAAAGACAGCTCCGGGGATTTATTCTTTTAATCAGTCAAAACTAATTCTGAAGCAAAAAGGTAACTTTTAACTTCCAAACATGGTGAAATAAACACAGCGTTAAGGAAAAGGAGATCTAAGTAAAACCGCAGACTGTCCAGGTATAGAAAAGTCAAGAGAAACAATCACAAAGCATGTCTATTCTGCTCTATATAGGTTCTTCTATTGCACTCATCACCCTAGCATCTGAATGCTTTCCATTAGTGGAGTAAACCATGTGACTAATGTGTCACATGTTTGCTCTCTCATCCTCTTCCTGGGAGAATGGTATTTGCAGTGATGTGTTTTGTTCTGGAATATTTATATGTATACACATAGAGAAGACAAGGTCAAAGAAATGTGCCTTGCACTTAGAGCAGAAGGAGCTCTGTTACGTGGCACATTACTGGAGAACTCCTGGCATCTCAGAAACACAGCTATAAATATAGAAAGACATGTAATTGTAGCTCCCACCTACAGCATATAAAATCGCTTCCTAAAAAAATGACTTCTATAAATTCGACCTAATTTCATAGTGTAGACATGAGTGTTCCAGAATTTCACTTGCCCCCTAGTTATCTTTCTCCAAGGGAAGTCATCTCACATTTTATCTAAATAAAGTTGATTGAAACACAGGGATAAATGACCAGGGCTCCCCTCTGTTCTGATAAAAGGAGGGAATACAGAAGAGGGAATGCCAGAGAAGCACTGGAAGAAGGCCCTCTGCATCATGTGCCTCCCACTCTGGGAGCCTGTGGAAAACCCTGTGTGCTAACACCATGTAGCTGAGAGTATGGTGCTGTGGAAAGGCACCTCAGGGTGGGTAGAACTGGGGAGCAGTCATCCTGCACGGCATGATCTCCTCAAAGACCAACATAGCTAATACAGCGAGAAGCAGTATTGACTTTTCTTCAAGGGGCCAGGACAGAGTGCGAAGTTAAAGATTTGGCCACAGGGGTGAGAGGCAAACATGTCATGGCTCCTGAGGGAATCATGCTGCTTAGAGGGAAAAAGGATGGAGAACAGAAGAAAGGAGGAGCCCCTACACAGATGCCCATGAATATGCTGGGTTGGAGTTTGAGTTTCCAGCAACTTCTTAAACTGCAGGGGAGAAGGATGCCACATCTGCCCCCTCTGCTAGGCCACAAACTCTCTTTCCTGAGGACAGCATGTAGTGGAAGCTCTGTGGGGGACATCTTGTCCAGTTTCCTGAGGCCTCTTTCCCGTTCTCACTGAGATTACTGCAGGAGGATATGATATGGACTCAGGTGAAACTCATGCATTGAATTAGAGATTCTGCTCTATAGTAAAAATCTGTGAGAAAAGATAATAGCATTTCAAAGCTACAAGCAAGCCACTGGACCATCCTGCCTGTTTTCTTTTTCTTTCTTCCTTCCATGGCCATCTACCTATTTGTTCACAGCACAAAATCGCCACTTCCCAATGAACAGAAAACAAGGTTTTGTTCTATTTTGTCTTTTTGTAATGTTAGCAAAATGATCTATTGATGATCCAAAATATTTAACTAAATGAATGAGAATTTAGAATGAAGATAATATATCACTTTATACACTGTATTGAGATTTGGATCCTATATAAAACAAGACAAATTAATAAAAAAAATACAGTAAAATCAATATTGATTATTAGGAGTAAAAGTGCTAAAATTGAGGCTGTAAAATCTTTTAAGATCCAAGGGAAAAAATTTCCAGTTAAACTACAATAAATTACTCCTGAGTAACTAGAATATTTGCATGGAATTTAGTGTCATTATATCAGACTCTCTTTAATAAAAAATAGTGTATTACTAATTTTGCCATGAAGGCTATTACAGGGATAAGTGTTAGTTTAGTGTTATTTTGGCAAGTTACCTTTTTAACTAATATTTCATTACATTCTACAATAATCTGCTTTTAAAATTTCTTATATGCTTTTAAGATCACTTCTCATTACCTCTTGTTTTCTGGCCCTTAGACCTTTTCAGATATGACATAATACTGTTCTTATTACATGACAACAAGAGTAAGCCCTTTTAATTTATGGAGGGCCCCAATTTTTATAATCTGATATTGGTATGAACTGTAAATCTTTTTACTGACTGATCGAATAAGTGGAAATCTAACATGGCATTTTTTATTATCATCTGTCCAATAGCCCGAATCTGGATTTTTAGTGTATTGTATTGTATTTTAGACATTAAGCAAAGAACTAAAATGTCTTGTGAAACTAGGTCTTCTTTGATTCAGCATGTAGGGTCTGATTCACCACTGTCTTACTCCAGATTTATGTGAGCACATCTTGAAAGACATGGCAAGAAAACCCTTCAGTTGTGAGTGTGCGTGTCTATTTGTTGATCAGGTTCATAATCTAGCGATCCAGTTGGTCTCTTAGCTGGAACTAGATGATTCCGGTAGTAGCAATCAATGGCCTGGCCAGGTTTTTTTATCATTTACATATGGCCAAGTGGTTGTGACTATCATCACCCAAAGATAAGATACTCAGGGCTGGCTCTAGGTTTTTTGCCGCCGCAACAAAAAATTTGCTGTCCCAAGCTCTGAGAGCGCAACTGCCCAAGCCAAAAAAAAAAAAAAAAAAGGCTGGCCGGAATGCCGCCCCCCTGGAATTGTGCCGCCCCAGGTACGGGCTTGCTTTGCTGGTGCCTGGAGCCGGTCCTGAAGATACTGCAATGTACTCTATTTGGGGCCAGGCTTTAAAACCATCCAACCCCCTCTCCCCCCAAGCTGATACAGAATGCAGTGGCGTGCTTGGTAGGTGGAGTTTCTCACTACAAACATATCCAGAGTGCTCCACCATCTGCACTGGCTTCTTGTGGGTTTGTGTGTGACGTTTAAAGTTTTAGGTTTTACGTAGCCCTAAATACCTTAGGACCTACTTAACCTGAGAGATTGCCTCTGTCCCTGTGCCCTACTGCTGCAGTTGAGATCAGCAGAGGTACCTGAGCTGAAGCTCACTGGTATATATGAGAAAAACCTGTTGGCAGGGTGATCCCTGGAGTGACCTCACAGCTTTGGAATTCACCCCAATCCATGGTCTAAAGGAGCCTGAATCTTATGACCTTTGTGGTACAATGCAAAGATTGTCTTTTTTGCTAGTCCTTTGACATTGGGGAAATTGACAAGCTGGGGAATTGAGATTTAAAGTTTCCTGACTTGCTGGTGATGGGTTATCGTGATTTGTACTGCTGCATTCAGGGTATTATCTGTGATGTATTCTTAAGTTCTGTGAAGAGTGCCTAGAGCATGTGATAGATGCCCTTTCCTAGCATTCCTTCATTTTAATATATAAATATTGAGATCAGTGGAGTTACTTCAGTTTTATGCTGGTTTAACAGTGTTGAGCTTCATACCATGCTATTGTTCAGCTTTTCAACAACCCCAGAGCCCAGTCCAAGTAGCAGGCTGGGCACGGGGCAGACATGCAGGAACATGAGTGGGAGGAATCTTCCCTTCCATGATCAGAAGTAGCTGCATAGCTGGAGGTTGCTTCAACCTACTGGCTGAAGTAGCCTTCTGTATATCTTATGCATCCTTGCTGTCATCAAAGGGCTGGAGGATTCATGATATGGTGAGTCTTGTGGCCAGCTTGGCCTCACTACAATGACTCCTACTGCACAAGAAGCACACACCATGGGTGGCTTCCCCAACTCATGCCCCTCTTTGCCTAGCCAAGGGATCCTATCCCTTGCAGTAGGCAGCTTGATTTAAAGAAGTGGGCCAAATTCTGACAGGTGCTGAGCATCTACATCACCAGTAGAAGTCAGTGGGGGTTTGCAGGTGTTCACCACCTCACAGAAACTGGATGCAGGAAAACCAAATGTTTTAACCTCATGACATACTTACCATTACATCTGTGAGAAACTTGCCCAATTCTGCATGCAGGGGGTTTCAACCCAGGAGTCTGGGAGTGCCAGGTATCGATGCAGGAGTCTATGTGCAAGTGTAGCATGGACTTCTTAGGACTGGGTTTTTGTGGTTTTGCACCACTTAGTTTCATTTTAAGTCTGGGGTTCATTTGCTCCTAACATGGCGAAGGCAAAACTCTGGATGAAACTGGCGGGTTTTATTAAATTAATTGGTGGTTGAGACAGCCTTCTGCTCTGCAGCTCCTGCCATCTGGAACAGCCTTTCTTTATCTCTCTACCTCATTGACTCTCAATCTGACTTCAAATCTCAGCTGAACACACTTCTCTTCTCCTGTGCATATTCTCTGTAGTTTCTCTCTTCTGCCTATTATGTCATATTTAACTCTAAAGTGCTTTGAGATAAAGTCTCAGAGATACTACACAAAATAAAGTGTGTATTGTATTGTTATTTTAATCTAAGGTGCATCAGGCCAGACAGTGATATTTATATTTATATTTTTCTTTGTTTTTTTAAGAATATGAACAGATTTATGGTATGCCGATGTTTGTCAATCTTGTCATTTCATATGGATATTTCAACTGTTAGTTTGATGGATTTATTTCCAGAAAGGTTTTTGTTACAAATATTTTCACTCTTAAATCTCAGGCACTCCAAATAGTAATGTTTTGGGGGTTATTTTTCAACAAAAGTGAATCTTGCTTAAGTGTCCTATTTGCTGGCAGTGACTGGCACTAGATGTAGAATTTTAAAACACACACAAAAAAAGGAGTTGAAAACCAGTATTAAAGTGCCTTGTAATAAATCAACCATCCCCTTGAACTTAATATCTGTTGCGAGTATTTTTTAAAGGACAATATAACTATAGCAAACTTTATAATTCAAAGTTTTTTAATAAACAAAAATACAGAATTGAATACCATTGTCTTAGTTACAGTCCCCTATAGTTAGGGCCCTACCAAATTCAAGGTCCATTTTGGTCAATTTCACAGTCAGAGGATTTTAAAAATCCATAAATGTCATGATTTCAATTATTTAAATCTGAAATTTCATGGTGTTGTAATTGTAGGGGTCCTGATCCAAAAAGGATTTTGGGGGGGAGAGGGGGGAGTGGTTTGCAATACTTACCTCTGCACGGCTGCTGGCGGCAGCGCTGCCTTCAGAGCTGGGCAGCTGGAGAGCGGCGGCTGCTGGCCAGGAGCCCAGCTCTGAAGGCAGAGCCATCGCCAGCAGCAGTGCAGAAGTAAGGATGGCACAGTATGGTATTGCTACCCTTACTTCTGCCCTGCTGCTGGTGGGATGCTGCTTTCAGAGCTGGGTGTCCGGCCAACAGCCTCTGCTTTTTGGCCAACCAGCTCTGAAGGCAACGCTGATGTAAGGGTGGCAATACCATGACCACCCTAAAATAACCTTGTGACCAGGGGTGAAAGTAGCTTAAAGGACTTAGCGGTACACTGGAGTCCTGAGCAGAGGGCGGGGCATCAGCTGGAACGGGTGTGAGCTCAACCGGAAGAGGCAGGGCATTTAAATCCCTGGGCTCTTTAAATCAAGACTAAAAGGGCCCGGGGCTCTGGCTGTGGTAGTGGCATCTGGGAGCCCCAGGGCCTTTAAATCGCCATCCGAGCCCCACTGCCGGAGCCCCTGGGGTAGCAGTGGCAGCCCGGGGCTCCGGCAGTGATTTAAAGGGCCAGGGACTCCCAGCTGCCACAACCACAGGGGAGCCCTGGGCCCTTTAAATTGCCGCCAGAGCCCTGATGCTGGAGCCACAGGGGCTCCTGGCTGCTGCCCCTAGACCGGGGCTCTGGTGGAGATTTAAAGGGCCTGGGGCTCTGTTGCGGTAGTGGTGGCTGGGAAACCCTGGCCCTTTAAATCAGTGCCAGAGCCCTGCCGCTGCTACACTGGGGCACCAGCAGCGGTGCTCGGGCAGCGATTTAAAGGGCCTGGGGCTCCAGCCGCCGCTACCACCCCAGGCCATTTAAATCGCTGCTGGAGCCCCTGGCCGCTGCCGCTACCCCTACCCCAGGGCTCTGGCGGTGATTTAAAGGGCCCGGGGCTCCCAGCTGCCACTACTGTAGCAGAGCCCTGGGCCCTTTAAATTGTCGCCTGAGCCCTGGGGCGCCCAGCCGCCTCCACTACCCGGGGGGCTCCACAGGGGGGCTCGGACGGCAATTTAAAGGGCCTGGGGCTCTGGCCGCTTCCAGAAGCCCCAGGCTCTTTAAATCTCTCACCTGGGGAAGCCAGTCCAGTACACTGTACCAGCTCTTGCCAGTACACCGTACCAGCCTGGACTGGCTTACTTTCACCTCTGCTTGTGACCCCCCTGCAACTCCCTTTTGGGTCAGGACCCCTAATTTGAGAAACACCGCTCTCCCCTGTGAAATCTGTATAATATTGGGTAAAAGCACACAAAAGACCAGATTTCATGGTCTGTGATGCATTTTTCATTGCCATGAATTTGGTAGGGCCCCACATATAGGCAAATCCTGAACCCTAGCCAACAGCTAGGACTTAGCTGAGGTTTATTGCCTGGGCAGATGAGGGAAATTCATGAAACAATAATAGCTCCCACAGCTCCTGTGCTGCCTCTTCCTAGGGAGACCAGTGGTTGGTGGCCACGTGCAGATGTGCATCCACCATCCCCTTATATTTCCCCAGCCTACATACTTGTCACCCAGGGTGTGTAGCTACATGCCGGACTGTCAGGATTTGGCAGGGGGGAGGCAGGAGGACACTACACTGCTAAAAACAGGAGAATGGATGTGGGAAGCACTGACTGGGCATGTAGAGAGCCACATAGGTATATAGCCTGGGGCTTCAGGCATGGGCATTCCACTCTACTCTTAGTCTTGTTTTATCATCTGCACTGCTATTTATACCCATGCTAGCTGGCTGTGCAGTGTCCTAGGCATTGGCAGGGGGGCACAGTTTTCTTCAGTGAGTTAATTTTAAAAACCTAGAAGTTACTTTGTTGCTGTTGTTAAGAGACAGCTAATGGGGAACTCATTTGCTTTGAATTGCTACGGTAGCAGCTAAGGCTTTACTGGAGATTGGAACTTGCACACTGGTTAATGTTTTTGTATGCACTTCCTGCTCTGTTTGAAGGTCTCACACACATACCCATCATGAGCTTACCATAGTGATTGATAGCACGTTTGTTTTGGGCCGGATGAGGTACAGTTCACATAGTTGTTTACACAACTAAGTTGGTTTCTTTTCTATAATATATATATACAGAGGCTGTTCCAGTAGACCTGATTCCTCCACTTGCAAGTGAGTGAGTAATTAAGAGGCAGCAGTCACAGGTAGGTTTTGGACACTTATCCATAATTGAGAAAGTTAAATGTGTTCAGGTTATATGTAGAGTTACTTTTACTCATCATCATTATTTATTTGCATTATGATAGCACCTACAGACTTGCATCATGGCCCCATTGTGCTAAATGTTGGACACACCTAGTAAAAAAAAGGAATTAATTTTGCTCAAAAGTAGAAGATTGGAGGGCTTTTCTGCGGTGTTAATTGCAAGACAGGTGAAAATTAGTTCAGCTTTGATTTCATGATTATAATTAAATGAGATTTATAAAATAATTTCCCAAAATGTTAATGTTATATTTATGCCTATTACAATAATGATTTTAGAAGGAAACTGATAAGCCTGCTCTAATTGATTGGGCTTAAAAGGACATACAATAGAACCTCAGAGTTACAAACATCTCAGGAATGGAGGTTGTTCATAACTCTGAAATGTTCATAACCCTGAACATAATGTTATGATTGTTCTTTCAAAAGTTTACAACTGAACATTGACTTCATACAGCTTTGAAACTTCATTATGAAGAAAAAAATGCTGCTCAATTTAAATGAAACAAGCACAGAAACAGTTTCTAACCTTGTCAAATCTTTTTTTTGGTAAACTGTCCCTTTTTTAGTAGTTTACATTTTACACAGTGCTGTACTCTGTGTGTGTGTGTGTGTCTGTGTGTGTGTGTGTGTGTGTGTGTGTGTACGCGCACGTGCTCACGAGTGCACTGCTGCCAGATTGCGTACTTCCAGTTTCAAATGAGGTGTGTGGTTGACCTGTCAGTTTGTAACTCTGGTGTTTGTAACTCTGATGTTCTTCTGTATACAAGTTCTTAGATTTGGATACCTGGACTCCAGCCTCGGGGAGGGCTAGTATGTTTTCTTATTCCAGAAGGGCAAATCACCTGCTTTTTAGAAAATTAGGATTGGATTAGATTAGTGATGGATGCACACCTTTTGTAGTCGCTCTATTTGAACCTTTGCGCAAGAAGAGGTTTTTTTTGGGTGACTGTTCATTGAAAATGGAGTCTCTGCCTGGAGGCTGTGGCTAGAACGTATTTTGTGACCGAACAAATCTCAGTTTTGGGTGGAAGCAAAACTAATAGATGTCCTGATTTTCCCTGCCAATTTTCCCCCGAAAGACTGTTCTCTCTTTGCAGTAGACTGCCATGATCTGCCCCTTATATGAGTGCCACAGTGGGCAAACCTAGCCTTAGTGCTGCTGCTCATGTTTGTTCTATCCTGTGGTTTGAAAGATTCCTTTCTACCGTTTTCTTCATTCTGGCAGGTCCCTGTAGTATCCTTATCCTTCTCATTTTCATGCCTCCTTTCATGCTTCGCTTTATGCTTGGAACTGGATCCATTTCCATCTTCACTGAAAAATCATCCTATCCCTTTATTCAAACTCATCCCAGTAACCTAAAATCACATTTCTTCTAGGAAGCATGGCACTGTTAATCTGCAAAAGCTTGTTGGAAAACAGATGTCTGGACTGCTTTGATCCATATTCTGGTTATCTGGTATCTAATGTGTCGCAAGTGTCACTGTCTGTCAAACTGTGCATGTAAGCTTCTTGGGGTAGAAACCCTGTCTTCTATGGATTTTGTACAGTGCCATCTGATGTGATTAAGGGGTGCTTCCCCGAGAGCAGTGTTCACTTCCCCTTTACTGCTCTCTCCCTAGCCCACAATTTTCTGTTTCATTTTTACTGTGAGTTTGGTCTGATTAAGGCCCCGATCCATCAAAGTGCTTAAGCATAAGTGTATAGATTGTAAACTTACAAGGGTAAGTACCTTGTCTTTTTATATGCCTGTAAAAGTGCTAGCTACACCTATGGTTCTATAAAAAGAAGACAGGTTTAAGTGATGTCTGCAATAAGAACTAACCTTTCCAGTTCATCACTTATTCTCCTCCATAACACAAAGAATTCTTGAAGTTTGTATTGCATATATTTCAAACAAGGCTGGTTTTGACAAATTGACAGTTTCTTTCCTAGCTCTGTCTTGTTCTGTGCTTGGTTAAAAGAGCATCCATACATAATAAATTTGCAAGATATTGTTACTTATCTGCATCCTTCAAAAAAAGCCCTTTGAAATTGGACTGGATACCCTGCAGGATTACTTAACAAATTTTTACTTTTCAATAGGGCTCTATTTTAAAATACATTAAAAAAAAACCACAGTAGTCCAAATTCTGCTCACTGCGGTCCTTCACAGGGATTACTGGTGTTACACAGGTAATTTAGAGCAGAATTTGGTCCAGTGCATCTGAGATGTACAATTTCAGTAAACACCAGAAATAAAGAGTAATTAAACCATTGAATGATCCCCATGTGCGCTATATACACACACATTTTTTTAAAAAATAGGCAAAAGAGATCAATTCTGAAGTTATTAGCTGTTGTAAAATGCCTGTACTTTGAAAGAGTTTAATTTATGCATTTATAATTTTTTATCACACTAAAATGGGCCTCTAGGATCAATTTAAGTGCAACAATAATGCAATTGTTCAGTAGAGCCAACCATTAGTTACACAGTTATCTTCACACAAAAACAAAAAGCAAACCAATGGCAAAACCCTGTATTTCAATATAAATTGACGGTGAATTTACACAAAGCTAGCAGACTGTTTTTCTTTTTCTTTTTTTCTTTTATGAACAAGCAACCTAAGTAATTCAATGTGAAGAGTTCTGGGCAATAAACTAATACAGCCGATCTGGTTCAGTGCCCACAAAAGGAGAGTGAGACTCCAATTATAAAACATCCAGCTAACTGTTGTATCTATACGTTAGTACCTATAAAATGTAAACCTCATAACCCCAAAGTGAACTTAAGAGTTGGCTATATGCCTTAGATGTAGTCAACAGAAAATGAGTTTAGCCCAAGGCAAAACGTAAAGTATAGCTGTCATACATTAATAGCAAAGACAATTGGAAACCTTATAGCCTAGGTATTTCACTGCACATGTGCAAAGGGTTGATTAGTCGATGGGTGTTCCAAAGCTCTAATTACGTTTCTTACTAGTACTTCTTTATATTCAAGTACTCTGCACTTTAAATTACAATATGTTGTACATAGATGGCATTCATCACAGTCATCTTTAAGATAATGTATTATCTGCTGCTAAGTAACATAACTATCATAACAGATAACAGATAGTAACATAACTATCATAACAGATAACATAACAGAAATCTGATAGTTTTTTAAAAGATTTGTTTGGCATCCAACAGCTCCTAAATAAATAAATACTGGCTTTAAAAAGGTTTCATTTTTGAGTTGTATAGGTTTTATTAGCATGAGTTTGGGATGGCTGCATTCCACATAACTGCAAAAGCCACAAGAGAAAGATAGAGATAAGGGCTCAAATTGGCCTAAGAAAGTCACGTTGGGTTGGTAATCTGGCACTTTTCCGAGGCTGCTGTATTGTTCTCCAGAACCTCAGTTTTCATTTTAAAAAAATGAAGTCTGAAGCCCATATTTGTTTAATATTTTCAAGGTTTTCTTCACAAGTATAAACCAATGTAGTGACACATACCTTCATTTGCAGAGAGTCTGAAACAATAGCTCTGAGGGGAGTGAGTACTCATTTCATCACAATGGAGTATTAACTCAGATGCTCAATGATGATTATTTAAACTATTTGCTAAACTATTTCACGGCTTGCAAAGCATATAAGAAAGTTGCAGATCTGTAATCATCATTCTATCTCTTGGGAGTCAAGTCTTATTTTGGTGGCACAAGTGGATACAATTTGGGGGAAGATTTCCTCCCCTCAGTAGGACCTGTGAAGTCTAAAGGTTATATGGGTGGAGCAGAGCCCTACAGTGTATTTAAGCCTCACCAAAGAGAAGCCAATTCCACAGAAATCAGGACTACATCCAAATCCCACTGAGAGAGCCACTGCTACAGAGCTAAGTGGGACATCCAAGCAATGCAACAAGCCAGCACTTCCCTCCCCTGAGAAATGCTCTGGTTATGGATATGAAGCCAAGTGCTTCTTCCCTGCCTTCTGCTGGAGGCTGTCAGCAGACTCAGGCAGACAGACATCGATATATTGATTACACTAAGGTCACATTTTGAGACTTTTCTTTAGAACCATGAGGGCTAAAAATATTTTTTAAATGAACTTAGATTCTGAGATCATCACACAAATCTAGGAGACAAGGATCTAAGCCTATGCTATGTCTTAATCTGGTCTGTCCAAGGGTGCATCTGACCCAGGTGAGGGGATGCCAAGCTGAGAAGCCCAGTGGACATTGTCTGATTAATACCTGCATGGCAGAGGTGCTGGAACAGTGTTTATAGTGGGGGTGCTGACAGCCATTGAACCAAAACTGTAAACCCTGCATATAATGGAAACCATGTCAAGCCAGGGGGTGCAGCACCACCCCCAGCATCCCTAGTTTCAGCACCTGTGCTGCATGGTCATTTTGCTAACTCAAGTAGGTAGAGTTTGACTTGTGGGCAGAATCTATGAGAGTACCACCATATCCCTGCTTTCCCCCAGTTCAAGTCCTGATGCAGATCAGGTCAAACAAAGTGCCAATAACATTTTAATTCTGTTTATGCCATTGAGCATTTTGTATATAATGAATATACAGCAGATAACTATTTTAGGAATGTTTTATTATTAGTAGTTTAAAAATGTTTACTGGGACTATTTCTTGTCTTGCCCTACCTATAAGTCAGGTACCTTAGTTATCATGAGTCCAGGACTCAGAGGAAGAGATAAGTGAAAATAAAACACCTTTAAATATGACCTAAATTAGCTTTTCTAGACAATAATGTGATGACTTTAGGGACTGATACCTTGGACCCTAGTGGAACCTCGGTTAATAAACAGAGTTCTAATACAATTTCAGACCACCAAGAAGCCAGACATCACATCACATAACCAGTGCCAGTGTTAGCCCATTGGGGTCCCTAAGCAGGAATATTTTGCCCCCCCTCCACACACACACACACCACATACTTATAATTAATAGGGGGGGCCCTGGAGCTGCTCAGGGCCCTAAGCAATTGTTTAGTCTGCTTATGCCTCGCACTGGCTCTGCACATAACAAATGTCTACAATATAGACTCTTATTTGTAAAAATCACATACTCAGTCTCCATTTCACCAAAGCATATAAAAAAACCCCAGAGAAATCAAGAAGTCTATGAGATAATTCGTCTCTGTTTTCACTTTTACTTAATAGGTTACTATTGTCATTTAGACACAGGAATAAACCCTCTAAAGCCAATGCCTCTCATAGAAGAGTGTTGTTTAATTAGAGTTATTTAAATTAAGATATAATTATGTCACTGGGAAGAGGGGTGGGAAAACTGGTTCTGATAGTACAAGAGCTCACTTGAATCTTTATCCAAACTTAAATTGACCAAAGGCTTTAATGAGGTTCAAATTATGCCAATGAGATGAGAGCGTGTACGTGTTATTTATAAACTCTTAGTGTATTTTATCACTTCCGGGTAGAGATGGGTCTGAGCTTTCCCAAATTTTGGGAGCATCAACAGGACCTGGGTTTTTGTCTTGCCCATTATAGAGCAAGGATCCTGATGGGAAGTTCAAATATGGATCCAAAATTTCTCAGGTTCAAGGGGTTGAAACAGGCGATTGGTTCACTCCCATCTGTATTTCCTGTTCTGAACGTGCACTGAAAACAGATGGGTAAATACTAAAATACCTAGAGAAAAATCTATCCTCGAAGTATTTCCACTTGTCTGGAACTAAGATATAGCAGAAATCTTGACAAAGTCTGTTCTCATGAGATTTATGATTACAATTAGTATAATATTAAAGTAGTACCCAGAGCCATCAGTCAGGATGCATTATGCTAGTTTTGAACAAAAGCACAAAGTTTGATATAGTCCCTGCCCCAAATAGTTTACAATCTAAGGTACCAATCCTGCAAAGATTTATGAACATGCTTAATTTTATGTACAGTGAGCAGTCCCATGGGCTTCACCACCCCAAAGCAGGGCTGGGCTAAATGTCATAGTCCATCCCATGCTGTTTTACTGCTAATATCAAAGAATTAATAATTGGGCAATATCAAAATGTTATTTCAGATGAAGACAAGATAACTATCAGGTATGATGCCAGCACCACCCTTTTACAAGTTAACAACAATTACTTCTAGCCTGTCCCTCTGATTTCTAAGAATCTCTGAGGGGATTAATACTAAAGAAAGTATATATGTGTTGATGATAGAAAGCAGAATGAAATGTACTGATTTATTGCAACTCTTCATTAAGTTTAAAAGCATTCCACTGTGGTGAAGACATCAAACATAGGCTGTGGTATTTTCACACTGCAGAGGAATAGTTATGGACAGGAAGACAAAAAAAGAAAGAAAACAATATTTTAAGTTGAATTCAAGCCAGATTTAATGAAAACAAGTCCTTGTACAAGTCTGTTGAAGCAAAGTAAGTTTACTGTATACATAGCATTCTCCTATTTGAAAGTAATGGATCTTAGTTTTGTGTGCATTACAGTTGAATTATTGTAAAGTAATGTCAATTTACCAAATATGCATTATTGAACTTCCTTTAAAAACATACAAGGCATGATTCTATCTTACACTGGTGTAATGACATTGATTTCTGGGAAGTTCCTCCTGATATACATCAGTTTAAAGGATAGGACCATCAGGCCTCAACTAGAGAGAGTGCACAACCATTTCCTAAACGACATGAGGAATCACAATGTATGTGCACGTGTCCTGGTAAAATGGATCTGTGCTTAACAAACACTGCCACCAATCACTTTCCTCAAAGAAAAATATGAATAGTATGTCATTAGGTGCTAGGATTGCATCAGAATTTGGCTGCTATTAGGCACAGTGGACCAAAATCCAAAAAAAAGTTAGATCATAGTTGTTTGGAAGCTTTTCAGAACAGGAATTGTCTCTTTCCTGGTACTTAGCACACTATCAACACTGAGCAAATAATAAAATCAAATTCTGATATTTAGCTTTGGCCATATAGTGTTTCAAATACCTATCTGAGGTCTGGTCTACATTACAGACCTATATTGGTATAACTAGGTCGCTAGGGTATAAAAAATCCACACGCCTGGGTGACGTAGTTATCCCAACCTAACCCACCGTGTAGACCGCGCTATGTTGCTGGGAAAGCTTCTCTCATTGACCTGGCTACTGCCTCTCTGGTAAGAGGATTAACTATGCCGATGTGAGAGATCTCTCCTGTAGGCGTAGAGCATCTTTGTTAAAGTGCTAAAGCAGCATAGCTGCATCGGTGCAGTTGTGCCAATTCAGCATTTTAAGTGTAAACATGCCCTAAGGAGGAGTAATTAGGCAGTGGCATTCCTGACTCAACCACTTTTCTTTTTCTTTGCATTTTCTCATGGCCAATACCAAGTTCAGTACAGGATGAAGTTGTGAGGAGGCGCAAATCCCTTCAGGCTCCTCCCTGCTCCAGTAATCAATTCCTCTCCCCTTCTCCTTGCCAATTCATCCAGTCAGGGATTAGACACTATATTTCAGGAGCTGAGGATTGAGAGAACTGTCTGGCAATAAACACTTGTTTTGTTTTATTTTAAGATGCTCCTCTAGGACCATGATGATTTTGGTATAAATGCCAAGATGGCAAGACTGATATGACTTATCTGCCAAATCACAAGTAAGCAACTTAGCTCAGATTTTGACTATCAAGTAGTGAGTATTCTCAGCAAAATTGTCCATGATCAGCTCATTGAGGTAAAGAGTTGTTGAATACATTCAAGACAATCACTGTCATCTCAGGGATTGTCCATGAGCAGAAAAAGAGGCTAAATACGTCAAATATGATATTTGTCATATATTATTTACTCAACATAACATGTTATGCTTCCGTACAGTTCATTATGGAATTGAATTTTTCAATTAAAAAACAAAACAAAAATGTTACTTTTAAAAAAATGTTCACTGAAAATACTCAATATTTTTTGATTGGCCTTAATTACTAGGAGAACCCAGAAGGACTGAAATATGAAGAAAGGTCAAGAGTGCTACAAGTGTATAGCTTGCCTAAATGAGTATGACTAACAGTGGTATGAGATAATCTATTGTTCCAATATTTAAAGAATGTAAGCAGCAAGGAGGTAAAAAAGACAGTATACCAAGAAATAAGAATGAAGACTTAGGCTGAATATCAGGAAAACCATCCTGACAATGAGATCTATTAAACTGTGTAATAAACTCTCCCTAGTAAGTGATGGAGGCCCCATCACTTGGGACATCTGAACTGGACAAAGTACTAGGAAATGTACTATACAGCAAAAGGAAGACTAAATGACCTGATCAATCTATTCATCTTTCTATGGCTCAGACTCTGCAACCCTTCCTCAGGTTGAGTTGCACTTTACTCCTGTAGTGGACCCATTAATTTAAAACGGGAAGTTTTATTGATAAATACTAAAGATGACAGAATCTGGGCCTGTACATGTATAATGATGCTGTAATATTAAATTGGTAGCAAACATTCAATCACACAGAAACATACCTCTGATACTATTAGAATTTAGGGTATATTTTTATCTTGGCAATCGAGGCTTTTTCTAATAACTTCCATTTTTAAATATGTACCAGGACCACTGATGAATCCTAAAAATTCTTTGATAGCTCATTATATTTGAAAAATCTATACTGTGCCAATGGAAATGTTGTATGCTATTTTCTTGTTTGTATCTATTATGTTTAAATAAATTTTAGTAACAGTGATAAAGCAAAATAAATGAATCTAAAAGGGATATCAAAAGAACAACTGTAATTTTTTTCCAGTCTCAGCTGGGACCACAGATCCACTAGGAAGTCCACAGTGCTCCAAGCAATAGAAGTACAGAATTTCATAGGTGTGCAATGATTGAGACCCTCACAACAGGCTGGACGAACAAAATGAGTTGTAAATGGAATGGCAGGCATTAGTTTCTCTTTCTCCATTCAAGATAGGTGTTTGTGTTTAAGTGCCATTTAAAAGATCTCATAAAATACGCTTAGTTACCTATTATTTCATAAACGATGCCCAAAATCATGGTTGTTGATTTAACTACTTCAGAGGGAAGTATTTATTAATCTAATTTCCACTGTTTTCTATTTCCCATCTTCTTTTATCCCGGAAAACTACCAATCCCACACAACCATATTAAGTACCAATTAAGGAAAGATTTGTCATTCCAGCTCAAGACCATTGAACTGGGGCTGGAGCTACATATCTCCTAGCTTTCTGACAGAAATTATTTTAATTGGACTTTTCCTAACAGCATTAAAACAAACCTTGTGCTGCCAGGGAAGGAAGATATGACTCCTCAGTCAGATAATTTACCTTTTTTTCCTTCCTTACCATAAATCTTAGTATGAAGATTATTAGTAACTTAAGTCTATTTTTTTTTAAAAGGCATCCAACTGTGACCACTTTAAGCACTGAAAAACTTCACATGTCAAGTATAAATGTCCTGTTGCCAGTTGATTTACTTTCACACATTTGTTGGGTGTTTTAAATATTTCTACACAATTTAATTTCTATCTATTTAAATATCTAATTTTATTTGGATTTTAAAATGGTCCTGATTAATTGGTCTGAAATGCAGTTTGAACTCAAAGATGTATAGATAAATTAAGCATATTATCCATGTTTGACTAGCTACAGCTATCAAGAAAAAGATGCATTTCCTAAAGAGGTTTGTTGATATGCCTAAAATCCAACCAAGTCTGATTTTGATTGAATGACCTTTTTGTCAGAATTTTGTGGAGAAGTTAAAATCCACCAACACAGAATCTGACTAAACTCTGGATAAGTTTGTTTTGAACCCTGGGCGTTTTCCTTACAGAAATGTAAATTCTTCCAGAATAGAAGGGTAAGTTTTGCAATGTTTCACTAATATGGGTGTGTGGTGCCCCAGAATTTCTAGCATAGCCTGCCCAGTGCTCCATGTGGTTAAGTAAACACAGCATGGGTGTTGGGGCATGTGGCCAATGCTGAGGCCAGGATGAGGCTGGGAGGAAATAAGAGCAAATTCCTCTGAAATGATCTGACAGGAAATGACAGAGTGTCAGCCTTCTATAACCATACTCAGAGAGAGAGAGAGGGCGGGAGAAGTTCTTCCTAAACACAGAGTGGTGCCAGATCTCAGTAGGTGAGGATGATGAAATAATAAAGCATTTCCCGTGTGTGTTTTTCATTAGTCCTATTTTGTTTTTCTTCCAAGTGCTGTGGAAACAGAACAGAAGCCCATGCTTCAGCCAGGACTGCAATGGCCTCCTCCCGTGGGAGTAACAGCTGCATAAATAGGAGGGAAATCCTCAGTGGAATTGCTTCCAACACCTTTCTAATGGAAATAATGATTTGCAAAACCCAATTTATGCCTCTGCCACATAATTAGTAGCCAAAAGAGCTAAAGATTAAAAACACTGTTCCAAGTCCCAGCATCTTTGAATTTGGCAAGACCTTAAATATTGCACTCTGTGTTCCAAACAGGTTGCCTATATGTGAGCATTGCAAGGAAAGTCTTAGTCAGTTGAATCAAGCCCTTGAATCAGTCAACACTTATTATGTGGAAATTAACCAGTTTGATGTCAATTAGTGGAAATTTGTTAGCAGGCATACCCTGTGGGACAGTTTATTTTGAATTCCGAATACTCTTTATTGAAGCCAGCTAAGATAGTTGATGTGGTCCCTGACTCCTTCTTTAAAAATCAGAGTAGAATTACTTAAGAAACAGCTAAGAAACACAGAGAGAAAAGGCTACATCGAAACTCAAAACCTAGCTCTCCAAAATATCCGTTGTTGAATGGGCATAAGTGCAAGGAAATCAAGATCTGATTTTCTGTTTTAACAAGGAACAGAAGTATTAGATGCCTGTTCTGTATTTGTCAATATTGAGCGCTGGATGGGAAAGTCAGTTGTTCTAACGACAATGCTCAAAATTAGCGACATGCTCACCTTAAACGTTTTCCATCTATAAAGCTGGTGTTACTTTCCTATCATGTTGGTAAGTATATGCTTTATACTACTACATACAAACTGTGTGTGTATGTGGGGGAGGGCAAAACAGCTATGAATGTGGAAACTATCATGGAGACTTGCTGCACTGAGAAAGTAATAAAAGAATAAAGGAAGCAATAAAGAGCATGATCCTGCTCCCACTGAAACTTACTTCAAGAGTAGCAGGCTCACAGCCTGTGAGTAGGAAGAGCACAAGCCAAAATAGTACAGTAAATACAAGGCATCCTAGTGATTAATAAGGTACTCAGATACCATGGTGATGAGTAGTGTAAAGAGGAGATAAATTCCACTCTTCCAAGAAATGAAGTAGAAATGAAAACCATGGAAATATACACTTTATATCTTAACATGAGAATACAAAACTGAGATCATGGCAAAAATGTTATTTTGAACTACAGAGGGCAACAAATACCACTCACCTTGCTCCAAGGAATGGGAATGTGAGCTGGTCAGCCAGACACAAGGAGGGTTTTGGTCAAGGATGGAGAAGATCTGGAGGTTCTCCCACTTTGCTTTACATTATTGTACACCTTGTGGTGGGGGAGGAGCTGTGTGAATGCTCAGCAGCCTCCGATTCCCTGAAACGAATGAGAAGTCCACTTCTATGGCTGCTGGACCCCACAACAGCCATAGAAGTGGACTTCATTCGTTTCAGGGATTTCTTTGTTCTCCTAGACTGACTGCCATATCTGACATCCACTTTTCCCTTCACCCTGTGATTTAGTTAGTAGCTGTATGTTTAGTGCTGGATTTTTCCCAAGTGTTGAGTTCAATAGCATTTTGGGGTTAGGAAGGAATTTTTTCCATGATGCCAAAATTGCAGAGTGGGCTTTTGCAGCTTCATCTCAGTAACCGAAAGATCATGGTTTCTCGTGTTATGCATGTTTATGTCTCAACTTTTGCAGGTATCCACTGTGCATTGTGGCCTTTTCAATGCCTGGTTAGCAAACTGATGACCCAAAGGAAGCTTTGGGTGTGGTATGTTATGCAAGGCAACTGAGAGTCTCAAAGCTGAATGGGGATTGAGGCTCCCCTCATCTATAACCTATTTCTCCTTCTTTTTTCCTGCCCCCTCCCCCCCCCCCAGACGTTCTTGTTAAACCCTGGATTTGTGCTGGAAATGGCCCACCTTGATTATCATACACATTGTAAGGAGAGTGGTCACTTTAGATAAGTTATTACCAGCAGGAGAGTGGGTTTGTGGGGGGGGGGGCGTGGGGGTGAGAAAACCTGGATTTGTGCTGGAAATGGCCCAACTTGATTATCATACACATTATAAGGAGAGTGATCACTTTAGATAAGCTATTACCAGCAGGAGAGTGGGGTGAGAGGAGGTATTTTTTCATGCTTTGTGTGTATATAAAAAGATCTTCTACACTTTCCACAGTATGCATCCGATGAAGTGAGCTGTAGCTCACGAAAGCTTATGCTCAAATAAATTGGTTAGTCTCTAAGGTGCCACAAGTACTCCTTTTCTTTTTGCGAATACAGACTAACACGGCTGTTACTCTGAAACCTTTCATCTATAACTGTAACTCTCACATGAGAAAGGTATAGCCAGGGAATGCAGTTGCAGGAGTATATCCCTTTATTAAGGACAGAGGTAGTTTGACAGCTTTCCTTCTATATATGGCTTATGGGGCCCTCTTTTAGCAGGAGTGAGGCCAGGTATAGAAAATTTGCACTGGATAGTTATGTGCTAAATAGTGGGTGGTTGATATGACTTCCCTTTTAATTCCAATTTGTTGTTTAAAATTAATAAAGTTGTTGTTGGGACTCCCTCCGAAACCTTTTCCACCCGGCTTATCCAGAACATCTCATCCTGTTCTGGTAGAGCACTTCATACAGTTTTCTGGGATACAAAACATTTAGTTCGACTCTAGATTTCGTCACTCAGGTTCCTTTATTTGGCATACAGCAAAGCTATGCTGAGTTGATCAGACTCAGTGTAGGGGGTAGGTTTAGGGCATACCACATCCAAAGTTACACAACAATCTCTTCCTTTATTTACATATGACACTGCATTTGCTACACATTACACCACACCTTTTAGAATTGGCTTGGTTACTTTGCAGGAAAGAATCCCTGTACAGCATGTTGTTCACATGGAACCTGATCTTTACATTCCGGATTTATCTTATTCATAGTCCCTAGCATCCAGGTGTTGCTACTTATTTTAGCTAGCACAGCCATCCTGACTCCAGTGTACTGTTTGTCAAGCCTGTATTTACAACTTAACCTTCCATTCACCATCCCAATTATGCCCACTAAGAAATGAGGCAAGAAATTATGTCAAGCTAGGCCTATAGTTGTAGCATCACCTAATATTTTAACGACACATAGCTGTGTCCTGAGTACTAGTCCTGTGTGGCAAGATCAATAATATACTATCAAATTAAATACTAGGATTGTGGGCTTAATCTAGAACTCCTTGCACAAGCACAACAATGCTAATGAACCCAAGGGTAGGAAGGAATAGGGCCTTAATAAACAAACAGACGTGGAAAACTCCCATTGACTTCAAGGCCTGGATTTCACCTCTAGACTCTTCCCTTCACTGCTCCTGCCAAACTCACAGTAACTGATCACATAATACTTAATGTGATGCTCTTGTATGATTGGTGTAGTTAGCAAAGCCTTTCCACAAACAAATATCGATAATATTAGCATGGTTGTTGTTAAGAACTGTTACCTAGTTGAAGTTGCTCTTTAAAATTAAGTGTTCTAAAATGTTCCAAATATTTTTACATTGATAGTAATAAAGTTCTGCTTTAAAATTTATGAACATTTATTAAATAAGCCATTCAAAGTAGCGCAGTACAACACTTCCAGAAGTTGGCAAAGGAGGCACCACTGTCAAAACATAATGTCTTTTCTTTGATACTGATAGGGGTTCTGTAACCTACATGAACAATGCAATTTATCACCAGATTCAGGCAGTGACAGCACTTACTTGAGCACAGCCTGATAAAGTTGCAATTATCTTCTTTGGATACTGTTTGCCATCCAAGCTTCTATAATTTCACTAGTAAGGATTGATTCTAAGACCAGCACACTGTTTGGGTAACATCATGTTTACGTGTGGTCATAGCTATATTCAATTCTCTATCATCACTGGAAAGACAACAATCACATAAAATAGACTGGGGTTTTCCCCTTTATGTATGTGAAGAAAGTTAAATTTCAAAAGTAATTATATTTTAAATGAATTAATTACATTACAATAAAAACATAGGCAAACCTTGCACTGTCTTAGACTTTACAAAAAAATTAAAAATATCTCCAATTCATTAATTTATCAGAGGATTTATATCTGTGTACTCAAACACATGAAGTAAAGGCTAGAGTGGAAAAATCAATTTAGATAAATGTAACATTTCACTTCAGATTTGGAAAGGTCATTCAACATCTTTTGTATAAAATGATCTTATATGCTGACAAACTAGAATATAGACACACTGGAATTTGGAATACTGGACCCATAGATACCGTTATACAAGGCACGGGTGAGACCTCACCTGGAATACTGTGTGCAGTTCTGGTCTCCCATGTTTAAGAAGGATGAATTCAAACTGGAACAGGTACAGAGAAGGGCTACTAGGATGATCCGGGGAATGGAAAACCTGTCTTATGAAAGGAGACTCAAGGAGCTTGGCTTGTTTAGCCTAACTAAAAGAAGGTTGAGGGGAGATATGATTGCTCTCTATAAATATATCAGAGGGATAAATACCGGAGAAGGACAGGAATTATTTAAGCTCCTTACCAATGTGGACACAAGAACAAATGGATATAAACTGGTCATTGGGAAGTTTAGACTTGAAATTAGACGAAGGTTTCTAACCATCAGAGGAGTGAAGTTTTGGAATAGCCTTCCAAGGGAAGCAGTGGGGGCAAAAGACCTATCTGGCTTTAAGATTAAACTCGATAAGTTTATGGAGGAGATGGTATGATGGGATAACATGATTTTGGTAATTAATTGATCTTTAAGTATTCGTGGTAAATAGGCCCAATGGCCTGTGATGGGATGTTAGATGGGGTGGGTTCTGAGTTACTACAGAAAATTCTTTCCTGGGTATCTGGCCAGTACATTTGCCCATATGCTCAGGATTTAGCTGATCACCATATTTGGGGTCGGGAAGGAATTTTCCTCCAGGGCAGATTGGAAGAGGCCCTGGAGGTTTTTCGCCTTCCTCTGTAGCATGGGGCAGCGGTCACTTGCTGGAGGATTCTCTGCTCCTTGAAGTCTTTAAACCACGATTTGAGGACTTCAATAGCTCAGACATAGGTGAGAGGTTTATCGCAGGAGTGGGTGGGTGAGATTCTGTGGCCTGCATTGTGCAGGATGTTGGACTAGATGATCATAATGGTCCCTTCTGACCTTAGTATCTATGAATCTAATCTTTTCAGGAACAAGAGCCTGATCTTGCAGACCTTTTCATGTGTATAGATTCTATTAAAGGCAAGGGAAGTTTTGATTCCAAAAGGACTACAGATTTTACCACACAGAAACTAAATACCTCAGAGTTTTGCCATCAAATCAATGGGGTCAAAATTTCACACCTGGAATATATGTTTTTCAAAGTTCCTTAGTTGTTCTATGTTATACACCAGTGATCTGAGTTAAGTGCACAGTTATCAATAGATAATGAAGCAGTGCTTAAGCAAGTTTTGGTATACTTTAACATGGAGCTACCTTGTAGTTACGGTAACTGTAGGTTGCCCTATTTTTCTGAAACTTCTATGAGCCTGGTCTGGCAGTACTAAGACAAAGCTCCTACTAAACTCAGTGGGACCTTTGCTTTAGTAAGCATAGATGTAGCTTGATTTCTATATTTGGGGGGTCAGCGCCAGTCAGATCAATGGGGCTGCATGGGGGGGGGCAAATTTCACACCTGCTCAAGGCTTGCAGTTTGGGGGGGGCAACGCCCCCTGTTCCCTGCCAAACTACACCCATGTTAAGGGCTTATGTAATTAATTTGTGTCACTTACAATTTAAGACTGGATGGTACTAGAAATATCAACAAAGTGGCCCAAACAGCATAAATAAAGATTAAAACAAGCCTGTAGACAATTAATGCACTCTGTTTCTGAAGAAATAAAGGAGTTAATCAGACACACACACACCCTTTTATGATTTTAGTGCCGAGTCGGATGACCATTGACATCAATGCAAAGAGTTCATTGGCTTCAACGAATATTTAAAGTATACTTAATCCTGCCTCTGCATGGAGGGTGGAATGGACTAGATGACCGTGAGGTCCCTTCCAATCCCTACATTTCTATTATTCTAGTACTGGATCATTTCCATAGTTAACTTTTTCCGAGCGGATATATTTGTAATATTGTACATGCATGAGCCAAGGCAAGGAAAACTTTGAAAGAGAAAGTACATTTAAATTATATGTTTTCCAAAACAAAAAAAAGTGTTCTGTAAAGAAAAATTCTGGATTCACTAAGATATGTTTCCTTAACCAACTACAATGGATTAAGTACACCTTCAAAATAAAACAAATAACCCTTCAAGTACTACAGTAAATAAGGCTTTAACCTGACTGCTGTCTGAATCAAACATATATGGCTTTGAGTATTTTTACCAAAAAAAAAATATGAATAGGCACTGAGAGTAACATGTCCTCAGGGGGTATTTCCATTCAGATGTCATGCACTCATTTCACATATCATTGATGGCGCTGAGACTTCTGTGTAGAATACACAGAATTGTTTGATCTGCAGCATGGGTAAGCAGATATCGGTGCAGATCACAGAGAAGAATTTTGCCTTCAAACGCTTTTGGTCCACAATTATGCAGCAACTCTCTAGAATGATCTCTTTGAGCCTTGTAGGTCCCAATCCAGTGTTGGATGACATCAGTGGGAATTATTCCATTGACACAAATGAGCTTTGGATGAGGCCATGACTGTCCTCAATCAATTCACTGTGCTAATCTTCCCTGGCCACCAGTGGGAGTTCCACACAGAGAATTGCAGGTAGAACATACTTCACAAGTACAGTTTGCCTCAAAGTGAGGGTGTTCATTACGGAGAAAGAAAACCCAGTTTTAAAAGTTTCATTTGGACTCTGAGTGGGAAAAAAAGTTGTTTATTTTCCCATTTCAAATTCAGGCTTCTTCCCCAGCAAATAGAAATAATCATCCACCATTGACATAGCAAGGCCCTTCTGCTATCTCTATCTCTATATGCACATGCTTACCTTTATGTCCCATTGAAGTCAAGCATATATGTAAGTGCTTGCAGGACTGGGGCCTCAGCACATGCTGGGCTAAAGGGAACAATATGTTGGAAGCCACTGCATTAATTGTGAGATGAAGTTTTAGAAGATATGAAAAGACATGAAATAAAAATATATGTAGCCGATTTTAATTACCCTTTATGAGACAAAATCCTCCACTTTTATATTGTTTATATTTGTAGATTGTCATATCGATAGTGTAAATCAGTGGTTCTCAACCAGAGGTACACATACCCGTGTGGGTACACAGAGGTCTTCCAGGGGGTACATCAACTCATCTAGATATTTGTCTGGTTTTACAATGAGCTACATAAAAAGCACTAGCAAAGTCAGTACAAATTAAAATTTCATACAATGACTTGTTTATACTGCTCTATATACTATCCACTGAAATGTAAGTACAATATTTATATTCTAATTGATTTATTTAATAATTACATGGTAAAAATGAGAAAGTAAGCCAGTTTTCAGTAATAGTGTGCTGGGACACTTTTGTTTTTTATGTCTGATTTTGTAAGCAGGTAGTTTAAGTGAGGTAAAATTTGGGGTACACAAGACAAATCAGACTCCTGAAAGGGGTATAGTAGTCTGGAAAGGTTGAGAGCCACTGGTGGAAATAATCAACTGCTAAATACCAGGCCAAATTATTACAGTATATTTGGAAGTGTTATAGGGCCACCGCATCCAGAGCACCCTCCTGCAGCAAGCTACAGCATGACAGACATGCCCTCTGCAGTTTTCTATCTACCCAGAGTTGCCTGAATTAAGTCCACAGACACTCCCCAAGTATAAGGACAGCCCTCACAGGGTTTATTTAGGATAAAAGTCACATGCATATAAATCAAAACACAAGTCCTACAACCATAGTCCAGATTTCCCTCAGCATAGTCCAGATACATGCACCATACAGCCCTGGCATCTCTCACCATACCCTAGTTCTCGTGTCCTTGTACCAGGCAGCCACCTAGGGTTGCCAACTTTGGCTGGATGAATTCCTGGAAGTTTCATCACATGACATTATCTTTAATTAAAGATTAATCTTTAATTCCTGGAGACTCCAGACTAAACCTGGAGGGTTGGCAACCCTACAGCCACCCAAAGCCTTCCAACTGCAGTGCAACCCCACTCTTCCCAGCAGGAACCCCCACAACCTCTGCTGGAAGCATCACTGCCTGGGGAGCATCCCTCACTTCCCCAGTTCTCTCTCTCTCAGTTCCTCTGGGTCCAGCTCTCTAGCCCATGGTGATGTCAGCAGGTAAACTCCTCTGTGGCTCCCCTGCCTTCAACCCTCTCCTGTCCCTTAGCTCCAGCTCTCCAGCTTAGAGCCAGCAAGCAAAGGGAACTGCTACTGCTCATTCTGTCTTCGGCCCTCTGGCCTGGTCAGGGATACCAGCCAGCAAACTCCTCTTGCATCTCTACTGCCTTCAATTCCTCCCTCTTCCCAGGGAGGGCCTGCCGAGTACTCTTTGCAGCTTTCCCCAAAGACCTGACCTACTCTACTCTAACTGGGACTCTCTTCCTCATGGGTCTCTCCTTGACCTTTTATAGGCTCTAGGTGCTGCACCACCCTCTTAACTGGCCACATGAATGGACATGCACTATTACAAGGGAGCTGTACATACTTCATTTACTGGGGCCAGCCACCCTGTGACAGGAAGTCAATGGGACTGTAAGCCAGTGCAGTGTACCCTCCCTGGACATAAATATTAATGTACAATATACTGAGATGTGTGATAGAACTATTACATCAGTCTTTTCTGTTTCATTTTTCAAGCTAGCAGATTACGTTAAGTGCCAGATCCTGCAAGGCCTTAGAGCAGAACTCGGGATCTAAGAAACATTACCAACTATAAGAAATAGGGGCCTTTATCTTTCCTATTGTGCCATTGGAATGAACTGCAAATAATTCTGAAATGTATTCTAAATGAAAAGAACAGGGCATCCTTTAGTGATCTCTCTAACTGCCTAAGACATATACAATAGTATATCACATCCATCAGTTTTTTAAAAAAAAAACAAAACAGTTTTTCTATTTTTATGACATAAGATAAGTGAAATCTGGGGAACTTAATACTTCTAGTGTCTTTTTGATACTGTACTGTCCAGTCTGCATGTCTGCTCAAATAAATATGTAAATTATAGACACAAGGCAAACTAAAAACCTATTCCACAGTTCTTAATGTGTAGAAGTTTAACAATTAAGAGGAGGTACAAAGCCAAGCTATTAGCAAGGCACCTTCTTGCCACCCAGGTGACAGTGACACCTCTGTATAAGCTGAACAGGAATATTTAAGAGTAAAAAATAAAATAAGGCTAAAGATCTAACAAAGTGATTGCACACAAGGAAATGTAGACTTAAAGCCACCCTTCCATAGTTACTTATGTATTTCAGGAACCTTAGAACAGTGGGCTATTTTTCTCTAATTGGCTTAATGTTGGGTGTAGTATTTCAGTGATGACTGAGGCCAGCTTTTAGAATAATTTATTTATTAGCTAATAGCAACAAATAACTTCTAAAGTAAACATATTACTGGTGCTTCTATGATCTAGCCTGGCTCTGTTCCTTATCCCAGTCTCAGCAGCTAGTTCCTGTCTCTGAGTCAGCCAGCAGGAAGTCGGGCAGTGCAGTGTTCTGCCTCAAACTTCATGCTGAAACATATAATGTTTTGCAGCATGCTAGATACCTGCAATTCTTACTGTGCTCAGTAGAAGTTTCAGATGCTCAGCAACACCATAACAAGATTTATATGTGTGATAAAACCTATGACAGCAGAGCCAGTTAAACAAACTTACAACCATAATTTTGATTTTCTGATTTCATTAGTGAAACTTAGAAATTTGATCTTATTTTGCGGTAGCAGTATGTATTCATCTCCCCTTGTTATGGATCAGTAATACATTATATGTCATTTCTATTAACTGGGCCAAAAAAGAACATTGTATGTGATTTGTCAGATGATGTGAAGTCGTTTGTTTAGGATATGAGGCAATGGATATGTGCAAAACAATATCAATGAAGATACACAGAAGCCCTTAATTTCATTGTGAAATTTAAGTGGCACTTCATACTTAAAAAAAAAAAAAAAAGGCAGGGAGATGCCACTGGGTATATATTTGGTCCAGTAGTGGGACTGACAGTCCTTCATTCACCATTTATACAAGAGTTTGAGAGATAAAGTATTATACCAGATAAAGAGGCCAAAATCATCACTTTGGATGGGAAAATCCCCAGTAATGAGTAACTAGCATAGGAAGCTATGTGCAGAAGTGAACATCCCTTCTCTCCATCAAACCCCCACCCCCACCCCAATAGAGACAAGTTTAGAGGCCTCAGAAGGGGGAAAAGGCCACAAGTCCTGACTAGTGAGAGGAATCTCACATTTCAGAGCAACAGCACAGAGGGCTAACCATTCTGAACTACTCCCTAAGTCTGCCTCCACTCCAGGTTGTAAACCTCAATACCTTAAATCTTCATAAATTCAACCAAGCAGAAGACATCTAAAGCAAAATGTTATATGGACATCTAAGGCCTGAAACCTAAATAAGGATAATCAAAGCATAGAGAAATTTCCTTGTCATAAATGTAAGACTCCCTGGTGTGGAGAAAAGAGTGATAATCTATGTAAATTATATTTTTTCTAAAATGCTTTCATTTGCCATGGCAATCATTGAATCAAATGGCAAACACTGACACATAATTTTCCTCTGAAAAATTCAATATACTGTATATCTCCAGGGCATCTTCTCCTTTCTGCTGAATGATTTATATAACTTCGCACCACAAAAGAAGCAACATTCCCTAAATTCTTATTAATAATTGTCCATGATTAGTTATGGATACAAACATCTGTAGAAGCACAGAATGCTCCTGGTTACATACATAGATTAAGTGAAATACTAGTATTTCCCTAATATTTTGTATCAAAAGAAATAGCTTATGGGCCTTAATGACAAGAAATCAAGTTGGATTCTCAAGGTCACAACCAATATATATAATAATGATACCAAAAGCTACATTAAGGTTGCAAAGCCACATAGTCAAAAAAGTTAGAACATGCCAGAATTAAGGTTGTCCATGTAATTATAATAATATATTGAATAGATGTTCATTAATCGATCACTGTTCATCCTGTGCACTGAATGAGGCAGGGGACCTGTGGGGAAAATAGCATGTGATCATGTAATTAAAGACAGCATAATAATGCATATGCACAAGGGGACTGAATTAAGGTTGCACAAACAACTTTAATTCTGGCATTTCCTAACTTTTGAGTGCTTGACTTTGCAACTTTAATAATGTACTTTCAATGTAGTTTGTGTATGTATCATTTCCTATGTTTTTAGAAACACAAACAGAAAAAAAAAAACAACCAGAAATTCCATCATATGGTATCATACTGACAACCACATGATCAGAACCTTTAGATCCACCATACAGATCTTTGCCTCTTGAGCACACAGAGTAACCAATAGCAATAGTAGGCTGTCATCCTCTGTGTGGACCAGCACTAGGGGGGAATGAAACACACACTTTGCCAGAGGTTTTCACAGATATTGACTGAAAGTACAGGAAGGGTGAAACTCAGGAATCTTGGGTTCCTTTACAGGCTCTGAAGTGGAGTGTGCTGTAGTGGGCACAGATTCATCTGCCCATTTTACACCAAGTTGGATCCCCTTCTGCTCCATCCCTTCAACTTGTCCCTATCACAGTCCTGTCTTTTCCCCACCCTGCATCTTTGTCTCAGTCCCACTCTCCTTGACTACCCAGTGCCTGTAATCACTCCTCAGGATTCTCACCCAGTCTCCTTTTCCAGCCAGTCCCAGTCTCCCCTCCAGGTTCACTGTCCAAGTACCAGTCTCTCCTCCTCTCCACACCCAGTCCAAGTCTTTTTGCCCAGCCATTCCCAGTTACTCCTCCCAGCTCCTTGTCAGATATATCTATTCCCTTCCTCGCCCCACTTGCTCCCAATCTTAGTCTCCCTCCCCAGACTCCTCATCCAATCTCAGTCTCCAGCCCCCATTTCCTTTGCCCAGTCTCCCCCTCCCTGGCTCCTCAGCCCTGTGTCATTGCCCAGCCAGTACAAGTTCTCCCACTGAACTCCAAGTCCTTCTCAGATCCGTTTCCCCTCCCCTCTTCCCATTCCCTACCTCTGGTCCCTAGTCCCAGTCTTTGTGCAGCCTGCTCCAGTCTCTTTCCCTACCCCAGCTCCTTGCCCAGTCACATTGTCTCCCCACCAGCCAACTGGCTCCCAGGTCCCCCGCTCATTTCCTTTATCAGTTCCCAGCCTGTTTCCTTGGCCAACTAGTCCCAGCCTCCCCTCCCAGCTCCTAGTCTCCCTGCCTAGCCAGTGCCAGTATCTATACCCAGTTCCAGTTCCAGTCTTATCAGACTCTTTGTCCCACTCTAGTAATTTCCCTCCCTCACCCCTCTGGATTTTATCCCTCTACATTCAAATCAGAGGGCTTCCTTCTACACACTACCTGGATGCCTACAGAGTGGGTCATTGAGAGTACAAGAGAGACAGTCCCTGCTCTCAATTCCAGTGCCCAGAAGTGGCCATTACAGGGAAAGACTGGCTTTGCCCCTAGGCTGAAGGAAACGTGCTCAGTTGCTCTGCGGAGATAGCGCATGTGCAGTCTGGGCAGAACTAGGAGCTGAGAGAGGCTTGAGCATGCCACTGAGGATGAAATCTCCAGAGATTTTAGCCACTCCAAGTGTCTACTGAGCAGGTCTGAAATACAGTTTTTCAAAGGCTAAGTACTGAAATTATGGTTCTGTGAAATGTCATTTACACAGTCTCTAGTTGTTTGAGAAAGACAAAGAATGAATTCCATGTTCGTTTCCTGAAAATATGTAAGGGAGAAGTTTTGCAGTAGAAAAATTGTTCTCATGTGTTTTGTTAACAACATTCCAAACATTTATCATACAAATGTGATAAGCTTGTAGGCATTACAAATGCATGTTGTAACTTGAGGAGAGATGCTGAAATAAAGTAGGAAGATGACAGGAGAAGACAAAAACAACAGAGCATGTAGGAGGTACAGCAGTGAGTTGGCCGAAATGGGGAAGAGACGAAGTCACCTGAATGACAATATACTGCTTTAGAAAAATGCTACTGCAAACTGAATTTATGCCTCTGTACTGGATTTGATTTCTAGAACAGCATTAAAATACACACAAAAGGCCAGATCCTCATAGCCAGCTTTTCTAAGCCTTTGTCAGGGCCCATTGCTCCAGACCCAGCAGTGAAATGACCAGACACATGGATGGATTTTAAGCAGCAGGCCACAACTATAACTTAGACACAGGAAAGGGGCACTACCCACCCTTCACCCATACTCTCCTATACCAGACATTTAAGTGGCTCCAGTGACGGTGTTTCAGAGCTCAATGACCACTGGGATCTGTCTGTGGCTCCAAAAGGCCCAGCTCACTAGCTCTGAAAGTGCAGAAGGAGGCAGCAACAAATGCCACTCTAAATAAAATGGCCTCCCTACCACAGCTGCATACACATGCTAGAGCCTTTAATAGCCCGGTCAGGGTCTCCACTGTTATGGATAACCTGTTGTTCTCTCCTGGACCACCTTTTAAGAGCGTCTGTACTATGAAGTACCCACATGGCGTACCAGTAGCCAGTTCTGGAATATAGTGGAGGGAGCCAAAGACACAGTGTATCCCACCACCAGGTGTATAAGTATGGGCCATTTGTGATCAAACTCTTCCTGTGCCCTAAATTCTGTGAACTCTTATAGGCCCACTGAGTCCACAGGGCAACTGAGTCCTCACTAGTCCTATAGCTATCCAGGTTCCAAAGGCATTGCCCATGCATCCCTGCTGACAGGCGGGGTGATAATCTGCTATCCTGAAATTGAGATAGAGCCCAGCAGCACTATTATCCACTCCTGGGACAGGCAGTTCATGAACATAAAACTCTTTATAAAAAGAAAGGATGTTTAACCACCGGCAGTGTAAAACGAAGGCCCTCACCTGCCTCATGCTTCAAGCATTCTTAGCCAACGGTCTACTCACCATATGGAGCACGGATCAGTTGTCGCTCCAGATATAATGACTGCCACCACTACAGGGGAAAAAACCTCTAGCAAGGTGACATCCCCAAAGTGCCCTGAGCCACCCAACTTTCTGGCCACCTCTGAGCACAT
This sequence comes from Eretmochelys imbricata, assembly GCF_965152235.1. Taxonomy (NCBI): domain Eukaryota; kingdom Metazoa; phylum Chordata; order Testudines; family Cheloniidae; genus Eretmochelys; species Eretmochelys imbricata. Next base: position 43,825,117 of record NC_135582.1, read on the forward strand.
CCCTTACCTTGAAAGTAAACCCCCAAAAACTCACTCCTCAAGGTGTTGGATTATACCTGCAGCTTGGCCTTGAGCAACCAGTCTGAACACCATATTGAAACCTATTAAACTCCTCCAGAAATCTTTCCCACATTTCTAAATCTTACTTCATTTCCCTGGTGATTCCTGTAAAGTGGACAGGTTTTGCTGGTTTTTTTGAGGTGGGGTGGGGTGGGGTGATGCCAGATGGGCACAGAATGCCTCACCGGGCACCACCACTCAGCACACAAAGTTTAGATGTGCCCCGACCCACACTCCATCATCCTGAGAGGGGACAGAGCATTCCACCTGGCCCCTTCAGAGTGGTTCCCTGAGTGAGCACATGCAGAACCACCAGTAATACCCTTGGCCAGAACCTCACAAGCCGCCTCCTCCCTCCTCCGACTGGCCAATGACTCTAAGAAGGAAGAGAGGAGCTACCCAGTGTCCCTCAACGAGTATCTCCCTCCCTCACTGCTGGAGCTGTTCCTCTTCACTACCAGCCCAATCAACTTCCCCCAGCCATTGAGGTGTGTGGGCGGCACTTCTGACAATAAGGAAGCACTGAAGTGCAGCAACATCTTGGCCATATCCCTTTTATCTCTGCTACTCCCATCCTGTGCAGGGCAACAAAGATGGGGTAGGGGTATGATCGGGTTATACATGTGGTATACTACATAGGAATTATCCTATGCAGGTAAACCAACTTTTCATCTGCTTTGTACCACTCAAGCAGTACAAAGTAAGTAGAATAAGAGCCCGGATCTCCCCCAACACGTGAGCCACCTTCTCAGGTGAATCAGGCTATATTTCCCCTCCCTCCATCTTAAGTTTCATAGAAATTAAATCTGCATTTCTTCAAAGGCTATCCAAATGTACCCCTGCAAGTTGTTCTTGTTGCTTTTGAAATTAGGCAACAAATACACATCTTGATTTATAAATAAGAGATCTGTGGCATATATATATTTCTTCCATGTAACTGGTTGTCTTTTAATCCTGACCTGAATGTAGATCATTCTTCATGCACAGCTTCAAATAGCCTTTGAACTAGGATTTTTTGTTGTTGTTACTTTAAATGATGAAAAAATGCCCCCTTATTTTACAGCTCACATCAGATGCACCAAGATGAAGAACAGTGACAACACAGTTGTTCACCCATAACCCCAGGACATCAGGCAAACTGACAGTGTGTCGTTACAAAGAGGTGATATTAAGTTAAAACATATCGCTAAAGTAGTGCTATTGCATATGCATCCCTTGGTTTTCAAGGCAGTGTTTAAAATAAAAAGCCTTCACTGAGACAGAAAAACTGCTGTAGTTACATCCTAACACACTGAGTTTCAAACCTTTTAATGAAAGACATAATTCTTCTGCTGTCTGCATCATACTATATTCTCATGCAAAATACTTTAATGTATAATGTAAATTATCTAAGACTTTCTTAGTATGTATTACATTTCTTAATCATATTGGATGTCATGTTGCAAAACAGATTGCTCGGGCTCTGTATGCGAGGAGGGTCTGTATTTGAAAACTGAGGGGGGCTTTTTGTTTGTTGTTTAAATGGGAAGTATTTGTTTCTAAATGCATATGTCATCAATGAAGCAAAAACCATTATGTCCAAAATGGCTTAGCATTCTAAGTTTTTTTACCCAAAACCCTCTGAAGCCTGGAGATGTGAATACAGCATCTGGATGATCCAGTTTCTCTGAATTTCAATATAAATATTATGGCCATATTTGGAGCTGAATGAGGTGGAATTTATCTGAGCTAATGTTTTCAGCCACATTTACCCTTCCATTCAACAAGCTTTTGGTGCAGTCACAAAGATGGTGGTTTTCTTTTTCTTTAAATAATGAATCCTATTTCAAGCAGGGCACTGCATTGCCAGCTTAGCAAATCACTTTGTCCAGGCTAGGAGAACAGGAATTGCACAGTATTAGAATGTAAATGGCTGAAATCTTCATTGGAAAGGTCTGAACTTTGAATTATATGCCAGGTCTTATTGATGAGACCCTACAACCTGGTGCTGCAACATGCTATCTGATTGACTGGCATTATGGTTGATTGGCATCTGGTGCATGTTTACATGCTGTGCAATGAAAGTGCTAAATAAATCTTTTTATACATGCTGAATTCTGAATTTCATATGTGGCTTCCTAATTTTGAAAAACTCCAAGATAACAAACAATTTAGTCTCAGCACCTGATTCTCCACTGTCTTGATCTGAGGTAGTCATTTATGCCTGAGCAAAGCAAGAGTAAGATGTTACCTAATCAGAATGGCAGAACTTACACCATGGGCATAGTTGGGGGTGGCATGCGGGGGCGTTGCCCCCCCAAACTGCAAGCCATGGGCAGGTGTGGAGTTTTCCCCCCACGTGTGACCCCACTGGCCTGACTATGGCTGCCCCCAACGCAAATATAGAAGTCAAACTATGCCTATGGTTTACAGTGGTTTTCAATCTTTCCAGACTACTGTACTTCTTTCAGGAGTCTGATTTGTCTTGCGTGCCCCCAAGTTTCACCTCACTTAAAAATAACCAGCTTACAAAATCAGACATAAAAATACAAAAGTGTCCCAGCACACTATTACTGAAAACTGGCTTACTTTCTCATTTTTACCATATAATTATGAAAAAGATCAATTGACATATAAATATTGTGCTTACATTTCAGTGTATAGCATATAGAGCAGTATAAACAAGTCACTGTCCATATGAAATTTTAGTTTGTACTGCTAACTAGTGCTTCTCATGTAGCCTGTTGTAAAACTAGGCAAATACCTAGATGAGTTGATGTACCCCCTGGAAGACCTCTGTGTACTCCCAGGAGTATGTGTATCCCTGGTTGAGAGCCACTGGTTTACACAGATGTAAATAAGTTCATAAGGTGCAAGGCAGTGGGCAGTAGGGCCCTCAGAGCTTGTGGGCATTTGGCATGGGCACGGGCACCTGGGAACAGGACATACAAATAAATACTAACAAAGCCCTGATCTTGTATTTAAAATTGCATTATCCATGATTTTTTATCTTTGAAGATAGCTCAGACATGCTGATTATATCAGCTCTAAAGACTGACTTGATTGTTATATTTCTGTCTGTACGTAAGACAAATACATATAAATACAAACAATCAGCCAAATTCTTAGAAGTCATGAGCACTCACCACTCCCACTGATTTCAGCCTCTCAAGATTTGGCTCAATATTATTTCAAACTGTCAGTGTTCTTGAAATCAGTTACTTTGAATTATGGAAAAATGTGGTTATCTAAAAAAGTGTCATCACCAACAATGTTCCTTGACCAAATTCTCTTGGATAAATGGTTCTACAATAGCTCAGACAGTATTACTGCGGGCCAAATATTATTAATCTTCATAAATATAGCCTGAAAACTGAAAATTGTAAAGCAACATATACCTGTTAAGAATGAGCATTTATACAAAGCATGTAAAACCCAGTTTTGATAAATATAAAGCTTTAAAATTAATGTCTTATAATGAAATATAGACCAAAGTAATGAAAGTTAGAGACAACATCAAAGGTTGTGACACTTTTTTGAACACAGCACAAAAGGCTCCGATAGGAACAACTTGTATATCTCTTGGTCTTTTATTCAGTCTGGATCAATCACTGGCTGATGCTTGTAGCAGTTATTCATGACCTGTCTGGTGGCGTTATGACCTTTTCTATTTTATTGTTTTATTTGATGTTTGTGGTATTTTATATAATTGATTTATGCATTCTGAGATGTTTGGGAGCTTTCTAGTAATATACAACAGTGCTTGTCTGTCTATAAGTAATGACACATATTTCAGTTACTGTGCCTTCTTGGCCAGGTCACCATTGTAAATAAAACTTGTTCTCAATAGACTTTTATGTGGTTAAAGATTTTGACTTCTTGAGTGATTGATTGAAAGGAAAACGTTTGCTAACAGTCTACTGAGTGAACACACAAAAAAGTATTATTTATATCACTAATCCAGAAAAAATATTTTCAGCCTTTTAAAATAATAGGATAAAATGTAGCATAAAACCATCCAGCTTCTGTTTTGTTCTGCTGTCTGTATTTCCCACATTATGAAACATGCAATGTCTTACTTTCCTTTTACATTCAGTAAACTTCATTGTGTTTCACATAGTTCATTATGGTACAGAGGAGGAAGTATCTCCAGTGTGGCAGATTTTATCAGAAAATATACTGGAACTGTCCTTTTATTTACTTTTCCTCCTCTCAAAACCCTACGTATTTTTTTAAAATCAGAGAATGCATAGAATTGGAGTGAATAATCAGGCTGCATAAGTGGTGAAGTTCTCCTGCTAGTCAAAGGAAGTTCAAACTGCTTTTCATGATATGTGGGTTATACAAAACTATCTGAGTCAACTGATGCCTGCTGTTTAATCAAGAAACATGGACCAGGCTATACTGTAGAACTTCAGAGTTACAAACTGATAAATTAACCACACGCCACATTTGGAACCGGAAGTACACAATAAGGCAGCAGCAGAGACCAAAAAAGCAAATACAGTACAGTTGTGTGTTAAATGTAAACTACTAAAAAATAAAGGGAAAGCAGATTTTTTCTGCATACTAAAATTTCAAAGTTCTATTATGTTAATGTTGAGTTGTAAACTTTTGAAAATAATTTTTTTTCAGTTACGAACATTTCAGAGTTACGAACAACCTCCATTCCTGAGGTGTTCATAACTGAGGTTCTACTGTAGTTATATAATACTGAAAATTAATTTTAGAATGTACAGATAGTGGATTTTCTGATGTTTGTATTCTGAAACTCTCTTTGGATTTCTTTTGCTCAGCTTCCAGAGAACCTAATCACGATATAGAAAACGAGCTGTTCAGCACTGTTCATACACAGTAAAGGTTCAAGGCTTTGGTAATCTTCTCCTCACTAGCACCCATTCATATCCAGATTCAGAGATTTCAGGGTCAGAAGGGACAATTGTGATAATCTAGTCTAATCTCCTGTATACCACAATCCACAGAACTTCCCCAAAATAATTCCCAGAACATCTCTTTTAGGAAAAAAGTCAATCTTAATTTAAAGTTGTCAGTGATTGAGAACCTACCATGATCCTTGGTAAGTTATTCCAATGGTTAGTTACTCTGTTAAAAATTTACACCTTATTTCCAGTCTGAATTTGTCTAGCTTCAGCTTCCAGGCATTGGATCATGTTATATTTTTCTCTGCTTGATCAAAGAGCCCATTATTAAATATGTTTGCCAGGAAGATACATGTAGACTAATCAAGTCACCTCTTAACCTTTCAGTTAAATAGATAGAGCTCCTTGAGTCTATCACTATAAGGCATGTTTCTAGACATTTAATCATTCTCTTGCTCTTCTCTGAACCCTCCCCAATTTATCAACATCCTTCTTGAATTGCGGACACCAGAGCTGGACAGTGTGCCAGCAGCAGTCACACCAGTGCCAGAAACAGAAGTAAAATAACCTCTCTACTCCCACTCAACATTCCCCTGTTTATGTATCCAAGGATTGTATTAACTCCCTTGGCCACAGCGTTGTACTGGGAGCTCATGTTCAGTTCATTATCTACTACAACCCCCAAATCTTTTTTGGAACCAGTGCTTCCCAGGAAAGAGTCCTGCATCCTGTAAGTATGGCCTACATTCTTTGTTCCTAGATGTACACATTTACATTTAGACTTATTAAAATGCATAGTTTGCTTGCACCTAGTTTACCAAGTGATCCAGATTGCTCTGGATCAGTGACCTGTCCTCTTCATTATTTACCACTCCCCTAATTTTTGGGTCATCTGCAAACTTTCAGTGATGATTCTTCCTGCCATATCATTAATAAAAGTATTAAATAGTGTAGGGGCACGGACTGATCCCTGTGGAATCCCAGTAGAAACACATCTGTTTGATAAGGATTTTCCCCTTTACAATTACTTGGATTTTGAGTCCTATCAGTTAGCCAGTTTTTAATCTATTTACTGTGTACCATGTTAATTTTACATCTTTCTAGTTTTTTAAACTCAAAATGCCATGCAGTACCAAATCAAGAACCTTATAGAAGGCAAAAGAATATTACAGATTATTATATATAAATTATCACCAATTGAATTTGTAATCTCATCATAAAAAGATACCAAGTTGGACAAGATCTATTTTCCATAAATCCATGTTGACTGGCATTAATTATATTACCCTCCTTTAATTCTATATTAATCAAGTCCTGTATCAGCTGCTCCATTATCTTGCCCAGGATCAATGTTACACTGACAAGTCTATAATTACCCAGGTCATTGTGTAGACCCTTTTTAAATACCATCACTATGTTAGCTGTCTTCCACTCTTCTGGTACTTCCCCAGTGTTCCAAGACTTTTGAAAAAAATCAACATTTGAGAGTTCAGCAAGCACCTTGCTCTTTTAAAATTTATGGATGCAAGTTATCAGGACCTGCTGATTTTAAAAACTTTTTTTTAACTTTAGTAGCTGCTATTTAACATTCTCCAGACACTAAAGAAATGGAAAGAGTTATCATATATGATCACATCTGCTGTTTCCCCCCCAAATATAGAACAAATATTAATTGAACACTTCTGCCTTTTCTGTATTACTGATAAGTCTAACATTTCTATCTACTAATGGACCAATACCATTGTTAGGATTCTTTTTGTTCCTAATATACTTTAAAACTCCTTATTGTCTTTAACTCAGCTGGACATAGATTTCTCCTTGTGTCATTTTGTTCCCTTATTAAATTTTCTACAATTCCTATCTTCTGATTCATATTCATTACTATGAACTTCCCCTTTCTCTCCTTTCTTATATACAATTTTTTATAGATCCCTTCACTTCCCCTCTAACCCAGGTCAGTTTTTTTACCATTCCAGCCTTCCTCAGTTGCCCATAGTGGACATGCTCAGATAAATCTTTCACATTGACAAGGGAAGCCTCTTTCTGGATTACACAACAAGGCAAGCTTCTTGCTGGATTACAATCTCAGCAGTGAATTTGTCCTAAGCTTTTACTTCTTTATACTTTCCTGAGCCCTGCTAACATATATATTAAGGTTCTGGACCATGATCTGAGTTGATATTCTTCTATTCAAATAGTCAAGACATTGGGTTTACATCTCATCCCCCAAAAATCAATACTTTCAACAGCACACTGCTTTCCCCATAGCACTGATCTTGGGCACTGGCTGAGAACCGACGCACAGAGAAGAGAGCTACTTACTGTACGATCTTGGGTTTTTCTCAGAGGACTCCCATACAAGCACTGGCCAGGCATGACCCTGCCTTACTTCAGAGTCGTGACAAGATCCCAGCCCAAGGAGTTATTGTAGGCATAGGTGCTGGAACTAGGGGTGCTGCTGCACCCCAGGGCTTCAAGTGGTTTCAATCATATGCCGGGTTTACAGTTTGGTTCAATGGCTCTCAGCACCCCCACTATACAAATTATTCCAACACCCCTGATTGCAGGGTCATTAATCAGTGTCTACTTCTTCCCTCCCCTCAACCCATGACTTAAATATCTTAGGTTGAAGAAGCACTAGCAGGAGGAAATAGACTTGTTTAAAATATAAAGAAAGGAGAAGAGAAGGTCAAAACTTCACTGAGTGAATCACCTCAACTACAAAACAAAATTGCTGTTAATGTCCTGTTTTAATAATACATCCCATAGGGAGAGTTCTTACCCTTAATTCAGTACAGTGGGTTGAATTTATCCCTTGTATAACCTCATTCACCTACAGAAGTGTAACATTAATGGAGTTGCAAAAGGGATACATATGAATATGGCCAGGTATGTTTGTTAATTTCCATCTAGTTACAGCTTCCAGGATAGCAATTTTCTAGAGTATAGAATTTGCAGTAATTACGTGGAAATTTTAGGAAACTGCTACTTCTACTACTCTCTTTGTCAGGGAAAGGAAGGAGACTCAAGTTCATTTTTTCTATTAAGCTAAATAGATTTAAATAGATTCTCCTTTGGTCCCCCAAAAGTGGCGGACAAAATAGTTAAGTCAAACTGATTTTCTTGCTATACTTTGTAGCCACTTCTATGGAATAGAAGGGTTACAAAATTACATTCAGAGGCTTCCTAACTACACTTTTATTTACCAAGCTACAACACAAAGTTAAATGGTGGAACAGGAAAGAATCAGATATGCAACAGAAGGAAAGAGGGAGAAATAATTTTTAAAAACCCCTGGCTTTTCCACTAGCTCGTCAAGTGATCTATCAGTGAGCTAACGGGGCATCTCGAATACCTGAAGAAGCTTTATTATATTTATCACCCATCACTCTTTATATCTTCCCTCAAGCTCTGATATAAATTTTAAGTAGAGATAAGCCAAACTATTGTAAAAAAAAAATTAGGTGCTCTTCAACACTGGAAAACCTCCGGATACCTCTGGGTTGAATGAGTGTTTTGATTTTTTTGTGGCGGCCAACTAGTGGCTGAACATAAAGCACAGTCACTGGGCTGGATCCTTGCATTCCTTGCACACAAACACACACTATGTTTATGTAAGATGTGAGACTCTGCTAGATACAGTTAGGTTCCAGGTTCTTTGCTCAGGATTTTGGTGTGCACAAAAAATGGAGGATCAAGCCCTTAATTATCATAACCTCACATCTGGTGACTGTACTCACCCTGTTTGCATTGTATACATGACCACAACTGTGATTCAAAGGGCTCTGGTTGTCCTTAGGCAGAAGCTCTAGCAGGGACTTTCCCTCTGGCCAACCCATTAGGAACGATGCTCAGATCACCTTAGCTAGAAGCTACCTTTGTTTGTGCATATCTTGTTCTAACCTCACTGATTTGGTTTTTGTCTCTCTCTCTCTCAGGTGGAATTAATCAATGAAAGCATCATTCCAGGAATGGGGGGTGTTATGGTACTGGGAAGATGAATGGGCTGTGATGTCAGAATCCTGAGGAGCACCAAAGATGGATCAGATACTACACAACTTACCCAGAAAGACTGGCATGTGGCATCATTCTGAATGAAGTCCAGGAAATAATGCTTCTAGAAATTATGCTTCCTGAAGTGAAGTCACAGCATTTGACAACTCTGATTGTCAGGAACGATGATATCTAGTCCCAGAAGTACCACTTCCTTTCATTCAGAGTCCTCGCATACGTACTGGCAGAACAGCAAGTTGGAAGGCTGAAAAACCCAACCATATCTCATCTAAGGAACATACAGTTTACCATACCAGATTGGACCAATTATCCATCAAGACTGGAGTTCTGTCTTGCTAATGGACTATGTTTGATGCTCCGAAAGAAAAACAGCGGGCCAATTATGCAGGGTTCGCCATGGTGGAAATGGTGGGAGGGTTACTTCATATCTCTATGGTAATCATCACCCTGAATTATGCAGTTTGATTGCCCCATTCTAGCAAGTAAAGCTAGAAATGTTATTACTGGTCATAAAATTATGTAGCCCTTTAAAAATCCTGCTACAGTATTTAACTCTTTGCCCTCCACAGTTTAACTGCTGTATAAAGTAGTATTTAAAGTTTATTTTTAAATCAAATGTAAGTGTCTGAAAACTTGGTAGGCCACCAGTGAAATTAAAGCTATACACTATACCATTAATTTTAATGACAGCTTAACAAGTTTTCAGAAATTTGCTTCTTTATTCAAAAATATTTAACAAACTACTAAGTAAAGCTGAAATTAATTTGTCAATGGCAAGCCATACCTTTGGTTTTACTCATTTGCTTACCACTAAAGACTATTTACTTCCAAAAAAGGCTACATTTCTCTGTCTTGTGTATGAGAGACTTTTGCAAATCCAAGACTGAGGCATCTGGCTAGGGCCAGAAAGAGCATGCAGTACACCATGCAGGCTCTCCAAACCACTCTGCCTATGAACCTCAATGCTAACTTGCTGTACCTGTGATCTGCTTGTTACTAAGCCTGTCCAGTTCAAATAATAAGTATTATGCAAATACCATTGATAGTTTTGGGATACGAACGAGGGCCCACTGAATACAGAAATGAGGCAATCAAACTCACTTCATGTACCTGACCATTGAACTCAGGACTCTCTGTTAATGCTTTAATTTTGTCCCACTAAGCTTTTCTGAAAATTGTTTAAATAAGCTTCCTTTACGGAAAGAGAAAGCATGATGGGAGAAGGAACAACATCTTTAATTAGAAAAATTCAAATCAGCTCTTAATTTAATTCACCACACCAGCAGCCATGATTAGATCTGCATCATGATATATCTCCAATACAATCAATTTTCATAAATGCAAACTTTCCTGAATATGGTTCTGATGTATCCTGACATTTTAAAATATGTCCTATTGTCCTTTTCTGTGCAGCAGACCAAGCACAGAGTGTTCAGTCCTATATCACTGTCACAGTGGTATTAGACCAGATGGCTGCTTCCTTGCAGCAAGAATTAGAGATAATTTATGCTGTTCACTGTTATTAAAATGTAGAAATATAAGGAGTCTGTAGCATCCATACATGAAAAGTAGCTCAGATCCATCAGCAATACACTGGTGAAAAGGCTCTTTATACTGCTACCACACTCTTAAGAATAAAGTTTCATTCCATGGAGCTGTGGGCATCTATTAGGCCAGCTGACTGTTTCTTTTGCACATGACATGTTGTAGGGCTAAACTGATCTAAGATACAGGGTTACTTTGTTGGGAAAGGTTTCAGAGTAACAGCCGTGTTAGTCTGTATTCGCAAAAAGAAAAGGAGTACTTGTGGCACCTTAGAGACTAACCAATTTATTTGAGCATGAGCTTTCGTGAGCTACAGCTCACTTCGTCGGATGCATACCGTGGAAACTGCAGAAGCCAAGTTTTTTCATGCAGTTGATAGATTTCCACTCCATACGGCTAAATGCAGTGCCTTGCATAATGACAGGTTTCAGAGTAACAGCCGTGTTAGTCTGTATTCGCAAAAAGAAAAGGAGTACTTGTGGCACCTTAGAGACTAACCAATTTATTTGAGCATGAGCTTTCGTGAGCTACAGCTCACTTCATCGGATGCATACCGATGAAGTTTCCATGGTATGCATCCGATGAAGTGAGCTGTAGCTCACGAAAGCTTATGCTCAAATAAATTGGTTAGTCTCTAAGGTGCCACAAGTACTCCTTTTCTTTTTGTTGGGAAAACATATTAAATTATCCTACAGTGAAAAATCTGAGATCCCCTTTGTTTTTTATTTTCTTGGAAAACAATTGTATGAACATTCCTATTAGTATTTGTGGGGGATGGTTGTTTGTGTTCATGAAGAGTTAAAAATTGAAGTTCTATTTATCCACAGGCTTGCTAAACAGTCCTGAAGGAACTTCTCCATAATATGATATATCCAAAGACTTAGAAAATACTTCTTAGGTTGAGAGCTACAGAATTCACTCTATGGTTGAAGTCCTGACCCCACTGAAGTCAGTCTGAATGGATTCACTCTTCAGCATGGACTGTCATCTGCCTAAATAATGTCTGTGGCATTTTTGAGGATAAAGTGACCCATAGCAACTCAACAGTGTGCTGAGACCACAAAACTCATTTCAGTTAGGAATCTCAATGTCTGTATTTCAAAGTTTAAAAGTCTTAATTGTTTTTATAATAAATATCATTAATAAGGTTGAGGGTTTGTTGCTGAAGGAAATACAACATATTCAAGAATACAAATAGACCATCAATAATTCTTTCATGTCATAGGATCATAGAAATTAGAGACACAAAAGACCTTTTAGGTGAACTTGTCCAACCTGCTACCAGTAAAGCATTATTCACTGCCGTATATTTCCTAGTACTTTGTACAATCTAGTTTCAAAGTGTTCCAAGCTCTGGAGGGAGAGAATCTTAGTAACGTTATCTCATCCCATCATTCTTAACTGGCTAGCAGATTACTTGCAAAATATGGAGAAAATACAGTGGCAGAAATGGGGTAACTACAATTACACATACAAAAAGTAAGAGTGTATCGGTATACAATTTACACAGTGAGAAAGGACAACACAATGGTAAAGATAGTGTACAGCTAGTATAGTTAATCAGTTTATTTTTCCAATGCAGGAAGTTTATCAGAGCACTCACCCTACATGATTTCAGGTTTATATTCAGATTAATGACAATAACTCTCCCATCAATATCTAGGAATATTACAAGTCAATGGGGAAAATTTTATCGGCTGCTGCAGTTCATTGAGATTTAATTGATATGACATAGTTACTCTTCCTGAACCTAGGAAAGTATATCATTGAGTAAAATGATTTAATTCACTTTAAGATCATTTTAAATTAAGCCAGGAAACATTAAGGGCAGATTTGTTTCCAACTCTTCCTGAGCATAATTTGTACTTATGGCACATGATGTAGGTACTCTGACATTGAATGACTGACTAGCACCTTATGAAAGTCATTACTTATGTACCAAGACCAATATTTGGAACATAATGTGTTCTTAAACTGATCAGGACAGCAGGAGGCAGGTAAGTGGATCACTTATCTTTATTTTGTAATTTAACCAATGCTGTGACAAGGCACAAAAATAGATAATTTATAATTTCCACTCAGCCGTGCATACTTTGAAGTAATCTTATAAGTGGTTAGTAAAATTACAAAGTAAAGGGATTTTTGCTGCCAAATAAAATGGAAAATGAGAGGTTGTTTTAGAAGCAGAGCATAATGAATTCCTGGCTGGATGTTTAGACCACATCATAAAGACCTCTTGCATTTTAGATTCCTGTCCAGTATTGTTGATGCCTGGATCTCTCCTGATTCCCTCTCTATGCCTACTAGTAATTTTATTAAAAAGTCCATCAGCATGGAAGATAGTTGTTATGCAGGAGCAGTAACTCTCATAATGTGAGATGGCATTTCTTTCCAGCTCTTGCAGCTCCGCTGGGTCTAATAGCAACCTGGAGCTCAATTTCCTCCTCAAGAACATTGCATTTCATGTGGAATGTCAATTATTAAAATGCAGTGTCCCGTGTCTTACTTTTCACTAGATGAATTCATTTGCAAAACTTGCTAATTTATGCAAATGATCCTTAACCTCTAACTGCCTGGTATGTATTTCTCAGTACCTCTTTGCAGCTCAAAGGTGTATGAGGGAAATAAGTGCATAAATGCTCCAACAACCAAGCAGTGCTGAAATCAGTCTTATCTTGCCACTACTACAAAAACAGAGATTTAATTAAAAGAGAATCAAGGAGGAATTATCTGATAACTATACCTACTGTCATGTCTCAGTAGAGTTAGACCACACTGCTTGTAACCTGACACATAATCTGCAGAGTCATCCAATCCTGGTGAAAAATTATTTTGATTCAGTTGATCTCTAAAATATTTAACAGGATTCTTTGTATAAATAAAGATGAGCTGAAACTTCAGCTTTGAGAGAAGTTGGGGGGGGGGGGAGGGAAATCCATGTTTTTTTAAATGATTGCTGTGTATATAACGGACCAGCCAAAGCCCTGCCTCTGAACCAGCACAAACTCTGGAGTATTTGAAATTTGATTTCAGATCTAGATCCAGGTCCAAGTTTTGAAGCATAGGCCCAACTCTGCTCATCAGTAATGATAATGAAATAGGTAACCATGTCTTCACATAACATATATTGTTTTTAACTTCAAGGGAAATTTTTCCATTAGGATTTTAGAAGGCACAGCCACAATTGTTTTAGTGTGATTACATCTCACAGGTGACAATTGAAAATGGCTCCCAGGTTCTGGCTGCAGCAGCTACATCCCCACCAGAGGTGGCATAAAACAGTTATTGATCCACTGATGGTGCAGTTGGAGTGTTGCCAGATTCTGCTGCTTCACTTCCCAGGAAGTTCAAATATTTTCCTTTTTCAGTTCATGCAAGTTTGCATGCCTCAGTATTTTCCTTGGAGTTGTAGTGAAACCACAAAAAGCAAAACTCAGACAAAACTTCTGACTTTTGCCTGGTTTCAAGGCCATCATATTTTGCTTGCTTTCCACCCAAAAACCTTCTCAGGCAAGACTAGAGTCTTGAATATTTTGTGAATCTGCCCCAAGTTTTGGGTTCTAACAAAACCTGACACTACCAAGTTTCCTCTGAGTTGTTTTTGTTACCGTTCAGTAGTTTCACACAGTCCAAGTACAATAAGCCAAGTTTCCTGTGTCTGTCATTATGCCACAACCCCAGTGCCATTCACTGAAATCAGTAAAGACTCTTTCACTGGTTTGTCAAGAGACCTTGGGCCAGACTATGGTCTCTTGTGACTTGCCTTTTTGGATGGAGAAAACAGGTCACTCTGGTTTATTTTTAGACCCCTCCCACAAGGAAACCTTCCTTTCTTAAGAGTCAGATGAACAGGACTCCTTTGGGTCTAGCATTGCCATTCCTCAGCTAGCTAGAGGGGTCACTGCAGTGCCCCTCAAGTTCCTGCTGGCCTGGGAATCTCATGACCAGTCCTGGGATCCATGATTTTGTAATTAACAGTCTCCTCTCCCCGCCGCACCCACCCATGATTTATTTAGGATGATCATATGCAGAAATTCAAGTAAGTAAGAGTCAAAAATACAGCCTTTCAACCTACTGCTCAATTTCTTTCACAGAAGACATAGCTTACAGAACAATGTCGCTTTAAATCTACCTCAGAAGATGGTCTTTCTGGCCCACAGGATGCCAAAATGACTTGATGATTTATTTCTGTGGAGCTTGGCAGGCCGTAGTCCAGATTGTGGCTGAAGCTGAATTTTATGAGCATTTCCCCTTGTGAGTAGATTTAAAAATATTTAAGAAAAATAAGGTCGTTCGAGAGTTTGGCACAAGTTTCAAGCAAATATTATCAGGAAGAAGAATGACTGGGAGAAAAGTTTTAAGGCAGTATATAAATATTAACCTATTGGTATTATTGTGTTCAGAAGCTTAAGATTTTCCCTGTGATCTTTAAAAAAGGGAAGTTTTCATTTTAGCAAAGAATAACTTTTTGAGTGGAATGTTTTAGCCATATATAACTCGGCAATTCATACAGTGAACTGGTATTTTTTGCACAAAGATAAATGTCTCATTGTCATTCCAGAGGGTATAAGAAGGAGCATGTTATTGCCGTCATGTAAGAAAGCAATTTTCTGTCCTGTTCTATTGTTTTATAGTATTTTAGTAATTCTGTGACTGATCAAACTTAGATGCTACGGAAAAGATACCCATGTGAGCTAGTGGCAGCAGAAAAGAGCTGGGCATTAGGCGGATCATGGGTGAACCTGTGCTATTCATTTACCTGGTTTCTGAGGCTCCATCCACACCAGATCAATAACTGAATTTAAATATGGTTTCTCAGTTCAGTTAAACACTTCTCCAGTTAAAACATTTTCTAGCACGATTCACCTGCTCCATATGGACATAGTAAAACTGTTCTAATCCAAACACTGGAATGTGGCTGTTAAAGAACAGCTATGCTGAGGAGTAAGGAAATGTGCTGAGGTGCACAGCACCAGTGGCAAATGCCAGAGGTATGATTCCTACTATGGAGAAAGGCAGGAAGAATGCTTTCAGAGTGCTGGAGGTGACAGATTGAGGCAGCAACTGCTACACCTTTTAAAAGGGTATTGTGCACACTCCTGGCAGTGATGGACTCTAGACACTAACCATGTCCTTTCCCTTGCTATGTCCTCTTTGGGATGTCTAGCACTCCTGATGGCACTTACATTCCCTCCCCCTCCCATATCCCTTATGCTCAGCATCAAGATTCTGACTGTCCCCTGTGCAGGTATCTAAGAGGGAAACAGTTTCTGTCTCCTTACCCCTTTTGAGCACTGACACATAAGCATGCAGTGTCTGACTCTGTACCTAGGCTATAACATGTTGTGGGGAGAGGAGGAGAGAGGGAGGTTAAAACATGGTTTGGCCCTGTCACTGGCTGGCCAAATTGTGTTAGAAACCAAATTGGTTGAAACTTTGTTCAAGACTGTTCCTCAATTTGGTATGAAGCCTGATGTATGTGGGTTCTAAGTCAACCAAAATATAGTAAATGGATAAAATGCAAGATGACTTCCTTGAAAATCAAGTGCTGAAGCTGAGCTGAGGTGAGCTTCCCAGACTAAACACTGAAAAAACCCCTCTTGAAAGTTTCCCAGTCTGGTCAACAATCAGCAGAAAATTCACCTTTCTTGTTTAATTATAGGACTTGTGGTCTCCTCCTTATTGTCAAATCATTTGGGGGAAGTGAACATTGCTGAAAACACAATGGCACACCAGGCTGTTCTCCAGTCATAACAAGGAGACAATTCCTCACACTCTAAACTGAGCTATGGATGTGAAGGTGTCTAGGCAGGAAAGGATGCAAAGGTGTCTAGTCAGGAAAGGTATGTTCAAATCAGCCCTCTAATCCAGACTTCTGAAGATGTGAATTGGAGTTTTGCATGCCTGAATGAGGGCAGAATTTTATCCCAAAAAGATAACTACAGAAACAACAGGCTTGATTCTCTCTTACACCGGTATAATCAGGAGGAACTCCACTGAAGTCAAAGTAAGAGAATTCATGCCCAGTATGTTCACCAGTGTCACCAAAGGCCAACAGTAAAGATATTCACAAAGTGAGCCATTGGAACAACCCATATACCATGACCACTATGAAAAAAAATGCTTACCAGACCATGATCCTGCAGCTACCAGTTACTTGAAAACCAAAGATGACACACCAGCACCAAATCTGCCCCAATTCAAATCAATGCTCTTTTCAAAACAGAAAATATGTGTCTGTAGATTGAAATAATTTCAGATAATTGAAAATGACTCATTCATGGTTAAAAATGACCAATGAAGATGTAATCAAGTGGTGATGCTGCTAGTCAAATAGATAATGATTTAAAAAACAAGAAGAAATTGCAGATGATCTTTCACTTAATATAGTAAATTACATGGGACTTGAAATTTTGAGCATTGCGCTCTATTCATCAAACCCTGGAAACTGAGTTAAGAAGAGCAAGAGATACTTAAACAGTGTAAATTCAGACCTCGCTATTTTATTCCACTCTGTTATATTGAATCTACTGTTGTACTTGACTCAATTTTATGTTTTTAGTGGTCTGTCAAAAGCTCAGTCAGGGCCCACTTTATTTATATTTTTAATTAGTCTAATACATTCACCTACAACTTCTCATTGTTGCTTTTTATTTGAATTTTATAATTAACTGTGAAAATTCCTATATGCTGATCATATTTTTTGCATGCTGCCTGTGTGCCTTTGTAATGTTGGGGCTGCAATGAGATGTATTAGAAACAGAAAACAATTATTTTCCTTATGAAAGGTTTCATCTAAATAATACTTTGCAATCTTCTGGAGAATTGGTGAAGTTTTGTCACGTATCATCCAGTTAATTCTTGTGTTCTAAGATGCAAGACTTTGAGAGCTGTCATTAAGGGACTCTTTCATATATTAAGTACGTACTCATAGAAATGGTAGAAGTAAGGTTCATGAAAAGTGACACATTAAGTCTCTAGGGCTGACTATCTTTTATTTGTCCATAGGACAACTATAGCATGGACAGCAACAGTTTAGACTTCCCTCATACCAATACAGTGTGCCTCAATCCTGACTTGGAATGTGACCTCAAGGGGTGACATTGGAGGTGATTCACTAGCCATCTTGATTCAATCCCAGGCCTCCCTGCTCTGAGTTCCCCTGAGAGCTGCGGCCTTTAAAGTACAAAGGGGTGGGGGAAGTTCCTTTCCCCTTCTTCCCCATCGTGCACGCGCATAAGGGCCATGGTCAATTTGACCCTAAATGCTTATCCTACCTACAAAGTGCAACCCCTATATATTTGGGGGGAACAATACATTTTTCACAAAAGCCCACTGATCCAAACACCCAGATACTAAGGAGATGAACACAGTAGAAATGCCTAGATAGAGAAGAGATTCTCTGGCCATCCAAGCAGACACTGTGTTAAAACTGTGTCATCCAGCATACTGTATCTTCATATTTAAACAGTATATGGAAAAGAAAAGGGATATTCTGCTCTATGGTTAATGTAACAGATAGCACCCTATTTGCTAAGGCCTTCTCATTAGAGTAGAGAAAGACTAGATTGTGTTATGGTAGTACAGACTGATTCAGTTAGAAAAGGCAAATACAGCAGTTTTGAGTCGATTCTAACAACAAGCATAGTACACAGAGAACACACTCTGGATTCTAAGGTTCAACTGTCCTACAGTGCATCAGCTAGAGCTAGGTGAATAACAGAAACATTTCTATTCATTTGGATTTTC
Source organism: Eretmochelys imbricata (assembly GCF_965152235.1). Lineage (NCBI taxonomy): Eukaryota > Metazoa > Chordata > Testudines > Cheloniidae > Eretmochelys > Eretmochelys imbricata. The sequence continues at coordinate 43,843,344 of NC_135582.1, forward strand.
TGATGAATTTGCTTTGTCCCTATTTACACCTCAATTTGTGTTCATATTCCACCCTGAACTAGCAAGCATAGTTTACCTGCAGGAATTGTCAAGGAAACAGTACATGCTAAGAAATTGAATGTTAGACTCCTATACACAAGTAGTCTCACCAGATCCCTGAGTCAATGAATGCAAGTCACAGAATCAGGTAGCAAAAATACCACATGCCCCAGTGTGTCCAAGAAAAAAACTAACCCGTGCATCTAAAATTGTGAATTTCAGATATCAAATACTCAGGATTATCCGCTTGCAAACAAACAATCTACAGATGAAGAAAATCACAGAAGTAATTTGGCAAAAAGATTTAATTAGTGAATACATTTGAAAACAAATCACAAGATAGTTTCAGACAATTTGTAAACAGAAAGGAGGCTAACTTCATGGAATAAATTATTGGTTCAGATCTAGAAACAGCATACCATTTTACGAATAAGAATGCCCTTCTGACTCTTATAACATATGTTTCCCCCTGCCGGGGCACCTAAAACATAATGGTCCTAATCTGAAATGTTTGGATTCTTCACCCACCATGTACCTCCTCCTATGCTTCTATATTGCTGTTTAAATTTGTAGACATTGCTTTTTTCTAGCAATGAGAACAATGCTTCATGATGCTCTCTTACTATTCGATGCTGTATGGCAGTTGCTTTGCTTTAGGCCCTAGCTCTTACCTACATCTGTGCTTACTGGAGTGAGACTTTAATTTGCTACACCATGCCAGAGTATTAATAGACAATTATTTATTGCAAATCTGAACCATTTATACTGTTTACTGGCTGACACAATGTAAAATTTTGATCCAAATGTTAATGTGTCCATGACATTGCATAATTCTGTTCCATGCCAATGTTTTTTCTCTTCTAAATGAATCAAACTTGCAGTATGAGGAAATAGAGTTTTTAAATGGATGACTGATTTACAGTCTCAAACTTAAAACTGCTTATTTGTACAACTAAGAGTGAATTGACCAATTAAAATAAAGCATATTAGAAAAATATAGGATTTTACTGGGAGCGAAATTACTGTATAGGAAGAAAATGGAAATAACTTGCAAAGTACTTAAAGGGTAACTGAATAAATCTTACTATAGGCATTCTAGGGCAATTGTATTTTTTTTAACAGGTACCTTTGAGGCCAAGCAGTCTTATAAATATTCAATTAAGTGGAGCACAGATAAAAATTACCTCTTCATAAAGAACCATATGGATAGAAAAACACTTCCAATTCTCCAAATGTTTTCTGAAATTACCTATACAAATGTATTCTGCAGTAGGGGGGAAAAAGGCTTTATAGTTATGCAATTTTCATTAAAAACCCTATAATTTTGAGTGTTTACATCTCTTTAGTCTTGGATGCCATGCTTGTAACATTCCAAGAGAAATGGATTCTTCTTTAATGGACACTTGCATGAATTTTCAAAATAGAAAAGTGTGTTTGAGCAAAACTAGTTTTTCTAGAGACCTTGCCTTTCAGGCATTTTGTATTGATTTATTCTCTTCTGTTAATTTTTTCTAGCTTTACTAGCAGAGAGGTTGTTAAGCTAGAAGTACCATAATACAGCTCCAAGTCTTACAGAATAATAGTCAAAATAATATTCAAAGTCTGTCTTCAACCCATTAGTACAAGTAATCCAAAATTAAGACTTCTGGTACTGAAGCTTATGTGGGCATGATTCCTTTTAATGTCTACACCAGATATGATATAAAGTAATTTAGGATAAGAGTTTCAGCTATAAAACTGAGCTGAAATTAAACAAGGCCATTTCATTTACTCCAGAAAAATACCCTTACTAACCTAGCTAAATACTTGATTGTGCAAACCATAAGACTGACCTATTTGTCCATTTCTCTCTGTTTCCCCCAAAGTTGCACTGGCCAACTCCATAGTGAAACCCCAGAAGGTATTGTTCTTCGATATCATACATAACAAACACATACTTTTCGGGTACGAGGCCAGCACACTGAGTTAGAATGAGTAGCATTTTTTTTTAAAATTATATGGCATAGTTATGTGGCAGGCTCCAGCTGTGCTACCTTGAGAGCAGTGATACCAGAGAAAGATGCATTCCGGGGCATCACAGCAGAGTGAAACCAGCTGGTGCAGCTTCATGGACTACATAAAAAGAGGCATTCAGCATATAGGCCTGAAGTCCATGAAAAAAAATCAATGGAAGAAGGAGCATGCCCTTTAAGTGCAAGTCATTTTTAACTGCTGCATTCATAATTTTTGTGGACATACATCAGCCTGGAGGTAGGATATATAGTGGTTTACTTTGTTTTTACTTAATATTAAAGAAGAAGAAAAAAGAGATCCTATGGGTTTTATGGCTTTTTCAAACTAAATATCATTCAGTGTTGGCTACAGTTTAGATTCTAGGTAGGGTATTGTAAGTATCTTTTTTAGTTACACGTGAGCATATTCATTTAGAGAGACAAAGGTGAGTGAGATAATATCTTTTATTAGACCAACTTCTGTTGGTGAGAGAGACAAGCTTTCAAGCCACCCAGACCTGAAGAAGAGCTCTGTGTGGCTTGAAAGCTTGTCTCTCTCACCATCAGAAGTTGGTCCAATAAAAGATATTACCTCACCCACTTCATTTCTCTACTATCCTGGGACTGACATGGCTACAACTACACGGCATACAACTCATTCATTTAGGACACTTTTGAAAGTACTCCTCAGGACTTTGTGGTGGGTACTAGGTTGTTCAATCTGCCGCTGCTTTCTGGAGCCCCTAGTTGAGTATGTACAGCAATGACCCTTTCCAGACGTATTACTTTACTGGCCTTGGCACTGGAGGAAATTACCCTGACAAATTCTTCACGTAGAAGGGCTATCCCATTATGAAATTAAGAGGTGACTGGCATGTAGAACGGAGATTTGGGTACATCTATTTCACTTTGAGTTTTCCCCCTTCATTCTGAGTGAAACACTGATACAGCTGACCCAACAGCAGCTCCGCCCACAATCCTTTATGATTTAGGCAACTTTTCTGTATTCTTAACATTCATGTGCACTGGAACGACTCCTTTTGGGACATTAGAGTATATGCTGTCAGTGAATATTAACAAGAGTATGATTTTTTTATTATTATTTCTCCAGAATACAGAATATGTCTAGCCAAGTTTTGTTTATTATTCAGAATACACATTGACAGCAGACACCAAAATAGCTCTTTTAGAGTCTTTATATGATAGGCAGCAAATGTGTATTAACAATAGTACACATTTCTCTGTTATGGATTCATAAAATGTATGTGCATAATACGAAATCATAATCCCAAATGTGCAGTAAAAATCCTTATGAAAAATAGTTACTGTTCATCTACTACACAATGGTTGATTTTAATCTTCACTATCTCAGATGTGGGATTGATTATTATGGATTTTGTGTATAACTGGGAAAAGGGCCTACCCCATTTTATGGACTGAAATTCTGTAAGTTTCAGTTCAAGGGGACAATGAACCAATTGTTTTATTACAGTAATATTCTATAAAATATAATAGCCAAATAGTTTGTCAGGAATTTGAACACATATTACATTTAATAAGAACAGTATTTCCAGGCTGAGGCCTTGTGTTCCAAAATCCAGACCAGAGCCTGAAATAAACAGGAAATGCCAGCAGGTCTTACCATACAAACACCGGGCGGGGGGCGGGAGGTGGGGAATGCTGCCGGCCATATGCACGCAAAGCTCTTGTCAAATTCAATGGGACCTGATCAAGAATGAGCTCAGGGTGACTTGAAGAAGAGTGGTGTGTAGCTTGAAAGCTTGTTTCTTTCAACAACAGAAGTTGGTCTGAAAATATTACTTCACTCATTGTCTCCCAGGGTTAAGAGAGAAATCAGGCTAAGAAGCCACCCTTCAGACTTAGAGAAAACATGGGTTAGATTCAGATGCTGCAATGGAAATTCCTCTGAAAGGCTGTACAATGGAAACCATAATATTTTCCTCACTATACAATGGCAGAAACAGGGAAGACTGTTTCAGTATCACTTTTATATCACTGCAACTGCACGCAGTACAACTATTGCCTAGGTAGCTGTAACTCATATGGTCATAACTAAGACTGTATGGCTGTCACAGCCGTGATTTTTGTGGACCTTTTAAAAAGGTGTTTTTTACCCTGGTGTCCACACAAGACTATGCAAGACTCTTCCAGAGAATTTGTTTACATAGCTGGATTTTTGGAGTGTGTTTTTCTACAAATTAATGGCAATTAATTAGCACTTGACTAATGGAAAATAAACTTAAGAATTGTGTGCCATGACTTTTCCTTTTTTTCCCCCTTTAAATTAAATTATCACTTGCCTTTTTGATCAATGAAATAGCTGAGGCCTTAGTCTGTCTCATGGGGAGGAAAACAGACAGCCTTAATTATAGTTAAGGCCAGTGATGAGCTGCCAGAAGCTGAAGAACCTGTTCCTTCAGTCGCTCCGAGCCTTCGGCGGCACGTCCTTCAGTCGCTCCGGGTCTTCGGTGGCACTGAAGGACCCGCCGCCGAAGTGCCGCAGAAGGCTCGGAATGCTGCTGGGTGAGTAAAAATTCACAGGGGGGCCTCCCCAGCTTAGAGCTCAGGCAGGACGGACAGGACAGTCCCATGGGCCGCATGTGGCCTGCGGGCCGGAGTTTGCCCACCCCTTTAACAACCGGTTCTAAACCGGCTTCAAAATTTAACCAGTGGTTCGCGCGAACTGGTGCGAATCGGCTCCAGCTCACCACTGGTTAAGGCTCCAGTCCCAGACATGAAAGCATGGATACAGCAGGGCACCATGCACTATCAACTGCAGATTGAGGCCATGGTGGATCTTTTTTCCTCTATTTAAGGAATATTTTCTCAGTATATTTGGTATCCAAAAAGCCTCAGCATTGAATTATATGCTAAAAAATTTCCAAGCTCCCAGTCCTCAAAGGCCTGTGGTTGCTTTGTTCATCCACTTTGCTCTTAGCACAAGGAAGCAAGTGTAATTATTAGGAAGCAATGTTTGACAGAATACATGGGGGGAGGAGAATTACTCTTCAGATTGAAATCAACATTAACATTTTTATAGACTAACTCTCAAGCAATCTCAAAGGGGTAAATTGCCAGGAAAATAAATATGAATCTATTTGGTCATTGGACACTTCCAAGGATTTACAAGACATCAGCCAAAGGCATTTTTATGGCTATTAAGAATTTGTCAGTTTGATAATAATCCAGCACTTCTGATTTCAGCTGAGTTTAAAAATAGTAAAAATAAACTCTCCTTACAACAATGGATAACAGTGGGCATTATCCTTTTCCTTCAACCCTATTTTATATCAAAGCAGACAGCTACATCCAGGTGCATCTACCTACATTTGTCATTGCCCATGAGTACAAAACATACAGAATTCACACAACAAACTCTCTTTTTAAAAAGTGGAATTACGATATTATAGTTTACCTAGAAGACAGTATTCTCAGACGCAGCTGTGAAATGCCATCCTCTGACTATTACCAATCATTAATGTAACAAGGGAGGAGAACGGGAAAAGATGCATTTTTAGAAATGATTTGGTCTAGGATTGATTTGTGCTGGTTACCTCAGCCATAACAGATTGTGCTCTGAATGATTCTGGAATCTTCTTCTTGTCAAATGCTGCAGATAATGCAGAGAGATAACCAATTTGAGCACCAAAGTGGCAGGTGAGCTATCACTTACAATCCCTTCCCTGTTTGAGAAGCAGTACTTCCACAGACCAGAAAAGTAGCCCCTCACCCATCACCTTGACCAGGGCTAAGTTAAGACACAGACACTGCTCAACAGTACCTCAGGCCACAGCTCCTGGAGTCATGTGATTACATCAGATTTTTTTTTTAAAGTAAGTTTCTAGTCCTCATGGTTGCAAAGAAAAATTTGAAAACACAAACTGAGTGTGATCAAAGCAGGAGTATCAGCCTGGAACAATATGAAAGGTTTGAACTTATCTTATAATCATCAGATAATGTCCTCCCCGTGGAAGGAAAAGGCCTGGGTAGAGACCGTCAAATCGTGGAAGTCAATGAATGGCTACACAGGTGGTGTTGGAGAGAAGGCTTTGGATTCTTAGACCATGGGATGGTGTTCCACGAAGGAAGAGTGCTAAGCAGAGACGAGCTCCATCTAATGAAGAGAGGGAAGAGCATCTTCGCAAGCAGGTTGGCTAACTTAGTGAGGAGGGCTTTAAACTAGGTTCACCGGGGGAAGGAGACCAAAGCCCTGAGGTAAGTCAGGACATGGGATACCGGGAGGAAGCACAGGCAGGAGACCGCGAAAGGGGAGGGCTCCTGCCTCATACTAAGAAAGCAGGACAAACAGCAAATTATCTCAAGTGCCCATACACAAATGCAAGAAGCCTGGGAAACAAACAGGGAGAACTGGAAGTCCTGGCACAGTCAAAGAATTATGATGTGATTGGAATAACAGAGACTTAGTGGGATAACTCACATGACTGGAGTACTGTCATGGATGGATATAAACTGTTCAGGAAGGACAGGCAGGGCAGAAAAGGTGGGCGAGTTGCATTGTATCTAATAGAGCAGTATGACTGCTCAGAGCTCTGGTATGAAACTGCAGAAAAACTCAAGTGTCTCTGGATTAAGTTTAGAAGCGTGAGCAACAAGGGTGATGTCTGCTATAGACCACCGGACTAGGGGGATGAGGTGGACAAGGCTTTCTTCCGGCAACTAACGGAAGTTACTAGATCGCAGGCCGTGGTTCTTATGGGAGACTTCAATCACCCTGATATCTGCTGGGAGAGCAATACAGCAGTGCACAGACAATCCAGGAAGTTTTTGGAAAGTGTAGAGGACAATTTCCTGGTGCAAGTGCTGGAGGAACCAACTAGGGGCAGAGCTCTTCTTGACCTGCTGCTCGCAAACCAGGAAGAATTAGTAGGGGAAGCAAAAGTGGATGGGAACCTGGGAGGCAGTGACCATGAGATGGTAGAGTTCAGGATCCTGACACAGGGAAGAAAGGAGAACAGCAGAATACAGACCCTGGACTTCAGAAAAGCAGACTTTGACTCCCTCAGGGAACTGATGGGCAGGACCCCCGGGAGAATAACATGAGGAGGAAAGGAGTCCAGGAGAGTTGGCTGTATTTTAAAGAATCCTTATTGAGGTTACAGGGACAGAATGTGTAGAAAGAATGTGTAGAAAGAATAGTAAATATGGCAGGCGACCAGCTTGGCTTAACAGTGAAATCCTTGCTGATCTTAATCTCAAAAAAGAAGCTTACAAGAAGTAGAAGATTGGACAAATGACCAGGGAAGAGTATAAAAATATTGCTCGGGCATGCAGGAGTGAAATCAGGAAGGCCAAATCACACCTGGAGTTGTAGCTAGCAAGAGATGTTAAGAGTAACAAGAAGGGTTTCTTCAGGTATATTAGCAACAAGAAGAAAGTCAAGGAAAGTGTGGGCCCCTTACTGAATGAGGGAGGCAACCTAGTGACAGAGGATGTGGAAAAAGCTAATGTACTCAATGCTTTTTTTGCCTCTGTCTTCATGAACAAGGTCAGCTCCCAGACTACTGCACTGGGCAGCACAGCATGGGGAGGAGGTGACCAGCCCTCTGTGGAGAAAGAAGTGGTTCAGGACTATTTAGAAAAGCTGGATGAGCACAAGTCCATGGGGCCGGAAGCACTGCATCCGAGAGTGCTAAAGGAGTTGGTGGATGTGATTGCAGAGCCATTGGCTGTTATCTTTGAAAACTCATGGTGATCGGGGGAGGTCCCGGACGACTGGAAAAAGGCTAATGTAGTGACCATCTTTAAAAAAGGGAAGAAGGAGCATCCTGGAAACTACAGGCCACTCAGCCTCACCTCAGTCCCTGGAAAAATCATGGAGCAGGTCCTCAAGGAATCAATTCTGAAGCACTTAGAGGAGAGGAAAGTGATCAGGAACAGTCAGCCTGGATTCACCAAGGGCAAGTCATGCCTGACTAATCTAATTGCCTTCTATGATGAGATAACTGGCTCTGTGGATGAGGGGAAAGCAGTGGACGTGTTGTTCCTTGACTTTAGCAAAGCTTTTGACACGGTCTCCCACAGTATTCTTGCCAGCAAGTTAAAGAAGTATGGACTGGATGAATGGACTATAAGGTGCTTAGAAAGCTGGCTAGCTTGTCGGGCTCAACGGGTAGTGATCAATGGCTCCATGTCTAGCTGGCAGCCAGTATCAAGTGGAGTGCCCCAAGGGTCGGTTTTGTTCAATATCTTCATTAATGATCTGGAGGATGGTGTGGATTGCACCCTCAGCAAGTTTGCAGATGACACTAAAGTGGGAGGAGAGGTAGATACGCTGGAGGGTAGGGATAGGATACAGAGGGCCCTAGACATATTAGAGGATTGGGCCAAAAGAAATCTGATGAGGTTTAACAAGGACAAGTGCAGAGTCCTGCACTTCGGACTGAAGAATCCCATGCACCGCGACAGACTAGGGACCGAATGGCTAGGCAGCAGTTCTGCAGAAAAGGACCTGGGGGTTACAGTGGACGAGAAGCTGGACATGAGTCAACAGTGTGCCCTTGCTGCCAAGAAGGCCAATGGCATTTTGGGATGTATAAGTAGGGGCATTGCCAGCAGATCGAGGGACGTGATCGTTCCCCTCTATTCGACATTGGTGAGGCCTCATCTGGAATATGGTGTCCAGTTTTGGGCCCCACACTACAAGAAGGATGTGGAAAAATTGGAAAACATCCAGCGGAGGGCAACAAAAATGATTAAGGGACTGAAACACATGACTTATGAGGAGAGGCTGAGGGAACTGGGATTGTTTAATCTGCGGAAGAGAAGAATGAGGGGGGATTTGATAGCTGCTTTCAACTACCTGAAAGGGGATTCCAAAGAGGATGGATCTAGACTGTTCTCAGTGGTAGCAGATGACAGAACGAGGAGTAATGGTCTCAAGTTGCAGTGGGGGAGGTTTAGGTTGGATATTAGGAAAAACTTTTTCACTGGGAGGGTGGTGAAACACTGGAATGTGTTACCTAGGGAGGTGGTGGAATCTCCTTCCTTAGCAGTTTTTAAGGTCAGGCTTGACAAAGCCCTGGCTGGGATGATTTAGTTGGGGATTGGTCCTGCTTTGAGCAGGGGGTTGGACTAGATGACCTCCTGAGGTCCCTTCCAACCCTGATATTCTATGATTCTATTATCTTAATGGGGTATTAGCTCCAAGACCCACTGTTCTGGGCATCCTGCCAAAGCCACTCCATATGTATCAAGAAGTGCAGTGGGCCTAGCCGACCTACCCAAGCAGATATATCCCAGTTGCTGGGCTAAGTACTTGAGGTTCCCAAGCCGCCATCTCTGCCTCGAAGGAGGACCCTCCTGCTGCTGCTCCTGGGTGAGAGCACAGCGTTGGCCTTATGTTACTGTCACTGCCACCTGAAGTGGAGGCAGAGCCACAAAGGGCCATGTTACAGTGTGCCTACATCAGATTGCCATAATCTTGCCCTGACCTTGCCTGGAGAGAAAGTTCAGGTGAAGAGGATGCAATGAAATTGTGATTTAGATGTTTTGTTAAAAAGAGGCTAGTGGGAGAAGAGTAGCTCATTTTTTAACATGCATGCTGCTGTGACAGGAAAAATAGGATCTATTTCTCTCAAGGCCACAGGCCTGGTCCTGCATATTTGCATAGTCAACAATCCCACTCATCTCAGTGGAAGTTTTAGTGTACACAAGGAATGTGGGATTGGACCCTGAAGGGTAGTAGCTAATTTTTGTTCTAGAGAAGCTGGTTACACACCTAAGAAACGCTGAGCCAAGTTCTGTGGTCTTTACTCAAGGCTTCAATAGGATTTGTCCAAAGTTGAAACTGGGGATGTTTTATATGATGCATACACCGTTTCATAGCAACTTTTGGAGAAGGGGCATCTCTCTCCTACAAGAGAAAGCTGCTGTCGTGGGGCAAATTCTGTACTGCCTTATGCGCCTTGCAGCTGTGCTGAAGTCAATGGGATTTACATCAAGACAGAATTTGGCTCTTTGAATTCTACTGGATGTAAGTTTCAAATCCATAAAGGTTTGAAGATGACTCACCCCCATCTTTTGGAGTCAGAGTTAGGGATGCAGGACTTTCAATTAGCACATGAAAATTGGGAGCAATTACACTGAACACCGAATCTGTAAGCACAATTGGGTAGACAGACATCTAAATGGCAATAACTGTGGGCTCAAAATTGCAGGCACAAAAAGGGAAGTTATATTGCCGGGGGGGGGGGGCGGGGGGGAGGAAGAGTGAGGCCACTAAAATACATGACCAAAACCCAAAAGGAGAGAGAGAGATCATAAAAAAAAAAAAAAGCAGAGGAGAAGGAAGATGCTGGAAATGGATGAAGTTTTCCACGATCTCACTTTCAAGTTCAACCCTTTTTGTATCAAATCAATGATTTACAATGATAAACAATAAGATAACACCATGTCTATGAGGGATGGAGTAAATTTGGGCCTAAAATAGTAATGAACCTTGTAATGAGGTACAGTTGAGAAATGTATTGCTTTCTTTGAATATTAAGCTATTTCAGTAAGGTACCTTTTTTCAAGGTGATACAATATTTTGTGCTCATTTTAATAGAAATAATAAAAATGAGATACTAAAGAGACATCAGTAGCTGAAATACCAGGAGTAGAATTTAGAACTACTGCTCCCACAAGTTAACAGAAGAAAATGCTCTGCCGACATGGCACTGTACCTGGATATTAGCAATTCACTATTTATTTCAGAACGTGAAGTGGAAACTGGTGACCTGTTTTTCAGGGAATACTGATACACCTGTGAACTCTGAACGTGCATAGTTAAAGATTACCTTGTTTCAGGCAACAATAAATAGCTGGCAGTAAGATCTCTCTCCACTGAAAAAATGCTATAGGGCTGAATATAGCCACTGCAGTACCGCAGTAAATGAGATGAGCTTAACTCTACCAGATGGTACCCTGAACAGTGCCTGAAATAAAATGGAGAATTAGGGTGCCCTGAGGTGTGCACAGGGAAGGCAATTACATGAAATAAATGGGCCTCGGGCCTACAGGATGCTCAAGTATGCTACACAGGAGACAGATAGTACATCTGGTGAACAGATTTTATCACACACTGGAAAGCGATAAAGCATGCTGTTGAATTTCAGATCTTGGTTTCACAATGACATTTTACCTGCGTTGGTATTCAGTGCTGTTTATTTTTAAAGGTGTTGTAATCTCAATGATGTGTTTTAAAAGCCTTTTTAACATTGTTTTCTGATGTATCCCATTTTCTGGGCAGATTGATGTAACAGTGTTTTCATGAACAAAATACAAACTAGTCTTGCTGCAGACAATGTTTTTATTTAATATATCGCATTGCTGATGTGACTTCAGTAATATGATTATACTTGTCAGCACTCCCTGTTTGGGAGGAAGCCGGTATGTTTTTAATGTTAACTCACCCTTCTACATTTCATTTCAAGGTCTTTATTTGTAAACTATGACAAAAACTCCTTTATTTAAAGTAGACGTGAAATTAATAGAAATCCATGACAATGAATCCGGGGTATTTTCCCTCTTTTGTTTACAGGGGAAGTTCAACTTGTTTTCTGAAAACTACTTGCTCTGCTTTGACAACAAAAACAGCTGATGAATAAAATTCATTAACCTGATCATTAAGGGGATATATTTTTAAAAATAGGAGAAAGTTTGTTTTAGTTCCTCGTTCACAATATTCACTCTATTTTTGTTAATTCCCCAGACAGTTAAAAATGCCATCAAATTAAAGGAAAATGCAGGCACAGTATAAGGGGTATCTTTTTCACACTAAGGAGTATGAGCTGTGGAATAGTATCTCAGTGGAAATGGTGAAAGCCCATCCCTTGTAACATTTAAAGTTGGAAGGGACAAAGCACTAACAATGTATGGTGGATACAATCATGCACTGGCCCCCAGTGGATTGATGAGATAACTTAACTGATCATTTCCACCTGTAATTTCTGAGATTCCATATACTGTTATTCATACTCAGAAACTACAATTTAATAAAGTTAAGAGTGTGACTCAGGGCTTATCTGTATGTGGAAGCTTACTAGCATGCACACAGCAGTATAATCATACTGGCATAACTTCCTATATGGTCACTCTTATTCTGGACTGAGTATTGTTTCTAGAGAGACTTAAGTATAGTCATATGGATAAATTACTCCCTGTAGACAAGCTCTAAAATTCACTGTCCCAGCTTCTGGGCAGCTGGGAATCTTGCAGTGAGTTACTTCCATGTTGGAAGAAAAGCACATAGATGTACACATAGGATACTGAATTTCCAATTTTATTGACAGGCATGTACACCTTGGAAGGGGGATATTGATGACAAAAGCAAAACTGCAGCTAATAGCTCTCAAATGTAGTATCTCTTGCAGAGTTCAGGCAAGACAGCCCTGCGTTCAAGGTCTAGAGAGAGATCTTAGGTTCTTCAGCCCCTCCCTAAACAGTCTCAAGACAACTCTGTGTCAACTCTTCCTCCACACATTAGAAGGTTTCATGCTAAGGTTTTTAAAATGATCACACAAAGTCATATGAAAAAATATTATGAAACTCTGACTGAAATAAATTAGTGATTGGCAAAATGACTTCCTTAAAAGAAATGACTCTCTCAAAGATGATTTGTTCTGACACAAAATACTCCAGGGGCTCCAATTTATGTTTTTCAGCAATATACAACAAAATCATGCCTTTTGACATAAAAATCATTTGAGCTTCAGAATGTTAATTTACCACTTTTTGTTGTGGGAGAAGTGGGGGTGTGGGCTACGCTTGTAATAAAAAAAAAAAATCCTGCCACAAGCTTTTATTACAAGGTACAAACTAAGCAAATTTTCAAGACCACAAAAGGGTTATAAAATACAAGTGACAAGTCATTAAATATGCCAGTGTAGCTAGGCATTATTCAGTGTCCATTTAGTCCTGCCAGACAGCACCTTTCAGCCACGTTTTTCAAATGCTCTGCATGTCCTATGTCTGCTTTCATATACTTCACTCATCAGATCTGAATGGTGCAGAATCTTAGCTATTCATGCCATAGACACCCCAAAGTAAAACCATAGTAAGCCCATTACTTCTTGTCTTTCCCTTAGTGAACATGGAGAACAATTGATCGCAGTCCTCTTTATAACAGCACTTACCATATTTGAAGCCTGGTATCAGGTGCCTCCTCAGTCTTTTCTCAAACCTAAACATGCCCAGGATTTTTTTAACCTTTCCCCAGAGGTGAGGTTTTCTGAACCTTTTATCATTTTTGCTGCTCTCTTCTAGACTCCCTCCAATTTATCCCCATCTTTCCTAAAGTGTGGTTCCCAGAACTGGACACAGTAATCCACCTGAGGCCTCACCAGTGCAGAGTGGAGGAGGATAATTACTTTCCACATCTTACAGACAACACTCCTGTTAATACACCTCAGAATGATATTGCCTTTTTTGAACTGCATCATGTTGTCTCATTCAATTTATGATCCACTATAATCCCCATATTTTTTTCAGCAGTGCTACCACCTAGCCAGCTATGCCCCACTTTGTAGTTGTTCATTTGATTTTTCCTTCCTAACTGAAGTTCTTTGCACTTATCTTTATAAGATTTCATCCGGTTGAATTCATACCAATTCTCCAATTTGTCAAGGTCCTTTCGAATTCTAATCCTGTTCTCCCAGCTTGGTGTCATCTACAAATTTTATAAACACACTCTCCACTCCATTATCTAAGTCATTTAATGAAAATATTGACTCTTACTGGATCTCACATTGTCCTCTGTGGGACTCCACTAGATATACCCTCCCAGTTTGACAGCGAACCATCGATAAATACTCTTTGAGTATGGTCTGTCAACCTGTTGTGCACCCTTCTTATAGTAATTTCATCTAGACCGCATTTCCATAGTTTGCTTATGAGAATGTCATATGCAACTGTGTCAAAAGCCTTATTAAAAAATACAAGATGCATTATGTCTTCTGCTTTCCCCTACCCACTATGCCAGTAATCCCCCTGTCAAAGAAGGAAATGAGGTTGGTTTGGCATGACTTGTTCCTGACAAATCCTTTCTGACTATTCCTTATATTATCATCCTCAAAGTGCTTACAAATTGATAGTTTAATAATTTGTTCCAGTATCTTTCTATATATAAAAGTTAGGCTGACAGGTCTATAATTCTCTGGGACCTGTTTGTTCCTCCTTTTAAAGATGAGTAAATATAGTACCTTTCTCCATTCATCTGGGACCTCACCTGTCCTCCATGACTTCTTGAAGACAATTGCTGACTATTCTGAGGTTGCTTCACCTACTTCCTCAAGTACAGTATGATGAATCTCATCAGGCTCTGCCAGCATAAATATATCTAACTTATCTAAATATTCTTTAGTCTGTTCTTTCCTTATTTTGGCTTGCATTCCTTCCCCTTGTTAATATTAATTGTGTTGGGTGTCTGGTCACCATTAACCTTTTTAATGAAGACTGAAGCAAACAGGCATTAAACATCTGCTATCTTGATCTCATCAGTTATTAGTTCTCCTTCCCTGCTAATTAGAGGACCTACACTTTTCTTTGTCTTTCTCTTCCTCTTAATGTATTTAAAGAACCTCTTATTTTCTTTATGTCCCTTGCTATGTATGCAGGCATTTTTGAGCCTTAGCCTTTATGATTTTGGCCCTACATGCTTGTGGTATTATTTCGTAGTCCTCCGTAGTAATTCATCCATGTTTCCACTTTTTGTAGTCTTCATTTTTGATTTTGAGATCATTAAAAACTCCTGATGGAACCAACTAAGAGCCTCTCCAACTGAAATGTGTCAGTTATGTTTCCATATTCTATATCTGCTGAGTCAGAATGACCTTTATTTTAGATTAACAGCACAACAAATCATGAAAGCACAAGAATAAGGTCTCAGTGAGAAGTCACACTGCATGTCTCCTCTATAACAAGCAGCAGCAAACAGCTTGGCTGCTGACTGTGCTGCAGAAAGGCACTCATCTATGCACTGAAAGAGAGCCAGATCATCATCTGGTATAAATATGAGTAACTTCACTGACGTCAGTGGAGCTACACCAATGTACACGAACACAAAAGGCCCTTTCAATGGAAACTGTGCTTCTAAAATCACTGACACACAGACCCTCAAAGGCATTCCGGCACTTATTTTCCATTGTTTTCAATGGAAGTTAAAAGCCTAAATACTGTACATTCTGAAGATCTGTGCCTTAGGTGTGATTGAAAAATTTCACTTGCAGTACACACACTATTCCTTGCTTCTTTGATATCAGTTACAAGTTTCTAACAGGCCACCTTTTTCATGGTAGGAGGAGCCTACTTCCCTTCAGTCCAAGGCAAAGTAGCATCATCAGTTTTGGAATATGGAGAAAATTAAATTGGCATCACTACTGCCAAATCCAAGCATTCTACCATCATGAGTTAGACCACACACAAAAAAAAGTCATGCCACACACACAAGATTGACTTAAAATACAATACTTCAAAAATGTTTATCTGATTTGAGCCGTCAAGGGACACTTGGGCTGCTTTTCCAAACTTTTCTCCATGACCATTAGGGCTAGAAATTGACTTTATTTCAAAATAAAATTTTACATACTCATTGATTCACAAGCTTTCAGGATTTGGAGCTTGAAGAAAACCCCTAAATATCATGAGACTGGTGATAAAATCATAAGAGCTGGCAACACCTGAAAAGACTGAAATGGACACTCATCATAACCTCAGACAAAGCTTTATACTTGCCTCATTCCAGTACAAATACACACTTAAAAAAATCCACATAGGACAAAAATCACCTCTCACCTATCCCACCAGGAACAGGACAAAACTCCTGCCCCTAATTTTAGGATTGTCTCAACTAATTTAGCCTCTTTTTTCTCCACTCTTGGAATGTCGATAAGCAGTTCATTTCTTCAAATGTATTTGTTATTCATTCTCTCTCCCCTCCACATATACTTTTTTAAAATTCTGTAAATCATGAATAGTCACTGCAAGAATTCAGGGCTTGTTAGTTAAGCTGCACTGTTTAGTCATAATTGGTCAGAAAAGTCACATTTAAGTTTTTTTCTGTTCTTCAATGGATGACTAGAGAAGCACTTTTGCATTTTAATTTGAAACATGAATCATCATCAGATTCTATAACTTTGCAATTAACACTCCATGAACATTTGGGTTTTTGTGATTCAATCACTCAAATGTTTGTGAAAAACACGTGCAAAGGGGAATTCACATAATCAGCAAATGTATATAAAAATCGGCAAATATTTTTATGTTATGAGTACATCTTAATTTATTCAGTGCATTTTCAATGTTTGGTTTTAAAGGACATTACAGTTCATTCAACAGAAGAGAGTTAGAATTGTGAAAAGGCTCACCACCAAAAGAGCTACAAATAAAAATAGTACTTCACTAAGTATACATGCAGAGTTCTCATAAGCACAATACTGTTTCATTCATTGATTAGCTGTGTATTAGAGGGATGAACAAACCTCTGACAGAATAGTGTAAATATACAAAAGATTAATATCCAACATTTATATGCAAGCAATACATCATTAATGATCATTATAGAGAACTTGCTTAGTTCAAATGAGGTTCCAGAAGACTGGAAGCATTTCACTGTAGTACTGATATTTATAATGGCCACTCTAGGGAACTGCAGGCCCATCAATTTGACATCTATAATATGCAAGGTAATGGAAATAAGTAGAGGTGAAGTACAGATGTGGACACTGAATTATCCTGGACTTTAAATGGTATGCCGATAATTAGAAATAGCCTTATATATTTGGATGCACAATGCATCTATTGCTTTGGAAACACTGACTTATTACTTGCAACATATTATCTTGTTGTAGCTTATCACACAGTACGACATAAGGAAATTAAAAGCACAAGTGCTATTTTTTGTTTTTAATACTTTAAAAAAAAAAAGCAGATGTCTAAATTTCATGTTATTAAAAATCACACAGCCATTAGAAAGTTCTGATAGTGGAAACCCTACCATAAATAAGTCTTCCAGGTTGAAGTCAGAGGTTTCATTGAAACATACTAGCAAGATGGATTTTTGGGATTAGTTATTTACAGTTTTCTAAGTATAGTAATAAGATACATACTGTCAGATTATATTTAGGGCAGAACAGACTCAAGTTTTGAGAGGGTTATAGAAAAAAAGCAAGTAGTGACAGTGCATTTAATAATTCACCCTATGCAGAATACCAGCACAAGCTCTTCATGCTATCAAAATTCTACTTACACTATCAGTTCCAAAACCAACCTTATCCCTGATTCAACCTTGAACCCCAAATTTGGATCTAAACACCACCTCTCAGCACATCTCTAGTTTTGAATTTTGGCTGTCGGCAAAAAAAAAAAAAGTGGCTGAAAAGTGAAAAAAAGATTAAGAACTAGTAAGACAGAGTGCTTTGACTGGCTGAAGAACTGACATATGGAAAATCTAATGTATTATTGACAAACACAGATAGTACTGACAAAAATAATTAATACCAACACACAAGGAATAGAACTGAAATGGGACCATAAGACTGAAAAATATGGTGTAATACATAATAGATAATGTTGTTAACATGATTTAAAAACATTCAGTAGAACTGCTGAATAAGTACTTAGAACAGTACAAGATAAATCTGGGCAAGATAGAATGAAATTATAGAATTCTGCACTAAGGCCCACGTGCATCAGAATGGCAAGGTTTCACTGTGAAAGATGTGTGGGCAAGGGGGAGGACAATTTGGTAGAACCATCAACAGGTTGTACATCCTGTTTGTGACACTTCCTACACAGTATGCTCACATGGAAAGGAGAGAACAGGGACAAATGATCTCCTATTGTGTGGCTCCTCAGTCCCACCCCCAACATGGGGGTGAGGAGAGACTGAGTAAACAAGCTGCATTCAGCCATTCCAGAGTGACTTTGCAGCCATTCCATGGAATGAGTGAGGATAATTCCTGCTCTGCACACCTCCGCTGTGTTAGCTCAGCTACTCAGACCAGGCACTGTGACCTACATCTCCTATAAAGGCACCATACACTGTTGGTCCAACCCTAAGGGTGACTCAGCAGTGGCACATTCTAAGATGAGCAACCTTGCAGGCTTTAGCCAATCCTTATACTTTGTCAAGTCAATTCTTCTAATTACACTTTTGAGTGTTAAGAGCCAGCTTCTGCTTTCTTACATCTACTCAACCCCACTAACTAGAAATTCAAAGGAAAACAAACAGTGACAGTACAAAGCCTTTTACATACTGAAAAATCAGTTCTGTATTACCACAAAATAAGAGACTGTCTTAATGCACCAAGTACAATGAGATTGTGGATGGTACGTGTTTATTAATAAAGCGAATGAGCCTTCATGAGCCAAATGGCTTTTTTCACACCTCAAAAAAAATGTACTAGTTGGCAAAACCAAATTAGAAGAAAACCATTATGATCTTAAACAAATGGGCAATAGCTAATATTGCTAAAAACAACACTAATTTACGGGGATATAAAAGTATTAACCCACAAAATCCCTCATAATCTGAATATTTGGGGCATCATAGAATTGAAAAAGAAATATAGAATAAGGACTTCAGGGTTTACTGCTCTTAGTGCTGCATGTGCTCTAGCAGAAAATGGGGCTAGATTGCTTGAAAAGGTACCTCACTTTAAAAAAAAAAATACCATATCCAAAAAGTTACATACAAGTAAAGTTAGCAACTTCGTTAGCCTTTCAGCACTTTGCACTTTTTATTTTTTCAAAGGGTAATATTTTTCTTGGTTGAATCATCCAGATATTTATTTGAAATCTAATCCCTTCAACCCCCACTTCACCTCGGCCTGTTCCTCTGGCAGTCCCTAATGTAGCCACCTCCAGAGCATCTCATATGATAACGGCTGCCCCTACACTCTGGTACTCAGCTTAGCTCCCCTGCCAAACATCATAGTATTCAGGGGAACCGGGAGTGCAGCTACTAGGGGAGAGAGGAGAAACCCAAATAGAAGGGAGCAAGAAAGAAATTGGGGGGAGGAGGGGGGGAATGTAGTGTAGAGAAATAGAAGACACACAAAATGAACAGGGAAAAAAAGAGACAAATAGCATGGACAGCACTAGGTCAGCAGGAGATGCTCGTTGGGGTGATTTAATTATGCCCATGGGAGAGCATAGGGCGGCTACATGGGAGACCTTACAGAGGTGCAGCTGTGCCACTGTAAGGTCTCTAATGTAGACAAAACCTTACTCAGTCAAGCAAAGGAATAAGGGGGAGTATGCTTCCCCTCACCCTCTTGCTCAGCCTATTTGGATCCTGGGTCTGGGTCTATCATAGGATATGTCTACACTTGGAGCTGGGGTGTGATTCCCAACTAAAAGACATATCCACACTAGCTTTCATTGAGTCAGTGAATTAAATTCATTGAGCTAGTGGATTAACATCATAGTGTAGCCATGGGTGGGTAGCCTGAGCCAATACTGCAAATGTACCCACATGGTTTAGATGGGTTTGTACTCAGGACAGCTAGATTCTCCTGCTACCAGCTACTGCCCATGCTACCAGAGCTGCACTACTGTTTTTAGTGTGCATCTCCATGAGACCTAGAGTGAGTATGTCTCCTTGAACTGGGACTCTCACCTGCAGTGTAGTATCCTTAGAGTTTGATACTAGAGTGATGTGTAGTAGTATCAGACAACCTGCATCTGGTGTAGAAAGCAGTCCAATTTTCCAAATATTCTCCCCTGTGAGGAAGTGGGCGGTAAGGAACAGGGAGAATGCAGCGCTTATGACTCAGAATTCCTTCCTGTTGCTGTTTTGAGGTGGAACAGTTGTGTGCCACCCATTCATTCCATCTTGGCCGAGCCTAAAGGCACAATCTAGCTCTTATGCATCATATCCAAATTATATTACTAACCCTTTTTATTTCTACATGGTGACAGTGTTTGATTTCATTCTGGATTAAGTCTGGAATTTTATTTTTCGTTTAAAAAAAAAAAAGAACAGAGAAAAAAGAAAAAGGAAGAAAGGTTTCCTCATAAGGCATATCTGTTTATCACCAATTGCCAAGAAATTTTACAGTAGCTTGTGAAATGCAGTAGTTCATATTATGGTGTGGGAGTCTAGACCATTGTGGGAACTTAAGCTAGGGCCCCTTTCAGTTTTTGTAAAATCCCTGCTCTGGGCAAGGAGTCAAAAAAAACTTGCAAGTAATCTAAGAAACACAAAAGATCATGCAGGATGGCTTCTCCTGATAAAATCCTTCCATGAGGCTTGTGTGGTAAAGTACGCAGAAATACTGATGGTGTACATCTGACTTTTCCCTCTTAAATGTATAGCTCATAGCCTGCCAGTTTCAAATTCTCATTTGCCTGTATCTCTCTTACTGTCCCAAGAGATAGACTTTTCAGCAGTGTGATCATCTGTGTATTATTAATTAACCACAAATTAAATCATTACTTGGTGCTTAATTTTATGTAACATTCCTCAGTAGTGTGTACAAAAGAAATGTGTTTGGAGTTTTGTAAATTGTAAATGCCAAGATTAATTGCAGGGTATCATTGGTTTAACAACTCCAAATTTGATTCAGTGCAATAATTTGCTCCAAAAAGTTCATCATAAAATCTGCAGGTTAAAGGCAGAAGCATAGGAAGGGCCAAAATTTGTCCTTGTATTGTACAAAGGGTCCCATTTACCTCAGTTTTTTAATTTATTTCTTTACCTCTACTGAAGTAAAAAAAAAGTTTGGAGAGCTAAGAATTTGTCTCTAATGTGGGCTTTTTTTTTAAAGTTAGGCTTACATTTTAGTATGTAGAGTAATAATACAAGGAAACAAGATACATTATATATTAGATGTAATTTTAAACTCTATTGAAACTAAACCAAGAACTTATTTCCACAATCTATGTCTAACTCTCCAAAACATGGTTATTCCATACTAAGAATTCATATCATGTACATCATATGTAATAGCTAAAGCTGGTTTCATAATAATCCCTAATTGTTTGTGAAGATTTTCCCCACCATTTGAAGAATAAATTAAGCATTTTTCCTTCAGCCAGCTCTAGTAAATCCCTAGGAGAGACAACATGTGTCTTTCCTACTAACTTTGTTTAATTGCTGTCAGTGATGATATATAAGAAACAAAACCAAGTAGACACTATAGGCTAAAGAATGGCTCTAAGAGCCAGTAGATTGCTGTAGGGGAAGTGTAGGTTTAGCAGATGTATTGAAGAAAGGCTGTGGAGCTGCCCCATAACTTTATTGGGGGCACCACATTAACCCTGCCCCTTCCCCTGCACAAGGTCCAAGGTTCTATGTGGGAGCATCAAGGGATGGGAATTTCACCCTGAGTGATCTATCCTCCCCATGATTTATCCACATAACTTGCATTAATATAAATGTACATTTTGAATGCACATCAAGGACAGAGTACTCCCCTGAATATGGTGCCAAGCTAGGATCTGAAGCATAATTCATATAGATAAAAAATACCTGACCAAAACATCTTGAGATCCTGCAATGAAAACTGCAGCATAGATGAAAGTTACCCAAAAAGTCCATGTTCAGTGATAGCAGGAGATGGCTGATCCCCTGTAGCTCACCTCTATCAATGTCTTGCTATATTAAAACACTGAATATAAATATTTGACCTAGTTCAATATCACCTAGGAGTTATTACAAGCTTGTTCTCTAATGCCAGTTCCTAACAAGGTTCTGGGGAAACACCCACACTTTTGTATATTTCACTTTCTATGGTATTTAAACCTCACACAACCCTCTGGGTAACAATGATACCAGACAAAACAGTCACTGAGGAATATGTATGGAAAGCTGCATGAAAATTAATTATCTCTGGGTGCCATCAATAAAGAGTTCAGAAATAGTTACACTGTTAGCCCAGAAACAAGAGGCCATTCCTAGTAACATGAGAAACCACTGGCATTTTGTTCTTTCCCCTCCCCTTCCTTTTTTTCTTAAGAATAGTAAAATTTTGTATCTGAACTTTTTAAAATACAAGCCAGGGGAAGCATGAATGCAATCAAAATATGAACACAACACTCTTTACAACGTGAACCACAACTTCTGTACAATAAATAGGGCACATTATGCATGTCTTCAATTAAAATAATAAAGTTAAAAAAATGAGGGTGAATAACCTGTTAAATTTTGTGTAAGAGAGGTTGGGGAGGGGCAGGAGCAAGATAGAGAGAGAGAGAGACTGTATGTGTTTATAACAAGGTGGGAGGATTTATGGTTTCCAGGAGAGATACTGACCTTCCACCCTCTTTCTTTGTGATACTGTAATTGTTGGCCGTACCCAGCCCCCTAGCCATGTTAGAAAGAAATAGCTATTTGCCATTCCAAATCATCCTTAACACATAAAAAAGGGCATGGAGTGAAAAGATGCAAAACAAGGACCCCCCCCAGGGTTGCCAACTTTCTGATTGCAGAAAACTGAACACTCTTGCCCCACCCCTGCCCTGTGGCCCCACCCCTTCCCCAAAGCCCCGCCCCCCACTCACTCCATCCCTCCTCCCTCCATCCCTTGCTCTCTCCCACTCTCGCTCACTTTCACTGGGCTGGCACAGAGGGCTGGGGTGCAGGAGGGAGCTCTGGGCTGCAGTGTGGGACCAACGGGTTCAGTGTGTGAGAGGGGGCTCTAGGCTGGGCAGGGGATTGGGGCGTGGGAGGGGGTATGGGCTCCAGAGTGGGGCCAGGGATGAGGGGTTTGGGGTGCAGAAGGGGGCGCAGGCTCTGGGAGGGAGTTTGGGTGCAAGAAGGGGCTCAAGGTTGGGACAGGGGGTTGGAGCATGGGAGGGGGTTTGGGGTGCAGACTCCAGACAACACTTACCTCAGGTGGCTCCCGGAAGCAGCTGGCACATCCCTCTGGCTCCTATGTGCAGGGGCAGCCAGGGGGCTCTGTGTGCTGATCCTGTCCACATACACCATCCCTGCAGCTCCCATCGGTTGTGGTTCCCGGCCAATGGGAGCAGCAGAGTCAACCCTTGGGGTGGGGGCATTGCGCGGAGTCTTGCTAGCCGCCCTTGCACCTAGGAGCCAGAGAGACATGCCAGCCACTTCCAGGAGCCACACAGAGCTGGCTGCTGCAACCAACTGAACTTTTAACAGTCCAATCAGCTGTGCTGACTGCCACCAGGGTCCCTTTTCGACCGGGCATTCTGGTCGAAAACTGGACACCTGGCAATCCTACCTTCCTCCAGCATAATATTCAGCCTAGCTGAGCTGTGACGTGACCCTCAATGAATGGTGTGGTTTCAGTGAGGGGAGAGTTTAGACAAGGAACATCAGTGCTTCTGTAACTTCAGGAGAACCATCCGCCTGCATGTATAATTTCTATAGTCCAAGCATACAGCAGATTGCTCACACTACTGCTGGGTTCTATTTGATGTGCCATCACAGATTAGCTCAGACTCCTTCTAGGTGATATTGATCTAGGTCAAGTGGAGAAAATATGTACAGAGAACTCTAAGACACATGCACATAAGGATAAAGGGAGAATAACGGTGTCACACTTTTAAAATATTTATATTCAACATTTTAATAGAAAAGCAAGACATTTATAGAGCTGATTAACCAAGTTACTGCTGTATAAGTGTAGAAGGATGGTGGGGGTAAAATAACTCACCATCTTGGAGAAAGCATCATTCAAGGCAAGATCCAGTTCCCTTTCCCCACATGTCTGACATGAAACTATGACAAATATTGATCACATTTATTTTATGCTGGGATCATCCTTCCTGAGCTGGTCCAAAACACGATACCCTACCAGCATTTAAGTCTATCCTAAGGGCCCATTTCAACAGTGATGACAACAAGCAAGCAGCTGACCAATAATGACAAGTTTGAGGGGTAACTAGCATTAATCTAACAAACAAAAATCAGTTATGTTATCAAATATTACGGGCCAGACGTTCAAAGAGTTCAGAGCTGGATTTTCACATGTTCAGCCTCATAACTGCAGCTGGAGTCTAAGGAGAGCTCAGTTCCCATTTAAACACCCAAACAAGGGCCAGGCTTTCAAAAGAATGTAGCACCTGACAGCTTCCACTGTGAGACTTACGACCAGTTTTTTTTTTTTTAAAAATGAGGCTCAGATCTCAATGTGCTGAGGGCACTCTTGGAAATGTGTCCACTTATTTTGGTGCCTAATTGGGAGCTGAGCTGTTCTGAGCATCTTCTTTTATTGTGGTGCTGACAAAAGGTACAACCCAGTGAGAGTAGGAATGATAGAACCAGGTTGTAATTGCACCTGTCACCTCTGAGTGCCTCCTCCAGTTCAGATGCAGTGTTGCTGGGGTTCTCTCAGCTTAACGCCTCCTTCAGTTATTCTGGTGACACAATGGTCTGCTGCTGGACATGGCCTAGCCCTCTGACCAGGTCACTGCTTAGTCCATTCCCCTTCCAGGGGTTAACCAAAGAGTCCAGAAAATAGGAAACAAAATCTAATGGCCCTCAAACCCATCTCCCTGCCTCTTTCTGGCACTTGCTGTCCTTGGCTTCTTTTGTTCTTGACACCTGTGTTTCTCCTGCTGGTCTGGGGGAAGACAATAGGGGAACCCAGCCCAACCCTCTCCTTTGGGTTCCTGTCCATGGAGCTTGTTTAGGCAGCTAAGGACCACTCTTTCAATCCCTCCACCATTTTCCCTGGGCTGCTCCTATCTTTACTTCATTTATAGACTCAGGTTCATCATCAGCTTTTTCACAAGATCTGCAGACTCTGGTGCACACACCTGAACTTTATGGTTCCTCATGGCTTCTCCTGGGGCCAGCTACAGAGGCACTTCCTAAAAGCCAGTCTCAGCTCTTCCCAGCAGCAACTGGATTGTTGTGCTAGCAGTTTTTTCAGATCTCTTGCTTTAGGTCAGTCAGTCTTATTCTTCAAGTACAAGTTCCCTCTTTCTTGAGCTGAAGTTTGTGTCTGAAGCCTTAGGTTAATCAGCTGCAAGCTCCCTTCAGCTGGATACCCTTCCCAATTAGCCTTCCAATCTCTTGCATTCAGCAGGCCAGCCTTCTCCTGTTAGTGGCTGCCCTAGTGTGAGGAAGTAGGCAGCCTTTGTGCTAGTCCCCTTCTCCCAACAACTTCCTAACTGGTTGAGTGAGAGAACCTTGCTCCACCCCCACTACAAGGCTCTTGAAGGTACAGTAACAGGATTCCTTCTCCAAGCAGTATTCATTCCCATGGCTGCTTCTTCATGATCTCTGCCTCTCTTAGGTCTCTCTGTATCTTCCTATTGGGCCTTTCAAACACTCAAAGGTCCATGCTAAATGGAGGGGGTACGCTGACCACTAGATGCTACTGCCCTTGATGGAAGGCTACCCCATCCCAAAAGGTCTTTGCCCAACTCACATTCAGTGTAAGCTCCGTCCTAATGTTGCTCGGCTTTCTGATGCAGTATGCTACGGAGTGATGAGGGGAAACGAGGCAGGAAACAAGAGCATCTTGAGCCTGAGAAATGCCATCCAGCTTGTTTAATATTGATTATCACAGACAATGGCTAAGGAACAGAAACCATATACATTACAGATTTGGCTTGTAATAAGAAAGAATTCACCCTTACAAACTCAGAAGGAAACCCCAAAATGCACACATCCAAAAGCACTGATTTGCCCCAAGTACAGTGTCTCTCTGTTTTTTAATCTGCTAGTCACCTTGATATCTAGGAACTAAACAGAAAAGCTGCAGTGACATCCTGTAAGAACTACATATGCTATTCCTCCCTCAATGGGATTTCATTTCTAATGGGGAAACAGGCAGTGAAGCTGGAGAAGAAGGCTACACTCACTCAGCAAGATCCTCAGCCTTATCCCACTTGCTCTGTGCCACTCTAGTGGCAAAAAGCACATATTCCCTCACTACAGAGAAAGCAGCTCTATGTACCCTCTTTTAAACTCCAGCACAGGGGTTTAGATGGGAAAAGGGGGTATAGCCAAGGCACTCCTACACCCACCAATCACCAGCTTCTGAAACATCCTTTTTGGGCAATGGACAATCAAGGACAACTGGAGCAGCCCTGAAGCTGCTGAGTTATGCTAGGATAACTAGGATGTGCACAGGATGGAGAGTCACAAAAGTGGCATAAAGCTATCTTTCTCCCCCTAGCTATACTAGGTTCTTCTCAGCTACAGCCCTTATTTGTCCCCAACACAGGTATATCTTGTGCAAACAGATGTGTCTTGAATGTTGTTCTAAAGTAGGAAAGATGTACGTTCATCATTATCTGTTGCAGAAGAGCTTGGACCCTTCACAGAAAACACCTTTTCTCCAGCTTTGTCTTAAAACCACCAGCAGCTGCATCATCCCTGTTGGTTCCTGGGGCGGGGTGGAAGGAGAAAGTGTTCTTTCAACAGTTAGGCCAAGATCCTCGAAGGTGTTTAGGTGCCAAACTCCCATGGGGCTTGAAGATGAGAACTCTGACCTTGAACTGAATTTCATACTCAATGAGGAGACAGTGTATTGGGCACAGTACTGGTGTGAAGTGTTCTTGTCTATCTTTTCCATTTAGCAGACAGATGGTTCCATTTAGCAGACTAGCTGCAGTTCTTTAGGCCCTAGTCAAACAGTATCACCATGCCCCAGCCCTGGAGTAACAATGAGCAGCAAAATGAGCTTTTCCTCCATGTTTTCTCACATATTCTTTTAATGGAGACAATGTCAGAGTATTACCCCAAAACCAGCGTTTACCACAACTCTTCTAACAGGCACATCCCTTTCCTCCCACTGGAGAAGACGAATGAGGCCTTTTGGGATAAACTCAATTTTAAATCATGAGGAAGCATCCTCACTGTTTTTGAATGGACCTCGCAAGCAACTTACTTTTCTTTATATGCTTGTAAACTGGTTGCAGTTGTAGGGATGAAATCTGATTGGTAAATTCTGTTCAGCCGGTATAAAAGTCCTTTATTTACGCTATATTGTTGAAGTGCCTGCCATGAACTCCAAAGCAGCTGTGATTTTAATTGATTCCTTGAAGTGCAATGAAAGCATAGCAGATAAAAAATGACAGAGTTGTTGCTGATGCAAATGAAAATGTTACAGCAAAGCAGCTGGGGAAAGGACTGTAGATGTTTACATTACCCCAACATGCTTACATTGTTTCTTCCACATTTTCCAGCCAAAGCTCACCTGGTTTTGCTCAAGACCTGGGATGAAGTGAATTGTATGCAGCACCTAATATTTATTCATGCCATTCTCGAGAACATCTTTGCAGCTCTTGCCAAGGTCTGTCATTGAATGTGTTTGTTCAGCTGCATGGCAAAAATATAATACACGGTCATCATTTTTGCTCAGTCACCTACTCAATATTTTTCTTCTCTGATTAAATTAACTCATAAATAATTTGCTTTTCATGCCAGAAAATCTTACTACATGCAGTCAACTGAACATCCATTTGTACATTTTTTTTTATGTTCCTGGACATTTAGTTACTTCACTAAGAAGTTCTAAAATAATGAAGAAGCCAAATCATCTAATTTACCTGGGACCCGGTAAGTACTAATTATAATTAAAAGAGATTATTTATTCAAGCATGTCTTTTTTCATGAACTAAATCACAGTACTATACGCTAATGAGCTTTAGCAGGTTGTGGTACAAATAAATTAAAAGGATACATGTTAGAGGACATGCTTGCCTTCTGTTGAAAGTGGGACATCATTTTAAAACAGAGCTATTTTGATGGATGCAAGGGAACAACAATGTCTGGGTATATTCAGCTTTGTGCTTTCAGAAATATAGAAGAGCTGTCTTTAACTAAGCTGTGAAATTTTTTAAAATATATACTAGCAGTTTACTCTATTGAATTGCCTATTGCATATCCACGTAGGCTGTGACTACACTAGTCTTTATTTTCTATAAAATTTCCACTACAGTTAACATCTGTGTAGCTCCAAAGCCCAAAAGAACAGTGGGAGCTATTTGCAGAGCTCTAACTGATTTTTCGGTTTGGTGGCTGAACCAAAAAATATCATTTATGTAAGAACCCACGGGTCTAGAATCAGGGAGTGCAGGATGCAAGACAAGCACTGCTTTGGGTCCAAGCAGGGTTGCCACCAAATGGAAATGAGAGGCTGATCCCTGCAGGAAATCCTGTCCTAAGGACCACGAGCAACAGCCCTCCATGACTCCCTGGCACTCCCTATATAAGCCAGGAAGCCATTTATGGGAGTTATCCAAGTAATGCAGACCTCTGGTGTGCTTCTGCCTTAGACCTTACCTCACTGCTTCTTGCTGCAACTCACCTTGATCCCAGACTCCTGCCTCTCAACCCTGATCCTGGTTTACTGGCTCCGGTTTAAGACCATTGCTGACCCCAGTTAAAGACCCTGGCCCAACCTGACCCTCGCCTCATGCTCTTAATTTGGGAATGAAATCTAACTTTGCAGTTTTGACCTGGCCTGGCTCTGGATTGATCTCTGACCTTCAGCCTCGATACTGAGCAGCTCACGCCATACCCCAGGCCACCCATGACCCGGGCCTGACAGATTACTCAGACCCCCTCCAAAATTCTCCCTTCTGCCAAACCCTCAACAGAAGAGGGATGGGGCAGGTCCATCTCTCATTTTCCACAGGGTCCCAAACCCTCAGGAATGAGCTACATGATTGCAAATGGAGACCCTCACGCTGCAGGCCCAGTTAGCACAAGCCACGGCTGAAGGGCTGGCCCTGCATGAGCAGCTGGCTCAGTCATAGACCCATGCCACACAACTCATGTCAGAAGTACAAGCCCTCCAAGAGCAACCTGCAGAGTCGCAAGGAAAGGCAGCTGCCCTGAGAGCTCACTCCCTCCTGAGCAGGAGAGCACTGCTACCAGAGTGATTCAACAGGGACCACTGGAAATATCAGGGTTCTCTAAACCAGTGCTTTTCCTGCTATGTCCCTGAACGTACCCACAGACCAAGAAAAGGTGGGGCTGGTGATTAGCCTGCTCACGCAAAAAGCGTTAAATTGGACCTCTCCTCTGTTAGACCAAAACTGCCCAGTATAATCCAAATGGGATGCCTTCCTGTGGGGATTCTCCATTATCTTTAATGACCCACACCATGACTGCTCAGCAGAGGCTGCCATCCAGAAGCTGAGGCTGGGGAAAGGGATGACCACTTCATGTGCTGCTCACTTCTGAAAACTGGTGGCTGATGTTGAGTGGAAAGAGGCAGCACAACTTCACCAGTTCCTGTGGGGTATCCTTGCAGAGGTAAAAGACGAGCTACCTAGTTTAGAGAACTCTACTCGACTCAAAGCCTTCATTTATCTTGACCTTCATATTAACACCTGGCTGTGCAAGCAAAAGGAGAAGAGAAAGTTGGCCTGATGCCACCATGCCCACATACTGCACCCAAGCCCATGGAAGCAAACCCTGAACGAATGCGGGTGGATCTAGGTCACAAATGTTTGCCCTGGGAGGAAAAGGAATGTCGTTGGCAACTTAACCTCTGTTTCTACTGGAGAATGTTGAGAAATTTCCTGTCTATCCAGACCAAAATGGAGATACGGACGAACCCAGACCCAGTAAGGGGTACTGCCTGGGCATCATCAGTGTACCAACCCCTGAGCTTGTTTCTCTGCCTTTGAAAAGAGCCCAATCCAAACTCCACAGTCTCTCCACATTTACAAAGATCACTGCAATTACGTGTCTTAGGGCGATCAAGGTCAATGCCCCTGCAGTTAGCCATGATCAACGACATTCCTGCCAATAATTTTATAGCTGCAAAGGCAGCCCAGATCCTACAAATTCCCCTTTGGTCCAAACTTTCACTGGAGCTGGTAGAAAATAATCAATGAGTCACCCCTGTCATCCGATCCAGTAACCCAGGAAACTGTTCTTTTAGGGCCAGAATCGGAGAGCACCGTGAGTTACTATACTTCCATGTGCTCCACTCTCCACACTTCCCAGTAATAATAGCTAGAACCCACAGGCCAAGAATCGTGGTCTGCAGGGTACGAGACAGGTGCTGTTTCCTCATTGCCAACAGGGGCCCAGGCAGGATTGCCAAAAAGAGGAACTGAGAGGCTAAGCCCTGCAGGAAGTTCTGCCTGAGGGACATGAGCAACAACAACCCTCTGTGATTCCCTGATTAGCTGGCACTCCCCATATAAACCAGGGAGCCATTTCTGGAAGTTGTCTGAACAACGCAGCCTTTGGTGTGCTTTTGACTTACACCCCACTCACCACACCTTACTGAAACTCTCTTTGATCCCAGACTCCCAGCTCTCAACCTATCTTTGGCTCCCAACCTTGATCCTGGTTTTCTGTGTCCAACTTAAAACCTTTGCTGACCCCAGTGAAAGACTTTGGCCAGGCCCAACCCCGATTCTCACCTCTCAGGTTGATAGCGGAATCTGACTTTGCAGTTTTGAGCTGGCCCCAGACTAATCTGACCTTTGGCCCCGATATGGAACAGCTCACTCTGTGCCCACAGGCCAATTTTTTTGTTACATTAGATTTTTAGGTATTTTTAACCTTTTTAAAAAAAATGTGCTCAATTTCAAAACAAATCATCATTTTAGAATAAAAAGTAAAATCATTCAGTTTCAAAAATGTTGAAACGAATCATTTCAACTTTTAAAAAATTTTTCCTTCCATTTTTTATTCAGGTGAAATTATTTGCCAAATTCAACCCAAACTTATGAATAGTTTCGGTCATTCTGAAACTTCATTCTTCAGGGACTAAACTATGCTACCAGAAAAATTTTGCCCAGCTCTAGTGGGAGCACTATTGTCAATAGGGCTTCCAGTGAGCAATGACATTTTAAGCACCATGTCACCTGACTGTGCTCAGAGCAGTTCAACATGAGATGGTGTTTGGATTGTCATTGGCTTCTTGTCTATACTCACATTCCCACCCCTGCTACCACTGGAAGAACAGAGCTGGTGATGGAATCATAGAATCGTAGGACTGGAAGGGACCTTGAGAGGTCATCTAGTTCAGACCCCTGCACTCATGGCAGGACTAAGAAGTAACAGTGTACACAACGTCTGATAATAGCATTGAGCATTCTTTATACTTAGTTATTTGTTGTCATCCCACACGTGCATGTGTTTCTGACAAAAAGAAAAGGCGTACTAGTGGCACCTTAGAGACTAATCAATTTATTTGAGCATAAGCTTTCCTGAGCTGCAGCTCACTTCATCAGATGCATCCGATGAAGTGAGCTGTAGCTCAGGAAAGTTTATGCTCAAATAAATTGGTTAGTCTCTAAGGTGCCACTAGTACGCCTTTTCTTTTTGCGAATACAGACTAACACGGCTGCTACTCTGAAACCTGTTTCTGATAGTGACACAAAGAAATGCCTGTGCACTAATCCCATTTTTGGGGAGGATGGGGAAGCAGATGTCTTGAATTTTGTGTGTGAAATTAGTTCTTTTGAAAAATGCCAGCCTGAGCTCTCGAGAATGGCATCCTCTCTTCTGCACTAATACAGATACAACATAGACAGCAGTTGTGCGAGTTTCTCCTACACTGCAACCCAAACCTAAAGGGCTGAGTGGGTCATCTAGGACCACCATTTAATCCTTGGTCATTCTGCTGAGATGTCCAATAAAGTAGCTGCAACCAAACGTCAAAACTTTCAAGGCATTTTGTTTCCTCCTGGCACCGTCTGGCCAGCACTAACCTATCTGTGGTCCTGGTCAGAGAGGAGTGATTGCAATTTTCATAATGCTGAAAGCCTTGATTACAAGCACTTACTTCTCTCCCTGCTTTCTCCCATTTAAAAGGTTAATTTTTCTCCAAGACACCTATCAATGATTGTTCCCAGTTAAAAAGACCTAACTCAGATTGTCTCAAATAAATTTGAATTTTATTGTCCAATTATTTAAGTAGAGAGAGGTCATGAAATAAAAGGACCAGTAAAATATATGTTA
The DNA here is from genome assembly GCF_965152235.1 of Eretmochelys imbricata. NCBI lineage: Eukaryota > Metazoa > Chordata > Testudines > Cheloniidae > Eretmochelys > Eretmochelys imbricata. Next base: position 43,875,255 of record NC_135582.1, read on the forward strand.
GCCTAGATCACTACTCTGAAAAGTTCTGATAAGCAGGACTATATCTAACACTAGAGAACATTCTTCACAATAGTTGACAATCTTACATTGTAGAAACATCTTTGCTTTGAAGCAATAGTAAAGCTCATTATTCCACCTCCCAAGAAAGTGCTCAGTGCCTTTATGGGAACACAAGGGGTTAAAATACAGGAAAGTCAGGTGTGAAGTGGGAAAGAGTACAGCTCCTTTTCCTCTGCAAAAAGCAGTGGGAAGCTCCACCTACTCTCCCTGGCTTGGTTAACCAATGTTCCCGCACTGCCCCATCTCCAGAGCCACTCAGACGCCTGGGGAAAAGGGCCCTGGATCCCACACTTGAAAGGGCCCCCAAAATGATGGAGTGGCTGGGCCAAATTTGAGTGAGAGGTGGTGTGCCCTGCCTTTAACAAGTAGATTTCAGATTTTCATAGGAGGACCTGATCATAGGATTTCTGTGCTGTGGTTCTAATAGTAATAGCATTTAAATTATCCTGTTAGTCCATAGCTGTGGAAAGACTGGTGTATATATGTGGAACCCATAATTTTCGCTTACAAACTATTTGAAACATTTTTGGAATGCATCAACCAAGGAAGGAGACCAGTATATTGCAAATACCACAAGGATATTCAATTTGAATTTGTCAAAGAAAGAACCAATTAACCATTTTTACTTGCCTTGTAACTATTTTTTTTAATTCTCCCTGAAGAGGAATTATTTCTATCTATGTTTTGTATTTAACTGTGGAGTTTGAGCCACAGGAAGAGCCAGGTTGGTATAAAAACCTTGGCAGGTTTGTGGTCCTTTGTGATGATTACCTAATGCATTTGTGTCATCTGCCTTCCTTGTGTGAAAACACAGTGAGGAAATGTGTAAATGCAGTGAATTGTTCCCAACTCTTTTATTCACCTTTCAGTATGCTAGTTCCTTCCCTTGGCATTGATATCATTATGCATTTGTCAAAGACAGACTGTCACTTTCGTGCTTCTATTATGTGCAAGATTTGGCAGCACATTTTGCCTTTGGGATTTGCTTATATCCTTTGTATGTTATTGTACTGCTCTGGCATTCAGTAAATTCAGTACACCCATTTCTTTGATGTTCATTCCAGCCCCTAAATGTGGAAACAATGACTAAAATTTTGGATCAAAGCATCCCTTAGATGGCAGGCAACATAGTTCTGTAATAATTTATAAAAAACAGAATGTAATCCCATAGCTAAATTCTAGTACAATAATCCTGTACTGATGAACATGCAAGGAAATTAAAAGGGGGTTGAGGGGTTCAGGACAAAGAGAGAGCCTAGCTTGAGAAAATACTGATGTGAAACTTCTGGTGATTTCTAAATATAGAAAAGAGCAAACAGTTATTTTTCTATTTTGAATTGATTTCTGGGCATCAAGCACATTCCTGTCCCTCACTGTAATAGCAAAACACATAGAGTAGATAGAGACAGGGTGCTGCATTCTTTGCACTATTCCTCAAGCAACAGGCCCTACATTTGTTCCACTGTCTGGGAAAACCCAATTATATTACATGAAAATTGTTTCTATGGTTTAAAAAGTTAAGTAAAAGGAGATTTGGATGCATTCATAGTTTTGCAAATTAATATATCTAGCAAAATTCAAACTGTTTTTTGAATTGGCCTAGCTAACTATTCACTGTTCTTAAGTCTCTTTCCTCTCTGTTCATTTGTGCGGATGAAGGTGTACAGAGTAATTAAGATATTAGATCTTTGCAAGATTTCCAGTTTAAGCGGAGTGGAAATATTTAAAATCAGTGTCTTAATAAGAGGTCTCTCCCTTTTTGCTTTTAGAAATGTGTGACTGGACAACTACAAAGGTGTAACAGTATTAAAGACATATTTCCATTTTTACTAATGTGTGTAAGAGACACAAGCTTTTACACTTTCCATCTTGCTATAAGAATTTCTCATTATGGCACAATTTGTTTTAGTAATTACACACAGGACAACTATGCTTAAGACCCCTAAACTATCATTTTCAAATTGTGGTCTTTAATAAGAGGTAAGTTTTTTAGGGCCAGATACATGCAACAGTGCCATCTAGTGGCTGCTTAGATTACTCATATGTGTACATTAGGAATACTGCAGTCATTACAATTTAGAATAATCAAATAAAATAAATATGCTCTTTTTAAAGGCTGTAACCTGGATTCAAATCAAATGTTAAGTAAAGTGCATCAGTGCAAGAATAGCACTGAATTGTTGCAAAATCCTGTATCCACTTTTTCTACCACATTTTAACACTACAAATCAGGCTTTACGTTCCTATGTGTAAAATGGCGGGGGGGAGGGAGAGGTGATCTGCCATATGGACAGAAGAATAACACTCTTGGTATACAATACTTTTACAAAATTCAGAATTGCACATAGAAATAATCCAGGGCTCTGGAATTTGACCTCTCAGTTTAAGTCTCTGTGACTAATCTGGAGACTAATTGAAATTTAGGTCTTCCAGTTTAGGACACTAAAATCCCATCCCTTCCTTGTCTTCTGTGGCAATGAGTCCTTTTCAAATGATAATAACAACAACACTTTGCACTAACATAGTGCTTTTGATTGTACGATTTGAAAGCCCTTATTACTGCACAATGTACATGCACAGATACACACAGAGAGAGATACGATTACACAGACCAGACCCATGTTTTCTGGAATATTATATAGAAATAAATTACCATACCTTATTTATAAGGATCCTTGAGTACTCACTGTTGCTTTACAAAAGGTGTAAGAAAAAAAATATGCAATAAAATTGCACTCAGATTACTTCCCATGCATAAAGGGCAATTTTGGTGGTATCAGAAAGAATCAAAGGCCTTTAATTAGTTAAGTCTCACACAACAGCCCTGTGAGACAAGTAAATATCATTATATCCACTTTAAATATGGAAAAACTGAAGCACAGAAAAGGGTAAGTCACTTGCTCAAAACCATGCACCAAGTTAGCAAAGCAGCCAAGGAATAGGACAAGTAGCCTGGACCCTTAGCCCTCTGCACAAACAACTACCCCACACTAGAGTCGTGGGAGTGACTGACAAAAATGGTTACTGCCCTATCTTTCAGGACATGAAAAGGATACTTTAATGTATGAAAGGAAAGAAACATTTCAGTTAGTCTTTTAGGAGGTGTTTTCTGTCTGATAGCATTTGAATTGTAAGATCTTCCCCTTTCCTCCCCAAAGTGGCTCCATTGGATTTTATTTTAAAAGAAAGGTGCATGACAATTGCCTTGCTGTCTCAGAGCAGCCGTCCATCAAGCCCAGTATCCAGTTGCCAATGGTGACCAGTGCAGCATACGTTAGAGGAAGGTGCAAACCTGCACCTGCAATAGGCATTCTCCCTGCCCCCTGACATGCCCCAGGGAATGTTTCCTCCTAGCCTTGGAGAGTTTGGCCAACTGGAATCAAGGTTTCTCCAGAGCTCCACTGAGATCTCAATAGAAGATGTTTGTATTTATATGGCCACATACTGTGGCTGCACAATATGGAATTATACCAGTTTACGTGCCATTGCTGTTAGTTCGCCTTCTTCAGGGCTGATTTGATCTCAGAGAAACAACCATATCTGGATTGCTCATAAATTTGTGCTGAGAAAACCAATCCAATTCCAAATGTTCAGAGGCTAAAGCTGCACTTTGCATGCTCTGTAATGCCTAAATAATATGAATATCACAGGAAGTCTTGTGATTTAGGCCTCCCTTCAGCCAAACGCTTAAGCACATATATAATTTTAAGCATGAGACTAGTCCCATTGAAATGAATGGGACTAGGCATGTGTTTAAAATTATATACATGCTTAAATGCTTTGCTAAATTGGGAATTTAATGGCAATAGTATATAGGCATTTCTATGCCTATGACACACAAAACAGTTTATGTTAGAGACCCCAAAAATAGAAACTAGAATTCAATTCTGCACTCCTTGGCACCCAAAATCTCCAGTCACTCCATTTGGGGCTTGGCATGAGCAAGAAATGAAGGCTACAGAGATCTTTCTTCCTGCACGCTAATAAATTAATCTCATTCCCACCAAGAGGAGCTGCACATGTGTAGGGAGAGGAGAACAGAGCTCAAAACTTTAAACCTTATTCAGAATAAATTACCATTACTGCAGCTCTCTCTTTTTTCCTCCAGGAGTAGGAGAGGGAGGCCTCTGTATTCCTGAAGGAGCCCTGAAAGTCTTCCATTTTTCTCACTTCAGTCTTCCCCGCCACCGGCTTGAAGACACGTATTGTGGCCACCACCATCCTTGAAACTGAAGCAGGCTGGATGGGGTTTTCTTTGGAGCCTTGCCATGCAGCTCCATACCCAGCTAGAGAGATTGTTGCTGAGCCACACAAGACACTCTCTCCCCTAGGTGTTGAGTCCTGCCACGCAGAGGAGCACAGACTGGGGCTAGGAATCAGTACTCATATTTTCCTCATAAAATTCCAAATTGCAGGCATGTTCTTGTGACTTATGAAGATTTCTTCAGCCTGACATATAACAAGCCCATAGTGGTCTGTGTATGTTTTCTTACATCCTACAGATAACCATGTACTTTGTTATATTGGGTAATCTAATAATCCATTAATTTTTAGGGATATTTTATACTTCCAGCAATATTTTGATGGAAACATACACAATAAACCTGTCTGACCAAATCCAGACCTTACAACACAGCTGAAAAATTTGTTTTACAAGCTTTCTATCATTTTTATATGGTCAATTGGCTGTTTTTTGTATCCCAGAACATATCAGAGCATCCGTAGGAAAAATATAAATTCTATTAAATGGTGGCAGGGTTTCTGATTTACTGACAGTTGCTTGTTTGAGTTTTCAGAACAATATTTAGCTATAGGACCAATGTATTAGGCATATTCTTAAAGGTAAATAACTGCAGCCAATAAAAGTTCAGCCCATAAAGGGTCCCATCTTCTAGTAGTTTTCTGCACTGAGAATTACTACCAGCATAATCATGGCTCCCTGCACACTAATATTTCCTCTGATACAGTATGATCAATGTTGTGGAAAAACATTTATTATATTTCTTCTAGCTACTTAAAGGCATTACTGAATTATGAGCATCGCAAAACGAATCCACTGTGCATTTTTTCTTTATGTGACGTTTTTACAATCTTCATTTTCTGCTTTGCAGCTACTGAGCTACACTGATCACACTATCTCCCCTCTTATAACTGCCACAGGGGCCAGGAACTCCTTTCTGCCTGATTGCATTCAAAATGCACTTCATATGATAACATTCATTTTCTCATTCTGCATTGGGCCCTTATTTGAAAGGAGAAGTTATGAAAGAAATTAAACAACCCATGTGGTTTTTGTTTTCTTTGTAACAGTTCCTAACATCCTAACTTAACAAAGGTGATAGACTTGGAAAAGGACAAGGACATATTATTATTTTACTAAACTGTTCCTAAAATAACTAATAGACTTGAAAGAGATGCCCATTTTTTTTCCTGACAGTTTTGACATTTAACAGTTTTAACACTTCACTTATTTTGGACAAATCCTCGCTTCATTGGTAGTTTGTCTGAGCAAAGAAATGAGTAAAAGTTGAGTAAAGTCTTCGAGATTTGACTCTATAGTATTTAACGCACCGTATTTAAAGTTGCAGAGAATGGCCCAGTTGGAGAAGTATTAAAAACCTTTGTGGTAAAGAATCAATTAAATCACAGGGGAAAAGCCAATAGGCAAATTGGAACTGTTTTTTCCTTTTGGAGGGAGAATCCATATGGCCTCTATTCAGAAAATAATCCAAGACGGCAAATATGTTTTTCTTTATAGGGCTAAAGGAATTGCTTATTTCCTCTAACTTTTCCCCTTTAGATTCAACAGTAATTTGCAGCCAAATCGAAGTATTTAATGGAAGGAGAGTGTGAGGTAAGAGAGGAATGTTTGATAATTTTTAGTAGTAGAACCCATGATTTATGACCTAGAGCTACAGCCGACTTTATTACAAAAATGACTTCACCTATAATAACCTTATTCAGGGCTCTCTGGAGGATGATGTAGTACTGAACAGCATTAGAATATAACTGGTATTCACAAGCAATTCAGGTCTCATGCTCAATTCCCCCATCTCCTCCCCCCACATACACACACATCCTCTGTTCCCTCCTTCACCTGCTGCTGGAAGTAGGATTACAATGGTACTTCTCTCTGTCCTCCTGTGGGGACTGGCCAGTGCCTGTCATTTATCATGATCTAACATGGAAAGGTTCTTCCTGTATTTCTGTCATTCCTTTTCCCCCACCTCCTTCCCTGAGGGACAGCTCAACTTTTAGAGTGACCCTCTTCGGTAACTCATCGAGTTCTGGAGATTTGCTAATTACCCCTTTGCTGTGTACTATAACGGATGATGTTGGGCATTCAGGCACAGTCTCCAGAGCACAACACAATCCACCAACTACCCTCTGTCTTATTAAACGACGGTGTCAGTTTTCAGCAATTGTTTTAAATTCAGATCTGTGTGTGGCTTGTGGGGACTGCGTGTCCATTTGCATTAAAGCAGGTTTCTGTCTTTAAACTGTCTAGCTATAAATTTACCAAAGACAAATTAGCAATCTCACTAAATATCATTAAAATACAATTTCACGTGATGGAAACAGCCAATGTAACATGTTCAGTAGCAGCAAGTTAGCAGTAAAAGCCCACATCTAGCAGTGCTACTGTCTCACAGGAAACGTGAACTAATGAATAAAGATGACATTTGATTTGGGATGGAGGGATGCTGGCTACATTGCTTGTAAAGATCGTCATTGTCAGCCATCACCAGGAATCCTCAGGGATGAGGCTGAAAATGACAAAAAGTCATGCCTTCTGGCACACTGGGAGTGTGAAAATGAGCCAGGAGTTGGCACTCAAGATGGGGCAATCAGCAGCACACAAATAGTACATTATATTGTTTAAGTAGCAGAGTTCATTTCCGCCCCCCAAAATAATAGTATCGTATTATACAAGAGATATAAGACTGGCTGTTGGCCAGATTTCAAAGCATAGTTAAACCATGATCTCATTTATGTATAGTCTTTACAGGCAACAGTAATATATGTATGAGTGACTGCTATATTTAGGAATGACAAGATGGGCATTATTAATAGCTTAATTGACATTAATGCAATTACCCCTATCCTTATTACAGTCTGCAGAATTACAGGGAAACTACTGGTTGAGGCCTTATTTTCCCTAGAGCTACCCAAGGATATGACATTTTATTCCATGCCAGCTCTAGGCTTTGACATTAGATACTTAGCTATAGCATCATTCCAGTAAATCATTATAAATGCATTATAATAAAGATGTTATGAGCTATCAGATATTAACCCCCAGTCCCTAAAGAGAGATAAATAGTCTCGTTGCAAGATTCCAGCTTTTATTTTGTAAGAAATAAGCTTTTGCCAACAACTAATGAATTTGAAAATGTTATGCTGATAATTAAACAATGCATTTTACTATCTCCTATGGGACTGAAGCTATTCACACCCAAACAAATAAAAATGTTCATAGAACATGAAGGGCTAAATTTTCAGGCAGCTTCAACCCAGCCTCCTACTCTGCACGTGCACAATTTGCATGTATACTCATTTATGCATATAGTTACTACATTTGCACATGCCAAGGTATTCATTAGGTACGTGATTACTGTTCTGGAACACAAAATTACCTGCTTACAAGTGCAACTTCAGTCCTTGCACTCACAAATGGGCAATGCACAATTGTGTATGTGCAAAACTTATATGCCAATTTTTGAAAAATCTGACCCAGAAAACTCAAGAAAGGCACAAACTTTGTCATTAGCTGATAGACAGGAATGTCAGCTGTCCATCCCAGGCACAAGAAGTCAAAATGAATGCAAGTTTCAGACTAAGAGCTACATTTTCATGAATATCAAAGCTCTGAACATAGGAGACAGGGGGAGGCCAAGTTGGTGTTAATCCATCTTTTTGTCCCCCAAGTCTACAGGAAGCCAGGAGCTAGTTCAGACCCCAGCACATTTACAATAGCCTGAGGAATTGAATTATTATTATAATTTATTATTTGTATTGCAGCAGTGCCTAGGAGCCTGACTCATAAACCGAAGCCCATTGTGCTATCGCGGTACACAAAACAAAAAGATGATTCCTGCCCAAAGATCTTACAATCTAAGGGCTTGTCTATACTTACAATGCTACAGCGACGCTGCTGCAGCGATTCGGTGTGGACGCTACCTACACCAACAGGATGGATTCTTCCATTGGCATAGGTAATTTACCTCCCCAAGAGGCACTAGCTAGGGCATGGGAAGAATTTTTCCTTTGACCTAGTGCTGTCTACAGGGGGTCTTAGTTTATCTTAACTGTACTGCTCAGGGGTGTGGATTTTTCACACCCCTGACCAACATAGTTAAATTGACCTAATTTTCTAGTTTAGACCAGGCCCAAGTATAAGACAACAAGTGGATGCAGACAGTAACGTGGTAACACCGAGACAATATTGGTCATCATGAAAAGCTGCTTTCACAGCACACCTGCTGCTTGTCCAAATTAGACCCTTAGAGCTACATTTTCAAAGAAGATTATCTATGTTACTTTTTCAAAATTTTATGCAGTGAGTTGATTTCCACGTGCTAGTGTCTGTTGGAATGTGCAAATATGAGACTGGCATGCACCAATTTTGCAGGTATAGCTTGGCTAACAAATAATTCTATTTTAGTTGTACAGTGCCTTTGTTTTTTATTTGTTTCTTCTGAGGAGAAGCTGTACCATGCACCACTGGTCTCAGGAATCTTTGTCCACTACTGCTGAATGGACTAGTAGTATTTTCTAACCCCAGAAAAGAAAACATATAGAATTGGAGGATCTCCTAAATCTTTGGGAAAAATCTGGGACCATTCATTCACTAAGGACATGGGTCAGCTATGCCCACCACAGATATACTCTTGTTACATTCCACTGAACAAACTCAGGATCACCCCAACTATGAACAGTCTCACCAGAATGTCCCTCAGTACACCATCTACTCAGCTGAAGCCAGTTGGTGTGGTGGTTGTGTTGGATTGTTGGTTTATTAAATTAAAACACTCACACTCACATCCCTATACGACTTCTGTGACTTCTATTTCCAATACAGATATATGGATTGTTTGTGTATATTCAAATAATATATCAACCTTATAATACACAGACATAGGAGAGGTCACAAAAGTTTCATAGTATTCATTCTTTACTTGTTATTTCTTTACAGTATCTTGTAGAGAAATAGGTCATGACAAACTTTTAGAACCACATTTCATTATGCATTGCGATTGTGGTTTTAGGGACTCATTATGGGAAGTGACTAAGAACACATTCAGCTTGGATTACACCTAAAAGAGCTGTCTTTTGTATAACTGACTGCTCACCTCTGCTAGTCTGTCAGTTTTCAGGGCAGAGTTCACAGGCTCTTATCTGTAGTGGTTATGCTTTCTAACACTGCCAAATTCTCAAACCAAACAACTCCCTTAATAAAAGGTTTCAGAGTAGCAGCCATATTAGTCTGTATCCGCAAAAAGAAAAGGAGTACTTGTGGCACCTCAGAGACTAACAAATTTATTTGAGCATAAGCTTTTGTGAGCTACAGCTCACTTCATCGGATGCATTCAGTGGAAAATACAGTGGGGAGATTTATATACACAGAGAACATGAAACAATGGGTGTTACCATACACACTGTAACGAGAGTGATCAGGTAAGGTGAGCAGCCACACTATCAGAGGCTTGTTCACCTGCACATCTACCAATGTGATATATGCCATCATGTGCCAGCAATGCCCCTCCGTCATATACATTGGCCAAACTGGACAGTCTCTACGTAAAAGAATAAATGGACACAAATCAGACGTCAAGAATTATAACATTCAAAAACCAGTCGGAGAACACTTCAATCTCTTTGGTCACTCGATTACAGACCTAAAAGTGGCAATTCTTCAACAAAAAAACTTCAAAAACAGACTCCAACGAGAGACTGCTGAATTAGAATTAATTTGCAAACTGAATACAATTAATTTAGGCTTGAATAAAGACTGGGAGTGGATGGGTCATTACACAAAGTAAAACTATTTCCCCATGTTTATTCCCCCCCACACCCATATGTTTCTGAGACATTCTTGTCAACTGCTGGAAATGGCCCACCTTGATTATCACTACAAAAGGTTCCCCTCCGTGCCCCGCCCCGCTCTCCTGCTGGTAATAGCTCAGCTTACCTGATCACTCTCATTACAGTGTGTATGGTAACACCCATTGTTTCATGTTCTCTGTGTTTATAAATCTCCCCACTGTATTTTCCACTGAATGCATCCGATGAAGTGAGCTGTAGCTCATGAAAGCTCATGCTCAAATAAATTTGTTAGTCTCTGAGGTGCCACAAGTACTCCTTTTCTTTTTTCTTAATAAAAGAGTGAATTAAGAATGAAGCTTTAGCCTTAACCTTGCATTTTTTATCTTGGGAAGTCTTAAGGCAGATATATCATTACACTTCAGCTTCTCTACAAAAACATGGCACTGGCATCTAATGAAAATATTTACTGGGAAGGCTTTTTCTTTGCCAAGTAAAATCCAAGACAGATAAAGGTCTAGGGGAGTGCAGTGCCCTGTAGTAAGTTAATCTGTGCTTTGAATACATATTCATGCTCAGGATAATGGTTAAGTGCTTGTGAAATAAAGACTCAGATTAGAAAGGAAACACAAATTATTAGCAGTGAGGGTGATTAACCACTGGAACAAACTACCAAGGGAAGTGTTGTCTTCAACTCAGGATTGGATGCCTTTCTGGAAGAAATGCTTTAATCAAATACAAGTTATTGGAACCAAACCAGGGATAACTGGGTGAAATTCTATGGCCTGTGTTATACAGGAAGCCATGCTAAATGATCTAATGCTCCCTTCTGACCTTAAAAATCTATGAACTGATGGCTGTTTTCTAGAACACTGGTGCATAATTTTGTAAAGAATAAAATGCAGGGCCATGCTTTGTTATTTCACACCGTGGAGTTGAAAGAAGAGAACTCCTCCTCCTTTAGTTCAGGCCAAAATCTGTGAGATCCACCAACATTATTAAAATCCACCATGCTTCTGTGGAGTGGAGAGCCATAGCTCCTGCCATGTGAGGGAGCCTGCAGTAGCACCTATAGAACAGTATTGGCAAAGGATTCCTGTGCCTGTTCCCTGCAAACCATTACACTAGTTCTTAACCTTCACATGGGGGACTCTGAAGTCCTTACTCAGCCCTCTGAATTTAAGAGCGGTAACAAAGGATGATCTTGGGAGGAGACCTGGGTTCAATTCCTGACTCTGCCACTGTAATACAAATAAGTGACCCAATATGTTTTGCAAATTACAATAGAATGTTTATAATTCCCAGAGATAGCACATTTTTTACACATATTGAAATGTCTTCTAAAAGTACTGACCCAAAATTAACTTGATTTTGAGCAGATTAGTTGAGGTTTGGGGTGGGAGCAGAGGGTAATTTTGAAGTTGGGGTGGGTGCAGAGGGTAATTTCTCTCCATAGTTTTCTCTTAATTACCCCATCTCCTAATACATCACTGTCCCATCAGCATTATTTGTTCTGTAGCATAAGGTATGGCACAGGCCCCGCCCTCCATGAAGTGATACCCTGATGCAACATCAGGCATTCTCTGTAAACAAAGCAACTTTCACTCCAAAAGCTCAAACTTGCTTTCAACTTAAAAGGGAAAACATTTTTTTGGAATTATTAATTGTCCATTCTTGTGACTACCCATGGGTGAAGGGCATTTCCCTCTTTCACATCTTCAATAGCAAATAATTAATGACGTGTTGGAAATTAACAACAATTAACAATGCATGGGAACAACAGCAGAAGGTGTTTGATCCTCTCTAGATGAATTTGAGAAGCTTTGTTTCTCAGGCAGGAGAGAGACATAGAGGAGGATTGCTAATGGGATCCTCCTCCTTCTCTCCATCACCTTATTGAAAGTCATTGGAGTGACTAGTCAAGCTGGAAAACGAGCACTAAGGACCCGATCCTGTGATGTGATGCACATTCCTCAATTTCCTTGAATTCAATAGGAATTTAAAGCACTCAGAGCCTTACAAAGGGCAATGCTTCGCAGGATTGCCCTTAAACCATTACTATATAGTTACATGGGCCCAAACTAGCTGGTGTGTCAAGGGTATTCCCATAACACATCTATCATTTGCATCTTTCATACTAATCTAGCCACACTAATATCCTGTATACAAAATTATCTGAATAAGAATAAATATACATGGGGAAATATAGAGCCTAGAAGTGGGAGAACTTTCATTCTTCTTTCTCTTCTGCCTCTTTTTTTTTTTCTTTCTTTTTTTTTTTCTGAACAAATTCAGGTCTGGATCCTCCTACCTGGCCAAGATGTATTCAGCACAGGACCTGGGGGAAAGGGAGGCCAATGGTAGCTTTATGTTACCATTGTCAATCCCTATTCCTGAGGCTATCTGGGGGCTCAGCAAGTCCCCATTGCTTCAAGGCTGCTATACATTACACCCAGCTACTGGGGCCTTTTCCCCCAATCATTTGTCAAGCTTCAACTTCCAGCCATTTGTTCCCCATGTAGATTACAGTTTATATGTAACAATATGAGGAACAAATATTTAATAATGGGCTCTTCAATGTAGAAGACAAAGATATACCATGATCCAATGGCTGGAAGTTGAAGCTAGACAAACTCAGACTGGAAATAAGTCATACATTTTTGACAGTGAAGGTAATAAACAATTTACCAAGGGTTGTGGTGGATTCTCCATTACTGACCATTTTTAAATTGAGTTTGGCTGATTTTCTAAAAGATCTGCTCTAAGAATTATTTTTGGGAAGTTCTATGGCTTGTGTTATACAGGATGCCAGACTAGATCCTTCTGGCCATGGAATCTATGAATCTATGAACCATGCACTCTGTGGCAGAGGCAGGTGTAGAGTTGCTATTATGGGGGAATAAAGCTGGTTAAGCCAGCTTTATTACGTTTTTGAGGGGCAATACAGTGCAAAGGGGGTATTGCATGCCAAGGATCTGGCTCTAAGTCAACAGGCATAGTATGAAATGTTTAACCAACTTGTCTGTACCTGGACATTCAATGTCTGACACACTGAAATCCACTGGGAAAGATCTGCCATTACTGAACTGTAGTGTTTGGCTTAAATTCAATTGGCTCTCTCTCTCTGTATATGTAAGCAAACAGTTATGGAGAGGACTAGAACTAAAATTCTATCCACAAAAGAGAGAGGTGGAACCACAAGAGAGTGTCAGAAAAGGAGCCAGGTCTAGAATCCACCCATGCTTTTTCCAATCAAGTTCCATTTATTCTTCAGCCTTTGATCTTGCAATCTTTTAATTTTTAATCTATGGGGAGATGTTTGTAAAAAGTTGTACAAAGTTCAGAAAGGTCTAAAGAAAGAGAAAGAACAAGACGGGGGCGGGAAGGAAGAGAGAGAAGGGCCCTCCAAATGAACAAAAAAGGAGGATTGGTAATCACATTCCTGTTTCTTGATTGAGTTTAGAAAGGGGCTTCTCTCTCATTTCTGAGAAAGAATTGAAGCTGTACGAGTAAGCTTTATGTAGTAAGCCCACTCTCCTTCCTTCCCCTACCTCCTATTTAACCCAAGGACTGACAAGGTTTGCTGAACAGAACAAATGTAAGTAATAATCCATATATGAAACACAAATTTAGCTCACTGTGCTCTTAGCACCTGTCAGTTAAATGTACAGCCTGATTCCAGCTTCTTGGAAGAATTGTTCCTGGACAAATTTTCATATGCTGACTATATCACAGAAGGTACCACTATTATTGGCATCTCTCTTGGCAGTCTCAGTGGGTTAAGGACTGATTGATCTAGAGGTTTAAATGTCCTCTCATCCTTTTGAGGGGTCTCTTGAGTTTAGAGGTTGAGACACGAACTCCAGAAATTACCCCTTCTCCTCTCTCCCTGCTACACAGCTCCTTTCCAGCAACCTTCTAGTGGATAGTTGAGACAGTGCAATAGTTGTTAACTGCTATTTTTATAGGCAGTGCTTCTTAATAGGATATCATATCCTGCATTTGATGCTCAGATGTAACGTTAAGCGTTTACACCCTGACCTGAGAATAAAAATTCAGGATCTGGTGAGTCGAAGCACCTGACTGTGAAAATATTCTGAGAATTATTTTTGCTACTTCACATTTACTTTGGCCATTATTGATTAATTTACCACCTGAAGTAGTTACATTAGCTGTTGTATTTCTCATTCTCAGGATAAGGAATACCACAAAAATTGTAATAAAGTAATCAAGGTAAATACCGCAGTCACACATTTATTAACTGTGCCCAGTGCTCTTAATAACTGAGAATGAAATAAATAAGGATCTAAGTCTCTAGAAGACAGCAGAGCAAATCCAAGTAACACAGAGGAAATGGCATCCATCCCATCCCTTTCATCCACAATTACACAGGGAAAAAAGAGCAAAGAAAGAAAAGAATAATAAAGAAGTGTGTACAGAGAACAGTTCTACAATCACAGAGTCCCAGGGGCCTTGTCTACAAGGAATAAGATGGGTAAGGTTGGAGAATGTTTACAGAGATAAAGCAGATGCATGAAACTTCAGAGGCTGCCGTGTAAGGTTAAGCCTCCACTTTTCAGGTCAAACGGTGTAGACAAATTTGTCATTTAGTGCATTCTGACTAAGTGATAGGAGCTCTATTTAGTTTATATCTACAAGCAAGGGTCAAACACCGTCTGCTCAAACAAACTGATAGCGGGCAGTTTCATCTGAGCCAACTAGGTAGGGAAGGAATGCACTTCAGCAGTTGTTAACATCCCAATGGCTTTATTTGAACTTCTGTGACATGACAGCATTAGTGGTATTTATGACTTAAAAGAATTTTCATCTGCAAGTTTATCTTCTTGTAAAAATCAGGGGGAAAACCCCAATTAAAATATACTAAATCAAGTTTACAATGGAGTAGAAGGATTTATCCACATTACGTAAACCACAAACGCTGTTAGCATGTTACTATTAAATGTTACAAAAAGAAAAGGAGTACTTGTGGCACCTTAGAGACTAACCAATTAATTTGAGCATAAGCTTTCGTGAGCTACAGCTCACTTCATCGGATGCATACTTTGGAAAATATAGAAGATGTTTTTATACACACAAACCATGAAAAAATGGGTGTTTATCACTACAAAAGGTTTTCTCTCCCCCCCACCCCACTCTCCTGCTGGTAATAGCTTATCTAAAACCTTTTGTAGTGATAAACACCCATTTTTTCATGGTTTGTGTGTATAAAAAGATCTTCTACACTTTCCACAGTATGCATCCGATGAAGTGAGCTGTAGCTCACGAAAGCTTATGCTCAAATAAATTGGTTAGTCTCTAAGGTGCCACAAGTACTCCTTTTCTTTTTGCGAATACAGACTAATACGGCTGTTACTCTAAAACCTGTCATTAAATGTTACAGTTGCAATAGGGGTTTTTTATATATTTATTTTGTGTTTTCATCCAACTGGATACCCAGAGTCTATGAAGTCAAAGACAAATAGAGAGAGGGCCTGATCTCCTATTCTGTGACAGATTTGGGTGCATAACACATGCAGAATTAGGTCTATATTACTGTAATGTCATTCATGGGATTGTAAACCATCCCAAATTTCTCTATCTTATCCTATAATTATTCATCCTTATTCATTTTACATATTACTTATTCATAATTATTTCGTATGAGGCCTGAACATGTGGTCCTTATTCAGGCAATATTCCCAGTGATTTCAAGTACTGCAGGATTGTGCCGGAATCACAAAATTAGAGGGGTGTTTTCTTAGAGTGAAAGAGCCAAAAGCATCAAAGACTTTACAGGTTAAATTAAACTACTTGAACTTCATTAGGAATTAATTTGTTGACTATTGGCAAAATGAAGATGTAAACAATAAACACACCTTTCATATCAATCCTCACGTATCAGGTGGAGATCAGATAAAGAAGCAAATCTCAAACTCTTCCTTAAAATACTCAGGAAACAAATGATCATAATATTTAAATTATAAACTGACCTCCCTCTAAGGTGTTCAGAAGGAGATGGGGCCAAAGATGACAAAAGCATAGCTGAAATATAAAAGAAAAAGTCTTAGGCTAAGATTTAAAAAATAGAAGCCTGAAGTTAGAGTTCTAAATCCCCATGAGGTGCCTAAATTAATGGCCTGATTTTCAAAAGTGCAAAGCAGCTAAATGTAGATATAGGATCTTCACTTTAAATCTTGCCCTACAGTGTGTGGTCTTGTTTATTTTTGTAAGTTTTGTTTGTTTGTTTTTTTAAGAAGAGTTGGATTTGGGAAAGGTACACACCTTCTATGTGTCATTTCAAAGTACAACAGCCTGCTCTCCTGATTATCGGATTCCTTATAGGCCAAAGCTCAGATATTAGCCAGGACCAGCTTCAGGAAGCTGATCTAGTATAGCCAAGGGCCTTCATCATTTAGGTTGCATCTACGACACTTCAAAATGGAAAAGAAATTTCAGAGAAGTATGAAATACAAAACCAGAAACACTTAGGGATCATGGTGGGACTATACTGAGACCTGACTAAAAAGAGGATCAGCTAAACTACTTAGAAATCTGATACAGAAGAAATAGCAATCAGTTCTTTATCAAACTCTACAGGACTGGCACTTTCAGCTAGTTTGGCATCCATTATATCCATCCGTTTCATTATATCTAGTCAAACTACATTTTTCTTGATGAATTTAATTTGAATATTTCTGGGAAAGTACAGCCATATAAACACAAAACAAAAATCATTTAACATTCACTGCAGAGACTTTTTAGTGTGAGTTACCAGTGTTAAACCTGACAACATGGAAGTATGCTGTCCAAAATACACTGGTTTTTTTCTGGCATCTGTTCAACACATATATCACACCTCACTCAGAGAAATATCTCAGGATGAATGTAAAAGGAGAATGTTTTGCACAGTTCACTACTGATGGCCTAGGAATTCTATATATTTTGCATATATCCAAAGGTTAAAAAAAGGTCTAAACTAAATCCTAAATGTAATCTGGATTTCTGGCAAAACAGATTGCTGCTTGATATCCAGCATTCTCAGATTACATTATTCGGAACTGGTTTCCAGCATCCGTTATATTATTAAGAATTCCTTGGCACAAGCCAGCAACAGTGACTTAGGTCCAGATTTTTAATGGTATTTACGCATTGCAGTGCTCAGCATTGCAACATCTATGTCCTGGTCTACACTAGGACTTTAGGTCGAATTTAGCAGCATTAAATCAATGTAAACCTGCACCTGTCCACATGATGAAGCCCTTTATTTTGACTTAAAGGGCTCTTAAAATCGATTTCCTTACTCCACCCCTGACAAGTGGATTAGCGCTTAAATCGGCCTTGCCGGCTCGAATTTGGGGTACTGTGGACACAATTCGACGGTATTGGCCTCCTGGAGCTGTCCCAGAGTGCTCCATTGTGACCGCTCTGGACAGCACTCTCAACTCAGATGCACTGGCCAGGTAGACAGGAAAAGAACCGCAAACTTTTGAATCTCATTTCCTGTTTGGCCAGCGTGGCAAGCTGCAGGTGACCATGCAGAGCTCATCAGCAGAGGTGACCATGATGGAGTCCCAGAATCGCAAAAGAGTTCCAGCATGGAGCGAACGGGAGGTACGGGATCTGATCGCTGTTTGCGGATAGGAATCCGTGCTATCAGAACTCCGTTCCAGTTTTCGAAATGCCAAAACCTTTGTCAAAATCTCCCAGGGCATGAAGGACAGAGGCCATAACAGGGACCCGAAGCAGTGCCGCGTGAAACTGAAGGAGCTGAGGCAAGCCTACCAGAAAACCAGAGAGGCGAACGGCCACTCCGGGTCAGAGCCCCAAACATGCCGCTTCTATGATGAGCTGCATGCCATTTTAGGGGGTTCAGCCACCACTACCCCAGCCGTGTTGTTTGACTCCTTCAATGGAGATGGAGGCAATACGGAAGCAGGTTTTGGGGACGAAGAAGATGATGATGATGATGAGGTTGTAGATAGCTCACAGCAAGCAAGTGGAGAAACCAGTTTTCCCGACAGCCAGGAACTGTTTCTCACCCTGGACCTGGAGCCAGTACCCCCCGAACCCACCCAAGGCTGCCTCCTGGACCCAGCAGGCAGAGAAGGGACCTCTGGTGAGTGTACATTTTAAAATACTATACATGGTTTAAAAGCAGGCATGTGAAAGGATTACTTTGCCCTGGCATTCGCGGTTCTCCTAGATGTACTCCCAAAGCCTTTGCAAAAGGTTTCTGGGGAGGGCAGCCTTATTGCGTCCTTCATGGTAGGACACTTTACCACTCCAGGCCAGTAACATGTACTCGGGAATCATTGTACAACAAAGCATTGCAGTGTATGTTTGCTGGCATTCAAACAACATCCGTTCTTTATCTCTCTGTGTTATCCTCAGGAGAATGAGATATAATTCATGGTCACCTGGTTGAAATAGAGTGCTTTTCTTCAGGGGACACTCAGAGGAGCCCATTCCTGCTGGGCTGTTTGCCTGTGGCTAAACAGAAATGTTCCCCGCTGTTAGCCACAGGGAGGGGGGAAGGTTGAGGGGGTAGCCACGCGGTGGGGGGAGGCAAAATGCGACCTTGTAACGAAAGCACATGTGCTATGTATGTAATGTTAACAGCAAGGTTTACCCTGAAAGAGTGTAGCCACTGTTTTATAAAATGTGTCTTTTTAAATACCGCTGTCCCTTTTTTTTTCTCCATCAGCTGCATGTGTTTCAATGATCACAGGATCTTCTCCTTCCCAGAGGCTAGTGAAGCTTAGAAAGAAAAAAAAACGCACTCGCGATGACACGTTCTCCGAGCTCATGCTGTCCTCCCACACTGATAGAGCACAGACGAATGCGTGGAGGCAAATAATGTCAGAGTGCAGGAAAGCACAAAATGACAGGGAGGAGAGGTGGTGGGCTGAAGACAGGGCTGAAGCTCAAATGTGGCAGCAGCGTGATGAGAGGAGGCAGGATTCAATGCTGAGGCTGCTGGAGGACCAAACCAGTATGCTCCAGTGTATGGTTGAGCTGCAGCAAAGGCAGCTGGAGCACAGACTGCCACTACAGCCCCTGTGTAACCAACCGCCCTCCTCCCCAAGTTCCATAGCCTCCACACCCAGACGCCCAAGAACGCGGTGTGGGGGCCTCCGGCCAACCAGCCACTCCACCACAGAGGATTGTCCGAAAAAAAGAAGGCTGTCATTCAATAAATTTTAAAGTTGTAAACTTTTAAAGTGCTGTGTGGCATTTTCCATCCCTCCTCCACCACCCCTCCTGGGCTACCTTGGTATTCATCTCCCTATTTGTGTGATGAATGAATAAAGAATGCATGAACGTGAAGCAACAATGACTTTATTGCCTCTGCAAGTGGTGATTGAAGGGAGGAGGGGCGGGTGGTTAGCTTACAGGGAAGTAGAGTGAACCAAGGGGCGGGGGGTTTCATCAAGGAGAAACAAACAGAACTTTCACGCCGTAGCCTGGCCAGTCATGAAACTGGTTTTCAAAGCTTCTCTGATGCGTACCGCGCCCTCCTGTGCTCTTCTAACCGCCCTGGTGTCTGGCTGCGCGTAACCAGCAGCCAGGCAATTTGCCTCAACCTCCCACCCTGCCATAAACATCTCCCCCTTACTCTCACAGATATTGTGGAGCACACAGCAAGCAGTAATAACAGTGGGAATATTGGTTTCGCTGAGGTCTAAGCGAGTCAGTAAACTGCGCCAGCGCGCCTTTAAACGTCCAAATGCACATTCTACCACCATTCTGCACTTGCTTAGCCTGTAGTTGAACAGCTCCTGACTACTGTCCAGGCTGCCTGTGTACGGCTTCATGAGCTATGGCATTAAGGGGTAGGCTGGGTCCCCAAGGATACATATAGGCATTTCAACATCCCCAACAGTTATTTTCTGGTCTGGGAATAAAGTCCCTTCCTGCAGCTTTTGAAACAGACCAGAGTTCCTGAAGATGCGAGCGTCATGTACCTTTCCCGGCCATCCCACGTTGATGTTGGTGAAATGTCCCTTGTGATCTACCAGAGCTTGCAGCACTATCGAAAAGTACCCCTTGCGGTTTATGTACTCGGCGGCTTGGTGTTCCGGTGCCAAGATAGGGATATGGGTTCCGTCTATGGCCCCACCACAGTTAGGGAATCCCACTGCAGCAAAGCCATCCACTATGACCTGCACTACCCAGGGTCACTACCCTTGATATCAGCAGATCTTTGATTGCGTGGGCTACTTGCATCACAGCAGCCCCCACAGTAGATTTGCCCACTCCAAATTGATTCCCAACTGACCGGTAGCTGTCTGGCGTTGCAAGCTTCCACAGGGCTATTGCCACTCGCTTCTCAACTGTGAGGGCTGCTCTCATCTTGGTATTCATGCGTCTCAGGGCAGGGGAAAGCAAGTCACAAAGTTCCATGAAAGTGCCCTTACGCATGCGAAAGTTTCACAGCCACTGGGAATCGTCCCAGACCTGCAACACTATGCGATCCCACCAGTCTGTGCTTGTTTCCCGAGCCCAGAATCAGCGTTCCACAGCATGAACCTGCCCCATTAGCACCATGATGCATGCATTGGCAGGGCCCATGCTTTCGGAGAAATCTGTGTCCATGTCCTGCTCACTCACGTGACCGCGCTGACGTCGCCTCCTCGCCCGGTATCACTTTCCCAGGTTCTGGTGCTGCATATACTGCTGGATAATGCGTGTGGTGTTTAATGTGCTCCTAATTGCCAAAGTGAGCTGAGCGGCCTCCATGCTTGCCTTGGTATGGCGTCCGCACAGAAAAAAGGCGCGGAATGATTGTCTGCCGTTGCTCTGACGGAGGGAGGGGCGACTGATGACACAGCTTACAGGGCTGGCTTCAGGGAGCTAAAATCAACAAAGGGGGTGTCTTTACATCAAGGAGTTTTTCAGGCAGGACTTCACGGAGGGTTCCAATAAGAAATGGTGCACCTAAGTTATTGTTCTTATTGGAACAAGGAGGTTAGCCTGGCCTCTGATTGATACATGGCTAGATTTACCTCGCTGCACCTTCTCTGTGAGTGACTGCAGTGTGACCTAGAGGAATGAGTCCCCTAGACAGGGGAGGAGGCAAATGAGTACAAAACAAATCTGGTCTATTTCTTGTTTTGATCCACTCCATCTATCTTTTACATCTTTGGCTGGCAGCAGACGGTGCAGAAGGACTGCATGCCATCCACATCTCATGGCTGCTCGGCAGAAGATGGTACAGTACGACTGCTAGCCATCCTCATCTCTTGCCTGCCTGGCAGAAGATGGTACAATACGACTGCTAGCAATCCTCATCTCTTGCCTGCCAGGCAGAAGATGGTACAGTACGACTGCTAGCAATCCGTATCGCCTGCCTGCTCACCATAAGACGGTTCAATAGGACTGACTGCAGGACTAAAGAGAATGACCTGGTCAAGTCACTCCAAATTTAGTCCCTGCGCCCATGTCTGCCCAGGTGCTCCCAGCCGACGTGGCCAGGAGGACCTCGGACACGACGAGGACGGCTACCAGTCATACTGCACCGTCTGCTGCCAGAAGGCAATGGGTTGCTGCTACTGTGTAGCAAAGCCGTACCGCGTCTGCCAGCACCCAGGAGACATAGGGTGACGGTTACCTGAGCGGGCTCCATGCAAGCATGGCGTCTGCACAGGTAACTCAGGAAAAAAGGCGCAAAAAGATTGTCTGCCCTTGCTTTCACGGAGGGAGGGAGGGAACGGGGGCCTGACGATATGTACCCAGAACCACCCGCGACAATGTTTTAGCCCCATCAGGCATTGGGATCTCAACCCAGAATTCCAATGGGCAGCGGAGACTGCGGGAACTGTGGGATAGCTATCCACAGTGCAATGCTCCGGAAGTCGACTCTAGCCTCGGTACTGTGGAAGCACTCCACCGAGTTAATGCACTTAATGCACTTAGAGCATTTTCTGTGGGGACACACACACTCGAATATATAAAACCGATTTCTAAAAAACCGACTTCTATAAATTTGACCTTATTCCGTAGTGTAGACATACCCTATGTGATTTTAGAAGCCTAAATCACTTTCAAAAAGGATTTAGGCTCCTAAATTAGTTCAGTATTGAAGTGCTGAGTTCTGCAACATCTAAATACCATTAAAAATCTAGGCCAATGCTATAAAGTTCATTTTGCAAAGTATGCTGTTTAGAAGTCTGTAGCTCTTCATTATGGAAAGTGGAAGTGTAACACCCAGATGGTATTTAGATTTGCACAAATATCTAAATTCATTTTCATCATCTATCCTGATGATTATATGACTCCCCATCTCTGTATTATATGAGTCTCAGGTTTAACTTCTGTGAGAACAAGTTACCAAACAGAATATTCTAGCAGAATAAGTCCTGTATGAAATGCCAGTTCCCATTAACCCATTGGCAGAGTGCAACAGAGTGTATGTGTGTGTACTGGAAGGACTCATTCTGACAGCTCCTTTCCCCCAGATCACAGATTATGGATTTCAAGTACTGGTCTATGCCCTTTGCTAGTTGCACCATTTGGGGCATCCATCTCTCATTCTAGGAGACATTATTATAATATCAACAAATGGAGAAGGTTTCACATAAGAACAGCCATACTGGGTCAGACCAAAGATCCATCTAACACCAATATCTTGTCTTCTGACAGTGGCCAATGCCAGGTGCCTCAGAGGTAATGAACAGAACAGGTAATCATCAAGTGATCCCTTCCCTGTCACCCATTCCCAGCTTCTGGCAAACAGAGGCTAGGGACACCATCCCTGTCCATCCTGGCTAATAGCCATTGATGGACTTATCCTCCACGAATTTATCTAGTTCTTTGTTCATGAGTGTAAAAAATGTCCACTATAGCTAGAAGAGTAGCGAAGATTTTATAATAATAATAGCCGTATATGTGGCATGGAGGAGCACTCAGAGAAGGTCATCTTGGAGAACCAAAGTGAAGCCATCCAGTATTCACCATCTTTCAAAAGACAGATCACACACATTAAGGATCTCAATGCACTTTACAATCATTAATCTTCACAATAACTCGCAGGCAGAAAGTACTATTATCCCTATTATTTTAGCAAAAGGTAAACTGAGGCAATATCACCTAAACTGAAACAGGAGGGTTCAAGATACCTATGGCCAAATTCTCAAAATCATATCTGTAAAATCTATGCCCACAAAGTGCCAAATACATTGACCTCACTAACCTGGCTACCCCAATGTTGTCAGAGCTCCTTGATGGGTGAATATAGCCTCAGAGGTATTAGCTACCAATCTAATATTCCCAATAAAGTATATTATTGATTAGATAGATAGATAGAATACACTGTATGTTCATTCTACAATTAATTAGAGACATCTATAAAAACTGAAATAGGAGACTATAATTCCATCTGGTAGCACTGGTGATATCATACACAACATGAGAAAGAAATCTGAATGGAATTGTCATCAAAGACACAAAATGGAATTATAATCCCATAATTCAAAGTGTCTGTTTTACTTGATACAATACTTAGATCTGTGACCTGTAACAAACCCCTACACAGATGCCCTGAGAGTATCCCCTCCTAGTTGTTCCCACTGAAGCTATTTTCCCCACTTTAATGCCCATATATTTCAAGTTTGCTTCTCTGTCAGTCAAGGTCTCTTATCTTTACTCTGTTCTCCCCTCCTCTTCCTTCCCCCACACCTTGAGCAGCACTTGAACAGCCCAACTTTGAATGCTACTGGAGCTGGTTTCCAAACTGAAAGGCCCTTTAGCAGCTGAGTCAGATGTGGCAGCCTGTGGTGCCAATTCATATATTTCTTGGGGGGGGAGGAGGGTGCAAATTCCTTTCCCTGCCTTCACCCCCATCCTTCAGTAAAGACTTTGTTCCTGTCCCCACTCAACCTCCCACAGGGACCCTGGGCCTCCTCAGCATGGGAGTCTCCTCTCTCTCTTACGTAGGCAGTGCATGAGCTGGGGCCACCAAGAGTCAAGATCTCAGCAGACTCCTCTGCACTCCATAACATAGGAACTGACTCCCCGTACACCTGGCTGCAATACCGTTTTGGTCTTGCTGCCCCTCCATCTTAACAGGCCAAATTTCAGTGAGTGGCATTGCGACCTGGTGCACAGCGTCACACCCCCACCCACTGAAATGTGGCCTACCCACCCCTCCAGATGTACCGAGAAACAGCTAGGCCAAATTTCAGTGGCATTGCAACCACAATGCTAGACTAATATCCCGGACCACTCCAGCAGCAGCTGTACTGATTTAGGATGGGATCTGCTTAAAACCGGTCAGGCCATGCCCCTCCCTCTCCCAGCCCACAACCTACGGAGCTTTGAGTAAGTGCAAAAACCTGGGAGAAGAGGGGTGTTCCCTGACCACAGCTCCCCCTAATTGATACCACTGGCAGCAGCCCCATAAGATTTTCAGAGAGTAACTCAGAATCCATTAATGTGATGTCACAAGTGTGAATAGACTTCGATACTGTGGGTGAGATATCACAGCCAAAAGTTACAAGTTTATATGCAGCACTGCAACTCTTGTATTTTTGTCCTGTATACTGAGATTGCAGCTGTAAGTCTGGAAATTTAAGAATTTCTGGTTTCTTTAGGGACTAAAAGAGAGCAGTTAAAGTCTATACACCAACTGATCTTAGACTTAGATGGACCTACCCATAGTAAAGAGATCTTCCGTTTCATCATTTTTCCCTAAAAGAAAAAATAATTAGGGATGTTAGAAAGGGAAAAAGAAAGAAGAGAAACTGAATCCCAAGAGTGAAATATCTTTCAAAGAACAGGTAAAATTAATTAAACCTTTAGTTAAGGATAGATGATAACCAGGGTCAGATTCTCAAAAGTGGCCTCCAAAATCATGCCTATAAAGCTCTTTGCACACAAAAGGGCTATTTACTATACCAGTGTGAATCCAGAATAACTCCACTGACAGTGACTCTACAATCATGTATGCAAAATGGTTAATTCCTGCATTTGTGTTCATTGTGAGAAAAAAAAATGCAGGTTTTGAGTACGCAAAGAAATGTGCATGCAAATTTTATCGGTGGCGTTTAGGAGAGCAATGTATCCTGGAAATTTTAATACCAGCAAATTGAATCAGAAAGGCACAACTAGGTGATTCTTTTTTTCAGGGAGATATATAATCTGATCAAAGGCTTACAATAAGTTTGTACCTTTGACATAAGATGATGATGTGTGTCTGGATTTTCTGGTATGCATCCCATTGCTGTTGGCTATTGAGAGATTTCTGAAGTGCAGAGAGTAGAGAGACAGGTCCTTATAAGGGCTTCATGGGGAAAGAGGGAGTGTTTAGAAGATTTATGAGGAAAACTTACAGTTGCATGAAAATTACAACGCAGAACAGTACAGTATGAAATAGACACTTATTCCAAAAAGAAAAATCTGTCTAAGGTCTCTCTCCAAGAGGTTCTTACTGTCTCTAGTCCTAGTCAAAATGATGGCAGACCAATACACAGCTAGAAGAAGTCAGCACTTTGGTATACCACCTTTCCAGTTAATAGAGTTAGCTTTCTAGATGAAATCTTGTATTAAAAAGAAGAGCCTGTGCCACTAGGAGAAGAATTTACGGTAATTTTTCCAACTTCTCATAGTAGAATGAAATTAAGCAGCTTTGTAAAACATAAAGAATGTATAAATGGTGCAATTCCCAGCTCTGTTAAGCAAAGATTGGAGAGCTCATTGAAGGATACTCACATTTTGCTAAAAGGTTCTGGCAGTTTTAGCCCCAATTTTAAGTTCAAACTTCACAATACAGACATCTAATTGTTATTGACATTTTGTCACTAAAAAGATAAAGTTAAAATATTACGCCAAAAACATTAGAACAGTATAAAAACAGATATGACAGAATAAAATTAATTTTATGGGCCCTAATTTTGAGCTAAATTCTGTCTTCAGATAGATTAGCATAAATATTGATTTCAGTGTAGTTACTCCAGATTCACACTGCATTGAGTGAAAGATCTTGTCATTTTAAAGTAAGGTTGTTTGGCCACATCGCTAAATACCACATAACTTGATATGGTACTCAGCTTCTGACCAGGGGACTCCTTGGACTGGAACAGTGGGAATATTAAGTACCAAGAATTAGGTACATCGGCAGAACTGTGTGAGATGCACATCACCTGCTCACACTATGCCTAGCTTTTGCCATTACCACTAATCTATCACTCTGGTGAGCAAAAGATTGGAATAGTAAAGAACAGTTATGCTCCAAAGGTGTTGTTAAATACACTAGAGTCGGGGTGGCCAACCTGAGCCTGAGAAGGAGCAAGAATTTACCAGTGTACATTGCCAAAGAGCCACAGTAATACGTCAGCAGCCCCCCATTAGCTCCCCAGGAGCTTCCTCCTCCCTCCCTGCACCTCCTGATCACCTGTTTTGTGGCGTGCAGGAGGCTCTGGGGGGGAGAGGGGGAGGAGCGAGGCCACAGCAGGCTCAGGGGAGGGGGTGGGAAGGGGTGGAGTGGGGGCAGGGCCTGTTGGAGAGCCAGGGGTTGAGCAGTGAGCACCCCCTGGCACATTGGAAAGTTGTCACCTATAGTTCCAGCCCCGGAGTCGGTGCCTGTACAAGGAGCCGCATATTAACTTCTGAAGAGCCATATGTAGCTCTGGAGCCAAGGGTTGGCCACCCCTGATCTAGAATGTTAACATTTATACCTCAGATCCTGATTCCCACACAGGCCCTCTCTAGCTTAGGGAAGTTTTTCAAAGATTTCTCATCATTGCTAACACCAGTTCACTTCCACTGGTGCTAGCAACAGAGGCTCTCCTATCAAATGGAGGCAGGCCACTGGCTTCTGTTTAATGCTCTGAGCCTGGCTAATTGCCATGGTGCTTACAAATTGGTGACAATCAGTGGCCTGTTTGCTAGGACACTTAATGCTGGTATACCAATATTAACACCAGCATAATTTGGTATAAGCAAATATGAGCTAGTATCATAGAATATCAGGGTTGAAAGGGACCCCAGGAGGTCATCTAGTCCAACCCCCTGCTCAAAGCAGGGCCAATCCCCAATTTTTGCCCCAGATCCCTAAATGGCCCCCTCAAGGATTGAGCTCACAACCCTGGATTTAGCAGGCCAATGCTCAAACCACTAAGCTATACAGTAACCACTGTGCATAGTAAAAAAATAAGTGAAAGGACAATGTAGTTTCCAAACTATCTCTGCAATTGGAAAGATATCCTAAGATTAAAAGGCTTCAGCAAAGGAAGAAAGAGACAAGTTAGCATATTTAAAACACTTTCTTATTAATGCTAACAACAATTAATTACAAATGTTTATTCTAATTTATGGACACCTGCTTGATATCAACAGAACAGACACACCCCTGCAATTACTTTCCCATACAAAGGCACATTTATTTCATTCTGATGACACATGGCTTTTCTAATTTCCTGTGTAACCACCTCCAGCTCTTTGTATATCTTCCCATTTTAAATTGCCAACAGGCTTCATGCATATTTGTAAATGTTTGAAAACAGCAGGAAGAGCTTTTTGATGTTTCTAAAAATGCTCAACCAAAGTTCTTGCAGGGTAAGCATAATAGCTCAATATTCTCTGTTTGCAAAATCTCTCCTTTAGCTCATGTGATTCATATGAAAGGACTTAAGTCTTCTGAGAAAGAGTGATTTGCCATATCGTTAACATCTGTCCAAACTGCTGTAGTCAGAAGTCTTTCTTATTAATGACAACACCACTGTGAAAATAAAGCAGCAGGAACCATAGTGGTATTGGTACATTTTCAGTAGTCAGCAGAAGACCTTATTTTCTACGATTAGCCCTTAACAATGTCAAGTGTGAAATTTAAATTAACGAGCACTTCACTTATTGAAACGACTTCAGCACTTTTGCTATTTTCATTGATTTCTATTTACTTTGGCAAACACAGACACAAAGAACATATTTCTAGATGTGACTAAGCAGACTAGTAATATACTAGCTTGGATGGATAAAGTGATCAAACATAACACTTAACTCTGAGGCTGTTCTGAAAAATTAACATAACAGAAGAAATATGTTATTTATGAAGTGCTGTTATGGTTCCTGTGCTCCAGTCAGTGTCACCTTAAAGTTATTTTCTTCTTGGTCTCTCCATGTTAATGACTGGCTTATAGTACTTTAACAGGGTGGTAAATATGGTGTCAACATTTTTAATAGAATCAATTTAAGTTTGCACTAATTTATTCATCATCCAGTACATACCAGCAAAACAGCAAATAGTGCCATAGCTCTATTCAAGCCATTCTAGCCTCTTGGCAGAGGCCAACATAAAGGACTCAACTTTGCTTGGTCCTTATAAAAGTGTGAAAGGTTGGGGAGCATGCAAGGAACCCTTCCCTCCCCCACTTTATATTCCCTGTATGGGATCCAGTTGCATTTCCTGCTAGTAACACCTATAGTGCTAACCAACTCAAAAGGTACAGTGAGAAGACAAGGCCGTGGCCCCATTCCCAGGGGCCTGTCAGAAGAAATGATCAAATGGAAAACAGAGCACACAAAAGACACTCTTAAGAGGTGATGCAGTAGAGTCGCCCCCTCCAGGATTTTCCTGGAGTCTCCAGGAATTAAAGATTAATCTTCCGGATGCTGCTGCAAGCAACCTGGCAGAAAAATCATTGGGAATTCTCAAAATGAATAACTCAGCAGGGGCAGTCAGAGAAAAAGCAGTACTACTCTGGCATCATCATCTTCCACCATGTTCATCAATCCATCTTGGGATCCTCTTGGCCATAGGCTGCATGTGCCTGACTCCAGCTCTATCGGAGACTCAGTGACCAGGCTGGCCATTTATTTTCTTCTGGGTGGGAGTGTGGGTGAGGGCCCGAAGGGGAGGGTCCCAGAATATGTCCTAGCAGAGCTAACAACCCTATGCAATAGGTTGTTCCAAGTCAGAGAGCTCAGAATAGGAATTGTTCTAGAGAAGTTCCGTGGCCTGTGTTATCCAGGAGGTTCGACTAAATGATCACAGTGGTCCCTTCTGGCCTTGGAATCTAATCGATAAGATTGCATTGTGCCTCCTGGAGCTCGCTGCCAACCACGACCCAACACAGGTTTGGTTCTGTCCTGTCCTGTCCCTCAAACAGGCTTGTGCCTTAATGGCACAGTGTGGTCCAAATATATTACAACTAGATGCTGAAGTCAATAGGAGTTGCAGTTGCAGGCATATGGTGTAACCAGTAGCAGAACTTTACCCTAAAGCAGCAGAATATCACTATCTTCAAAATAAAAGCATGTTTACAAAATTGACAGAGATGTGGAAAAAGAAGGATTTTACTCATTTTGACCTCTTTTATGCCCCACATACGACCAGATCCTATCCCATTAAAGTCCATGGGAGTTTTTCAATTTATTTCAATGAAAAGATCAGGTCTGTAGGGATTTACCTAATTTTTATTGTAAGTAAAATAATAAGGCTATTTCACTTCAACATTTTGACATCAATACTTTCCCTCCTAATGGCGTACATCCTAGAAAAATATCAGGACTTCTAGGTCCTGGGCTTTCTTCTTGAACTACAGGGGCTCAGCCACAGCAAAACACCCGAATATTTAGAGAAGGCCAAACCTGCCATCCTTACTAATGATGTGGTGAAGGGGACTCACAGAAGCCCCTTATTAAAATTCTACCACCAAAGTGAAGGGAGGGTTGATTTTGGATGGAGTTCACCCCTTTCTCCAGACAGTTAAGTCATCTCTAGGGCTCATAAAGATACTTCTGAAGAGCACATAGTTTGGTTTTGGGAAAGGATCAGATTTCACCAAACACTGAGTATTAAAAACAAAAAGATCCTGGGTGAGCATGCCTTAACCCAACAAGATCTGCACCCCCAATCCTTCATTTGAAATCGCTGTACTCAGAGTGAAAACTGCAGTACGCTTCCTATATACTTATGGCATTACTATACTGATGTTGCTTTGGAAGCAGGATAAGCTAAACTAAAAAAGGATGGTCTTATTGCAGAATAAGAGTGTCCACATGGAAAATTATACTGGTGTAACCACAGTCGTATAGTTATACTGGTATAATTATGCCACTGAATTTCCACATGTGGACAAGCCCTTTGTGCATTTTTGAGAAACAAACATTTCCAGCAAGTGCCCTTAACCTTTTTGTGAAATGGTCTTGCCTCCTGCCTGAGTTACAGCTAGAGTATGTGAAGTTTTCTGCTTAATTAAGAAAATAAGGGGAAAAATTTTCCAGTTCCCCTTACTCCTGTTGTCTACAGGCACCCACATTCCCAACAAACAAATTTTATCCTGTGCTAAAGAGGAAATGTTTCATTTCATCTCCTCGTTTACTTAGGCAAAACTAGAACAGTTGGAGTTGTGCCTGAATAAGGATTACAGGACTAGGCCCAGAGAGTCTTTTATTTAGATCCCAAAGATACACCCTCAAACTTTTTGGAAAATTTGGATTCAAATCAGAAGTTGTGGCTTGAGTTTCTGTCTAACTCAGTCAGCTACATTTTGAGACACTACAGAAATTCTTCACTAGAAGCACTACACAATTTTTAGAAGAGGGATGCAAAAAGTAACTTGCCAGAAACCACACCGGGATATTTGGTAGGCAAAATGTAATTGTTCAAGCTGGATTTTGGCAATGGTTTGGGGATTAACATCTTTTGTGAGGGGAAAAAAGTGGGCTCTTTAATGACCATCACTAGTCAAGACATGATTTTACATCTCATTGTTGGAAACATCTGTGCCATATGACCAGCACTACTCCAAGTTTTCTAAGTACCAGTTCAATTTTTAAATTATAGTTGATATTTTTTCCCATGGCTCTTCTATAGCTATGTGAAAAAATGGCTACGCAATGTACACTCACTAAAACAAACATAAACCAAACATGTTTTAATGAACAAAGCTCTTCCCTCTAAGCACTAAACTTTGTGTATTTATTACAACCACACATTGTAAGGAACTGAAGCCATACCTATAGAAACGTTCGGTATGGCAAGGTAAGAGTTTACCTACCCACGTAACACCATATACAGCTGTGTACAACTTGTAGACAGGTGTTTGGTAGAGTTGTGCAGGAAAGGGTCTTCCTGTCCCACAACAATTTTCAAGATTTTGAAAAAATTTTCTGTCCTGAATTGGGATGAAAAGTCAAAATCTCATATTTTTTGAACCAATAATCTCCCCCCAAAATTGGATTGGGTCAACTGAAACAATTCGCTTTGATAATTTTGAAGCCTTTTGTTTTTATTTCGACCTTTTTAATGTTTTTATATTTTAGTACAAATTAACTAAAATTTCTAAACAGAAAGTTGGTTCACACCACAACCAAAACTTTTTGTTGAGAAAATGTCAAAACCGGATGTTCCGACCATTTCAAAACCTTTAAGAAAAAACTGTAAATCAGGAGATTCAGCGAAACTGATCCTTTCTGGTAAACAGTTTTGGTCTCAATGAACCCAGATTTTCTTACAAAACATTTTTTTAATCAGGAAATTCCCAATCAGTTCTAGTTTGGGGCAAAGATTCGTGAATGCAGTTTTCAAATGTGGACAAGGAGATTCCCTTTATTGTACCAGGTAAAAGAAATGTACCAAGGAATAATGTTCCCGTAATATATACAGCCATACTGGCTCTAATATATAAGGATGTAATTTTATAGACACATTAGCCCAGGTTTAATGCCAATTATACAAGTCTGAAATAAATAAAATCATAATTCTACAAAATGTAGCTACAATGTGCTCTGTTTTTGTGCTGCACAGCAAAAGCCTCCATAGGAACTACTTAGTTTAATGGGAAAGGAAAGATGAGAGGGATGGAATTTCCCAAACACATGCTGTTCACCCTCATGCTTAATAATAAGGCCAGGTATGTTCTTCAAAACGCTGCTGTCTGCAGCTACCATAAGCCTGCTGCTGTCAGTGTTCAACCTTGGATTCTGTGACAAGGGCATAGTTGAGACCATGACATGATGAAATGAAGGCAATCACGGACTCATACCACTTTCAACTACCCATCCCATAAAGCAACCCCCCAAAAATAGAACTGAACAATAATCGCTTATTGACAATTAACTCTTGAAAGTGACCGTTCTATGAAAAAAATATTGCATCTGGAAAGAGATTTGGAACTGAACAGTGTTATTGTCATGGGCCATGGAGAAACTCACACTCTACTTAAGGACAGGCTTTTCTTACATTGCCTATGAGAACAGTTTTTGGCAAGTGATCAGATAAAGAAACATGCCCTTTACCTTATGCAAGAGCAAAATTAAGCCCCTGTCTACTGCCAGAATGTGTCTGGGGGTGGGGCAGAAATTTTTCTTAGAATGGAAAGTACCTGGCAGGGAAGGTGTACATTCTGGGGGATTATGGAGGGCCCCGCCACTCAGCTCTTTCCGCTCCTTCCCAGCACCTCCTGCCTGCCACTTATCAGCTGTTCAGAGGCAAGCAGGAAGCACTGTGGGGGAGAAGGAGGAGGAGCAGGGGCAGGAAGAGGGGATCAGGGGAGGGGGAAGAAAGGGGCAGGCAGTAAAGCAGGGGCAAAAGAGGTGGGTTGGGATGGGCCTTGGGAAAAGGCGTGGAGTGGGGGCAGGGTCTGGGATGGAGCGGAGGTCGAGCACTCCCAGGGAAATCAGAAAGTCAGTGCCTCTGGGTCCCACTATTAAGAGGCATGTGCCACTTGGTGTGGGCACAAACAGTCCCCTCTTCAAAATGGGGAAACGGGCTCCTTTTCATGTTTTGGGGGGACATGTTTTTATTAGCAGCTTTATTAGTCCATGAGAACCTCTTTATGTTCTTCAGGAATAGTCTGGACTAGACCCGTCTTGTGATTCTCTGACCCTATGATAAGAATAAGCTTAACAGTAATAATTTAGAGAGCACTAAGACAGATGGTATCAAACTACAGACACTTGGCATTTTCTACCTTGCACCACCAAACTTAACAACCTGCAATTCAGAGAAACACAGGGAGTACTCACTGCAACTAATCAAACTTTAGAGGATGATTTTGTATTAAAAAGATATTACTCCAGCATTAACTCCTCTCTTTCATATTGTTACTGATTAGGAAATATATACTGATTGCCTGTCATTAAAGAATTGTTTTGCCCCACAATGCAGTTATTTGCATATTTGCTGATGTTTCCCCAAAAGCACTGGGGGAATGAATCATTACAGAAACAATTTACTTTCAGTTAGTGCATGAATGCCTTCCCATGATGCTTTGATGCTTTGTTTGTCCTCCTATAAAAATTATTTATGACCCAAGTGTGATCTTTTAAATCAGAATACTTATTCAGAAATCAAAGCTCTAGCATGCTAATGCAAGTAGATGCACTGACTAATTTTTCAAAGCCATGTTGAATATTCAAAAGCTGGAACTGAAGGAAAGGAGTTAACATTAATTAATATTTGAAGCAGTAAAATAAAAGCAACAGTGAAGCTAATTTTGCAGGACAATTAATCATGAGTCTTGCTAATTACACATGGGATTTTGCAAATGATTTTTTTCTCAGGTAGCAGAGTAAAAATGATAATCCACTACCCATCAAAATCATTGGCTTTTTACCAATGTCCCCAGCAAGAGCAATTAGTGAGAACAGCAGAGCCCTAGTAATTGCATGTCAAGAGAGGAGAATGTTAGAATTTTAATTGCTCCAAATAAAGACCACTTGCTCATACATACACCTGATTGTCCAAAACAAGTCTGCAAACCAGAGCAAGAATATAACCACTGCCAGGTGTCTGCATAAAAATAACTATGTGGGAAAAGCACTCTCTAAGCAACACTTGCAGTTTCTGGAAGAAAATATCAATATGCACTTACATTCTGAATTGCAGTGTCATCACTTGACTATAAGAACTGCAACAAAAATATCACCCACTTGGGGAAAATGTGCATATTTTTTTATATTTACCAAATATTTATTGCTGACATTTTTTGAAAAACTTTAACTATCTTCAGGGTGCCAAGGGCTTCAAATTTACCGAATTTTAGGATCGCCAATAAAATGTTTTTAACAAGACATCTCAAGAGGGCATAAAATAAAAATTACCATATTCATGAGTGCAAGCCCATAAGATTGCAATGCTATAAACTGGATGTCTATAATTTGCATGTGACTTTCTTAATTAAAAAAATCTCTAGTAATTGGAAACTCCAGTACTATTTTTGCACTTCATCCCAAAACACTTTACATTATACCATTACTTTTTTTGTTTAATATATGTACACATGGATGCACACAATTGCAAATGATCAATAATATTTAACTATGTATCTAAGATCTAAATGATGACGGATACATTTAAATATTGCTTTCCACGAAATTATTACCCTACTGGTCATGAAGTAGCTTAAAACATTTATAGTTTAAACAAGATAGCTACCATTTTTTTTACTTTTCAAAACATGCACCATTTACTCTCATTTTTAAACCAAATGACTGAATTGCCTTCCAAGTGCCACTGGTTCCTATTGTCTTTTGGTCTTTCCTTCCATCTCTAAGTACAGCATATTGAGGTGCTAAACCTTGTACTTCCTGCTATTAGCTTTGTTTGTTGGACATCAAGATGACAGCAGTAACCTTTACTTGCCTCAATATATTCTTTGCATGTTCAAAATCAGTGTACACTGTTTATTACACCATGACTACTTGAAAGAAAAAAGCAGGTCATGTGGAGTGCTGCTTCCTTTCCTGAATTACTAGCAGATCACAGGTGTTTATCAGACTCCCGGAGGTGATTCAGGTAATAAACACTAGCATGGCAGTTTAAATGGTTAGAAGCTTTTCCACAGAACTGAGTCCTTGCAGTCCTATCGTTTTGCATATATTGCTCACAAATGGCAAATTATTTATGCAGCCTCTTTAAGTGGTTGCTTATGGTTTTTATTTTATTTTTCCAAAGCAGAAACCTTTTTAAGATGTGTGTTCTCGTGACAAGGCAAATTATAAATTCATCCATAAGTCTGATTCATTTCTTAAAGCTCCTGTATACGCATATTGCCTGTGACCTTGCTGTGCTCTCCCACTTAGTTCCAATGCCATTTCTGAGAAAGCGCTGAGGTCATAATAGCAGTTACTTATCTGTACTTGTGTACGGAGGACAACAAGAATATCCTGCATGCTGATACAGAACGAGTTTTGTCAAGAAGCTCTTTATGAAAGTAGAAAGACAGAAGTGAAGATTGAAGCACTGTTGGACAATGCTGTCTCTAAATCTGATTTGGCTTTAGAAGTGCCAGGCATGAATTAGAAGACGATTTTTCAGACAAGAACTATTTACCAGTTAAAGACAACTGTGAAGGACACACTATTGTCAAAGCTGAGCAGATTATTTCATAGTTGGAATAAGTATGACAATTTCAGAGACTAAAGGGATTTTAAAATTAGGTGTTTGCATGAGTTTATGATGTTATATAAGTGCATCTGATGCACAAATACCCCAAGCCCTGTCCACAGCTAAGGGGCTATTTTTCCCTCGAATTTGCTAGTGCAGGGGATCTCAAATATTTTCATAGGCTGGCCCGTATTTTAATACAAAAGTTGTAGTGTGGGTCGCCTCCCTTCCCATTCACAAATGTGCAGACTACCACACTCTTCCATTCACAATGATAGAACAGCTCTGTGGCAACCACCCAGCAATTGCTTACATGGACAGGCAGTGTTAGCGGAGTATTTCTATATCTTTAATGCAGTTCCGCATCTGGAAATAAAGAGAAAAAGCCAGCGTTGTGTGACCAGCCAGCTTTCCATGGACCACCAGACCACAGTTTGAGAACTTCTGTGTTATAATGGTATCAGCTGTGACCTTAACCTGTGAGGTGCTGAGCACTGGGAGTTAAGTGCTCATCCCCTCATCCCCTCTCAAGAGACACTCAACACCTTGCAGGATCAGGCTTTGTTGTTAGTATGTAATTGTATTATAGTAGCCCTTTGAGACGCAGTGAACAGCAGGGCTGTACATATATGTAGTATGACACAGACCTTACCCAAACTGCTAAGAGTCTAAATAGACAGAATTATTATTCCCATTTTACAAATAGGGAACTGAGGCACAGGGAGATTAAGTAGTTTGCCCAAGGTCACACAGTAAGTCTGTAGCAAAGCCAAAAAGCCACATCTTGTAAGTACCAGGCCAATGCCTTAACCATAAGGCCATTCTTCCCCTGTGATTAAACACAGCAACTAAATATGTCATTTTGTATCTGTTTTCTCAAAACCTAGTAAAAACTAGCGCAGAAAGGAAGTGTTAGATATTGTCAGGCCTTGCCATTTATTGTATTATACAGTACGTAATTCAAGTTCAGATTGACCTCTATTCTTTTAATACTCTCTTCTGCTTGTCTAGAATTTAGGTTCTCTAGTCCTGTCTGTATTTTTGGTACCATTTTAACCTGTCGTTATAGTAAATCTGATTTTAGTATTTCATATGCTGTAAGGTGTTTGTGGCAGACCAGCCAATACATGTGAGCAAAAGAAAGTACAGCAGGAAACGCCAGTGGTTTGGGAGAAGTTAGAAAGGTTTCCTACAGCTTCAGTTTCATAATTCCAGACACTTTGGAGGGTAATAATTTTCAGAAAAAGAAAAGTGGCTCAGTACCAGATCTGTGTTAAAAGAAAACAAATATAAATTCAAATGAATTCATATTGTAGGAATGTCCCAGGTGATTCAAGCTAAAGGACTCCAAAACACTGGGCAGCCCAGGAAAGTTTTTTTTGTTCATTCCTTTTCTTGTTAAAGAAAATACTAATAAGAAAGAAATCACTAACTCAACGAGGCCACAACCTAATCAAAGTCAATGGTGAAACAGGCTACAGCAGTGACTACTGAAGAAGTAACCTTTTCTAGAAAAAGGGGAGCAATACATTTAAAAATACTCCACTGGCCAAATTCAACCTTGGTGTAACCTCAGTGACGTCAAGAGAATTACACCAAGCAAGAATATGGCCCCATATTTTAATTGCACTGTGTAGATTTTCCATCTAACAAAGCATTCTCCCAAATCACCATAAGCAAAGGAACTAAGCAACTGGTACTGCATATGGCATATAATTTGCAGATAGGTCAGATGAGGTGCATGCAGTACAGCTTTTAT
Source organism: Eretmochelys imbricata (assembly GCF_965152235.1). Classification (NCBI taxonomy): domain Eukaryota; kingdom Metazoa; phylum Chordata; order Testudines; family Cheloniidae; genus Eretmochelys; species Eretmochelys imbricata. The sequence goes on from NC_135582.1 coordinate 43,912,445, forward strand.
ATCTGGCAAACAGGTGCTTGATTTTGGATTTGATGACTAACTGCAATGACTTTTCAGTGAGAGGTAAAAAGGGAACTTTTCAGTGAGAGGTAAAAGGGAACTGGGGAGTCCCCCATACCAGCTGAGGCTCTGGCCCAGAATGTGCCAATGAAAAAGAAAACTGCTTGGCATTACAATTGCTAGATCCTGTTGGTCATATTTGGTGGAATTTTTTAAGGGAAACAATGCAGCACAGATAGGGCAAGTAGGAAACACAATCTAGCAGAGTTTCAGAAAGGTGTATGACATAGTCACAATAAACTACATCGATTTATAGGGCCTGATTTTTTTGAATTACAGGTGCAAATAATTGTGGACACCCCATAGAGCACCCTAACATCTAACCACAAATCAGGTAACTAGACATCTAAGTGCTATAAAAAAGCCCACAAAAGTACAGGCACAAAATCTGAGGCCAGGCTGAGGATAGACTAATTTATTTAAACTAATATTAAACCCAAGTCTCTGTGGCAAAGGCTAAAAAGAAGGAACTGGCAGCAAATCTAGAATTTAGACTTCACCTCTTCAGGGGGTACTGGGTGCAAGACTGTTCTACCAAAGTTAACAGCAAGAGAAGTAATTAACACAGCAGTGTTCAGAAAATAACAAGAGATGCTAACCAGAACAGAATATCTCAGAGTGTGATTATTAGCTAAGAAGCAGGGTAATGGAAAGCTCTCAGTCTCTCTTTTTTACATTCTTAATGGTAAAATACATTTTAAAAGACTTTTCTGAGCTCAAAGGAACACGGCTGTGTGATGTTTTAGAGCAGAAAAAGGTACTGAGTGGGAAAAAATAAAGCTGCCTATACTTTCATGCTTCACATTATGCAGACTAAACCCAAATGTTGTCTTTTGAACTTCAAGCTTAGTTCACTTGTCTGTTCCCAGCTGCTCCACAATCCCTCTCCAAAACACATCACTATGAATGTCAAATAATTGCTCAGAAGGACAGTATCAGAGAACCACAGTGTCCCTGGCTAAATGTTAGTTATGCACCAATCCCTATCCTGCCCCACCCCTGTCACTAAAGAGAGTACTCCCTGTTCAATCTCATTCGAAATTGCTCCTTACCTTTCTCAAGATCCTTTACGTTGGCCTTTTTCCTGTTTTATGTTTGTGTTTGTGTTCTTACTCTTTCCACTCTTTGACCTGTTTAGCCAGCTGTTTGGAACCTTTTCAGGCGCTGAAACATAAAAATGTACAGTGAGGAAGAGAAGAGAAAAGGATATAGGGCAGCGTTTCTCAACTGGGCGTCCCCACCCAAAAGGGGGTCGCAAGCCTATTGTAGCCACCTTACTTCTGTGCTGCCTTCAGAGCTGGGCAGCTGGAGAACAGCAGTTGGGCACCCAGCTCTGAAGGTAGCACCACCACCCGCGGCAGTGCAGAAGTAAGAGTGGCATGGTAGAGGCGTGGAGTTGTCACTTTTTGGGGGGGGGGCGGGGAGGGGGTTCATCACAGCCTGCAATATTTTCAAAGGGCGTCCCAGCAAAAAAAAAGTCTGAGAACCCCTGATATAGGGGAACAGGAGACAGGTATAAGAAATCCTCAAATTATCTCCTGCAAGGCAGGTCCCTTAAAAATGACCCATAAAGCTTAGATTCAGGAACCAGAGTTCAACACTCTGCTCATGACATTTACTTCTCTTCTCCATGTAATGTGCATATACATTTTGAGTGGTAAAGAAAGCTGGAAATGTTTAGTGTGAATTAGCACAAAGCTATACCACAAATATCTCTGTGACTAATAAATTGGAAAAATGCAGTATTCAATAGACAAAGCACTTCTATGTGATTGGAGTCAGTCTAGTATTCACTATGTATAGTATTCTCTAATAGGGCTGTAATGCTCTATATGTTGGAGCAGATATAAGCAACCAGAAATCCCTTCTCATTAAGGGCTTTGCCTGGTGCGGGTATGCTGGGAGATTGGGTGAAGAGGCCACAAAGAGCCTTTCCCCTTCCCCACCACCACCACCAGATTATTTGACAAAGAACCAGGCAAACCAGACCCAGCAGTGCACAGTTGCCAAGTAGTACCTCTTGACCCCCAAAAGTGGTTTTGGATGTGGTCTGAACCTCCTGTGAATGTCTGTACCAGGAAACAGGTGCTGGGGAAAGGAGTAACACACACCTCTTTCTGCACCAGCCCTATGGAGCACCTGCTGAGTGGGCTGCCCCTAGGATCTCCTGATAATTCTGTCTATGTTCACCCTGAATTGGAAGAATGATGCAGAAAACTTTCACTAAGCTGCTACGATTGTGCACACAGAGCTCTATTAAGGAGAGCAGAACATAGTCCTAAACTCTGTCAAGGTGACTGGAGATAATAGAACAGCTTGTAATAAATTTCATTCTTTAATGAACATCTCTGACTCTCAGAAAAGGGAAGCGTGATCTGTAATTATCTATGTATTATGTATTATTATGTAGCCTTCAGTTTGTCCACTGCAGAGAAACACATCTCATACTATTTCCAGGAAGAACTGAATTCTTGGCTGTACATATATACCCTGTGCTTGTTGTCAGATAGTTTCCTTCTCACTGAATCTGTGGCATAGGCAGTCCCACGAGTACTCCCAAAAATCACACTATTTCTCATAACACCACAGGCTAAGCCAATGACATGGCCTTCTTTCTAAATGATTGCACAGCATCAGAACAAAGTCACTGTGCACTTTAACACAAGGAAAGCATGCCTGCCAGTACTAGGTAGAAGGTTAACTTTTTTTTTTTAGCTTTCAGCTCTCCTTTCCAAAGCTATCCCTTTTGTGGAATCTAGCAGAGCACACTCTCTAAGCTCCTAGATCCTTTTAAATGTCACAGAGCTTGAGTGATCAGGAAAGGAGCATCTTGATGTGTAATGGCAGTCATTGGGTGGATGGGGAGCAACCAGCAATTAAATCTTCTTGGGAGAAATGGTCCTCATATATAAGTATAGTTCATCAATAGTGCTACAGGACCCAGCTAGTGAAATGACAATGGGACTTAATCCCCTAACACATCCACTACTTGCTACAGAGTTTTAAGACGCCACTGCTTTCTCTTAGAAGCCTTCCACTTTTCTATCACTGCCTCTGGCAGGGGGCTCACTCCCCACACCACCAGTGCTGTAGCAAATACATCATTCTACTAACAATAAAGTAAAATCAAACAAGCACCTATCTGAGAAAGTTCATACCCAGAGTCAAACTTCCATCTCTATAATAGGCCTGAACTGAAAAACCAGAATTCAGCACCATGTCATGAACTTGAAGAAAGCTCAGAGCTAGACATTGATCCATATCTGGACTTTATGAGTTGGACCCGTCTCTACAATGTTGTAATAAATTCCTTTAATTTAATCTTCTTAATGTAGCTCTGCATGTTTCTGCCTCAAAGTAGATCCTTTCTCACCATGGCTGTAGTACTTTGAATTGCTTCTCTTCATCATGTGTACTATTTCATTAACTGGTGACCTTGAAACTAACCCTGGCCCGGGCTCTCTTTTTTAAAATGTCCTGGGCCAAATGGATGGAGATGCAATGAAGTTAATGAGATGAATATGGCCCATCATACTGTGTCAATGATTAGGCCAGTCTGCCATTTGGTAATAAAAGGTGGTTATAAATGCAGAGTATTATTCATTATTTTATTTATTGTTATCATTCTTACTTTCATTTAATAGCAGAAGCAGCCTCACCCAGAAAGTATACATAGCGTCCTGCCACTTTCTCAATAGAGAGCAAGTTTCTTCCTTTGCACAAGCATTCCAGCAGAGAAGTGCTTCATGTTAGACAAACTATTCAGCCCACCTCTCCTTTTCTGTGGGAGAAGAAAGCTTCCGATTGAAAGAAAAAGCAATCTTCATATTAGGTACACAATGGTAAAGACCATAATGGCATCTAAAAGCATTTTCAGTAACACTGACAAATCTTTATTGCTTTCTGTATGCTTGTTAATTACATTAATCATGATGAACTCTAATATTATTATCTACTAATAATCTTATATTGATATTGGTATGGATGCAATATATAATACTATAGGAATTCCACATTTGTCTGCATGAAGGACAAATGGAGTGCATTTTTTTCATTACAATTTCAGCTGCATTTTCTTTCTATGCCTTGGGTAAAGTCAATCATGTATTGCCATGAAAAGAAATCCATAACTCATACTGCTCTGAGGTCAGTATTTCCTATTTTGGGGAGAGGAAGGTTCACTTAGTATAGACTGTTATATAGCTCTGATAAAGGGGTAGTGCATTCAGAGATTTACATGCTTCAACCAAAAACACTTTATGAATGTTAATAATATTAAATGCATAAAAGGAATTTGAATATAAATTTTAATTTATCATCTGTTGACAATAACATTTTATACTTAATGTTGGAGGAAAAAATGTTTCTTATGAAATGGATAGTGCCGATAAATATGCCTAATGCCTCTCTACATAAAAGGTGCACTGTTCGTCAGCATCATATATAAGTTTGCTGATAACTCTGTCAGAACTTGGATGTCAAGGAAATGTTTAGCAAAACTCTACAGCAGAAATGGGGATTTATAAGAGTGAAAATGAGGGCTGTTGTAGTATGTGTTAATAAGGAAAGGATGGTCCACTGGTTGGGGCGCTAGCCTGGGGCTCGGCAGATCCAAGTTAAATTCCCTACTCTACTGTGGACTTCCTGTGTGACCTTGGCTTAGGCGGAGTTAGTTTCTGTGTGCCTCAGCTCTCCACCTGTAAAATGGGGGTAAAAGTACTTCCTTTCCTCACTGGGTGTTGTGAGGATCAATATATAAAGGTTCTGAGGTGCTCAGGTACTATAGTAATGGAGGCCATAGAAGATACTCTAGAAAGATAGAATATGGACTTGATCCATCACTCTAGGCCTACAAAAGGAAATCATTACAGCTGGTAGAAAATTGTCAAACACTTAACATTTTTCAAGGAACATTTGCAAGTTTTCTCTGAAGAGTTACTGTTTTTTAACCAGTGGTCAAAATGCTTTGAAATTAAAAACAAAGACAAACAAATTTTCAAACATTTCTGTGAATTTCTGCATCTTTTGAGCATCCCTTGTCCTTTATATTTGGCTGCTTCCCCAGGAGATGAACAAGTTTAAATAATAGTCTGAATAGAGGAATCTGATCCTTCTTACATTTGCCTGTAACCATTTCTAGATAGTCTTTTTTTTTTAATAATACCTTTTTATCCATTTTTGTATTGCAATAATCATAGTAAGCATATTACTCAGAGTTCTGAGTGGATGCATTTGAAACAAATAAATCAAAATAAATTAAATGTAACAGCAGCACTAGAAAAAGAGAATAAGCCAAATTTATCTATGACAAATTAAAACCGGTGTGAGATTAGACTAAACCCCAGTAGTTTACAATGAAGACAATGGAGTTACAACAGGGATGAATGTGGCCCATGTTTTACTGGCATATCGTCTATGTAATCTGTACTCCTGTAACTATACAGTGGTGGTGTTGCTGTGTTGGGCCCAGGCCGTTAGAAAGACAAGGTGGGTGAGGTTATATCTTTTATTGGACCATCTTCTGCTGGTGAGAGAGACAAGCTTTTGAGCTTACACAGGCCTTTTTGTAGTTTGAAAGCTTGTGTCTCACCAACAGAAGTCAGTCCAATAAAAGATATTACCTTGCCTCTGTACTGAAACTAGCACTGATCACAATAAACTATGGTAAACACGTCAGTGTTCTACGATGTATCAATGAAGATCAGTCACATATACCGTAGGTAGTAAGAGTGTATGTCGGTGAAATATTCAACCACAGAAATTAGATGTGAAAGGACAGGTAGGTCATCCAGTCCATACTTCCTGGGAGCCAGTGCTGGCCCAGCTGAATTATATAATGAATGAGAAAATCTATAAATTGGCAGTTCCTAAATAATAATAATTACACGAGTGTATTCAATGCCCATCTGTTCTCCAGAAGCTAGATCATTATGTTCGTAGTCTTATCCACTGCCTAAAAGGTTCCCACAAGTTTAAGTCCTACACTTTCACTAATTGAATCAAGAGAATTTATTAATAATCATGTTTTATTATGGTAATGCCTTATGTCTTAGGATCAACCAATATTGGTACCTCCATTGTGCTAGGCACCACCTAAGCAGAGTAGCAGACAGTTCTGCTCCAAAGAACTCACAACTGACATAGGAAAAGTAGACAAAAAGTATCCACTAAGAATAAAACAATAGGAGTGGGACTGTGTGTGTGTAAACAATCTGCTGTGGGGAAGGATCTGCAGAAACTGACAATGACCAAGTTCTAAGTAATTCACTTACAGAATGCACATCTAATATGTAAATACCTCTTCTTCCTGCTCCCACCTCAGCACTGCATCTGCCACTGAATTATGAAGCAAAAAGAAAAGGAGTACTTGTGGCACCTTAGAGACTAACAAATTTATTTGAGCATAAGCTTTTGTGAGCTACAGCTAAGCTTATGCTCAAATAAATTTGTTAGTCTCTAAGGTGCCACAAGTACTCATTTTCTTTTTGCAAATACAGACTAACACAACTGCTACTCTGAAACCTGAATTATGAAGGGATTGGACGGACAGCCACAATATATGCAAAAAAAAAAAACAATAAAGGGGGAAGAGGATCTCAGTTGTCCTCTGTACCTGAGCTGTGATGCTGCTTCTGTCAGTTCTGAACTCACTCCTGTTGCCCAGCTGGCCATACCCTGCTCTCCATAGTCTAGCTATTTATATTTACTGCTGTTGTGCGCAGCCTAAACTGTGCGGTGCCTACCAAGACGAACTGCTTTTCAATGTCGCAACTGCAGAGACTCTCTGATGACGGATACCCATCACTTTGAAAAAGTATAGTTCTATCTACTTACTTTTCTGAGACGTCTGCCTCCAGGCTGCACCCTTTAAAGTTCAGATTTCATCCTTATTTTTTCTAAGTTTTTCAGAATCAAAATATTCCCAAATTTTTCTCAATAATAGGATGTCCAAACATGACTATCATCTGAATCCAATCATCAGGCTCTTCACTCATTCTTACTAAAAAATCCTCTAAACTAATCAAAGTCAATCAGAACCTGTGTGAAAAGGATCAGAGTCTGAAGGAGAAGCAAATCACCTCCACCACAACCCCAGCAATACAGAATCATAATCAAACCAAAGTCAGAACCAGATCACAGCTGACTCAATCACCCAGAATTGAAATGAGAGTTGAGTCATAGCCAACTCTTCCATTCTTAGTCTATGAATTTTGAAATCTGCTTTAACTGAAAAATATGTATGGACATGGCCATGTTCTTTTTCAGTCATCTGTCCAAAAGGATCACAAAAATTATATAATACCTTAGATGCTTCACTTTGCCCCAGAAAAATTGTCTGGTCTTTTTTTAAAAGAAACTGTGTTTGAGTCTGAAGGAACGAAAGAACATCTCATTCTCAGTGCTTAGTTGTAAACTAATTTTATTGCACCTAAATCAAATTGTCAGCTCATACTTCATTTCCAGTTAGTTTTATATATTGCATATTTATTGCATATTTTATGGCTGTGATTCCATGTTGCACTTCAAAAATACATTCACACAAAACAAGTGTATTATAAGATCAGAAAATTTTAAAACTAGAACACCTTTAAGAATGGGCAGTTTCTATGATCTAAGAAGTTTGTGTGCTATATTAATTTAAGATTTCAGAGTAACAGCCGTGTTAGTCTGTATTCGCAAAAAGAAAAGGAGTACTTGTGGCACCTTAGAGACTAACCAATTTATTTGAGCATGAGCTTTCGTGAGCCACAGCTCACTTCATCAGATGCATACCGTGGAAACTGCAGCAGACTTTATATATACACAGAGAATATGAAACAATACCTCCTCCCACCCCACTGTCCTGCTGGTAGGACAGTGGGGTGGGAGGAGGTATTGTTTCATATTCTCTGTGTATATATAAAGTCTGCTGCAGTTTCCACGGTATGCATCTGATGAAGTGAGCTGTGGCTCACGAAAGCTCATGCTCAAATAAATTGGTTAGTCTCTAAGGTGCCACAAGTACTCCTTTTCTTTTTATTAATTTAAGAACTGCCAAACCAGACCAGAACAACAATGGGTAGTCGTGGAAACTTCAGAGAAAGTTCCAAGAAATCCTGTAATCATCTGTCATGGATAACTTATCGAAAGGGAAGTTTCTTCCCAACTCCCAGACAGTTAGAAGTCATTTTATGTCATGTTGTATGAGCATATCCCAATGTTTCCTATCCATATAAATGTCTAGTCCTACAAAGCTTTTGGAATCAATGACATCTTGTGGTTGCATGTTCCACAGGTCAACAATGCATTGTATAAAAAACAGTATACCACACACACCCCACACATTTTGCATTATATGCAAATACAGGATGATGTGTTGAGGTATGAAGGTTTCATTGGCACTAGTTTGGGATCACTTGCACAGCTTACTCATGGCTTCACTACATCTGAGTCATTCAAGGCCATTAAAACTTTTATACCACAAAACACTATCATGTATTTTACATATCCATATTTATTCAGAACAAATAAATGTCACATTTATTCTGCATTTCTACAATATAATAATGAAATGTGTCTACATATAACGCCCATGGGCAAGTTGTGTATTTTTTAAATTTGGTAACTTGTACATTCACAGTTATCTTTTTTTACCTACGTACTCTATATAGCTTAACAGTTCATTTGATTGATGGATTACTAAATTATATTTAATCAGAGTACAGCAGCTTTTTTGTAATTATGGGACATCACAGCAAATACCAGTTATTGAAAAACTCCCACAATGTATATTTTCATGGCAAAGTCAATGATTTGCATTTAGAGAGCTTCTAAATTGGGCACTATAGAATTTTGCTTTGTTTGACTGAGGCTAGATACTACAAGTACTTTACATCCCGATTATACCCCTCTTCTGAGTTGCTGAATACACCAGGGGTATTCTATCCTACTAGCTTCAGTGGAATGGTAATAGAAAAAAAAAAAACTTTAGCAGGTTCAACGGAGATAAGCATTAAAGGAGCTCATTTTATTTCAAATCCTGTACATATGTAACTTTAAGATTGTGACATACAGAGGGAGATTTTCAAGTGGTAGTTAGGCACCAAAGTGTCATTACTGCCCTTAAAAATCAGCCCCGAAGTAGCTGAAAAAGGACCTTCAAAATTAAGGCTGAAATTCTGAGCCCAGTTCTGCCCTTATATTCATATATGAGTGCAACCAATACCAGAGTATCTGAGGGCAGATCCAGGCTCTCCATCCTGAAACTCATCCCCTAACCATGTAGCACCAGGTTTGTGCAGGGGTCTCAAATCAGTGTCCATTGTAGCATTCAACTGCTATAAGTCTTGAACATTCTTGCTTTTGTCTGTGCCAAATTGTGACATTGCTGGAACTCAGAATAGGTATTAGGGGGTTATTTAACGTGACCTTTATGTTATGTGATGGCTAGATAAAGTTTATTAAAACTACCTCTCATGTTCCAAAAGAATGCTGCTGCATTATGTAGCCCCCTTAATGTTCACCCTATTATATCTCTGGTTACCATGGCAATATCCTCCTAGGTACTTGTAAGGTCACAAAAAAGAAGAGCTAACCCTCTTACTCCTAGAATAACTAATGTGGTTCTGTTACTGGCTTGATGTAAATAGTCTCAGGTGACAGCAAACTATACATATAGTCAATTACAACTGTTCAAAGGAAATGATTTGTTGTAACAGCCACTGTTCAACCTCTGTGACATCAATGTTTCTATGGCAACAGTTGCCTATTGCACTGCTTAGAATTGAGTATTGATCAAACTAGGACCAACGCTATTTCAGAGACTTGCTACTTTTCTGTGTGGCAATTTACGATAGGAACTCATAACATCACTGTGTATTTCAAGCCCCAAGGAACCAATTTAGCAGACAGTTACAGTAGAATATTAGCAGAGGTCAATAATGGAAGTCTGATCATAGTCCTAGGACAATTATTCAATGCTTTTGTTGTCTGCCCTTTCAACATTCCACCAGGTTTTAAAATTTTCAAATAATAATATTCATGCCTGAAGAAAGTGCTGAATTCATTCATCTTCTATTTTAAACTTTATTTTTCATTGTTATGTTACCTATCAATAAAATTATTTAGCTATATTAGCCAAGCTCTGACCTCTCAGAAGTAAATAACTATTGATCAAGAAGTGAAGCTCTGATTTTGTACTACGGCGTTTCCATTAATGGTCTCATTGGCCCAGCAGATAAGGTGATTCTTACAGAAGAGCAGACAGTATGGAAGTGAAGGATAACATTAGGCAATACCTTACAGTGAACAATAAGATACAGAACTACTAACCACAGCTGTATGATGGGTTCTTCTCCTACTTCTGTTAGCAGTAAAGCAGAAATCCCGTTATAAAGTAGAATCAGTCTAGAAATGAACACACAGAAAGTGGATGGGTTTTGTAGGAGCTGTTTTGCATCTCTTTTACACAACCTCTGCATCTGTGCAATCAACTCACTTTGTAAAGAATTAGGAAAGTCCCAACTGTCATCTCATTAATTTTCCTTTGAAAAAACAGAGAAGGCACAATTTTTGCAGTGTCAATGACGACTATAGAAACATTAATGATCATCAGGAATTTGTGAAGAAATAATAATAAAACAACTTTGGGGAAAATTAGTGTTACTCCTACCATGCACTATTACTGAAGTCATTGGAGCCACAAACAGACTTCAGATAAAATTTGCCCCATATTGCTCTCTATTTTCCTAGAGAAGAGGCCTCTGTGTATTTATGTAAAGAGGTAATTGGAGTTATTCATCCAGTTGCTCAGTGAGAAAATAGGATCCAAGAATCATTAACGCTATTAGGTGGGGGAAGGCTTCACAGAATTAGGGGCACATCCACCTGCAGATGAGTAAGTTCTCTTTATTTGTGGAATGAGAGGAGCAGGGATAAAAAGCTCCCCAAACTTAGCAAGAACTAAATGAAAAGCTACAATAAATATAACATTGAGGGGGAAATGAACAGCTTATTTGCCCAAAGGACTTACTCTTTTGGGGCAATACAGGATTCTGTTTCATCATCCTTCCTGTTCAATCTCTGGGGAGACAATGAAACTGTTTGGCCTGTGATGCCATCTGGATGCTGATGACAACATTCCCTATGTCTCTTTTTCACTGGATGCAAGCAGTGCAGCGTCCTACCTACCACAGTAGCTAGACAAGATGAGAGCTAGTTGACTTTGACTTCAGATAAGGCAGCTATGATGCTGGATGGCAGGAAGAAGTAACCAAAGCAATAGATGTTGGAGATTTTAAGCACTTTTTCAGTTGAGGGGGTATGCCTGCTTTTTAGTGAACTAGGAGCTCATTTGGGTCATCTACTGCTTCCAGATATCCAGAGAGCAGTAGTCACAAGTGCCTTTTTAATATATGCTTGGTCAGTGATATTGAGACCCTTCTTGACAGATGCAGACCTCATCCAAGGATTTCATGCTTTCAATCCCTAGATTGGAAGACAGCAATGAGATCTACATATAACTATTCCTGAAGACACTTTAGAAAGTTCAGCTAGTGCAGAATGCTGCTGCTCACTTACTTAGCAAAGATTTATGCATGGAGCATATTGCACCTGTGCTTGACAAAGAACATTGGCTTCCAGATGTTTTGTTGTACAAATCAAAAGTCTAGTTTTGCTCCACAAAACCATTTCTCATTTGGGATCACCACTCTAAACATGGGCCAGCACAGCATCTGAGAACAGCTTGAGCACACAGTCCTGAGATTTATATGGTTCAAAGCAAGGTGTTCTCAGAAGAATGCTCCCCCCAACACCATCCAAAAGAGCTTGAGTTGGTTGACTTTCAGGCAATATTGCAAGGCCTAACTATTTACTTGGGATTTTCCTGATGAGTTGGTTAAAGTGCACAGGGTTCCCAGAGACTTTTTGTGGTTAGGGCGTTTTTATTATTTTAGTTGATATTGTGTCCATTGATCAATGTTTCGATGTTGTCTTACAATTTTTGCACAAATGCCTAGGGTCACCACAGCTGCATTCTTTAAAATGGAAAAATAAATAAAATAGAAAATGAAAGAAGCAAGAAAAAGGTTGCTAGTTCTTGAAACCAGTCTAGGAGATGTCAGGGGACTGATACCAGTCATCTCAAAGTAGAAACATAAAATACATTAGTGATGTTTTTTAGGTCTTTTTAGTGTCTTAGGAACAATCCTCTTCAGAGTTTTGACCAGGACATTGAACAATATAATAAGAGATTGATCCAGAGAATCTTTCTGAGATTTCCTAATGAGCCCAGCGAATGCTGGGACAGAACTTTCAGTGCTGTGTGGATATGATCAATAAGGTTCATAGTTTATGTTCCTGACCACTGCATCAGAGTGTCATGATTTAAGGAGCTCTCCAACAACCTAAGACATAACATTCAGTATTGGGATGAACTACAATGAAACAACACAAACTGTGTAGGCTCATCTACCCATCATTCTTCAACACAATCATCATGTCTTAATACTGGCAGAAATGTAACCCTTCTCCCCACACCACCGTTATTACCACTGCATTTCCTCCTATAATCAAGCCATGGTTATTCCTTTTACCAAAATATACTTGGCCAAATTGGGGAAGAGGAATCAGAGAAAATAGTCAAATCTTTTCTTTCAATGGTTTTAGAATAATTTCATTCATGGCAGGCCTAGCCTTTTAGTCAGTCAGTCATAGCCATCTGAAGATTCAGGCTGTTAAGTGTGATTCCTCTTCAGAATGGTCCTTTCCACTCCACTTAAGCAACTAATTTTCAGTTGACATTATGCACCACTCATCACTATCAGTATCAAAACCTACTGTATATCAGCCTGTGTAGCAGCAGAAGCAGCATTGTATGGCTAAATTGGACAGTCTGCATGCCAACCATTTCACATTCTCAGAATTCAAACTTGTTCATCAGCTGGTAAGAAGTGGTCATGCCCTGGAAATAAATTCTGAATACACGTTGGAAAGAGGCAAATTTTAATAACTGATAGTAGTTAGAGTTAAGGGAGGACATAATCTTTGCTTGAGTGACCACGCAAGGAGGACTGCCATTCTTCTGGTGTTTTATCATCATTAAAGAGGGTTTCCTCCATAGCTAAAACCAGCAGTGTAACAGGTGGATTTTTATCTTTTCAGTCTAGGTTAAAACATCAGTTCTATGCCTCTCATCGGTGAATTACAGCTTAGAACGGTTTAAAAAACTAGAAGAAGTAAGAGATAGGGAGTTTTGTCCTTGTGTGTGTTCTCATTGCCCTTTGTCTGCAACAAAGCAACACCTCCTACCAGCCTCTCTTTATGACATTTCTCCCTCAGTGGCAGTACTAGGAAGTTAGCTTTGGAGTTCATTCCTAAACTTGGCTCAGAAAGGACAAATAAGATCTACAGCAAGGACTCTTCCGTGTTTGTTACTGTCATGTCATTGTCAAATTTGGCATATAATTGTTCATTGACTTCCTAGCAGAAGTAACATATTTTCAAAATCTTGTCTTAAAGGTTTGCTTTTATGATGACTTTTCAGAAAACTGAGGAGGGGGTTTTCTGTGCAAAGGCACTTTATTCAGGTCTCATGCTGGGGACTAGGACCCAGCCCTGGGTTATAGATAAACTCAGAAACTGTTCTCTTTGCTACCTGTGAGTACTACAGGGGCTCAAAAAATTCCCAACACTTTACAATTAAGTGCTTAGCACACATTAAAGCTGCAAAAGAACACTGCAGACATATGTAATTAAACATATCTATTTGGTGAAGTATGTTTCTGCCAAAAATTACAAATATAAACTAAAAAGGAAGCTTCCTTGAACAGAATATTCTGTTTATTCCTGCCCAGAAAACATTAGGGGATGAGACTCAGGCCCTCAATCTATAAATAGAAACTGTAATAATTTAAAATTTAGAGCCATTGGGCATTCTGGGTGTTTTAATTTTTCTTTACAAAGGAAACAAAAAACCCTGGAGAAAAATGATAGAGCTAAGAACACCTAGGTTCTGTGGCATTCGGAACTCCCTGGGTATTCACAATATGCAGACTTTGTTTGAGATTATATTAGAAACTAAATTAAATCCCACCCTGCTAGTGGAATTTTTTTTTTCTAAATTCTTAGCCGTGGTTAGAGGTGGACAAGGGGTTTGATGCAGTTAATGAGGGGTTTTTCCCCAGTGTTTCTAGATGCTTAAATTGCTTACTGTGATTATGAGCAAGGACAGATTTGTTAAAAATTAAATTAAAGGAAAATGTTGTCATATGAAAAAGCATATTCGTATGTTCCTCACTTTGGCCTGCCTAATGTATCCTAACTCCTGCTCCACATATTTTAAGGCCAGAAGGGATCATTGTGATCACCTAGTCTTACATACCGCATAACACAGGCTACAGAATTGCAACCAGTGATTCCTATATCTAGCCATGTCGCCATGTGGTTGAAATGGAGCATCTCATTCAGAAAGACATCCTGCAAACACTTACATATGTGAGGAATTTCACTCCCATGAGTAATCTCATAGAGCTCACAGAGGTAAATGTACTCATGGGATTAAGTGTGTTCAGGATCAGCCCCTCAAACAAACAAACCTCAGTTTGTCACAAGCAAAATTCTCCATCAAAAGTGGAGACGTTGCATTTTACTTCATAAAGCTTTAGGTTGTTCTTGTTCAGACAGTTTTTTGAAGATGATAAAGTGAAGAGTGTTTGGTGCTTAAAGCACCATCCCCAAAAGAGAACTTCCCTAGATTAGGAAAGAGCAAAACCCAGCTCAAAAAAAAAAACAATTCTATGTCTGAAAAAAATAAAAGTGGGAACAGGCATCCCAGTCATTAAAATTCAGAAAGGCATTTCTATAGATATTGACTGTTGAACAGTGGCACTCTAGGATCTTAAAAATGCTTGACGAATTAAATACATAATCTTAGACAGCACTATGGAAAGAGGTCATCTAAAGTGGATTTCAAAGATCATTTGTTTTTATTATGATGATGATCTGAGTGCCATCAGTGTGTGCTGTAGTCTTGTACAATACATAAAAAAAGGCAATATTTTGCTACTACTTTATTCCTCATGGTCTTTTTTTTTTTTTTCTGACCTTTACCTCAATTGGCACCATAATTACTGTAGTTCTTATCATCTTGTTCTGTATTTTGGATCTTCATAATCTTATTTTACATTTTCAGACCATGACATTAGCAAGGAGTTTCAAAACTGATTGACGAAAAGAGTTAAAAACAAACACTTACTGTATCAAGCTACATTTTAACTCTGGGTACACAGACACAGCTTCCACTGAAGCAAAGGGAAACCCTTATGTTATTTGAACCCCTGATACAACCCATTTCCATTGATTTAAATGGTTTATTCTATTATTAGTTTAGTATGTTCTCAAACTCCTATTAGAGAGAGGAAGAATGTGCAAAAGTGAGAGCTGCACTTCAAACACAAAGTTTTGGGGTACTCAGAACTCAGGGTGTGGTTTGGGCTCATCTCTAATTCCAATAAATGCCTTTCAATTAACCAGTCTTGTAGATTTTGAGACTATTGTTTCACAAAGTTGAATGTGCTGCAAAACTTAGACTCATCCTTATGAGAGACAGGGCCAATTTCTTTTCAGAAGGAAGAGCGGAGAAGGGGGAAGGAACGGTCACTTGCTGAACTGAGACATTAGAAACCTGGGCTCTATTTCTAGCTCTACCAGTGACATGCTATGTGACCTTGTCATTTCACCTCTTTTTTTCACTCTCACAATCGTTGTCTCTCTTGTCCATTTAAATTATAAACATTTCAAGGCAGGAACTGTCTCTTACTATGTGTATGGACATTGCTTAGTAAAAAGGGGCCTTAATGATATCTAGGTTTCTTAGACTACAATAATCCAAATAATGACATTAATATAATGCAAACCAAATCACATAAGAGCAAACAAGAAGTTTAGGAGATGTGACAAAAACCTTTTGAGATAATAATGTAGCCTGGAACATTTGAAAGAATAAAAAGTTGGTACTGAGAGTAAAAAAGACAAGAGGAGGGAGAGAAAAAGGTTAGATAAAAAAGACTAAAAGAGAGAAGAGCATAAGAACGTAAGAACGGACATACTGGATCAGACCAAAAGTCCATCTAGCCCAGTATCCTATCTTCCGACAGTGGCCAATGCCAGGTGCCCCAAAGGGAATGAACAGAACAGGTAATTATCAAGTGATTCATCCTCTGTCACGCATTCCCAGCTTCTGGCAAACAGAGGTTAGGGACATATCCCTGGCTAATAGCCATTGATGGACCTATCTTCCATGAATTTATCTCATTCTTTTTTGAACCCTGTTATAGTCTTGGCCTTCACAATATCCTCTGGCAAGGAGTTCCACAGGTTGACTGTGCATTGTGTGAAAAAAATACTTCCTTTTGTTTATTTTAAACCTGCTGCCTATTAATTTCATTTGGTGACCCCTAATTCTTGTGTTTTGAAAAGGAGTAAATAAAACTTCCTTATTTACTTTTTCCACACCAGTCATGATTTTATAGACCTCTATCATATCACCCCTTAGTCTGCTCTTTTCCAAGCTGAAAACCTCTTATTACTCTCTCCTCATACTGAAGCTATTCCATACCCCTAACCATTTTTGTTGCCCTTTTCTGAACTTTTCCAATATATCTTTTTTGAGATGGGGCGACCACATCTGCACTCAGTATTCAAGATGTGGGTGTATCATGGATTTATTTAGAGTCAATATGATATTTTCTGTCCTATTTTCTATACCTTTCTTAATTATTCCCAGCCATCTATTTGCTTTTTTTGACTGTCATGATACTCTACAGGAAAGAGGAGGATATCTAAGCTGAAAGTCAGATGCAAGAAAAATATAGTTTCCTAAAAATTGGCACTTACAGAGTGCTGCTCTCCCGTGCTACAGCATGCAACATGGCACCGTGCAAGAGGGATTTAAAGTCAGTGCTTTTCTAAGCAGTGTGGACACTACCTACACCTTATTACTGAAGGAGGATGTTTTTATTTGCCTACTGCAATGACTTATGCCCATAAATTCCATCTACTCGGCAAGTCAAATTATTGCTAACCTACAAAATAGATTAGGTATGGGTTTAAATCAGTCACTATTTAAGATATACTGCAACCTAGTTCCTATCCAGATTTGTAATATAATCACCATTTAAAATAGCCAGCAAATGTTCTTCATAATGCATTGTTTGTGAAGTGGTCTTACCTCTGCCAGCAACGTAAAGAATGCATGCTCTAATTTGTATTGGTCCATGATTACTACCACTGAAACTGATGGCTGCCAAAACACTTTGAAGCCATGGGAAAATGCACTCTGCTGAAACTCATTAGAATTAGTGATAAATAGTAAAACTAATGGGCAAACATAGTACTTTCCATCATGAGCAGTTTGTGCTAGGATTCTATGACAATGAGAAACCTTTTCAGGTGATAGTAGACAGGGAACAGCCAATGAATGATGTGTGAATGTCTAATGGTAGCAACATTAAGGGGTGCTTAATGGTGATGTTCGAATTTTGTTCCACTTATCAAATCCTCCTATTTTACAGAATATTAAGTATTTGTGTACATTACCAATTGCCATCAAAATAATTTCAGAACAATAAATTAATCCACACTGTCACAGTGCTAAAAACTAGTACAATTATCATTTTAACTGACTGGGGAAAAGAAACAGAAGGCAAAATTCAGAACATAGAAGGTTATTAGTCAGAAAAAACTTCCCCTTAAGGTTAAATGCAGAATGTAGATACATTGCTACAGCATGTGAGACTCCTTTGTCAATATTTACCAAGCAAGTGGAGTAATAATGTGCAGTCATTATTGAACTCAGACAGCCTTCTAAATTTATAGTTTTCAGCTCATGATACAGTTGCTCTGTATAAATTATGCCAGGGATTATGCTTGGATTGTGCCACTGGCACCATTATTTCAGATCTATCTCTTGTTTCCAGATGGTTCATCTGTTTGTTTTCTCAGATATTCAAGATTCATTGAGTTTGCCACAAATTTAAGCATTTTTAATGTTGGTTAGTTGCATAAATCTGTTCTCAGACAATGGATAAAAAGATAACATCTGTGGCTTTTCATACTAATGCTGATTTAAAATTTCCCTAAATACTTGAATCCACAATAAAGTATTTTTATTTATGAGATTATCCAACTATTATAGAACTTCTTGCTCATTGGCTATTATAGGGAACAGAAACAGGTCTGCTCATCTTTCCAAATTATTTCTCTCATTATATAAAAGTTAAAATGTGCAAGTCATGTTACATATTTCTTTTACTCAAATAGTAATGACAGAGTGTGAGACTCATCAACAGAAGGTTCTTATATAACAGGGTGGATTCAAGTCAGGTACCATAACATCAGTATCACTTGGCAGCATTTATGGTTGGAGTTTCTCAAGGGCAGCTACTGTGTTCAGCGATGGAAGGAAAGTCAATCAACAATACTCCTTAACTTCAAGTTTAGTTCTATATCACTTTCATATTCTGTAGCCGGTCCCTACAGCTTGAATATTTCTTGTAATGTTTTGCCTGTGAGGCCTTAATCCTTTTCCTAGTAGACGAGCATCCATATCACAAAAAAGCACCTTGGCAGAGAAGCCAAGGACTAAAATAGACAAGAATGAATGATCATCACAATACCAATAGCAGTGTTATTAATTGTTTGTATTACAGAAGGGTAGAGGTACCAACTGAGACTGAGGCCCCATAGCACTGGGCACTGTCCATACATAAAGTAAGAGAGAGTCTCTGCCCGCAAGAACTTACACTCCAAATAGACAAGAAATACAAATGATTATTATCCCTATTTTACAGATGAGGAACTGAGGCACAGAGAGGTTAATGACTTGACCAAGGTCACAAATGGACACTGTGGCAAAGCTGGGAACTCAACCCATATCTCCTGAGCAGAGCTGTTAGGGAATTTTTCAACAGAGCTTTTTGAGCAGGACCCTCTCAGCTTTGATTAAATTCTGTTCGGTAAAGATTTCTCTGTTCAAAAGAGAATTTCGGGTGGGGGAATACGTGTGTGCATCTCTCTCTCTCATATACACAGACACACCAGCATAGCCGAATGCCCTAATCACAAGGCTCTCACCTAGCGTGTGGGATACGAAGACTCAAAACCCCACTCTGCTTGAATAAGAGCAGGGACTTGAACCCATGTCTCCTATTTCCCAAGCGAACACCCTGACCACCAGGCCCATTGGTTATTCTGAGGTTCATAGATTCGAAGACCAGAATGAAACATTGTAATCCTCTAGCCTGACCTCCTGTATGACACAAACCATAGAACTTCCCCAAAATATTTCCTACAATGCATCTTATAGAACAACATCCAATCTTGATTTAAAAAGTCTGATGAAGAATCCACCATGACAGTTGAAACGTTCCAATGGTTAATTACTCTCACCATTAAAAATGTAGGTCTTATTTCCTGTGTGAATTCATCTAGCTTCAACTTCCAGCCATTGGATCATATTTATACCTTTCTCTGCCAGACTGAAGAGCATATTATTAAATATTTGTTCCCCATGTAGATACTTATACACTGTAATCAAATTACCTGTAAACTCTTATGTCTTTGTTTAGACAAACAGATTGAGCTCCTCGAGTCTATCACTAACACGCATATTTTCCAGTCCTTTTCAATCCTTCCATTCTGGTGGTTTTTCTCTGAACTCTCTCCAGTTTAGCAACATCGTTCTTGAATTGTGCACACCAGGACTGGACACAGTCTTCCAGCAGTGGTCACACCCTTGCCAAAAAAGACATAAAATAACTTCTCCACTCCTACTCAAGTTTCCCATTTATGCACCCCACGATCACATTAGCTCTTTTGACCACAGCATCACACTGGAAGCTCATGTTGAGCTGTTTATCCACTAGGACACCGAAATCTTTTTTAGAGTCCCCAATCCAGTAAGTATGGTCTACATTCTTTGTTCCAGATGGATACATTTACATTTAGCTGTATTAAAAATGCATATTGTTTACTTGCAGCCAGTTTACCAAGTGATCCAAATCAGTGACCTGTCCTCTTCCCTACTTACCGCTCCCCCACTTTTTGCATCATCTGCAAAACTTTATCAGTGATGCCTTTATGTTTTGTTCCTCGTCATTGATAAAAAAAAATGTTAAATAGCATAGGATCAAGAATTGATCCCCACAGGACCCCATTAGAAACACACCCCCTTGATGACAATTCCCCCTTTACAATTACATTGTTAACCAACTTTAATCCATTTAATGTGTACCAGGTTAATTTTATCTTTCGTGTATTTCCATCAAAATGTCATGAGATAACAAGTCAAATGCCTTCTCTTAAATTACTCCTCTTATTTCTATCAACCCAACTTGTGATCTCACAAAAAAAAAATTAAGTTAGTTTGACAGGATCTATTTTCAATAAACCCACGCTGATTTGCATTAATTACATTATCCTCCTTCAATTCTTTATTAATCAAGTCGCATATCAGCCATTCCATTATCTTGCCCAGGACTGATGTCAGGCTGACAGGCTCATAATTAACTGGGTCATCCCATTTACCCTTTTAAAATATTGGCACAGCATTAGCTTTCTCCCCATCTTCTGGAATTTCCCCAGTGCTCCAAGAAGAGAGAGTCTCTCTCAGTCCCTGCTATTGGAGATTTAATAATAATTGCATAAATAATTAAATACTCTTTGGGACAGAGAGATAGAGACTGACTCTATAGTCCCCTGATTAGGGCACACACTTGGGATTTCAGAGACCTAGGCTCACGTTCCTGCTCCAAATAAGGCAGAGCAGGGCTTTGAATGCCAGGTAACTGCCCTAACCACCATGGGATTGGCTATTCTGGGATGAAAGTCACTCTCTCTCTCTCTCTCTCATTTTTTGACAAAAAGCCTCAAAAGGTGTTGGTTTTGTCCAAATGTGGAATGGGAAATTTTTTCAAAATCTCAAGTTTTCATGGAATTAGAAAACCATTCTATGCCCAAATCTACTATAGAGTCCCATTCTAATAAACTAAACACGAGACCAGCCTGCCTCCCATGTCAGATTATTAGCACAATGGCAAGGACATAGAAGGAAGCCTGCAGTGTTGGGGTCCTGCTGTCCAGTTCTGCAACTAATTTGATTATGTTCTAATCAAACTCCTGTGAGCTCAACAGGCATGGGAGTGGGATCAGGCCCTTAGTCTCTAAATCTATCAATCCACTTCCATTAGAACTAAATAATCATTAATCATAATTAAAATATATTAAATCCAAAAAGGAGGTGCACGGTGACTACTTACACATACTTCCAAAAGCTTTTAACCTGTCTCTTCCTACTTTTATCTATGATTATACCAAACACTGATGTGAAAAGGTTACAGAAATTACATTTATAATACAGTGGAAAAATACTGTCCACCATCTGTTGTATATGTCTGTTATACCTGCAGTAGTGTACCTTTTCTAAAAATAAACCACACTTTTATTTTAACTATGAGTCATATAATATTTTTCTAGCATATAGTCTCAAATTTATTCAGAAGAGATTAAACCAGATTTAGTAATCTGATATATTTCTGAGTTAACTGTTCATAACAAAGTAATACTGCCAACACCAAGCATTCAAAAATTATGAGTTAGGCAGGACCCAAGAAATATTGAGACGGGCTTAGAAATCATGAGTTTTTTTAAATAATAAATTTGGGGTTCTTTTATTTGCCTTCTGGTTTTTCAGCCCAGGGGGTTCATATTTTCAAGCTTTTCTCCACACCCAAGAAGGTTACATATGTATATATATTTTTTTAAATGAAAGCCTCAATAATCACATGACTGCAAGATCTGAGGCATTAAGAAAAGTATTAAATATTGCAACACTGCAAGAATATGTGAAGGTTGAAGAATAATAAAAATTTTGATTCTACAGTAGGTTATAGTTAAATATTGTGACTGCACTTCATAAAAGGGTTAATACTTTTATCATTGGTTGTTATGCTTCGGAACAAAAGATGACCAAAGAGGTAAGAAATGTAAGAACATAAGACTGGCCCTACTGAGTCAGGCCAAATGTCCATCTAGCCCAGTATCCTGTCTTCCGACAGTGGCCAGTGCCAGGTGCCCCAGAGGGAATGAACAGAATAGGTAATCATCAAGTGATCCATCCCCTGTTGCTCATTCCCAGCTTCTGACAAACAGAGGCTAGGGACACCATTCCTGCCCATCCTGGCTAATAGCATTGATGGACGTATCCTCCATGAATTTATCTAGTTCTTTTTTGAACCCTGTTATGGTCTTGCCCTTCACAACATCCTCTGGCAAAAAGTTCCACAGGTTGACTGTGCATTGTATGAATACTTCCTTTTATTTGTTTTAAAACTGCTGCCTATTAATTTCATTTGGTGACCCCTAATTCTTGTATTCTGAGAAGTAGTAAACACTTCCTTATCTACTTTCTCTACAACAGTCATGATTTTATAGACCTCTATCATATCCCCACTTAGCTGGCGCTTTTCCAAGATGAAAAGGCCCAATCTTAGTAATCTCTCCTCATACTGAAGCCTTTCCATACCCCTAATCATTTTTGTTGCCCTTTTCTAAACCTTTTCCAAATATATATATTTTGAGATGGGGTGATCACAGCTGCACTCAGTATTCAAGATGTGGGCGTACCACGGATTTATATAGAGTCAATATGATATTTTCTGTCTCACTATCTATCCCTTTCTTAATGATTCCTAACATTCTGTTCATGTTTTTGACTGGTGTGATACTCTAAAGAAGATAGGAGGATATCCAAGCTGAAAGTCAGGTGCAAGAACATCCTTCCACTTGCCATTGTCCACCACTGCACTCCTCTCTCCCCACATAGCCAGTTGTACAGTTGATTAAGCATATTAGGAGGTTTTTGCTTTTCTCTGAAGAATCAGGTATAGCCAGGATATTGGAACTGATGGACCTGTGGTCTGATTTGGTATTGCAACTATGTTCTCGAATATCTGCAGAGCTTGTTGGCTGGATTCACAGCAGCTCTTCCTATATATGGCCGCTAACATTTACCCGCATCTTCACACGATCAGAGCTTGCTGAAAACCAGGCAAATGAAATATTTTGAAATGTCACCATTTCTTGCATTTCACAGGATTCAAAATGGACCCATTTTCTATTTTTTCTCTCTCATACACACATTTCTGCAATATTTTAAAATTTTCACTGAATTTTAATCATTACTGACACCTTTACATGCAAAAAAACATTTTCTTACTGAAAGCTTAGATTTTACTAAATAATGTACTATGCAATTATTTTTTAAAAATCATTAAAATTTGGATTCAGAATGTCACAGAAAATTATGTGAAAAACAACATTTTGTTAATGTTGACAATTTTCATTAAAGGTTTCATTTTTCAGGTGGAAAAAGCCATTTTTCTGACAAAATAAATGTTTTAATGCAAAATATTTTGACCAGCTGTACCCAAGATGGATTTCTGGAGCAGCTGTCATTAGGGGCTACACAGAGCATGAGTACATGTTGCAAAGGAGGCCCTTTGACCTCTCCCCCACAACTGGTACCTCCCATGGCTATAATAAAATAGGCAGACTGATAATAGGCAGAGTAGGGGTCCTTGTTGTCTCCAAATTTGCAGGTGCAAATGAAGGCATTTGACTGCACCTGATTTGTAGGTACAATGTGGTAGATGTCCAAATACTGTCAGGATAACAACAATTAATTGCACCCTCAAAATCGGAATCTAGGCTGAGGCCCCTTCAGGAATTTTTCTCACTAGGTTTAGATGTCACAATTGTCCATAAACAAAAATCCAACCTTTGGAAAAAAAGTATTTTTTACTGGACTCTCTCCAGATGTTCATAGCATATCTTTTCCTCTCCTTTTTGACTCCTTTTGTACCATTTTCTGCCTGAGTCATAATGTCTGGTTTTTACTTGAATAACCAACAATGTGAATGTGGTTTAATTGTGGTTTTTTGTAATGTTTCCTGATATTGCCTAATATTTATGGTATATATGAGATATATTCTGAAACCTCCTATCAAAACTATAGCATGCAAAAAATAGTTCTGTTAAATACTGGGCCCTATCATCTGTGTCCTACAGTACGTTATAGCTTTAGCACTGCTGAAAATTTTGTGGGTTATAGACAAAAACACCAGCATTTATATCATGACTGGAATTTTAATCATGGTGCAGATCTAAACATTACTTGACCTAGGTGGGTTTTTCTCTTTAATATAATGCAATACCAAGGAATAAATACGCAACATAGCAAGCATATAAATGTAGACATGGGGACAAATCCTGGTTATCAATCCACAGCCTGAACAGCTGGGCTATTTACTGGAGTTCTCTGCATTGAGGTGAGGTAGAAGACCATGGCCGTGTGTGATGGGGCAGAGAGGCCATCACTGGCAAAGAGAGGGTTAAGACCGGTTCTCAACTGGTAATGAAAGGGCTAGGGAAAGCCTGTGGACCCAGCTGGCTCCCCGTTGCTATACATGCAGTCAATGTCAGGTGTGGAGAGGAAAGATAAAAAGGAGAGGGCCTACCTTAGTTGAGGGATGTCCAGGAAGGAGGACAGAGCTTTCTCCCCTGCCCCCCTGGTTGTAGCCCTGATATGGAGCTTGCCTGCCAGCCAGAGCAGCCCTCCTGAGAGGGATGACCAGATCAGAGGAAGGGAACTGGTAGAAGCACAGACTGTTTAGGAGACAATTCCTGAATAAAGGGGTGGGGACCCACAGATGGTTTGCGGGATAATCCTGATTTTGACTTATGCTTATTTTTTGTTCCTGGTTATATTTGAATCTTAAATGTCACAAACGGAGTAAGACTGAAGGCTACTTTGGCCAGAGGGCCAAAACAACACTATAGTGAACCTCATTGTGACAGAGACCTGTAGCTAGGGGAGTTGTGTCTGAGAGGGCCACAAGAGAGTGCCACCCCAACAACCTGATTACACCATGCCTTATTCCCAAGCCACACAGCAACCCTGAGACTGTAATAGCGTCTGTGTCTCCTATGCCCATGCTGTTCAGAAAAAAAAAAAAGGGCCAGTGTATCAGCGGTATTCCTTGTGTACCTCCCCTAAGTCCTTCCCTCTCTGTACAGGGGAACCATCTGAGAGCCTATGAAAAGTGAGAACAGGATTTGCTCCATCTGGAGCATACTCTCACTTGTGGTTCTGCACAGAACAGGAAGAAACTTGAAATTTATGTTGTGTCCAGATTTTGTAATGAGGTTTCACAACCAAAACTCCAAATCTGAACTCCCAAGAATGCTGAGGAAATTCAGATCCACATTGTGTAGCTTTTTTCTGAACAGCCCCTACTTTTTGTGGATCAGGCTCATCTCTATCTCTTGTCCAGCATAAGGATGCAGCAGCAACTGCTGCTGTCACAAGCAAACCCATAAGAAGCACCATAACCCAGACTGCTCTCCAGTCAACCCCTGTACTCTACCCTCAACGAGAAGAGTAAGGTAAGTCGACGGGAGAGTTTCTCCCATCGACACCCACCCCCTCCCCCTGCCCTCCCGGCAGTGTAGACCCCAAGGTAACTCGACCTAAGGTACATTGATTCCAGCTACATTATTCACATAGCTGGAGTTGCGTAGCATAGGTCGACTTACCACGGTAGTGTAGACATAGCCTAAGTAACACATGCAGTTGCCATTATTAAAAGTGTATTCGGCATATTTGCATGTGCATATGGCTAGTCAGATGCATAACTGTTACTTGAATGTGGAAATTAGACATACAATTGTATACATGTTTTTGAAAATCAGGCCCTAGGTGACTTACTCCAAGTCAAAGTGTCTGATACAGACAGAAGAAAAATCAAGTTCTCTTGACTTTCTGTACTAGACCCTAAACACAAGAACATTCTTGCTCAGCATTTGAGTATCCCTCTAAAAGCTTAAGAGAAGGAGCAGAATTTTTCCACTGATGTGGAAGCATATTTTCTAGTCTTCAAGTAGTGCATATAAAATTCATCAGTTAACACTCTGTGTTAGTTAATGAGCTATTAACACTGTTCACTTGCACGTCGATGAAAATTATATTTCTACTGGCTAGCGAGCCACGTGAATAAGGAAGTCAAAGAAACTGTGCACCCACATGTTGTGTCAAGTTTCTAGCCATCAACTCACTGTGGCAGGTCACACTGTGGAGGCCAAACAGATGTGCAAAATAGCTGTTTAACAGGAAAAATACTGTAAAATTGTTTATAGTGGGACAGTGGATTCTTACAGGCAAAGTAAATTACAAATAGATTTCTCAATTACATTTTAAGGCCTCACAGTTGATTCTTATATAATGTTCAAAAATCAATTTTGCATGGAATTCATGTGAATGTTTCATTATTAATAAAGCAGCAGTAGGAAACCTTTGCTGCATTCCCACAACAGCAACACTAAATGGGAAAGCAGACAGTCGAAGTTTAATGCATTACCATAAAAATACTCCATCCTGCATGCTTTGCACATTCAAATCTCTATTTGGGATCAGGCCCTTGGTGCTACTATCAAAAAGTACAAAAATGAGGAGAAAAACAAACAGCATAAAACCAAGATATAGTTCAGCAAGTCTGGCAATCTCTACTCAGAAAAGCAATGTAATAAAGAAAGTGTCAGAGGCCAGGATGGTGGTGGATTATCAGTAATCTCTGCAGGTTTCCATTTACCTGGCTCTAACAGATCACAAATGTAAACCACTACATTCAAATAACTGTCTTTGAAACTGGAGAGAAGAACGCCATGATTAGAAAAGCATTTTTAAACAAGAAAGGAATAATTAGCATCTACTTTATGTATTTGCATAGCATCAAATGCATGCTGTTAATTTTTTTTAATTCCTTTGGGTTTGTTCTTCATGTCTTATTTTTGACTGTAACAAAATTGCATTTTTTACATATAGAGGATTAATTTACAGGATTAACGGTCAGAAAAGGGCATACTTTATAGTACTAATGTCGTGTAACTCTTTGAGCAAGCATATTTTCAAACACCATCCATTCTGAGCTTGAATTCCTGCACATCCAGGACTTCTGTTTATTCCCTAATTCAGGAAAGCAATTGCTTAACTTTAAGCATATATATAAATTCTTTCATGAATAGGTATATGTTCCTGAACTGCGGCTATAACAGAGTTTGGATCACACAAGGAATGCAAGATTAGATTTTCAATATATTGAGCCCAAACACCCCAAGAAACCTATCAGACAGGTTTGGAAGGACCACTAGTGCCCTGTAGTCCATTGGATGTCTAAGGGCCCCAAATTTTATATGATCCAATTTCCACCTATCTTCTAAAGAAAGAGTTTAAAGTTCCTCCCCAGGCTCGAAAAGATTTCTTCTGTAAAGGGAAATAATGCTCTGTACTGCCCCTAGTGCTTATGAGTTGGTAGTGATCTTTTCCTGATAAAGTCAGTCTTGAACAGGGAACCTCACATGCTAGATAGAAAGAGAAAATGACAGGCTTTATTACACAGCGTATTAAAGAGGCAGATGAATTTGCGTGCCCTGAGTGGTTAATATATAAAATCAGAACAGTGACTAGTTCAACATAATTCACTGCCCAGAATTTGAGACATCACTTAATTAACAATATAAATATTAAAACCACTTTTTAATAAAACGTTATAATTGTAATAAGACACTCCACTGCATGAATTATGGGGTGTTAATTTGCACCAGTTTTGGGCATGAATGAATATGCCATAATTCACACCTCGGTATGTCCTATTTCTTAAAAATTAAAATGTAGACAAAAATATTCAAAATTCAAGGGAAAGACACCTCCCTGGGAAAAAAATCAGCAAAAAAAAAAAAAAAAAGCAGGTTTTCAGGTTTTACTAAACCCTGCATTTAGTAACCACTTTGCCACATGCTAAATAAGGTTTGATCTAGCAGTCCTTACAGGGGAAGCTTTCACTTGGCCATCACTTATTCCAGATTTACACTGATGTACCTGCACTGACTTCAGGGATCTCTCCTTTGGTGAAAATCAGAAGTAACTCTTGATGTCAGTCAAGTGACAGCATGGTTTGGCCCCCTGATTTCCAGAAAAGCTTTGTCCAGGAAAGAGCTGGAGAACTGTGGATCTTAGCTTGTAAGGAATTTAATTTTCATTCATTTAAAAATCTTGATGGGGAAAAATTTATAGTGGGACCAGATTGGATCCATACTTCCCTGAAATTCACCCAAACTGAGATCAAAACTCTGATGTTAACCCCTGTGTTTTGGAAGGGGCCAAAACCAAACAACACCTAACTCTTGGGGAAATCTGGGTCCTGATCCAAACTTTGTCATGCTGGCCCTCTCTGTTTGTACTATTTGTCTATGTTCTTTGAGGGAGGAGGGTCACTATAAATCTAATACAGAGAGCAAAAGGAATTTGGACTAGATTATTACTGGTTCTTGTGTGGGTGTGGGAAGGCAGAAGGGTGCATGGAGTCTTTCTGCAGCTGCATCCTGTGCAACTATCACAATCTCAGTCCCTTTATGTGCCCCTCTGGGGGCTCAAACTGACTCAGAGAGGCAGGGGCCTGGGCCCACATTTCCTCCCCATCAGGTACAGCGTGCTATGCTAAGAGATAATGCAATGTGAGAGCCCACCCCCTGAGCACCCAGAGAGGTTGGCCCTTGGGGCTGGGTAGCTCCATGCTGCCACCACAGCCTATGTCTATCAGGCATAATCTGGCCCTTTACCTTTTTTCCACCTTTGCTATTATTTATTACACACTAGAGAACTCCGCTAATATTAAGAGGGATATTTTCAATGTCATAAACATACAAAAAGTTATTAACCTTAAGGAGAACTGCGTTGCCACTGTGATGTAATAAATCTACCCTTGAGAGTCTGGATCCCCCGGCCCAAAGAAATTATCTGACATATGCAAGGAAATTCAGGGGAAACTATCATATTACTTCAGTTTGGCTTAGCCATGACTCAGACTGATGGGACATTTGGCAGAGTGATTACAGGACGGAATCTATCTCCCTGTATAGGCCCTATGTATTGCAAGGGTGCCTGAACATCACAGGTGAAATCCTAGCCCCTTTGGAATTAATGGTAATTCTGCCATTGACTTCAGTGTGGCCTGGATTTCACCCTGGGTGCACTTAACTCCTATATGTGCTGCAATAATGAAAGCTAGGGAGGATTGCTCTGATAGCTGTGATACAGCATGGCCAGAGGGCAGCAGGAGAGTGTTTTGGGTTTTTTTGAAGCAAAAAAGTGTTTTTATTTGCATAACACACTTACAAAACTAAACCAACAGCATATGCAACACAGCAGCCAAACACAATTGTTTTCTCATTAGCTTCAGGGGAGGGAAGTGTTCAAGCTTGCCTGGGCCCAGACCGGGGGGCTTCCTCGACTCTCATGGTCTTCCAACCTTCAGAGTTACCTGGTGGCCCAGAGCAAGGGGGCTTCATCGACTCTCAAGGTCTGCCACCCCCTCGAGTTACCTGGCGCCACGCCCAATGTCACCAACAATTCCCTCCTTTGAAAGCACCCAAGAGGGGCAGGCTGTGGGATGGACAACCTGGGCGGGGAGGGGGCACATGCACCCACGTGTGAAAGGACCCCTCTAAGGTGATGTCCATAGCAGCAAAGGCTGGGGCTGGGGTCCCTTACTCTCTCCCCCAATCAAAGGGTCAAACAAAAGGAACCGGACAGGGACACTGAGCAGAGAACCTTGGACAGCGCCCACCGCTCCTCAAAAGCGTCAAGGGAGTCGGTGGACGCCACCCAGAGGAACTCCGCCTGGATACGTAAACGGACCGAGGATTGGAAAACAGCCCCACAGTCACAGGAAACTCCATTGGCCAACCTCCTCTCTGGTTTTATAGATGGCCGTTTTAGCCAGGGCTAGGAGGAGGTTAACTAGGAGATCCTGCGACTTTGTGAGGCCATGGATGGGGAGTGCATAAATAAAAAGGTGAGGGGAAAAATGCAACCAAAAACGTAATAGAAGATTTGTGAGGAGCCGGAACAGGGGCTGCAGCCTGGCGCACTCCAAATATATGTGCGCCAGGGTTTCCCTCACACCGCAAAAGGGACAAGTATCTGGGATGGGGGTGAACCGCGCCAAGTACATGCTCGTGCTCACAGCTCCATGAAGGAGCCGCCAACTGATGTCCCCGACGGGCCTCGGAACCAAGGTGGAATATAGGCTGGCCCACCAGGGCTGCTCATCCTCCAAAGGTGGCAAAAGGTCTCGCCACTTTGTGTCAGGGCGGGACATTAGGGTGAGGGCGTGGAGGGAGTGGAGCACGAGCGTGTATAGATGTTTCCTTGGTGCGGTTTGGAAGCATACCGGCTGCAGTTCATGCAGCCGGCTTGCAGTAAAGGGGTGAGGGGGTCGATTGTGTCTACAGGGCAGGGGTCCAAT
Source organism: Eretmochelys imbricata (assembly GCF_965152235.1). Taxonomy (NCBI): domain Eukaryota; kingdom Metazoa; phylum Chordata; order Testudines; family Cheloniidae; genus Eretmochelys; species Eretmochelys imbricata. Next base: position 43,942,903 of record NC_135582.1, read on the forward strand.
TAAAAGGTCCGGCAGGCCTGGGGTAGAGGGTGGTCGGGATGTGCCCTCGAGCAGGACCCGGTCGAGGTAAGCTCGAGCAGCGGGCGGCAAAGTGGCCTTCACCTCCTGAAGTACGCGCCGGGGGGGGGGGGTACGAGGTCTGGAGAGCCCCATGCGCCGAGCAAGCATCAGGGGATCCAGCCAGTCTCCCTGGTCGTAGTCCAGGAGGTCTCCGACTCTCGTGACTTCTGCCAGGATCAAGCTCTGGCGCACCAAGTGGGACTCCACCACCTGCACACGGAGCTGGGGGTTGTGTAGCAGGGGCTCTGTGAGGAGATCTACCCCTTTGGTGGCCGCCACAGACCTGGTCGTTAAAAACAGTTTCCAATTCCGGAGGAGGTCCTGGTAGAAGACCGGCAGCCCGGAGAGGTCTTGTGGAAGACCTCCCGGACGGAGATGAAAGAGCTGCCGGTCATATCGGAGCCCTCGGACATGGCACAGGATGGCGTGTGCCAGTATGCTCCACACTGAACTGCCTGCACCATAAAGGAGCCTCTGTAGGGCCTGGAGGCGGAAGAAGCAGACCTGAGTGTGCAGACATTTCAGGCCCTGCCCTCCTTCCTTCAGGGGTATATGAAGAACCCCTACAGGGGCCCAGTGCATTCCTGACCAAAAGAACCCCAGAATCGATGTTCGGAGGTTGGTCAGGAAACCCGGGGCCAGGACCAGGGTGTTGAGCCGGTACCAGAGCATGGACAGAACTAGTTGATTAAGCACCAGCGCTCTCCCTCGGAGGGAGAGACATCAGAGTAGTCCCGTCCATTTCCGGAGCCACTCTATCACCCTGCCCTCTAAATTTTCCCAGTTCTCCGGCGGAGAGGGATGCGTGGCAGAAAGGTAAACGCCGAGGTAGAGCAGCGGACCTGCGCTCCACCGGATGGTCTGAAGCGTGGGTGGGAGGGAGCTCGCCTGCCGCCAGTCTCCTACCACCAAGCCAGAGCTCTTGACCCAGTTGACCTGGGCGGAGGAGGCTGCCGAATAGATGGCCTGGCAAGCCTCCACCCACGCCAAGTCGCCCGGCTCCTGGATCACGAGGAGTACGTCATCGGCGTATGCTGACAGGACCAGCCGCAGCTCTGGCTCCCGCAGCACCAACCCTGTCAACCTCCTGTGGCGGAGACAGAGGAAGGGCTCGATCACCAGAGCGTACAGTTGGCCCGAGAGGGGGCACCCCTGCCGAACTCCTCGCCCGAAGCTGACCGGTTCGGTCAGGGTCCAGTTGAGCTTAACCAAACACTCTGCGGAAGCGTACAGCACCCAGAGAAAACCCACAAACTGGGGTCCAAAGCCAAACGCCTGCAGAGTGCTCAGGAGGTACCCGCGGTCCACCCTATCGAACGCCTTCTCCTGATCTAGGGACAGGAGGGCAAACGACAGACCGTCTCTACACCCAAGTTCCAAAAGGTCCTGAACCAGAAATAGGCTATCAAAAATACTGCGGTCCGGTGTAGGTCTGGTCTATGTGGATCACGTCCGCCAGCACAGACCCTAGCCACAGCGAGATTGCTTTCGCTGCAATTTTGTAGTCCATGCTGAGGAGCGAGACGGGACGCCAATTTCGTAAATCGCAGAGGTCCCCCTTCTTCGGCAATAAGGCGAGCACAGCTCGCCTGCACGAAAGAGGGAGGACCCCGCTCTGCAGAGACTCGGCCCAGACGGTGACTAGGTCTGGGCCAAGGATGTCCCAAAACACGCGGTAGAACTCCACGGTCAGCTCGTCCATGCCTGGATACTTATTGGTGGGCATACAACAGAGAGCTTCCGAGAACTCGGCCAGGGTGAGAGGCAACTCTAGCCGGTCTCGGTCACTCACGCTGACTGTAGGGAGCTCCTCTCAGCGCACTCTGCAAGCGCTAGGGTCGGTCGGATCCGGGGAGAAAAGACTTGCGTAGAAGGCTCGGGCCCTCCCGCACATCTCCACCGGTTCCGTGAGGGGGGTGCCGTCCTCTGCCAGGAGGCAGATGACGTGTTTCTTGGCCCCCCTCGTTTTCTCCAGGGCATAGAAGAAGCAGGAGCCGCGATCCATCTCCCGAAGGAGGCGGATGCGGGATCGAACAAAGGCGCCCTGGGCCCGATGGTCCTCGAGGGCCCGGTTCTTCCTGCTTCTCCCGGCATACTCCGCAGAGGAGCGGGTCCTTGCGGCTGGCGGCCAGATGCCTCTCCAGCTCTAAGACCTCCCGTTCCAACTGCTCCATCGCCGCATTTCTCTGTCGGCTGGTCCCCGGGTGTAGTCGCGACAGAAAAGCCAGGAGCGCACCTTCCCCAGGTCCCACCATCGCTGTGCCAAGAGAAAGGCACGCCTCTGCCCTCACCAGGCCAGCCAGAATTCCCAGAGTGATGTCACGAAGCCCTCATCCTCCAACAGACTGTTGTTAAAATGCCAATAGGCCGGCCCCGGCTTCTCCGCACAGAGGGAGGCTGTCACGGTGGCTAGGTGATGGTCAGAAAATGGGGCCAGCCGAATGCTGGAGGAGTGGGCTTGTGAGAGATGGAAGCGTGATAAATAAATGCGGTCCAACTGGGAGTGGCTCGACCGATGGGCTTCCACCCGGACAAAGGTAAATGTGGAAGTGTCATCCGGGTGGTGGTCACTCCAGATGTCCACTAGGGAGTGATGTTCGACTATCTCCCGGAGAGAGTCTGCGGCAGCCGGGCTCTGCTCGGTCCCCGAGCGGTCCCACTCCTTGACGGTGGTATTAAAATCCCCTCCCAGGACCGGGCACTCATGAGAATCTAAGGTGCCGAGGTAGGCAGACGCCCGCTGATAGAATTACAGTCACTCCGGGCCCGATGTCGGGGCATAGACATTAACAAGGTTAACCACGAGCCCCTCTATACGGACCCGGAGATGCAGCAGGCTACCTGGCACGGCCTCGGCAACCCCTAGCACCTTGGATCGTAGGTCGGGGGAGAACAGGGTCGCCACTCCAGCCTGTTGAATCATGGCATGGCTAAAGTAGACCCAGTCCCCCCACGCCAGCCGCCAACTGTCTTCGGCGGTCGGATCCGTATGGGTCTCCTGCAGGAAAACCACAGAGTACCCTCCCTCCAGAAGGAAGGAGAGCACCGGCGACTTGCGGAAAGCCATCCTACAACCCTGGGTGTTCAAAGTTGCAATGCTGAGAGGTGTCATGGGGAGGGCTGGGGGGGGATCCTCACTGGCAGGGATGCTCGCATCCCCCAGCAGGCAGCGCAACAGTCCGTGACCCATCCCGTAGGTGAGTAATTGGTCACAAAAGACGCGGACCCGCCAGTAGGCCGCAGTATCCTGCTTCCCCGTCCCTTTACCTTCCCCCATGAGGGCCTTTGTGGCCCGGAAGATTTGAGAAAAGTCCCCCCATCGCTGGAGAGCAAGTTGTACCATGTTGCGGGAGCCACGGACATCTTCTAAAAACTTCCGCAGCTCTCCTTGCAGCTCATGGGGGGGTGGGGTTACGGTTTCCTGGTTGTTCCCCGGCGGGGCCCTTGGTGCAGCCCTGTGGCCCACTAAAATGGGCAAGCAGGGTGCGGACCCCCGACGGGGTCCCTGATGGGCTGGAGCTTCTAGGCCTGCCTCAAGCCCTGGGGCAATAGGGGGCAGAGGAGGGAAAACAGAAGCCCCTAATGGGTCAGGGCATGAGAACGCAAAGGCTGCTCCCTGGGGGTCATCAGTTGGAAAAGGGAAGGAGACAGCCCCGGGGGTGGCGATAATATCGCAGGAGGTAGACTGGATAGGGGTAGGGGTGGGGGCAGGGGCAGAAACAAAATTCTGGGTTTCTGGGTTTCGGGAGCTGGATGGTGGCGCCTCCCAATCAGGCTCGAGGGTTAAGGGGATGGGGAGGGAGCTCTCAGTGATATCGGGCGTGGGCTCTATGGTGGATTTAGCGGCCACAGCATCAAGAGGTAGATTATCTTCTGTAGGGCCCCCGCCTGGGAAGGAAGTCAATTGCTCCGCACCAACGGGGGATGCCCCTGGCGACTCGTGTCCCGGCCGCGTGGCGCCGGCTGTCACCTGAGCAGGCTCGGTGGTCATCAGTGGGGCACCATCAGTGGCCGGGTCGATGGAAGAGTCCAGGGGCTCCTTGGAGGTTGGAGCAGAAGCAGCAGTTAGGGGGAGGGAACATGGGAAAAGAGGGGTGGAGTGAGGTCACCCAAATCGAGGTTTGCTGGCAAAAGGTCGTCCTCCCCCGGGGCAACCGGGGTCAGATCTAGGGCCTCGATCTCCTCGAACATGGAGGAGAGGACACTTTCTATCGCCCCGGGGTTCTCCCCGCTGGCACCCGCCACGACGGTTGCCTTGGGGTTCACGGGGGCTTCGGGTAGTGTCAGGACAGAAGGGGCTTCCTCGAGGGTCTCTGAGGGGAGGGTCTCCCGTGGAGGGGAGACACTACCTTCCGGTGCTGCTACGTCTTTCCCAGCTGACACCGGTGGATGGGACGCACTCGTGGGCAAAGCGGAAGGTTCAGCATCAGTGCCCCCCTTCCTGGTCTTCAGGGGGCCTCTGCTTTGGGTAGATGAGGCGGAGCTTGAGCCTTCCGCTTGCCTTGCTTCCCCTGGACTAGGGCCCAGCCCTCCATGGTATCATCTGGGGGCTGGTTAGCAGGGGTCGTGTCAGGGGTAAAGGCGATGGTTCAGGGACTTGGGGGGGGGAACGGTGGGGCAGCATAAGGGAGGGATGATTCTCCCTGGGGCAGGCTCTCTCCCATGCTTGGTGGTATCTCTGCCACACCCTCCTCCATAGGCCCTGCCAGATTGTCAACAGCGAGGGCGGGGCTCTCCTGCTTATCTGGGCATTGTAGGGGAAGTGCCCCTTGGGCCTGAGAGGGAGTAATGGTGGTCCGAAGAGGAGGGGGGGCAGGTTCAGGTACTGGATGGCCAGGGGCGTCGGCAATGAGAGGACCAATGTCTTGCCGGGTCTCAGGGATCCCAGGTGCCCCTCCTTGCCGGGCTAAGGGGCAGTCCCTCCGGACATGCCCTGAAGCCCGGCAGAGGTAGCACCGGGCTTTCCCCATGGAGAAATACACCCGCTAATGGGCCCCCTGGTGGGAGACTAGAAAGGACCCCTCGAGCGCCTCTCCATCACGCGCTGCCAACAGCAGTAGAAGCTGCACTTGCCAGTGGAAGGAAAAGATGTGATGGAGGGTGGGGTCCTTGCAGCCCAACGGGAGAGGGCTGATGACAGAAACAGGTTTCCCCAGGGTGGAAAGGATGGGTAGCAGGGCAGCACTGGGGAGAAAAGGAGGGACAGAGGTCAGGACCAGGCAGACGCCCAGGTCCTCCAGCGGCTCTAGGGGAACAAACACCCCCCCACCACCGCCAGGCCTCTCTCCACCACTTCCTGGGCGGCAGCCTCTGATGCTAAGAAGACGACGACCTTCCCGTACATTTTGGAGGCTGCCACAATGGCCGAGGGCCCCACCACCCTCGCCAATGCCCACACGTAGGTCTCCACGTGGGGCGAGGCGGGCACCAGGAGGCATCGGACGCCGTGCTTCCTTGTCATGGTGGGGAAGGGGCCCTGGCCGCTATTGATGGTGGCGGAGGCGGTCAGTGGGAGAGATGACGAGGCGGCAGGTGGGGGGGCTGCCGTCGCCCGAGCATATGTCCTGGCGGGGTGAGGGAGGGATGCCCGCAGAGCTGGTGGAGGGGGGAGCGGGGAAGGACGCTGTGGTCAGTGGGGGGGCCACAGCAGCGGGGGTGGCCCCTGCCACGGAGGGCCTGGTGGTTTTAGCGGGGCCCTTCCCTTTCTTCTTGCCCTGGCCTTTCTCGCTGGCTGGGGGGGCTCCCCTAGAGTCTGGGGAGGCGGTGGGCATGGCAGTGGCGGAGGTCACCCCAGTGCCCTTCATTGCCGATACCCCAGCAGGGGCAGTGGCAGGTGTTTAACAGGAGTTGGGGTCAGGTAAAAAGGAACAAGCTGTGGGATGGACAATTTGGGGGGGGGGCACATGAACCACCATACGCTTGTCCACAGAGTCCTGTTTGATTGGCTGGTGCTTCTGGCTCACGCAGTGGAATCAGGGCGAGCAGCTGAGTCCAGAGGCAGATGTTAGATAGTGAGCGGGGACAGTGGAGGGGGGGTAGTGAAGATAGTAGTGTGGGGGTTGGGAGGACACAGATGGATCGGGGGACAGCTCCGTGCCACATCCCCTGTGTCCCTACAAACACAGTTAAGACACAGTCAAGGCCTCCCCCCACACGAGAGCACAGTTCAAAAGTTACTCAGTCTTGGGGCTCCTCCACGGCAATTTGTAGATTCCCCGGGCGGTGTTCCTCCGGTAGACGGCTTTTTCTCTGTCTGTTCCGGGTTTTCTTTTTTGCAGCTGCAACATTCCAGGGATGCCGGAGCAGCTGATAAGAGTTCCTCTTGCCGAATACGGTTCCGCAAACAAACAGCAAGCGGCTGGGTCTGGGGGCTGGGTCCCTCCACTCCCCCCTCCGGGAAGCGGGTCAGCAGGCCCCCCCTCTCTCAGGGGGGAGACGCTAACAGCCAGCCGGCAGCCAGCCAGCACTCTAGCAACAGCAGAGGAAAACAACAAAAAGAAAAGAAAGGGGGGAAGAGCGTCTGGCCTGGTTGGGGGGGGAAGCTGAAAGCAGGGGCAAAAAGCAAGGAAAGCCCAGGCCAGAGGGCAGCAGCAGGAGAGGGCTAGAAGGGATCCTTCTTCCCTGGAGAGGGAAGAAAGTTTGCTATAAATTAATTAAAGCACCTGAAGCCCAATCACATGATAAAAACCCCCTGCTTCAATCAGACAATAGTAGGAGTTGAAGCACAGTGGATTGGCACTGGAGCAGAGAGCAGTTTGGAGGGAAGCAGAGGAGAGAGTTTGGAGAAGTGCTGCGGTGGGCTAAGAAGACCAAGACCCTAGGTAAAGGGACACCTGGTTTGTGCAGAGGGAGGGCAGGAAGCCCCACAAGCTGAAGGACAGGAGAGAGGGAAGTAGCCCAGGGGAAGGAACCGCTTGTTCTAGTGGTTTACCGTTATCCCTAGGGCCCCTGAGCTGGGACCCAGAGTAGAGGGTGGGCCCAGGTCCCTCCCTCTCCACTCCCCTCCTCTAGGACACTAGTGGGGCAGTTAATACCCCAGTTCAGGGGCAAGAAATGGTGCCCTGAACACCCTCCCCCCACCCCCCAGAAGAGGAAAGCATGAGATCCATCATAGTAGTGCCGGCAATTTGCCACATAGCATATGCAGGACATTTATGGACTATATGTATATTATGAGAATGTATAAGATGGAAGGAGTATGTAAATTAATTATTAGCACTATTCATGCATGCACTATACATTTCAAAGTTTGGGGTTAGAAGAATATTAACCTTCAAAAGCTTTTCTTGTTTCTGTGTGGACTGGGTAGGTCTTTAAATATCTTTTGTGGGAGGGACTTATGGAAGAGGTGATTGCATATACCAAAATGACAGCCTATGTTTTTGTTGTAACATTCTTTAATAAAATTGTAGTAGTAATCTAAACCAGAAGGTCATCCTTGCTCTGAATTTCCTGCCTCCTGTCAATTTAAATCGGGTCCTTAATATTATCCTAATGGCAGCTTTTCTGCATTTGAATTTTACTTTAAGTTTGAAGGAACAAAAAAAGGAAAAAGCTGGAAGAGATAATCTGATCCCTCATGGCTCTTCACTGACTGCACTTTCCCACCGAAAAACTACACTCTCCTTTTGGAAAAGTGGCTCCGCGCCATCCCATTGCAGAAATGGTCTCAAACTGCCTTGGAGCAGTGCCATGTGGAACAGGACAGATGCCAGACAAACTGGCTGAGGTGTGGTTGGTTTTTATGAACTTCCAATTTGAAAGTTATGCTGTACATAATGTGGTTAGATCTGACTGGAACATTATTCCTTATTTTCTTTTATTGAAATTTAATTCTTTCCTTACTGTACTATCATCCCTCCACGTGACTAACACTTGAGCATTGCCAATGTGATGTGAGGCCTAGCCTGTTTTTGTCTTTATATACAAACACTTTATGAACAATTATGTGTTCCCGAATAAAATTATAAAAAAGTGATTCCATTTTTAAGGGCTCAGTCCTTGCCCAATCCCTAATTTCAATGGGAGTTTTGCCTGAGTTAGGACTGCACAGTAAAACCCTAACTCACACAAACAAAAATCAAAACAGGGACAATCCCAGTTTCAGATGAGACTCATACTGTGTAAATGGATGGCTATACTTATTTTTTTAGACTCCATTCCTGCATTCTGATCTGCACAAGCCGATCGTTGAACCCACACAAAGCCATATTAACTCCATTCATGTGGATCACAGTGCAGGACCAGGGCCTTAATTCTCATATCAAAAACAATGTGATCCCATGCATATATTAAATGTATTTGAAACTGGTTAAACTCACAGGTCTCAAAATGTAATTTGTAAAGGGAGAATTGTTATCAAGAGGGTATGTTTCCAGTGGGTCCCGCAGGGATTGATTCTTGGCCCTATGCTATTTAACATCTTTATCGATGACCAGGAAGTAAACATAAAATCATCACTGATAAACTTTGGAGATGACACCCAAATTGGGGGAAGAGGGATATAAAGAAGAAGACGACAGTCACTTATTCAGAGCAACGTAGGTCGCTTGGTAAGCTGGGTGCAAGCAAACAATATGTGTTAATACAGGTAAATGTATATACCTGAGAGCAAGTAATGTAGGCCATACTTACAGGATGTGGGGCTGGGGACGACTCTATCCTTGGCCACAGTGACTCTGAAAAAAATTTGGGAGTCATGGTAGACAATCAGCTGTACATAAGCTCCCACTATGGTGCTGTGGACCAAAAAAAAAAAAAAAAAACCCCTAAGGAGATCCTCGGATGCATGAACTGGGGAATTTTGAGTAGAACAGACAAGTTATTTTACCTATTTGTCAATGGCGCGACCACTGTTGGAATACTGTGTCCAGTTCTGATGCCCACAATTCAAGAATGATGTTGCTAAACTGAAGAGTTAAAAGAAGAGCCATGAGAATGATTAATGGATTAGAAAACATGCCTAATAGTGATAGACTCAAGGAGCTTAATCTGTTTGGTTTCACAAAGAGTTAAGAGTCAACAAGTGATTTTATTACTGTCATAGGTATCTGCATGGGGAACAAATATGTAACAATCTAGCAGAGAAAAGTATAGCATGAACCAGTGGCTGGAAGTTGAAGCTTGACAAATTCAGACTAAAAATAAGTTGTAAATTTGATAGTAAGGGTAATTAACCACTGGAACAATTTACCAAGGATTGTGGTGGAGTCTCCATCAATGACAATTTTTAAATCAAGATTATATTTTTCCCAAAAGATGTGCTCTAGGAATTATTTTGGGGAAGTTCTATGGCTTGTGTTACCCAGGAGGTCAGACCAGATGATCACAATGATCCCTTCTGGTCTGGGAATCTATGAATCTTACCATATGCCATGTTCTGATTATAGCATATTTGTATGGCTATAACCCGGTTGGTGGTGGTGTTCAAGTCAATTCCTTCCTCTATGGTGTGGTGCCAAATGATTTTTACACTATAATAAGGTTTGTGTTCTAAGGAGGGAATGTACTTTAGGTTTTCTGATTAATGGACTTTTAAAGGTCAGAAAGGGCCATTATAATCATTTAGTCTGAACTCCTGCATAACACAAGCAAAAGAGTGAGAGGATTCTGATACTTTGGAGTGTTTTACCTCTATATAGCCTGTTCAGTTCTACCCCAGATCAGTAGTGACCGAAAGTCATTAACATCTGACAGCTGTTTGTTGGCCTATGAGAAATGGGTGACTTCAGCCTACTACCCATTGGTCACATGTCCACATTTCAGAAACTCCTAATGAAGGATACCAAAGACTGAACGGTGAATGAATGACCACTCAGCTTAAATTATTTGAGGTAAGTCAGTGGGACATTTTGAAGAAACTTACAGAGGATGAAAATTTCCATGACTATCAATCCATTATCTTTCATAAGATCTAAATTAATTCGTTTAATGTATTGCAATGGAGGCTGTATTAAAGACAGCCTTACTCTTTAAAGTCTTGAGAGGGAATGCTGGATGTACACACTGTACCTATAATCCATATCTAAGATTGACAAATATAAAGTCAAAAGGTAGAATTCTATTGTCTCAAGAAAAGCATTTGAATATTTGTATTTATTATTCAGTTGCTTCCGAACAAACACAAGCCCCAACATGCTGTTGAAACAAACATCAAAAGGAAATTCAACTGGGTATTCTTTGAAAGGCTAGGTTTGCTTGGAAAGATGAAGTGCTAAATGCATGTCTTTTCAGTCAGCTCCAGGAGCGTGAAGGTAAATATTTGAAAGTTAAAATGTGTTTTTTTTCCCCCATGTCATTGTATAAATCAAAGTAAAATTAATTACATGATTATAGAACTTTGCTGTATTAAAACAAGCATTTATACCAATGTAACACCTTGTTGTAACATCCAGTGCCAGCACTGGCAAGATGTGGGCTAGCATTATTTAGTTCAATTAATAATAGTCTTGCTTGCTTGAACTGTCCCTGACCATAACACCACTGTTTTTTCCTTTTCCCTAATGCTCTGTGACCTGGCTTTACTATCAAACATTCAGTGTGGGAGAGCCAGCAGGAGGGCATTATCAGCAACAATCATGTCAAAATAATTGGATTAATGCAAGCATGATTTCCTGCCTTTCCCCCGCCCCCCTTCCAAGTTTGGCTGTCATTTCTAAACATGATCTGGATAGTCTGCATGTATACCACTGCCCTCTACTGGATAGAATATGAATGGCTCAACTGTGTGTCATAGGCCCTACTCCTTCAATCAAGGAGCATCTCCTTCACTTCCAGCGCAAAGGGCTGTGATTTGGAGGAGGAATGTCTGCACAGGAACCATAAAGTTCTAAGTGGTCACTGCATACATACAGTAACAACTGCTAGGAAGTCTTAGATTGTTAAAAGGTCTTAGATTATGTTTTAGCAATGTTGCTTTCCATCCAAACCCTGAGTGAAGTTACATCAAGGTTTGACTGTACTTGTCAGTTTTTTGTTAAGTCCTGGACCAAAACTGCAGAAGTAGGGATCAGAGAACAAAGAAGTTACACCATTTCTTTGCTCTCAGCTCATTCCTTTGGTGTCAGAGAAAAAAAACCTTGGTAGCTGGGGGAGGCAGCAGAAAGATGCACTGAACTGTAAATGTGCAAGTTCTTCACAGAATCCTCTTGGGACCAGTGGTTAAAGTAGTTCAACAACAAAGAACAGGAGGGGTAGTTCTCATTGCCACAAAAGCCAAGCAGAAGGAGGAATAGTGGGGAACTGCATCTTATGCTTTATGGGAGAGGTGGGGAAGAAGCTATGCTCCCCTTCACTCCCATTTACTTTAACATGTGCTTTAGGAGGCAGGGAGATCCTCCTGGCAGGAAGGTCAGATGTATCTCACAATAGGTCCTGAAATGAAGGCAATCTTTTCTTAGACTCCTGCAGTCTCCATTATTGCTGGCAGCTATCAGAACAAGCCTCTGGCAAACTCCCTGGGAAAGAAAGAAGCAGAACTATACCCAGAACCAAAAATAAATGATGAATCAGATTTCTTTAGTTCCCAAAGTCTCAGAAGTAGTCAGGGAGGCACCATCTTGCGTACTTGATAGAAGATCTCTACCAACCCATCAGCCTTTCTGCCAATCACTTGTAAGATGCCACCATGAAATAAATTATCCAAATCCCTACTTTAAAAGAACAATTGACAAGCTTCTAATTCCTCACGGGGTTGAGGTGAACAATCGGGAGGGCACATTGGATGAAGTAGGAAAACATGCAAACGCTGTGGAAACCCAAGCTGTGAAGAAAGGAAATTCTTGACCAAAATCCAAAAGAACACCACAAAACAACTGAAAGGAGGCTGGGACTTGGCAGGATTAATAATGCTGCTGGAATATCATTATGCTGGGCATACTGACTGTGTGTGAGCATAAGAAACAGATCATGCTTGAGAACAGCCCCCTCTACACTGAGAGCTCAGACTGTCTCCTTAAAAGGAGAGAGAAAGTTAAAGTGGTAGGATTCGCTCTATGACATACTCTGACTCATGAGACCAGCACAGAATGCTCCTGGCAACTAATCAAGAACTGATATAGGGCCAAATTATCTCTTCTGATCATATCCTAAGAAAATACACCTTGCTCAAGTGGCTCAGCGTTGGTCAGGGTGGCCAGAGTTCTCACTTCACATTATGTGGAGTAGCAGTTAAGCCACACCATATTGCAGCATACCCAAGGTGTAGGTTTGGTCTATGGATCCCTATTGTCACAGAACCAGTAGCCATGTTCCCCCACACCTTCCGTATTCCAAATTCCCCTCTACACAGCTCTGCAGTGGGTTCTTTCCTATGAGCTTTGCATGGACCTCAGGATCTGACCCATGATGAGGAAAGGCTCCATACTCTTATTCCTTTCCAATCTCAGCCATGTAACTTAGGGAGAAAGATGGAATCTTTAAAAGAAGCAGGCATTTAAAGAGTTTTTAAATTGTATGTGTCCCTGCCAGTCCTTTATCCTGCCCAAAGCCAATGCCTTTTTGGAAAAAGGTTAAAAATGGGATGACACTGCATGCTTGACCTTGCTAGCAAGTCTATGTACTGCCAGACTATGTTCTTCCTACTTTGAAGTCTACAAATATCAAACCATACTCCCTTCTTCAACAGAAAGCAGATAAACCTGGTGAAATGCTAAAGCTTCTGAAACTGCCCTTGCCTTTATTGCAGGAATTCTTGTGAGACACATTTGACCTCCTGACCTCCCAAATCAGGAGTTAAAGTAGATGGCAGTAGAGGAGAGCAGAGCAATGGAGAGTACAGTGCTTGCCCTTCCCTGCCTTGAGTAAGCCCTTGCTACCAAACAAGAACGAAAAAAAAAAAAAAAAAAAAAGCCAAAACTTACCTACTTTCTTTGGTTTCAGAGTAACAGCCATGTTAGTCTGTATTCGCAAAAAGAAAAGGAGTACTTGAGGCACCTTAGAGTAACCAATTTATTTGAGCATAAGCTTTCGTGAGCTACAGCTCACTTCATCGGATGCATACTGTGGAAAGTGTAGAAGATCTTTTTATACACACAAAGCATGAAAAAATACCTCCCGCACCCCACTCTCCTGCTGGTAATAGCTTATCTAAAGTGACCACTCTCCTTACAATGTGTATGATAATCAAGGTGGGCCATTTCCAGCACAAATCCAGGGTTTAACAAGAACATCTGGGGGGGCGGGAGGGGGGGGTGGTAGGAAAAAACAAGGGGATATAGGTTACCTTGCATAATGACTTATCCACTCCCAGTCTCTATTCAAGCCTAAGTTAATTGTATCCAATTTGCAAATGAATTCCAATTCAACAGTCTCTCGCTGGAGTCTGGATTTGAAGTTTTTTTGTTGTAATATCGCAACTTTTAGGTCTGTAATCGAGTGACCAAAGAGATTGAAGTGTTCTACAACTGGTTTTTGAATGTTATAATTCTTGACATCTGATTTGTGTCCATTTATTCTTTTACGTAGAGACTGTCCAGTATGACCAATGTACATGGCAGAGGGGCATTGCTGGCACATGATGGCATATATCACATTGGTGGATGTGCAAGTGAACAAGCTTCTGGTAGTGTGGCTGATGTTATTAGGCCCTGTGATGGTGTCCCCTGAATAGATATGTGGCACAGTTGGCAACGGGCTTTGTTGCAAGGATAGGTTCCTGGGTTAGTGGTTCTGTTGTGTGGTATGTGGTTGCTGGTGAGTATTTGCTTCAGGTTGGGGGGCTGTCTGTAGACAAGGACTGGCTTGTCTCCCAAGATTTGAGAGAGCGATGGGTCATCCTTCAGGATAGGTTGTAGATCCTTAATAATGCGTTGGAGGGGTTTTAGTTGGGGGCTGAAGGTGACGGCTAGTGGCATTCTGTTATTTTCTTTGTTAGGCCTGTCCTGTAGTAGGCGACTTCTGGGAACTCTTCTGGCTCTATTAATCTGTTTCTTCACTTCTGCAGGTGGGTATTGTAGTTGTAAGAATGCTTGATGGAGATCTTGTAGGTGTTTGCCTATTCATTATTGTTCAGCTTGGTCATCGATAATGGATGTTTTATTGCAATAGAACACTGCTTGTGCCTTAGCAGAAGGTGTTTGTTTGGAAATACACTTTATTCTGTTAAATGCGGAATGAACAATTAAAAAGCAAAGGCACTCAGCTATCAAACTAGCTTACTGAAAAGATATTCTAGCACATTCTTGCCATTGCAGTCAAATGAATCAGGGTGTTGATATAAGGAAGAATCCTTATATCATTTACCATCTATCCAGAATGTATATCAAACTTAGTTACTAAACTGAGCTCTTCATTGAACTAAGTACTTTTATATTTACAAGCTGGACATGTAAACAGCTCTGCATTTTTATATTTTTTTAAAGTCACAGTAGCTTGTAGTTATGTTTGGTTTGCCTCGTACTAACAAACCCAGTCCAAGTAACTTCTCCCGACGTACATCCATAGGGAAGGGTAGGTCTGAAGTCAGGACTATCAGATAATGTGTTCAAATTTGGAAATCTGATTTAATGCATACCCATTTTAATGGTTAAATATTTCACTCTACTGATATGCCTACACACATTCATACAGTAAATATTCAAAGTCAGTCAGCTAGGTACTTTAGTCTTTTCCCTTTAAAATAACCATATGCACTAAACTCATTAAGAGTTCAGAAAATGTAATAGTTTAAGAAAAAAAACTCCTCTAGACATGGCTACTGTTGAAAAGTGAATCAAACTATATCCCCAAAGCACTGACTTTTTAGCAAAGTTTACTCTGTGGTAAAACAAAACTACAGATGTCAGAAATATGGCAGTCTAACCTCTTAAATTAAAAAATACCATCTGCAGACAATGTGGTGCAGATTAACAGATGTTGCAGAAGTACAAAGACTAAAGAAGGTAAAATGGCTTGACAGTTCTAAGGTTAATATGTCTGAAAAGAGATAACATATGTTTCTCTGACAAAGAGAGACTGCAAAATGCAACAATTGCTAATGTTTATAAATAGCTATTGAACTGCTAATGCACAGTAAATACCTGCATACTTTTTTTTTTAATTTCCTTAAGAACAGTAAGTAGATCAATTAGAGAGGACTACAAGTTCAGCATCTTTCCATGTACCATTAGTTGTCTAGTTTAGCTGGAGAAGGTCCCTACACTATCTTTAATCTGTTTGTTTGTAAGGGGGGGCGGGGGGGAGGTTTCTGTCCAGGAACTCCTCTCATTAAAACTAATTCTTTTGAAATATGCAACACTGGCTAGCTAGTCCCACTTGCTAATGGTCCTGAATTGATTCTTAATTAGTTGCAGTTTTGGACAGAATCCAATTAAAATAGCTGAGATCTCCAATAGGAGAAAAGGATTTGGCTAATATGTGTTCTGCTTTCAGCTCCTGAGACTTACATTGAGCTAGCACCAGCAATGACATCTATGCAAAATATAACAGAATTTAAATCATACTCTGTTCAGGTTTTGAACAAAAACCTTCATATGGTAATTTATCTTCAAGCTATAAAATATGATCAAGAAAGGCATCCAAATGCTGTTAGAAAAATTACATTCTTCCAGTACTCTGCTAGTCTCTCAAGGAAAAGACAGGATACTAATTCAGGAGAGGAGTATGAAATTTTTTCAATAAATCACTGAATCTTTTCTGTACAATTTTATTTGTTGTATATTTTCTAACCTTCTGTTTATATTCCAAAAAGCCTATGGGAAGCTAAAAATTACATTTTCACGTTTTTCTTCCAAATGACTGAATAGTTGCTATGAGCTGAAACATATTTTTGTTTGAGGGCAATCAAAGGTCATTGGACAGGTACTGTTTTATGGTTTGAGTTTAATTATAGAAAAGTGGGTATTAGAAAAGCAAGGTCTTCTGAAGCCCTATCTGGAGAGGGTGTCACTGCAGCTAGGTGACAGTGATGTCACGTGAACAGCTTTTGTATTCAGCAGCAATAATTCACTGCCTGCATGTGGGGATTGATCCCAGCCATGGTATCCCCAGAGGAGCCTCCTCCAGGAATGGACTCACATATTCTTTGATCTGCAGATTAACATGAGCAGGATCAGAAGCCTTTGTCTCTTGTAAACATCTTATGTCTCTAAATTTCTATCTAGCAAAAGGCTGAGTCTTGTGTTTATTTGGGTAATGAATTGCAGTAATTAATGCATGCATTGATTCCTCTACTGACTCGCCCCTAAAGGCCATTTCCATTTTTAATTTATAGAAAATGCATACAATTCCCTTAATCAGAGCACAGCCTGGATTTGAAAATAAATATGAGAGAGAGATTACAGGGCTGAATTAAGGTGGACAAAAATGGATTTAATATTATGCTAAAAGACAGTTAAATAGCAAGGATTACACTGTGTAGTTTTGGGGCAAAACTCAGCCCTAGAATAAGCAGGCACAAATCCCATTGATGTTAATGAAAATACTTCAACTTACACCAGAGCCAGGTTTAGTCTATAATACATGAATGTTTATTTCCATCATACGTGACAAGGATATCTTAGATATGGGATTGCTTTCTTTCAGTCTTTTGCATTACAAAAACTATACCATTTACTAAACATTCATAAGCGGAAGGATTCAAAGAACTAATGTGCACTTCAGTTGTCAATTATGGTTATCATTTATTAAATAAAGTACCAACAATGTGCGTAGCGCTGTACAAAGTGCAAAATACACAGACAGACCCTACTCTGAAGAGCTGAAGATCTTGCAATCCAAACAAGTTTACAAGCTATAAAAATACTACCCTGGCCTTAAACTAGTCCATTCACAAACCAGGCGCCCACCTCTGAAAATAAGATACCATCAGACCACAGTAAAATCAAATACTCTACAAACAATATTACTTAGAAAATGAAAGAAACAAGTAATACCGATATTTAAAGATGTCTGATACCTTTAGGCACTAAGATTGTAATTTTCCTTATTTGTGAAATGCTTTCTTTATTTCACACCAAATTTCTTTGTATTTATAAAATTTCTCTTGTTTTTATATATATATATATATATAGTGTGTGTGTGTGTGTGTGTGTGTAAAATATATGCCTCTGTGTATGGAAAATATAGCAGTATAAATACACAGCAAGGGAGACAGTGCTGTGCTGAGGAATGCAATCTAATATTTATCTGAAATGCACAGGTAATATAAATTAGAAAATACCCCATGGCATGTATGCAACATAAAAGGATACAATAAAAAAATGACTTGGAAGCGCACACACAAACTAAAAGAATACCTGATTAACCTTTCACTGACTCCTGGGCCACGTGATGCAAAGCTTGCCTTCCTCCTAGAGTGATGGCTTTAGAAGAAGATGTTAAATTTAACCTCTGGCGCAATGATAAATTGACAATAAAAAATTCAATGGCTTGGTAATTACCAATCACTTTGGACATCAGCAACATTTTTCAGTTCTGTCAGTGCTCATTGGCACAAAAGCTTCAGCTGAAATTCTCTCAATCTCCCTCTTTTTAACTTTGTTTTCATGATGCAGATTAAATCTGCCACCCTATTACTGATTCATTTTCCTAATTTTTCATGTCTGCTCCATGGCCCAGCTGCACCAGGCTGATAATTGTGGAGCCCAGCCCTGATGATTAACATCAGAAGAATTAATTATGCCTGCCATTAAAATTCCAGGTTGCACATGGTGATCAAGAAAAATTAAGTTTCTCTAGACCTCTAAATCATTTCACCTTTGAGGAGAATGATAGTGCCTCGACAGCTAAACTGCAGCCTGTGTTCCTGCAAAGGTCTAAACCATGCAACCTTTGTGCAATTCACTACATACCTTCCTAGTTATTGTGACTGGTTTATTCTATTTACTAAAAAGATTTGGTATTCATCAAAAAAACAGAATTAAAATATCTAGCTGAGCAGTGGATTCTACTCAAAAACACAAACCATTTTTTCTTCTATTTTCTGAGGCTTTTCAAGAAGCATCTGTTATATTAATTTATAGATTAAAGCATCAAATGAAGAATGAAATATCCAGCCACAGAAGTAGTTGCACAGAAGAGTGTATAGAGGTAGATCATTTACTTTTACAACAGTTATAAAATGAAAAGAAATAATAATTTTAGTGCTAGGTAAAGGCAATGATACTTCTCAAAAATAAATTGATAATGGAATAAACACAGATTCCTAAGATCTTTAGGCTAAATAATAATGAGTAAGGAAAAGCCTGTTGATTGACTCATTTCCAAAATGATTGTTACAAGAGAAACTCAAAGTATATTCAGTCTAGCCTAAGGTATGAAATTTACTAGAGCCATAAAAAATAAGATGATATGCATTTATCATGTTCTTTTTCTACACTATTTTCTTTTTAAATTACCATACTCATGTATACCACGGGGATAGCTTTAGAAGACTGCAATGGAGTGTCATATTTTGATGAACAGATGTAACTATCTTATGCCTAATGGTAAGTGTCAGTCACAACTATACAAAGAGTATGCATAAACTATGCATCATATCTGCTTCATTTGTTATATTTAGGCAGTGCTACCACAGGAAGACTATTTAGATGCAGATAGTCTTGTTGGTTTTTTATAGGTAACAGACTTCTAGAATAAGCTTAACAAAAGAGCAAAGCACTTCACAAGAACAATTATCTTCATCTATAAAGGATGTTATAAAACAGGAGGTCTCAGTGCACTGAGAGATTGATTAACTTCTACTGGAAGTCATGTGCACTGTGAAATAAGAGAAAGAGCCTTACACTTAAATCCTAAAGCTTAAGATGAACGTCACTTCTACAACTCAAGGATATTGTATTCTATATAAAATAGGCCATTTAGTACTTGTGATAATTTTATAGCACTGTCCCACAAATGACAACTTGCATAGTATTCATGATTAAATGAACATTTATTGTATTTGTAGCAATATTCCAGGAACGCCATAAAATGAGTGATGAGGTCATATATTTAAACATTTTAAAAACATTTCTTAAGTGAAACTGTTGAAAGGTGCTGCCTACAAGATTTTCAGCTATTCGTATTCATCCAAACCCTTTTTCTCCATGGCCACAAGTGGTGAATTCTGAAGTGTCCGAGTTTCCAGGAAACCTCAGAAGTCTCCCCAGAGTTAAAAGAACACCAGAGAAGACTGTCAAAAATTTTATGCAACAAGATGAGAAAAATTTGAACAGATTAACAGATTTTCCACCTCTGTCTTCGATGAGGAGAGAGTAAATTAAAGGAGAAATACGTGCCAAGCAACATGAGGAAAAATAGATCAAGACACTGGTCTTGTATACTGCAAAATTATATGTCAAATATGTATTGAAAGACTGATTTTAAAATTATCAGTTTATGATGACCAAAGACAATGGGTCAACACACTACAGTATTAACAGGCTTCTCACACATCATTCACAGATTAGTTTTCAACATTGCCATAGAGAACAAATAATAGGATTTCTATGAGGATACTAACAATAATAGTATGAAAATGAACTGCCATGACCTCTGACGTGTACTTAAAACAAACTACAAATAGATTTTGTTCTTTTTAGATTACCAATATATAGAAAAGATTCAAACTAAATAATAATAATATTGTACAGTTTGCATAGTACTTTCTATCTAGAAAAATCCCAAAGCACTTTACAAATGTAACAAGCTAAAATAACCTAAATACCTGGGTGCAATTCCCTTTGCCTTCCCAAGGAGTTGCACCAACAAATCAAGGGCAAAATTAGGCCCAATGGGTCAAATCATCATAAGTACTACATACCTACAATCCACAGAAAAACTATGCACATTAGCACAAGCCTTGGAAGAAAGTTATCTGTACATACTCTCTCCAAAAATTGTAGAGATGCCATTCAGCAAGCTATCATGAAAGGAGCTTAGAAGAATACTCTAGGACTGAGTTCAGAGTGGGGAAGGAACCTTGACACCCCCTAAAACAACCCTGGATCCCTACACACAACTCATTGTGCAAGTTATTCCTGCTAACTCATAGATAATTACTGTATGTATCATTTTACCCACTACTTGGGTGAAATACATCTGTTTAAGAGTACACAGCGACATTAGGGATAGTCCTAAACCATAGAGTTCAAATCCAAACTTCCACAAATATAGATCTGTTTGAATCTAGGATTAGGTTTTGACCACAGATGTAGGAGACTACATGAAGTTGAAATCAGGAAACCCAGATAAACTATTTCAAAATTAAGGGGTTTCAGTCCTGAAACCAGAATTTTGGCTCAGACCTTTGCCTACTCTAAACGTAACAATTAAGGACAGGAACACAAAGTACCATATAATGAGGGTGTGGATGGGGGAGTGTAGGGGAAATTTTAGATGAGTACAATAATGCTTATATAGTCCTTTGAAGATGTAGAGAACTATATCAGACCACTGCTAAGAATTACCTAAAAGACAGAGTGTGAATTTGCTCCCAGTGGAGCACAGTTACACATGAGTAGCCCTGGCTTCAATAGGACTATCTCTGAGTGTAACTGTTTCTCAGTGGGAGGGAGAAGTTCACAAGCTGCCACTAAATAACCCTCTAAACATTTTGTTGGACAGGATAGTAAATATGATTATCCCCAAGCTACAGATAGACTGGCTATTATCCCCAGTCTGCAGATAGATTTAGGCAGACATAACTTGCTTAGGAGCGAGTTTGTTTATTTTTAAATGTCTTAAATAAAGGGGTTTCCTCCACTTTCTCTGGAGATAATCTCAATAGCTATTAGATCTCATTTTGGAAGATTTTCCATCAGTTCAGCCTATTTTTTTTTTAAAGTCTAATTCCATTATTTCCTTTTACCATCCTATGTGATCACTTTCCATTGTTGGTGTTATGTTATGGTCCTCCTGGACTCTTGCTAAGTAGTGGTTTACGCTTCCCCATTTATTGCAGTGGGATGATTGGTGGAATAAATTACTATTTGGCATTAGTAAGGATATGAGGATCTGGCCCTTAACCTTTCTTCAGTAAACAGTTCCTGCAACACCCTAGTCATTGTAGTGGCTCTTCTCTGTCCTCTTCAATTTGTTAACATCTTTTAGGCCTTGTAGCAGGATGCTGGTGCAAAATCACCTAATTAGCCCTGTCCAGTCAGCTCCAATCAGGGGAAACAGATTGGGGATGATGGAAAAGGCCTGATTCTGGTCTGAGGATTGGTAACACCTGCTGGCCTGACAAGCCAAGGGTTATAAAAGCTGGGAGGGAGCAGTCAGTCAGGGAGGGTACTGGAGGCCTCCTAGCTGAAGGCTCACTCTGCCTGTAAAAGAGGTTGAATAATCCTGTAAAGCTTCTAAATAGCCTCTCTGAGCCTTATTGGGGGCAGCAAGCGGGCCCCAGGAAGTGGGGTGGATTGTGGACCCTGTTACAGGCCTGAAGAGCCCAGACCTGAATACAACACTCCAGATGAGATGTCATCAGAGCCTTAGCAGAGGAAACTATTGCCCACCAGCTCCATGACTAGAAGCCTCTACATATGCAGTGCATTATTACACTGACATTCCTTCCGGGCATATCACATTACAAACTTAAATATAAGCACAAATTCTGTTCACCTTTCACATAGCAATAGTCCCATTGGCTGCAATGAGACAGCTTGCATCAGTAAGGCATATAAGTTTTAACTCTTAATGTGTTTCCCACTTTCTCATCATGATCTTTTGTGGCATCACTGCTTTTCATGGGCCTGACCATCCAGAGAAATGCACGTGCACAACTCCTATTGAAGACAATGGGAGTTGCATTTGCACCTTTTCTGGAATGATTAAGCCCAAGTTTTCTCCATCCAATCACTAAACAATATTATTGGGTGTGTCCCCTCAGGTGTGCATCATCATGCCTTCCTCACTAGGAGCTGGTCCACAGATTATATATTTTACAGAGTTTAATTGCCAGAGGGACCATTATGATGACCTCATGCATAACACAGACCAGAGAAGTTCACTATATGTAATTCCTTAATATAAGGCCCAGTAGCTAATAAAACTTTGTTTCAGCTCCATCTGGTTGTGAGTAAGTCTCGGTATATGTGTGTACTAGGGAATTGGTTGAATGTACAGTGAAACTCATATATTCTAGAATTCTGTGGTGATGTGATATATCATCTATAAAGATCTATTGATTTTCATTGTTAGTAATTATTATTGCTATTATTTGTTTTACTGTGGTGCCTAAAAGCCCCAGTTGTGGGCCAGTACCTCATTGTGCTAGGTGCTGTACAAATTTGTCTAGACAAAGGAATATTGTTTTGCCTGTTTCTCCAATGTAAATTGAGCAAGGTGATGCCAGAGACAATAAAGTTACATTCACAGATGAATCAACACAGAGATGAGAAGTCAACAGGAAGAGACAAATAGTATGGGAGAAGAACTTTATCTGGGGATACACTTCAAAAGGATACATTTCAAATGTTTTCTGATCTATAGGAAGGGGTTAGTCAGTTATCCATCACTTAAGGGACAAAACGAGCTAACAATCTTGGAATCTCTGAAAGGTGGATCTCTCAGCTATCCAGATTGAGGACACTGAGAACTGACTGCAGGTGAGAAACTGCCTGAGACCAGGATTATAATCAGTTAAATTTTAGAGACTAGAAAGCTCGTTTTATTATAAAACTATCTTAGTGCGGTGTAATAAGTTAGTGTGTCCTCTGTAAGCCAACTGGCTAATGAGTGTACTGTCTCTTTGGAGACAAGATTTAATCATTTCTGTGAGTGTTCAGTGAGAGGGACTAGACCCAACAGAGAGATATCTCTGGGGAACTAAGGAACCAGGATTCACTGAGCATTACCTGCAAGGCAAGGTTAAGACTGGCAGAGTCTCAGGGAGTTTGTTGGTCAGGCTGACAGAACTGGAGTAGCAGGGAGCTGACATGCAATTAAAGGCCCAGCAAATCTCTCCTTGCTTAGGCAAAAGGGAAACACACTGGCTTACGGTTCTGGGTGCCCCCAACAGAGTGTCACAGGGGTCCACTCTGCACAATCAAATCAGAAAGAGGAGCTCGACAAAGCATTTCTAGGACAAACAACAAAAATATCTAACACAAGACCTGCTAGTAATGGGAGACTCTAACTACCCAGACATCTGTTGGAAAAGTAATACAGCAAAACACTACATTTCCAATAAGTTCTTGAAATATATTGGGGACAGCTTTTGTTTCACAAATGGGAGGAAGTAACCTGGGGGACAGCCCTTTTGAGACTTGATTCTGACCAGCAGGGAATCTGAAGGTGGGATGCAATTTGGGTGAAAGTGATCATGAAATAATAGATTTCATGATTCTAAGGAAAGGAAGGAGTGAGAGCAACAGAATGAGGGCAATGATCTTCAAAACAGCAGACTTTAATAAATTCAGAGAACTGGAAGATAAGGTCCCATGGGAAGAAAATCTCAGGAATAAAGAAGTTCAGGAAAGCTGGCAGTTTCTCAAGAAGACAATATTGAAAGCATAACTGCAAACTATTCCAATGAAGAGGAAAAATAGGGAGAATAGTAAAGGCCAATATGGCTACATTAGGAGCTATTTAAAGACCTGAAAATCAAAAAAGAATCCTACAAAAAGTGGAAACATGGACAAATTGCTAAGAAGGGGTACAAAACTGTAGCACAAAGATGTACAGACAAAATCAGAAAGGCTAAGTCACAACAGGGACATAAAAGGGAATAAGAAGAGGTTCTTTAAATACATTAGGGGCAAGAAAAAGACAAAGGAAGCATAACTATTCTACTTAGCTGGGAAGGAGAGCTAATAATGATGACATCAAGAAGTCTGAGGTATTTAATGCCTATTTTGCTTCAGTCTTTACTAAAAAGGTAAATGGTAACCAGATACTCAACACAACTAATATTAATGACAAGGGGGAAGTAACACAAGCCAAAGTAGGGAAAAAACAGGTCAAACAATATTTAGAGAAGATAGATATATTCAGGTGGGCAGGGACTGATGAAATTCATCATAGTTACTTAAGAAACTCGCTGAAGCAATCTCAGAACCATTAGCAATTATCTTTAAGAACTCATGAAGGACAGTGGAAAGGGACAAACATAATACCTACTTTGAAAAGGAGAACAAAGAGGACCAAGAGAGTTATAGACCAGTCAGCCTAAGTTTGATATCTGGAAAGATAATGGAACAAATTATTAAACAATCAATTTTTAAGTAGTGAGAGGATAATAGGATTATAACTAATAGACAACATGGATTTGTCAAGAACAAATCATACCAAGCCAACCTAATTTCCATCTTTGACAAAATTACTGGCCTAGTATACAGGGGAAAGCAGTAAATGTAATGTATCTTGATTTTAATAAGGCTTTTGACATAGTCCCACATAATATTCTCATAAGCAAACTAGGGAAATATGTTCCAGATGAAATTACTGCAAAGTGAGTGCACAATTAGTTGAAAGACCATTTTCAAAGAGTAGTTATCAATGGTTTGCTATATATCTAGTCGAGTCCTGCAGGGGTCAATCCTGGGTCCTATACTATTCAGTATTTTCATTAATGATTTGGAGAATAGAATGGTGAGTGTGCTTATAAAATTTGTGGATAATACCAAACTAAAAGGGGTTGCAAGCACATTGAAGGACAGGATTAGAATTCAAAAGGACCTTGACAAACTGGACAATTGGTCTGAATTCAACAAGATGAAATTCTTTAAAGATAAGTACAAAGAATTTTATTTAGGATGGAAAAATCAAATGCACTACTACAAAATGTGGAATAACTGGCTAGGTAGTAATACTGCTGAAAAGGATTTGGGGATGATAATTTAATCACAAATTGAATATGAGTCAACAATGTGATGCAGTTCAGAAAAAGGCGACTATAATTCTGGGGTGTATTAACAGGACTGTTGTATGTAAGCCATGGGAGGTAATTGCTCTATTTGGCACTGGTGAGGATTTTGGAATTTTGTGTCCAATTTTGGGTGCCACACTTTAGCAAAGATGTAGACAAACTGGAGAGAGTCCAGAGATAAGTAACAAAAATGATAAAAATTTATAACTCCTGACCTATAACGAAAGGTTAAAAAAAGTGGGCATGTTTAGTCCTGAGGAAAGAAGACTGAGGGAGGAACTGATATGTTCAGGCTGTTATAAAGAGAACTGGTATCAACTGTTCTTCATGTTCACTAAATTAGAACAAGAAGTAATGGGCTTAATCTGCAGCAAAGGACATTTAGGTTAGATATGAGGGAAAACTTTCTAAGTATAAGGGTAGTTAAACTCTTGAATAAGCTTCCAAGGAAGGTTGCGGAATCCCCATCAAGGGAAATTTTTAAGAACAGGTTGGACAAACACCTGTCAGGGATGGTCTAGATTTACCTGGACCTGCCTTGGCACAGGGGGCTGGATTTAATAACTTCTCAAGGTCCCTTCCAGCTTTCCATTTCTATGATTCTATCATTATTATTAGAAAATTGAAAAGAATAGCTAAATATTGCATATATGCAAAGTCTACACCTAATTACACTGTAAACCCTCTTTGATTTCAAATGGGGTGCATGGGTGTATATAGTTTCAGAATTTGGTCCAAAGAATGTATTGCCTAGTTACAGAAATCTATAATGACCCATGAATACAACACTAGACCTATGTTAAGAGATCAGTATCTCACTCTGTCATCACAACTTGAATTGCACTGTATACATGCAATATAATACACAATAGTGTATGTATATATTGTAAAACCAAGAGGGTACAGTCTACATATACACATAGCAGGATGGCACAATGGTGTGGCATAGTATAAAGGTTTTATTGGCATGTGATTAGTATGGCTGTGTTACTCATTAATTCAGTGGAGCTGGCCTGAAAACTCAGTAAGTATTGGGGGAGTTGGTCCAATTGAAGGGATCTCTCTTGTGAGTCACAGTACAGTGATGTATTTCCTTGCTGTTATTAATATTCTGAATTTTTATTTAATTTTTCAGGATATGTCTCAGAACACAAATGGCTGGGTTCTTTATCAAAGTACATGTCAAAAGTTTTCTATAAGATTTTACATATGCTTTACCAATAGATTTGAATTGTGGGCAATCTCAGAAAATATGTGCATTCACGTGTGCCTGCTGACCTCTGTCCACATCCTCTCTAGCTGAGGCTGGTCTCTGCCAAAGTAAGTTTAGCTATAAAAATTGAATGTAATAATGTGGATTTGTTCTAGAAATAAATTTTACTCATTCACTGATTACTGTGACCATAAACATGGGGACTGATTTTGCAAAACCTTATTTACACAAGTAATCCCATCAAGTAATCCCAGTGGGATGATTCATATATTACAGTTTCAGAACTCCAAGGAAGACTTGGCTGAGAACATAGATCTATGCAACTGATTTAGCTCTTGTTTTAGCAATAGTCACACGGAGGATAACTAAAATGGCAAAGAACCCACAGCCATTTTTACAGGAACAATACTTAGAATAGTACTTTTTCCTATTAACAATATTGCTTAGAAAAAAATCAAAGCACACATGGGATGTAGTGATTAATAATGTTCCAGTCTGTTGCACTCTCAGTTGATGAGGATCTGCTAGTTGGGTCAATATTTCATCCCTGGTGATTTCCCTTTTTACATGCTGCTAATCCACGCTCCGGGTCTGGAGAACAGACCACTAGCTTTAAACAGTCTCTAATTCCTTCCATTTTACAATGTCAGCCATGCTTCACTTAAAAAATCTTAATTCTGAAACAATAATGGTGTCTTCCATGGGCCATAAAATAATGGAACCAAGCAAACTGCTGGCAATTTAATATTTGCTCCTTTTAAATCAATAACTTTAAAAAATTCAGGCAGCCAGTGTCAGAAGAGATGTGTTCCACTGTAAAGAAAACCATAACACAGCCATGCAGGAAATGTCCTCATCTGATCTTCATGGGGAATTCTTTAACTTTTTTGGTTCTTTTTTCATATACTCTGCAATTACAGCAATTGCTGAAAACACTGTTCCTGCTCAGAATCAAGCTAGAATCTTACAAAGCAGTACAGATGATCATCATACATTCTACAGTTACCAGTCTGTTCCTCAAGGGATTGGTGGAGAAAAGAGAGACTTTCCTTGTGGCAGTTTCCCCTCATCATTCTGTATGCAGGATAACCAGTGGCCAGGAAAGGTCAGGGGACACATGAGAGATGATCAGCTGAATAAGGCATTACCAGAGACAAAGATAAATCGACATTGATGTGGGATGCTGAACTGAAGGAAGAATTAAAAAGATATCCCCAATGTGGTGGCATTAGTGACAAAAGAAGGATTCTAGGTGGACTCCTCCTGAAGGTCGAGATAGCAGACTGGACTTCTACATAGAGTGCTTCCGCCGACGTGCACGGACTGAAATTGTGGAAAAGCAGCATCACTTGCCCCATAACCTGAGCCATGCAGAACACAATGCCATCCACAGCCTCAGAAACAACTCTGACATCATAATCAAAAAGGCTGACAAAGGAGGTGCTGTTGTCATCATGAATAGGTTGGAATATGAACAAGAGGCTGCTAGGCAGCTCTCCAACACCACTTTCTACAAGCCATTACCCTCTGATCCCACTGAGGATTACCAAAAGAAACTACAGCATTTGCTCAAGAAACTCCCTGAAAAATCACAAGAACAAATCCGCACAGACACACCCCTGGAACCCTGCCTGACCTGGGGTATTCTATCCGCTACCCAAGATCCATAAACCTGGAAATCCTGGACGCCCCATCATCTCAGGCATTGGAACCCTGACAGCAGGACTGTCTGGCTATGTAGACTCCCTCCTCAGGCCCTATGCTACCAACACTCGCAGCTATCTTTGAGACACCACTGACTTCCTGAAGAAACTACAATCCATCAGTGATCTTCCTGAAAACACCATCCTGGCCACTATGGATGTAGAAGCCCTCTACACCAACATTCCACACAAAGATGGACTACAAGCTGTCAGGAACAGTATCCCCAATAATGTCACGGCAAACCTGCTGGCTGAACTTTGTGACTTTGTCCTCACCCATCACTATTTGGGGACAATGTATACCTTCAAATCAGCGGCACTGCTATGGGTACCCGCATGGCCTCACAGTATGCCAACATTTTTATGGCTGACTTAGAACAACGCTTCCTCAGCTCTCGTCCCCTAATGCCCCTACTCTACTTGCGCTACATTGATGACATCTTCATCATCTGGACCCATGGAAAAGAAGCCCTTGAGGAATTCCACCATGATTTCAACAATTTCCATCCCACTATCAACCTCAGCCTGGACCAGTCCACACAAGAGATCCACTTCCTGGACACTACGGTGCTAATAAGCGATGGTCACATAAACACCACCCTATACCGGAAACCTACTGACCCCTATTCCTACCTACATGCCTCCAGCTTTCACCCAGACCACACCACACGATCCAGTGTCTACAGCCAAGCTCTACCATACAACCGCATTTGCTCCAACCCCTCAGACAGAGACAAACACCTACAAGATCTCTATCAAGCATTCTTACAACTACAATACCCACCTGCTGAAGTGAAGAAACAAATTGACAGAGCCAGAAGAGTACCCAGAAGTCACCTACTACAGGACAGGCCCAACAAAGAAAATAACAGAACGCCACTAGCCATCACCTTCAGCCCCCAACTAAAACCTCTCCAACGCATCATCAAGGATCTACAACCTATCCTGAAGGATGACCCATCGCTCTCACAAATCTTGGGAGACAGGCCAGTCCTTGCCTACAGACAGCCCCCCAACCTGAAGCAAATACTCACCAGCAACCACATACCACACAACAGAACTACTAACCCAGGAACCTATCCTTGCAACAAAGCCCGTTGCCAACTGTGCCCACATATCTATTCAGGGGACACCATTATAGGGCCTAATCACATCAGCCACACTATCAGAGGCTCATTCACCTGCACATTTACCAATGTGATATATGCCATCATGTGGCAGCAATGCCCCTCTGCCATGTACATTGGTCAAACTGGACAGTCTCTGCTTAAAAGAATAAATGGACACAAATCAGATGTCAAGAATTATAACATTCAAAAACCAGTCGGAGAACACTTCAGTCTCTCTGGTCACTTGATTACAGACGCAATATTACAACAAAAAGACTTCAAAAACAGACTCCAACAAGAGACTGCTGAATTGGAATTAATTTGCAAACTGGATACAATTAACTTAGGCTTGAATAGAGACTGGGAGTGGATGGGTCATTACACAAAGTAAAACTATTTCCCCATGTTTATTTCCCCACCCCGCCCCACCCGCCACTGTTCCTCAGACGTTCCTGGTAACTGCTGGAAATGGCCCACCTTGATTATCACTACAAAAGGTTTTCTTTCCTCCCCCCAAACCCCCCCCCCCGCTCTCCTGCTGGTAATAGCTCATCTTAAGTGATCACTCTCCTTACAGTGTGTATGATAACACCCATTTTTTTTCATGTTCTGTGTGTATATAAATCTCCTCACTGTATTTTCCACTGAATGCATCCGATGAAGTGAGCTGTAGCTCACGAAAGCTTATGCTCAAATAAATTGGTTAGTCTCTAAGGTGCCACGAGTACTCCTTTTCTTTTTGAGAATAGAGCAGTGGTTCTCAACCTGCGGCCCGCACGCCACTTGTGGCCCAATCAGCACAAAGCTGCAGCCCATGTGACATCCTCAAGGCTATACAGGTAGTACTGGATACAGCCCCCATAACACATCTGGCCCACAATGGTAAAGAGGTTGAGAACCACAGGAATAGAGGCAATGGCATACCCCCATTCCACACGTCAAGTTTACTTTTACACATTAGCTTCAAAGCAGTGGGGAAATGTTATGTGACATTACTTCACAAACTGTAGAGACAAATGCATTTTTACTGAGTCCTCATTCAGGCAAACTCCCAGTTGTAGCTAATGAATAAGGACTGAGTAATCCTGTGTGAAGCTCTCAGGATTTGGGCCATAGCCTGTAAAAGGCAGTATTCTTAGGAAGTGATGAGCAAGTACTTGCAGGTTTGAGAACAGTGAGGTCATGCATCAAAATACCAACCCCACTTTGGGGCCCATGTTAAACATGGAGTTCATGGATCTGCATCTCCACAGCTACACGACTTTTACACTGCCATAACCACTGATTGCAATGAGGTGATCCTGGTGTATCAGGGTGAAGATTCAGGTCCCATATCTGTAGTTTTCCACTATCTGTATTCAGTACTCTATCAGACTCCTTTGTCCATGTTTTACTGGTCCGGGGATACAGATCTATTGTGGGTCAGGGCTGGGACTATTGATGAGTGAATCTGAAAAGTGTCTGGAATTAAGTGTGATTGGCTATGCACCCACATTTATACAAACCTCCATGGCTGTGGAATTCGGCTGGAACCACTCACAAAGGCAGTCTTTTCATGAGATTTCTAGTACCTCCTATTTTTTAGTCAGGTCACAGATTTCATGAGGATAAGTTTCCTCAAGATATTGTATTATTTTGACTTCCAGTCACCTTTCAACTGCAAAAATGCAAAGATATGGACGAAAAATTTTCAAAAAATTAGCAAAACTTGTTTGAACTTCAAAAAATTTGCCCCGGTTCAACTGGGTTCAATTTTTATTTGATCCAAATGGGTTTGATCAATGCTAGTTAGTATCTTTCTGGAGCAGAGTTGGATGGGGTATAACATTACTAGCCTCTTCTCTAAGGATTGCCTCACTGCATGAAGAGATTTAGCGTAGGCTGTAAAAGTGGAATTTAGCTCTACCTATACGGAAAGGTCTCCACAAGATAAAGATCCTCTAAATTGAACAGAGTGGCAACATTTCATTCATGCAGAGCAGGAAAATTTAGCTCCCTTGGGTTTGATGTGGGTTGTGTCACGGGGAGGTCCTTAAATCAAGGCACAGAAACTCAATATTGAAGTACATAAACTATGAGTTTTATTGATCATGTCTGCAGTGAACAGGTATTCTCACATAGCTAAGGACTTCATCCTGCAAGTTGCTAAGCACCCTGACCTCCCAAAGTCCTGTTCCAGCATGCACTGGGCTCAGTGTAAAATCTGGAAGGAATCTCTGGGGTAATCTCTTCCTTGGCTGCATCAAATTCCTGGTCAGGAACATGGAAGGGGATATCTGAGTGAAATTACTGGATGTTCTTTTCAGTGGATGAAATCAGCTGTTTGGTAGGGTTCCAGGATGATGTGAAATGACTTCTGGTAGGAGGCCAATGTCATTCTGCTTTTTGATCTAGTGCAATACTAGTTTATAATGCTTACTTATTTGCATAACTTTGCTCTATATCAATAAATCTGAGTGGCTTTTTTTCTGTCATGTATGGAGCAATAGTAAATAAATGCAAAAGAGGACAACCAATGCAAGGTGAAGGAACATGCCAAGGTTACAGACAGATACTCATATTTACAATCAAGCGTTATTTTCATGAGAAGTTTCTTCAGCACAGATAGCAAGTGAAGTACATCAGAACTCACCATCAGGGAAAACCCTCCTTGGCCCATTCCTTTAAATTCTCCTCAGTGGTATGTTTTATTGCTCAGGAGACATCACGTGCTGGCTAATTACTTAATCTGGCTTTGAAAACCCAGCCAAAATGGGGTGTCTCAAGCGTGACATGTTAGTTTCCTGCTTGCAGATTTACAGTTCAGCACGATTTTGGTTTGCAGAGTCTCAATGTTAAAAGTGTAAGGGGCGCATTTCACTACATGAAATACAACTGCCTTGTATGCTTTCACATAGCCAAGATCCCCTGAAAGGCACAGAACTGAAGGGCACTCTGTTTAGAAACCAGTGTGTGCCGCCCCTCATTAATAGTTGGGATAGTCTCCTCGTAAACTAGTATATCAAATTCAATGTTTTCTCTCTCCTCCCCTTCTCTTCTTTCCTCCTGCCTAATTTTGTGGACAGACAACAGTAATATGTGATAGAAACATAACTCTTTAAACTAAGAATGTCACCACATTAGAATACAAGAGAGTGGTATGTGTCATGTGTGTCTGCAAAATGCAGTTGCTGTCTGTTACAGTCCATAGCAACTTTTAAATCTGTCATCACGGCATGAATTTCATAGTAAGCTCCTTCCCAGTGCTTTAGCCAGGAAATAAAGGGGGGAACATACTGTATCATTTATGGGCATGCTGGTGCTGGGTCAACCATGACATCATTCTCTACTCCACTGAGCTGTAATGAGGTGAAAAGGTAGCTATAGAACAACATAGCACTTTATTTATTAGGAAAATTTAAGTGTGTGTGTATTTCAATTTATGATAAAACGGAAAACAAAAGCTGTGGATTATTGCTCTCCTAAAACACAAAGTCAAAGGTGGGGGAGGTATTTTGTAGTTGGTGAAAGATTTAATGCACATAAAACATGAAAGATTGAAAGGCCTGGGCAAGCTAAAATCCTGTACTGACAGCCCAACCAATTAGAGATGGTACGCAGCACATTCTGCGGCAGTCAAATTATACTGTATGCTTTGATTGGGAGGACATAGCTGAAGCAAAACGATAGTTCAGTCTCTGTGTTAATGTCTTGAAACTTGCATGAAAATTAGCATATGAGCAGAGTAGAGCTGAACCATTTTGATGGATTCTGGGTATGCAGGATGCTAGAGGCTCTCAGAAAATCCTTGATTATGGAAGGTAGTTTTTAGTACCCTGCATTGCTTTTCTGGCATTGGTGAGCATCTCTTTGAATTATCCTTAAAAGGAGGGCATGAATCAGCATTCATGTTGTATTCCCCATTAGCTACCCTGCCTGGGCCAGGGAAGCTAATGATCCAACCAGTGGACCAAATTCAGTGATGAGTTCTGGTCATGTGTCACCTGAGACACATTGTGAATACGCTAAGAAGAATCCTTATGCACATGAGGGACATTGATACTTTACAGACTCCTTTTGTACAGTGCTGAAAATGGAAAGACAAAGGTGCAGGGAAAACCTGTAACACTGCGGCACGTTCAAGCTTGGAATAAATCAAGGGAGGCATATAGCAGTGAACAATGCAGAACAGGTCCAATCAGACCCTGCAGTTAACTGTTCTCATTCCTTCTTCCAATTACTTCCTTTAACGCTCTATTTCACTCTCAAGCTTAGCATCATTATTTTTCTTGCTTAAGTGAAACAGTCAGAAGCATTTTATTTTTATGGTGGGAGGAGTGCCAGTGCTCAGCTTCTGCTGGAAAACACAGCCAGAACTCAGCTCCTGGTTACTTAGAACCCTGCCTCACACATCCATCCCAGGGCAAGCCCTTTAACTACCATTTCCGCTAGTTACCATTTCAGTGTGCACTTGCTGGGACACATAGAGCACACTTCAGCCACAGTAACCAAGGAAACTCTTTAAAATCCCTTCACTTAGAGAGTAAGCTTGGTGGGCAGGGACTGCCTATGTGTTCAGTGTTTATACAGCACCAAACACAATAGGATCCTGGTCCATGACTGGGGCTCATAGGCATTACTGCAATATACTTAGACTCATAGATATTAAGGTCAGAAGGGACCATTATGATCATCTAGTCTGACCTCCTGCACAATGCAAGCCACAGAATCTCACCCATCCACTCCTGCAATAAACCTCTCACCTATGTCTCAGCTAGTGAAGTCCTCAAATCATGGTTTAAAGACTTCAAGGTGCAGAGAATCCTCCAGCAAGTGACCCGTGCCCCATGCTACAGAGGAAGGCGAAAACTCCCCAGGGCCTCTTCCAATCTGCCCTGGAGGGAAATTCCTTCCCAACCCCAAATATGGCGACCAGCTGAACCCTGAGCATGTGGGCAAGATTCACCAGCCAGATACCCAGGAAAGAATTCTCTGTAGTAACTCAGATCCCACCCCATCTAACATCCCATCACAGGCCATTGGGCCTATTTACCATGAATAGTTAAAGATCAATTAATTGCCAAAATCTATCCCATCTAATAAATAATTTCCAAAATTTGTAAAAAAAAAATTATTATTTTTACAAAGAAAATTTAAGATTTTTTTAATTTTGATGTAAAAGATTATGAACTGTTCCTTCAACATATCTGACCCCAAAATTTAGGTGTGCAGATACCTGAAGATTGCTATTGTCAAGTCATCCATGCATATAACCTTGTTAGATCCTGCAAGCCTCACAAGACTTGGTCTGGGCAATATTTAGCAAGGAAAGCCCCAAGAAAAACCCAGCTGCAGGAATTGGTGCTATTCCCTGTGAAGGGGGCAGTCTTACCACTGAATCAGTACTAAGCCAACATCTCAGCATGGTGCTAGAACACAATATACTGATGGGGTTGTTATTTTTCAGATAAAATATAAAGAACATAGTCCTGGCCATTTGTAGCAGTTCAAGACACCATGGCCCTTTGCTTACGGGAAGGTGTGTTACTCCTGGCCAAACTCTAACATGGATAATTACATTCCGGGGAGTGGGTCTGCCCCAAGCAGGAAAAATCATTCCTATGTGAATTTTCACAAGTCTTCTGAAAAACATTTTATGAAATGTAATAGAAATATTTTTAAAAGTCAAGCTTCAAAAGCTAATGGCAAATCTGAAAAAGTGACAACTGGTAATTTTGCAAATGTGTTTATTTTGTCCAAATATATCATACAGAACAAACTATTCAGCCAGTTCCAACCCTAACATTTCCAATTCTGCCCTATCAAGTTAATTTGTTCTCTGCACTACATTTTGCTTGTTCTTCCAATCTAACAACCATAGGGACAGGATGCTGCCACCTTTACTCACAGCAAGTAGTGCCCTGCTCTGTGACAAATCTCATTGAAGAAACTGGTCCAACTTCTGGAATAGGCCACTACTGAATCAGAGTAAGGGTGAAGAATCCAGCACAGTACTGTTACCTAGGTTGGTTGGTTTTTGTTTTTGTTTCCTTTCCTCCATTCCAGTGCTATCTTTTGAAAAGTTATGCTCATATACTTGCCTGTCCCAAATCTCATCCTATGTAATCTGACCTACCCTCTATAAACTCAATTGCTTTAAAAGAAGCCTAGAATTCTCCACATACCTAGCCATGAATGTAGATCCAGTATTATTTCTCAGAAAGCTACCTTGGAAAGCCTATTTGTTAAAGTGAATTTTAATCACTTAATCTTGGTTTGTAAGATGTTCTTTCTGCTTCCGTACACGCTTGTTACTTGTCTCAGGTTCAACTCAGACCTGCAATAAACACTGCACTCCATCTTGATGTAAGACACCCAGGAGACAGAAGATGGTCCTCAGGTTCAAAATTATGATTATACAAGGTGGGCCAAATTCATTCCTGGTATATTTCCACTGACTTTAATGGAATTACATCAGGTGTGAATTTGACTCTCTAGTCACATCTCTTATTAAGTTGCTCACCATTAGCATCTGCCTTTTCTTATACATTATACCCCTTCCTTTCTCATTAATAGCCTTAACATATGCTCCATGCTCCTCCTCTGAATTTACTTTGTCACCTTTAGGCTCTTGCAAAGTTAATAATATATTCAACCATTTCCCTCCTTAGTTTGCACATGCCCTTAGTAGCCATGCTTTATTTTTTCTCTTCTCCTGACTGTAAGTTACCCAGTTCTTAGCAGCCATTCTCTTTTCAACATTTCATACTCCATACCAGTCTATTTTTAATAAGGCCTGATTCTGCCAAACTTACTCACACTGATTAATATATTATTCCACAAATGATCCCATTGAAATTGATGGAGCCACTCATGGAGCAGAGTACTATTCACTGCAAAGGGGGCAGAATTTGGCCCAATGGGATCACCTCGCCAAATGTCTCAGGTATAAAACTGTATTTCTCCTCTGCATCATATACTGTTGTAATTGGGGTCTCAAGAATGACATTCTTTTCCTCAAGGTGCTCGCCCACTTGACACCATATAATTCCCCTGAATGTCTTTAGTTATCTCTTGCACTGCTCACAATTCACAGGATTCCCTTCCATTTTAATTCCCTAATCTTTCAGACTCACAGTTCCTTATAATATGTACAAGAAAAGCTGAAAGGGATGAAGAAGACAATGAAACATAATGCAAAGACGGCCAGTCAGTCAGAAAACCCCCACTCCCCACACAATCAGCACCAGCTGTAGTCCAATTAAACTTAATCTAGTCACATGCTCATGTGCTCCTCAGAAATTAGAGGAAATCAATTCAAATGCTAATGAGAAAACCCATAATTTATTATCTGCTGAGGAATACATGTTACATTAATTTTAACTGTAAACAATTATTTTTATTGCAAGATTAATTACCCCATCTTACACAACTTCCTTTTTTCATATTTTTAAAGGAATTAATTTTCTGTTGCCTTTTTTTGGATCTGCCACAGTACTTTAAGCCTGAAAAAGTATAATTAACTTTGGGATACTGCCAATGTTGTTTTCTATTCTTCTGTCAAAAGAAAGTGGGATAAATGGTTGGGGCAAAACACAGAGAGATCTGGCTGACGCTTTTGGCTAAAAGGAAAGGACATTAAAGCTCAAATGAAAAAAAAAAAGGACTACGTTTCAGTTTTTTTCTGTCCAAAACATGCTGTAATTTCCATTTGTAGTAAAACTGAAGACATAACTTACCCGTAATTCTAGATGGCGTGGGATAAAATTGACATCAATGGGAATATCTGCATGAGTAAGGCAAACATGATTTGGCACTACATCTCTCCCTACCCACTTTCCTGAATGAGCATTATACTTCCGATTTGGGATCTCTGATTACTCTTGAACTCTGACTGGACTCAGCTTTCAAAGCTTGCTGGTGGTGTTGAGCAAGTAGGCAACATCAGCTGGTTAAAAGTTTGCTGTTAAATAAAGGTCTTCCTAAACCAAACAGAAACTAGTTTAAGTCACCGCAGTATTTTTTTTTAATCAATTAGCCTTAAATTTTACCCTCTCAGAAGTTAAGCATAAACCAATTCTGCCTGAACAACTGATTTCACTGGAGTTACTCCATGGCTAAATGTACCAGGCTCTGGATTCTAGGTGGACAGACATGGTGGGTGGAGCGGTGGTGTTGGGACCAGGCCAAAGGCAGCCCTGAATCTGTGGTCCGGGGACAGGCCCTGGATCAGAACCAGGGTCAGAGTCCATGGACAAGGCAGATCAGCATGACAGTCACAGGAAGCAGGCCAAAGGCTGCTGGAGCCAGTCAAAGGTCTGGGGGTCAGGAGGTGGTCCAGAGCTGAAGCAGGTCAGGAACAGGGCTGGAGCAGGGTCAGGGTTGGGCATGGACAATGCTGAAGAGGCCTGAAACAAGGTAAGGCTGGGGGCAAGATCAAGAGCAGTCTGGAAGCCTAAGGAACCTGTAATGCTGTGCAGCAACAGGAGGGTTCTTGGGTGAGTAGTGCGGTTGCTCACACCAACTTGCAGTTCTGGCAGGGTTAGTGAAATACATGTGCCTGGGGGACACCTGGCCCGAGCCCTACTCAGGAATAGCTGAGGACTGAGGTTCTGCTTATGGGATGCGTCAGTGCAGCTTAGTTGCTGCAGCATGCCTGAGGGCTGAGTCACTGCAGGCTTTGAAGGGATGACTCATAACACCTATTGAAGCACTGGGGATTGGAAGGCAGAAGCCTGCCCACATCTAAAGGCCCCTCTTTCCTAGCCATCGGACCCAGGCATCAAATGATTACTGGGGACAACTAATGAAAAAACAGGGATGGGAGTGGAGGTCACAGATTCAAAATCAGGGACCCAGAGGGAGACACCAAGGAGAGAACCCTGGACAGCGCCTCAAAGGTGTCCAGGGAGCCAGTGGACACAGTCCAGAGGAACTCAGCCCAGAGACATAACTTGAGGGAGGATTGGAAATAGACCCGTCAGTTGCAAAGCACCTTCCCATCCAACTTCCTCCTCCTGATATGGTGGACAGTCATCTTGGCCAGCTCCAAGAGGAGGTTGACAAGGAGGTCTTGCAATTTTGTGGGACAATGGATAGGGTGTCCATGGATCAGAAGGTGTGAGGAAAGTGGAACCAGAGCCTTAGGAGAAGATTCTGGAGGAGCCAGAAAAGGGGTTGCAACCTGGCGGACTCAATGTAAATGTGCACCAGGGCCTCTGTCTCTCCTCAAAAGGGGCAGGTGTTCGGGGAGGTGGAGAACCTCACAGGCCTCTGCTCACAGCTCCATGAAGGAGCCACCAGGGTGAATCATGGCAGCTGAGTGAGCAGCCCTGGTCTGAGTGCTGGTTTGTCTCACAAAATGTGGCCCTATCTGTTTAAACCTCAAAAGTAGGAATTTTCTGAATTCCCACATCATATTCTGGTTCTAGCTATTCATGGATCCACCAGTGGATTAACTGAAAATGTAGGCTAAATTGATTATTTTAAAGACCAAGGTGGCCACAACCTGGCCTAAAATATTTTCTTTATTAATCGTGAGCATCTATTGGATTATATTTTGTCCAGTTTACATTTTATACATTTTACGATATACATTTAAATTTTTACAATACATCTGGAGTACTGTGTCCAGTTTTGGGCCCCACACTACAAGAAGGATGCTGAAAAATTGGAAAGAGTCCAGTGGAGGGCAACAAAAACGATTAGGGGGCTGGAACACATGACTTATGAGGAGAGGCTGAGGGAACTGGGGTTATTTAGTCTGCAGAAGAGAAGAATGAGGGGGGATTTGATAGCTGCTTTTAACTACCTGAAAGGGGGTTCCAAAGAGGATGGATCTAGACTGTTCTCAGTGGTACCAGATGACAGAACAAGGAGTAACGGTCTCAAGTTGCAGTGGGGGAGGTTTAGGTTGGATATTAGGAAAAACGTTTTCACTGGGAGGGTGGTGAAGCACTGGAATGGGTTACCTAGGGAGGTGGTAGAATCTCCTTCCTTAGAGGTTTTCAAGTTCGGGCTTGACAAAGCCCTGGCTGGGATGATTTAGTTGGGGATTGGTCCTGCTTTGAGCAGGAGATTGGACTAGATGACCTCCTGAGATCCCTTCCAACCCTGATATTCTATGATTCTATGACTGAAACACTGTAATGTGGGCTACCTTGATGTGCTGATGTATTATGCAAGGCTGAAAGCTAAAGGGGAAGGTTTTATTGCTTTGAGCAGGTGCTGACATGTTGGGAAGCATTGGTTGAGAATCAATGATCTGACAAATGTAGCCCGTTTTCTATTGGTAAATCCTTCACAAAGGGGCTTTGACTTTGACTAATTTATTTACTATTTATAATTGTTCGATGAACAGTTTAAGCAAGCAAATTTGAGCTTAATGGATTGTTTGCAAACTGTTCACTTAGACTATTCTTTATTCTTGGTGTGCAACCAATCACCTAAGTCACATAGTACTGTTTCTACTCCTTGACCAGATGAGTGAAACATTTTAAAGAGGAAAATAATGCATCACAAATGGCAAATAACAAACAGCAGAAAACAACAAATGCCCTTGTTGGTGCCAGCTACCCATGTTTGTATGCAAATACAGGGGCTGATACAATGAACACCCAATCCCCAAACACTTGTGCAACCAAAAATACAATAACATGAATGTTCTCCAAAAAGCAAATGAAAGGGGGTATGGATATGTTGGACATCACAGCTGTTTGGCATTAGAAAACACCTTTTGTCTTTCATATCTGTGTAAAGAAAACAACCACATTGTTAAGATCTGCCAAAAGGCATTAGGAATAGCTAGCATTGTAAAGTCGTTGTTCATAAAGCAAAGCTAACAGGGAGTGGGGGATGGCCTTTAAATGCCATCAGTGTTTGAGAATTGCTGAACCCTATTGTTCAGTAGACACCATGGTTCAGCAACCATCTGAATTACTCTCTGCCTGATCTGAAACACCTCTGGCTTCCTGACCAGAGTTAAACATGACCATGTCATTTGTTGCATTTGTGAAGGGAACTCAATGCACTGTGGAAGGATCAAGTTCAGCACTAACAGTGGTTAAACTCTGTAAACCTCTATGCAAAGTAACAAACTAAATGGAGCAGCACTGGCATACATCACTCATTTGACAGGAAACACTACTGCAATGGAGCTCTCCTCTTTGATTAAGCAGCACAATCTGCCTTTCATTCATTCTTAATGCTTCAAAACCAGAGAATTGGGAACCCTCCCCAATAAAGTCTGAATGTGATGAATGGACATTAGGAACCCCTCTGCAAGAAAATGTGCACTGTATTTGTGACATCAGATCTCTACTGTCAACACTCAAGGGAAGTTCCTTTTGATATGCAGCTTTGGAATATGCAAAAGTCCGTTAGGTTTTCACTGACCTAATTAAATCCATTGAAGAAAAGAAACATTAAAAGGATAGGCTAGTGAGCCAGCTGGTAATGTAGCTGTAACATAACATGCAGCCGTGTGTGTGCGTAATTAGTTCAAGACTAAGTCTGTCTCCTCCTCTCAGTTTGGCTGGAGATGCCATTGTTGGAGTCACGATTCACAGTAGGGCTAGAGAGAGAGTTGAATCTCTCTCTATTGACACCTCTAGCCATTTCAGAAGCAGCCATAACAAGTTCCAGAAAAAGGACACAGAACATTTCTGGGGAGGGGTAAATTGGACAATAACAAATGATCATTAGGGCTGTAAGAGTTTACAGGATAATCTAGCGGGAAAAGGGGGATACTAGCATAAAACATAGTGACAATCCTCTTACACAAAAAGCCATAAATCAAAGACAGAGAAGGAGATATATCTGCACATGAAGTACAAAATGTGGGTATATTTTTTTTCCTGTAAAAGTAAGATCTGCACATCTTATTATAACTGACAGAAACATCTGATCACTCACAATCAAACATGATACTGTATTTGAGACTGGCTCACAACCAGAACATTGCTGCACACAAGGCATGAGCACAGGCACCTGGCCCCTTTAAACCAAAATTCTCTCCTTCACTGCATGGCACCGAGGGGGATGAAATCATGAAAATGTTATGGAAATAGGGAATGGGCGCTATAGGCAGTCATGTAGTAACACACCTCCCCACTAATCCTTTACTGCCTCCATACTTTTGGCAGCCACAACATGAAAGGTGAGATCCAGGGGACCTGTGTGATGGTTCTCAGGGTACCCAGGATGGAGAGTCACCTTGTTACATGCTATATACAGTGTGAGGGACTCTTGCCTGTGCCTGGGTGGGTGTTAGCTCCCTAATACTACCAGCCTTTCAGACACTCAAGCACTCTTCTTTAGGCTATGCCAACCCTGTCTTCACCTAGCAGATTAACAATAAATGCACCCCAGTTCCCAAGTCACTTTGAATCTTTCCCCTGTGATATCCAGCCCCTGACACTGGCTACTCACAGAAATCCCAGCTCCTTTGTCCCCTAAGGTGAAGTTTACCCCAGTTGACTAGTTTTACCTCAAGCCACTGTTCTTGTAAACCACACAGCACTTGTGAGCACATATACTCCCAGGCAGGGACACACGCATCCTGGAGGTGAACGCATAGCTGTGTAGATGTTGTCAACAGGAGGGCTCTGGCTTCTTCAACCATGAGATGCTATTCTGGGAAGATCTGCTGGGAAGAGATGAGGTCCATCTGACCAAGAAAGGGAAAAGCATCTTCATGCACTGACTTGCCAACCTAGTGAGAAGGGCTTTAAACTAGTACAAAGGGGGCAGGTGAAAAAGCCTACCGATAAGCATAAAAAGGCAACCTTAACAGAGGGCTGTCTGTTGGGGGGAATTGGAAAATTACAGTAGGGTCATAGAAGCAACAGAAAGGAAATCAATGGGGGAATCTGCTCAACATCTTAGATTCAACACAGATTCAAGAAGTATGGGGAATAAACAGGACGAACTGGAAGTATTAGTACATAAGCTAACTCATTACTTAATTGGCATCAGAGTCTTGGTAGGATAAGTTTCAAGATTGAAATATTAGTATAAATGGGTATAGCTTGTTCAGGAAGGATGGGCAGGATAAAGAGGGAAGAAGTGTTTCATTATATATCACATATATATACCTGTTCTGAGATGCAGAAGGAGGTGAGAAGTTGAAAGTTTCTGTAGAGATAAAAAGAGTAAAAAACGAAGGTAATGTCATGGAAGGGGTCTATTATAGACCACTAAATCAGGAAGAGGAGGTGGATGAGGTATTTCTAGAACAAATAACAGAAATATCCAAAACACAAGACCTGGTAGTAATAGAGGACTTTTAACTACACAGATATCTGTTGGAAAAGAAATACAGCAAAACACAAAATTTGCAATCAGTTCTTGGAATGTATTATAGACAAATTTTTGTTTCAGACAGTAGAGCAAGTAACCAGGAGGACAGCCATTTTAGACTTGATTCTGACCAACAAGGAGCAATTGGTAGTGAATACGAAGGTTGAAAGCAATTTGGGTGAAGGTGATCATGAAATGATAGATTTCATGATTCTAGGGAAAGGAAGAAGTCAGAGCAGCAGAAACAACAATGAACTTCGAAGAAGCAGACTTTAACAAATTCAGAGAACTGATAAGTAAGGTACAAGGGGAAGGAACTCTAAGCAAAAAGAAATTCAGGAGAGCTGGTAGTTTCTCAAGGAGACAATATTAAAGACACAACTTCAAACTATCCCGATGTGAAGGAAAGATGGGAAGAATATTAAAAACCAATATGGCTCCATCAGGAGCTCTTTAATTACCTGCAAATCAAAAAGGAATCCTACAAAAAGTGGAAACATGGACAGATTGCTAAGAAGGAGTAAAAAAGAATAGCACAAACATGTACAGACAAAATCAGAAAGGCTAAGGCACAAAATGAGTTACACCTAGCAAGGAACATAAAAGGGAATAAGAAGAAGTTCTTGAAATACATTAGAAGCAGGAGAAAGACAAAGGAAAGTGTAACTCTTGTACTTAGCAGGGAAGGAGAGCTAACAACTGATGACATCGAGAAGGCTGAAGTGTTTAATTCCTATTTTTCTTTAAAAAGAAAAGGAGTACTTGTGGCACCTTAGAGACTAACCAATTTATTTGAACATTTAGTTTTACTAAAAAGGTTAATGATGATCAGATACTCAACACAATTAATATTAAAAATAAAGGGGAAGCAATGCAAGCCAAAATAGGGAAAGTATGGGTTAAAGATCAGATACGTTATATGTATTCAAGTCAGCATGCCCTGATGAGACTCCTTATAGGTAGGGCCCTACAAAATTAATGGAAGTGAAAAAAGCATCACGGACTGTGAAATCTGATCTCCCCCATGAAATCTGGCTATCATAGGGGAGACCAGATTTCACAGAGTTGGGCAGCCGGAGAGCGACAGCTGATGGCTGGGAGCCCAGCTCTGAAGGCAGTGCAGCTGCCATCAGCAGTGCAGAAGTGAGGGTGGCATGGTATGGTGGGGTCATCAATTTTGGGCATGGGAGGTCAGAGCCGGCCTTACTGCTGGGCAAGTGAGTGACCATCCACGACTCCATGGTCAAGGGGGTGCTGTGGTCACACACCCC
The DNA here is from genome assembly GCF_965152235.1 of Eretmochelys imbricata. NCBI lineage: Eukaryota > Metazoa > Chordata > Testudines > Cheloniidae > Eretmochelys > Eretmochelys imbricata. The sequence continues at coordinate 43,986,324 of NC_135582.1, forward strand.
CACACACATACACACTACCTACCCAAGGCCCCTTTAACTCCCAGGTGCTGAGCCTGGAGTCAGGGAGGGCACCCCAGCCAGGGGCTCCTACTGTGCACTGGGCTTCAGCTGCTAGTCCTGGACAGGCTGGGGAGGGACAGAACTTCCCCTTCCTCTGCAAGGGCCACTCCTGAGACCGTGTCAGACCCATCTCCAGGAACCTCCCCCAGCCACAGAAAGCTCCGCAGCTGCTGACTGGAACTCCAGCTCTGAAGACAGCAGCACACAAGTCAGGGCAGCAGTACTGTAACCCACACACACACAATAGCCCAACTCCCCCACCCCCCATGCCCACAACTTTGTTTTGGGTCAGGACTGCCACGATTAAAATACAGTGAAATTTCAGATTTAAATATCTGAAACTGAAAGTTTAGGATTTTTAAAATCCTATGACCATGAAATTGACCAAAATGGAGCGTGAATTTGGTAGGGTCCTAATCATAGAGTTCTTAAGGAATCAACTGAAGCAATCTCAGAGCCTTTAGCAATTATCTTCAAGAACTCATGGAAGACAGGAGAGGCCCCAGAGGAAAAGGACAAACATAGTACCTATTTTGAAAAGGAGAACAAAAAGGAATTATAGGCCAATCCACCTAACCTCGATACCTGGATTGATTATTAAAACATCCATTTGTAAGCATCTAGAGGATAATAGGGTAATAAGGAACAGACAACATAGATTTGTCGAGAACAATTCATGCCAAACCAATCTAATTTCCTTCTTTGACAGGGTTACTGGCCAGATGGATAGGGGGAAGCAGTAGATAGACTTTTAAGATAGATCCACATGACATTCTCATAAGCAAACTAGGAAAATGCAGTCTAGATGAATTTACTATAAGGTGAGTGCACAACTGGTTGAAAGACCATACTCAAAGAGTAATTGTCAATGGTTCACTGTCAGACTGGGAGGGAGTATCTAATGGTGTCTCACAAAGGTCGTCCCAAGTCCAGTACTATTCAATATTTTCATTAATGATTTGGATAATGGAATGGAGAGTATGCTTATAAAATTTGCAGATGACACCAACTGGGAGATTTGCAAGCACTTTGAAGGACAGGATTAGAATTCAAAAGACCTTTGCAAATTGGAGAATTGGTCTGAATTCAACAAGATGAAATTCCATAAAGATGAGTGCAAAGAACTTCACTTAGAAAGGAGAAATCAAATTCACAACTACAAAATGGGGAAAAACTGGCTAGATGGTAGTACTGCTAAAAAAGGATTTGGGGATTATAATGTATCACAAATTGAATATGAGTCACCAATGTGATGCAGTTCTGAAAAAGGCAAATATCATTCTGGGATGTATTAACAGGAGTGTTGGCTGTAATTATCCTGCTCTACTTAAGAACATAAGAATGGCAATACTGGGTCAAAACAAAGGTCCATCTAGCCCAGTATCCTGTCTTCTGACAGGGGTCAATGCCAGGTGCCCCAGAGGGAATTAACAGAACAGGTAATCATCAAGTGATCCATCCCCTGTCACCCATTCCTAGCTTCTGGCAAACAGAGGCTAGGGACACCATCGCTGCCCATCCTGGCTAATAGCCATTGATGGACCTATTCTGAATTTATCTAGTTCTTTTTTGAACCCTGTCATAGTCTTGGCCTTCACAACATTCTCTGGCAAAGTGTTCCACAGGATGGCTGTGTGTTGTATGAAGATATACTTCCTTTTGTTTGTTTTAAACCTGCTGCCTATTAATTTCGTTTGGTGACCCCTAATTCTTGTGTTAGTAAAAGGAGTAAACAACACTTTATTTACTTTCTCCACACCAGTTATGATTTTATAGACCTCTAACATATCCCCCCTTAGTCGTCACTTTTCCAAGTTGTAAAGGCCCAGTCTTAATAATCTCTCCTCATACGGAAGCTATTCCATTCCCTAATCATTTTTGTTTCCCCTTTCTGAAACTTTTCCAATTAAACTACATATTTTTGGGATGGGGTGACCATATCTGTATGCAGTATTCAAGATGTGGGAATACCATGGATATATATAGAGGCAATATGATATTTTCTGTCTTTTTATCTACCCCTTTCTTAATGATTCCCAACATTCTGTTCACTTTTTTGGCTGCCGCTGCACACTGAGCAGATGTTTTCACAGAACTATCCACAATGACTCAAAGATCTCTTTCTTGAGTGGTAACAGCTAATTTAGACCCCATCATTTTATATGTATAGTTGGGATTATGTTTTCCAATGTGCCTCACTTTGCATTTATCAACATTGACTTTCATCTGCCGTTTTGTTGCCCAGACACCCAGTGTTGTGAGATCCCTTTGTAGTTCTTTGCAATATGCTTTGGACTTAACTATCTTGAGTGGTTTTGTATCATCTGCACATTTTGCCACTCATTGTTTACCCCTTTTTCAGATCATTTATGACTATGTTGAATAGGACTGGTCCCAGGGGGGACACCATCATTTACCTCTCTCCATACTGAAAACTGACCATTTATTCCTACCTTTTGTTTCCTATCTTTTAATCAGTTACCAGTCCATGAGAGGACCTTCCCTCTTATCCCATGACAGCTTACTTTGCTTAAGAGCCTTTGGGGAGGGACCTTGTCAAAGGCTTTCTGAAAATCTAAGTACACTATATCCACTGTATCCCCTTGTCCACATGCTTGTTTACCCCCTCAAATAATTCTAGTACATTGGTGAGGCATGATTTCCCTTTACAAAAACTATATTGACTTTTTCCCAACAAATTATGTTCATATATTTGTCTGACAAATTTGTTCTTTACTATAGTTTCAACCAGTTTGACCGGTACTGAAGTCAGGCTTACTGGCCTGCAATTGCCGGGATCACCTCTGGAGCCCTTTTTAAAAATTGGCTTCACATTAGCTATCTTCCAGTCATTTAGTACATAAGCTGATTTAAATGATAGCTTACAAACCACAGTTAGAAGTTCTGGATTTCACATTTGAGTTCTTTGGTGAATAGCATCTGGTCCTGGTGATTTATTACTGTTTAATTTATCAATTTGTTCCAAAACCTCCTCTAATCTGGAACAGTTCCTCAGTTTTGTCACCTAAAAGGAATTGCTCAGGTTTGGGAATCTCCCTCACATCCTTAGCCATGAAGACTGATGCAAAGAACTCATTTACTTTCTCTGCAATGGCCTTATTGTCTGTGAGTGCTCCTTTAACATCTTGATCATCCACTGGCACTAGTGACGTTTCAGCTGGGGAACAGTGTCCAGGTTTTGGCACCACACTTTAGGAAAGATGTGGACAAACTGGAGACAAACAGGACAAACAGGTTTAGAAACCCTGACCTATGAGGAAAGGTTACAAAAAAATGGGCATGTTTAGTTTTGAGAAAAGAAGACTGAGAGGGGACCGGATAACAGCCTTCACATATGTTATGGTTTGTTACAAAGATAACTGTGATCAATTATTCTCCATGTCCACTGAAGGTAGGACAAGAAGTAATGTCCTGAATGCAGCAGAGGAGATTTAGGTTAGATATTAGAAAAAACTTTCAAAGTATAAGAGTAGTTAAACTCTGGAATAGGCTTCCAAAGAAGGTTGAGGAATCCCCATCATCGGAGGCTTTTAAGAACAGGTGTAAGTTTACTCGGTCCTGTCTCAGCACAGGAGGGTGTAGTTGATGACTTCTCGAGGTCCCTTCCAGCCCTACACTTCTATGATAATAAAGCAAAAGTAGTCTTAGTTGAGAAAGAATAAAGATTTAACCATACATAAGAAAAAGTGATGGAAAGAAATGGTTACAATACAAAACAAAATCATGAACTGTGAACCCGGGGTCTACATTTATTAAGATACTTCTCCTGTCTAATAAAGTATGTTTTCCCCAAAAAGTTCAGTTTGTTGCAGAGCTGGCTGGTTTCACAAAACCATGATCCAAACACTCACAAAATCACCCCCGCTCCACAAGAGGTTTCCTCAGGGAATGGATCAAGAGAGCTTCTCCCCCATCTATGTTACACTGAAAACAGCCTTTAGTTTCTATTCATAGACAAAGCAAACCCTGTCTTGTTTTAAAGTTGCTTTTTTACCTTCAAATAATTTTGATTGTTTGCCATTGCCTCTGATGGTTTCCACTGAAAGTCTTTAGCCAGGAGTGATACTAATAATTGAGCCTTGTATTGCATCACCACCTGAACAGGGCATGGTGATAACTCCTCTCTGCCCAAATGGGCCATCACTGAGAGGTATTATCTCCTAGTGACTAATCTTTAATCCAAGTCCATAAAACATACCTTCAATATAATTATTCCTGAAATATTACCTATACATACATCTCATGATGATTATAAATCTTGACAAGTTTTCTGCTGATACCTTCCATGTTACTCTTTATGGATAAATAGCCTGTAATACACGGAGCCCTCAGATTTACAACACCCGACTTACGTTGCATGCCATAAGCTTTTCAACTGACTGCCCGTTTTGCCCCTACGACGCTTGTTTCGCCCTTACAACGAAAGCCGGCAGGAAGAACAACACACATCACATGCTGAGCATCACTGATTTCACTGTTCAAGCTTTCTGATTGGCTGAGCCCAGGTCTGGGAGCCAATCAAAAACAAGAAGAAAGGCTACCTGGCAACAAGCTACCCTGGCCGTGGAAGCCAATCAGACAAGCAACTGCAAGGGACCCCCTTCCAACTCCATTCATTGTAACAGCTGCTACAGAGAAATTGACAACGAGAAGAGGAGAACATCTGTCCAAACTTCCTAAGACACTTTCTTTGAGATTGCAGAGAAAACTGCAGAGAAGACTCCAGAAATACCTGCAGCACAGATTTCAGAGAAGCCCCCAGCCAAGAGCCCTTCAAAAAGTTCAGGAAAGTCAAAGCATATATGATTTTATATGTTTATTTGAATGTTGTTTACCAAATAAATAGATTGATGTTGCTACATTAGTCATCTATAATTCATTTAGTACAAAAATCTGGGTTACTGTGGTGAAAATACTGTATCAAACCTTGGTTCAGGAACCAATCCCCCCTTTATACCATTGATTCCTATGGGAAAAGCGGTTTCAACTTACAACTTTTCAACTTACAACGCAATTCTGAGGAACGAATTGTGTCGTAAGTCTGAGGACTCCCTGTACGTGTTTGGTGTAGTGAGTTTATAAGGTCTGAGGTGAGTGTTTTTTGCAAAGAACAGGGGATGTTTTCCCAAGAGTCTCTGTATCACATCTCTCCCCTGTCATAGCTGCAGTAGGACCAGCCTCTAGCTATTCTGAAGGTATCAGTACTGGGCTCTCCTTCTGGACAGGGCATCTGGTACCATAGGTGCCAACTCCGTGGGTGCGCCAGGGCTGGAGCACACACAGAAAAAAATTAGAGGTGCTTAGCACCCACTGGCAGCCGAGCTCCCCTCTCCCCACAGCATCTCCAACCCATCAGCAGCCCTGCTGATCAACTCTTCCCTCCCCCTCCCAGAGCCTCCTGTACGCCACGGAACAGCTGTCCTGCAGCATGCAGGGATGCTGGGAGGGAGCGGGAGGAGTGGGAATGGGGTGCGTTCGGGGAGGGGGTAGGAAGAGGTGGGGCAGGGTGCAGCGGAGATGGGAAGTGGCGGGACAGGAGTTGCGGGGAAAGGGTAGAGTGGGAGCATGGCTGGGAGATAGTGGTGGTTGAGCACCCCTTTGGGTAGAGAGGAAGTCAGTGCCTATGTCTGCTACCACAATTTCTTTCCCTTTGATGTGCACAATCTCCATCTCGTATTCTTTCAGCGCTATGCTCCAGCACAACAGCCTAGAGTTGGTACCTTTGATCTTGCGAAACCACACCAACGGAGCGTGGTCTGTTAACACTCTAAATCTGCTGCTGAGCAGATAATGTTTCAACTGTTTGGCTGCCCAGATAATCACATAGCACTCTCGCTCTATGACAAAGTAGTTTTGTTCAGTGGGGAGTCAGTTTTTTATTTAAGAATGCAATGGGGTGCTTCTTGTTGCTCTCCCTTGTTTGCATTAGAACTATCCCTTGTCCAGTATTGGATGCATCTGTACACAGCTCTATAATCAGGGCTTGCCAGAACTGGCTTTTCCAACAGGATCTTTTTTACTTTATCAAAGCCCTTTTGACAAGTATCAGTCCAGATCATTTTGTCTCATTGATTCTTATTACAGAGATCTGTGATAGCTGATATAATATCGCTAAAACCCTCTACAAATCTGCTATAATAATTTGCCAAGCCTATGAAGGATTGTTCTTGCTTTTCAGTTAGACCTATAGGCCACACAGCAATAGGTTCCATCTTTAGGGGGTCAGGACAAATTTGGCCTCCCTCACCCAATGCCCAGATGAGGGGCTTTAGCTGCTCCTATTTTTCATTTTGACGTCTTAACTGTCAAATCTGCATCTTTGAATCTTTGCAATGCAATATTCACATTTTTTCCGGTCTTGCCAATTGCTGCTAAAAATGGTAATATCATCTATGTCAATAAGAGCAAAGTCTTGTCGTCTATGTAACACCTGATTAACAAGCCTCTGAAATGTTGCTCCTGCACTGATTCATCCAAATAGTAACATTTTGAATTCATAAAGATCTGAATCAGCTATGAAGGCAGATTTTTTTTCCGTGCCTCATCTAAAAGGATTTAACAGTATCTCTTAGTAAGACCTAAAGTGATCAGAAATGTGTCCAGCATGTCATCAGACCTGAGCATAGGGTAAGGATCAAGTATTGTGACAGTGTTAAGTTTTCTGTAGTCAACACTGAATCTTATAGGACCAGCCTTTTGGGGGACCATAACAACTGGGAAATGGACTCTGTAATTACACCTAATTCTGTTTATTTCTGCCGGAACTTGCCTACTCATGTTACCTGTTGTTCTACAGGCTCTGCTGGGTGCTGGTGCTGTACCCGTAACATTGATCTCATGAATTATTTTGTCAGTCCAACATGACTTATTGGAAAACACCTGCTGGTGGTACATACCGAATTGTATCTTGTAAATAAGGTAAGAACTTGCTTTTATAATACAATATGTACTTTAAAAAATCCTATATGCTGTTATGCAATATGCTGCACGAACTGTGTGGGATGTGGTTGGTGTTCGTGAGTCCACTTCCTAGTTGCATGTGCCCACATCACAAAACTTTTGTCAAAAGCCATCATGCCAATTGTTACAAATTGTCACACCCTTGCTGGAAGGGTCAGATATTACAGTGAAGAGTACAGTATAACTCCCTAGAAAGATAAAGGCCAATAGGTGAATACACAAGGACACTGAACTATTTTTTCACCCTTAAAGGTGGGTCCTAGTTTGGCTTCTGACCTTTAGTTGCCTACCTGATTAGAAAATCTGAACCCTTTTCAGGGTTGTCTGTCATATATCATCTTAGAAACTATAATGAATATGTAAGTATTTGCAAAGCCTTAGATGTGACAGTTACCTGTGTACTGCTATAGTTTCTAAATGCTCATTACAAATAATGCAACAAGTATTTCTATACTAACACAAAACTGAATGTGTTATCCTATGAGCACATAGTTATCAGATTGTCTTTTGGGCTATAAGCATCCTGTTGAATATCAGCTGATGAAGGTGCAGATTTGTTATTTCTGTGTAAAACAAACTCTTTCTTATGAATCAACCTTTTAATCTTGACACCTCAGTGTTATAGCATACACATTCTTTCAGCTCTGCCATCAGAATGTAGTAAATCATCCTTCTCGTGTCATAACGTTTTTCTCAATATTTATCTTCTTTAAAAGTTAACTCTTGTCTGCATATTAAAAAAAATGAAGAGGAGGATTGATCACTGAAGTAAAAATCAATCTTGGGGCTTTGATGATATAACAAGCCTCAAAAATATCTAAATGTATCACAAAAACTTTGATTGATTTATAATTTTGCAATCATCCTTCCCCGTCTATTATCCTGTAAGTACTATATTAGCAATCATTACTACAAAGGCAAGATAGAACATTGACATCTTCCTGACACAGTATGACTGTAACTGGAATCTTCTAATACACAAATGCTTTTACCTGGCTATTAATAGTGCCTTCACTAAAGATGGACTAGTACTGCCAGACACATTGAACTCCTGCATTTTGCTATCAATCCTGTATCTCCTCCGGATGATTGTACCTACTGGATTGATGTCAGAGTGCCAGGTAGACCACTATAATGCCATTCCTAGAAGTACTTTCATTTATCTCTGTAGGAAGACAATCGTTTAAAACAAATGCAGGAAGCTAGAGATGGACATTTGCAAAATCTCTCTTTCTCAGAGAACAGGGACACTGACTATATGAAAAAATGCTTTCCTTTTTCTGCAAGCTTACAAATCCTTAATGTACCTATGACTTTAGGCCTAGATTAGAACTACTATTGGTATTTAAAGGTTACAGTAATGCAGAATAGCTCAAGGTGTTAGCATTGTCACTATAAAGCCCTGATTGCAAAGATTTTCAAGTTGGCCCTAAAAAATTGATATGGGATGAAACTTGGAGTACGAAGTCTCAGCTCGAAGTGTCAGGGTTGGAAGGGGTGGCTGGTTTTTGCTTACATAAATTATGATGAAAAATAAAACCTGTGTGGCCACTTGGAAATGTTAAGAGGGCAATCTGATTTTATAAACAACAGATATCAGTGGTATCAACACTTCAGGCCAGGTTGAGGCTTTTATGCAACAGCCATTTTTGTGGAGTCTATGGATAAGGGTGTATTATACCTGAGGCAAATGTTCAAATGACCTCTGTTAAGAGAAACCGCAGACTTTCACATAGCTCTTGATATATTATGTTAAATAACTCCTACCTTCCACCACAGATGTGGCTGCATTTCATTGTTGAAGTGACTCCTTGGAGTGTGATTCTGATCTCAGTTACACCAGTGTGAATCCGGAGCAATTTCAGAAACCTCAGTGGAGTTACTCTGCATTTAAATTGGTGTAAAGCAGATCAGACTCTAGCCCTCTGTTCAGACTCTGATCCTGTACATATATACTACCTAGCCCCACATTTCTAATGCATTGAAAATTCCCATTGATTTCAGCTGATGTTTTAGTTGTGCAAGGAAACCATAACCATGCCAATAGTTTGTCATGTTTGAGATTGTTTGAGATTAAATGCATTTTATAAAAATAACATATTCCATAATTCTTTGTTTATTATTATATAAGAAATCCACCAATAAATTACTTCCCATTATGATCTGCAAGTCAGGATGTGAGTCATACTATGGACGATGCTGAAAGGTCTATCATTTTCCCCAGGCTTTTCTAGTCGGACAGGGCTGTGTGTTAAGCAGGGATCTCTAGCAGGTGGCCAGGAGAGCCTTTAGTGACAATGAGCCATTCTGTAACTATCTTTAGTTAAACTATTGTTTAGAGCATGGACTTAGAGCATGGTCAGTGCATTCCAACCAAGCTGAATAATTATATTTAAATATTAATATTCCCCTGAACTGTGCATGGAGGGACCCTCCATGTGAAGTTCACATCCCTCCTTCATAGAATGGGGTCCCAGACAACTCCCTGCCCCCTTCCCTTAGATCCTGGCATCTCTGAGAAGCCATATGAGGAGGTGAGCAATGGAAAGTGGGCAGGCTAGGGAAGACAGACATCATATCCTCAACTCCACAACAGCAGCCCTGTGGAGAACAAACAGAGAGATAATGCATCCCAATGCTGGATTATCCTTTTGCTGGGCCCCCTCAATGGTGGGGAATCCCCCTTAAACTGGGGAAAGCCAGGGCAGTCACTGACTGCAGAAGCCATAATACACAGCTCCATTGGAGCCTCTCTGCCAGGGATTAGGAGTGGGAATGTCTTGAGGCACAGAGCCAGAATGCAGATGGCAATGAGCTTCCACAGATCCCAGGAGACCAATGCAATGAGAGAGTAAGGTCAACATATGGTCTATGAGGAGGAGAGGAAGCAATCCCCACCTCCTGATGGAGTAATCAAGGATGGATCTCTATAGACCAGGAGATTTCCTCTCAATAAGCACCCCTAACTTTACTCGCATGATTTGTCCTATTGATCTCAACAAGACTGCAGGATCAGGACCCTAGAGCTTTATGCTATCCACAAAGCCTCGTGCAACTACCCAATAGGTTGTATTGTACACTGATATTTAGGAACCATTTGCAGGAACTTGCAAACATTTACTCACATGCTCCCATTAAAGTCAATAGGACTTCTCACATGAGTAAGATTGCATGTGTGTTTTCAGGGTCAGGTCTTCAGGCAATCCTGCCAACACATGAGTGACTCCATGCAAGTGAAGAGTCCCACTGAAGTCAATGGACTACTCATATGGTGCCAAAGTTTCTCATTTATGTAAGTGTTGGCAGGATCAGGGGCCTTTGTAATAATATAGCTCATTTTCCTCCCCATTTTAGGTCCAGGAGCTTTTTCCCCTTTTGAAATTCCTTAGAAAAAAATGACCTTTATGAATATTAGATACCTTTAATTTATATAGCGGATGAACTGTACTAATATTTTAGTACTCATTTCATTTCCATCCATTGCAATAAATGATATTTGGTTAAGATCCCATTTGCATTAAGATATAAGATGGGATATATATTGTCAGTTCCTGACCCACTGTTCCGTTTTCTTTTCTCTCTGTAGGGTAATATAATCTCTGACTATTAAATGGAAAGTTAACACATTATGAGGAATTTGTTGCAGAGAAGGGGTTCAGAATTTACGAATTGCATACTTTACTGAAGCCAGATTCTGTCACTCTTACTCAAGCTAAGTAAGAAGACCTCTGCCATTCAGCTACATGGGACTATTTACACATTAAGGGAACCATTTAACAGAAGTAAGGGTGGCCCTTAGTTTGTCATTGTTGCAACATTATTTTATATTATTCAACATAAAATTGTGTACAATTCAATTTTAAGAAAAATATTTTAAATTGAATTAAAATGCAATTAAGATAAATAAATAGTGATCTGTTCCCTCGGTGTACTCAGTATGGGCCTGCTCCTGCAATCAAGTACACATGGAAGTGATGTGAAATAGTTTCCACTGCCTACAATAGGACAACTTACATAAGTAAAGCTATCCACAAGTATAAATGTTTGTAGTACAGATAGACCTGACATGCAAATAGCTATTATCTGAAGTAGTGCTCGCTACTCTAAGTAGTCCTATAGAAAAAAGTATTTGCAGGACTGCACTCCAATTTAGGAGACATTATTAACATAAAGGGCATATTAACATGCTCTGGTACGTTATTTTTCGTCATATTGCACTGAATTACGAACTGGTTGGTAAGATATTAGTGGGACACCACTGTGGTGAGATAGCTTGGGCATTCAGGAATGGGTGCCAGAATTCTGCTGGCATGTGATGGATCTGTGCACTATCTATAAAGTTCTCTCTCTTTGCTGACCTAGAAGACTGCTCCTTGATTGGCTAGGTGTGTTGGAATCTAATGAAGCAGAGGATCCTGAGTTTGAATGTTCGTGAGGCTTTATGTGCATTTTCTGGCTATCTGTAGTACCTACTTATACCATTTTCCAGCACTCTAGCCAGCATGCTGTCATGGAATGAGTGCACAAGGTGATGAATTTGTGTGGGCACCCAATTTTGTGCAAGATCCACCAGAGACCCTCATGACTAACAGTGTCAAAGACCTTCCTCAGGTCTACAAACACCATGTAGGAGGACACGGTTTTGTTCCAGGCACTTTTCCTGTATTTGGTGAATAGCAAAAATCATATCTGCTGTTCCACATCCTCTGCGAAAACTACACTAACTTTCTGGCCTGGTCTACATTATATAGTTAGGTTGATGCAAGGCCACTTACTTTGACCTGTCTATGGATGTGTCTTCATTTAAATTTGGCTCCCACCAACATAAATGCTCCACTACACTGACTTAACACCACCACCTCCTCCAGCGGCATAAAGCCACAGTCAATGTAGTTAAGTTGATGCAGTGACAGTGCAGACACTGCCTGTGTCGACTGTTACTGGCCTCCAGGAGCTGTCCCACAATGCCTCACACTGACCGCTCTGGTCACTGTTGTAAACTCCGCTGCCCAGAGGTCAGGCAGACAGGAAGCCACTCTTCCCCTTTAAAGCCCTGCAAATTTTTGAAATTACTTTTCCTGGTTGCCCAACTTGGTAAGCACAGCTAGCAGCTCTCTGTTGTTGAGTGTAACTGCCCAGCTGACCATGCTGGCTACACGCTGTAGACGTGCTCCTGCCTGGAGTACACAGGAGATATTGGATCTACTGGACCCGTGGGGAGAAGAGCCTGTGCAGGCACAACTCCAATCCAGCCATTGAAACGTGGACATCTGTGAGCAGATTGTTCAAGGGATGCAGGAGAAGACCTAGAACAGGGACCAGCAGCAGAGCCATGTGAAAGCCAAAGAGCTGCGGGAGGCACACAAGAAGGCCAGGAAGGTCAACAATTAATCTGGTGGAGAGCCACAGACCTAACACTTTTACAAAGAGCTGAAAGCCATCCTCAGCAGAGACCCCACATCCGAGGAGACCGAATCACAGGCCCCTGCCATGAACAGGGAGAAAGAGGAGGAGTATGGGGGACAAATGACCAGGGAATCCAGATGCACGATGAGCCAAGATTCCATGGCAGTGCAGCCAGTCCCAACAGTCAATCACTGGCAAGCCTGATGCAGGGAAAGGAAACTCTGGTAAATATGCAGTTTGCTTTGAAATTACAGGGATGGAACCCCCAAAGTAGCAGGACATATCTGTTAATTTACTTTTTTTACTTGTGCTAGAAGTACAAGTACAAGTAGAGCGGGAATTCTCCTGCTCTACTCTGCGCTGATTAGGCCTCAACTGGAGTTCTGTGTCCAGTTCTGGGTGCCATATTTCAGGAAAGATGTGGACAAATTGGAGAAAGTCCAGAGAAGAGCAACAAAAATGATGAAAGGTCTAGAAAACGTGACCTATGAAGGAAGATTGAAAAAATTGGGTTTGTTTAGTCTGGAGAAGAAAAGACTCAGAGTGGACAGGATAACAGTTTTCAAGTACTAAAAGGTTGTTACAAGGAGGAGGGAGAAAAATTGTTCTTCTTAACCACTGAGGATAGGACAAGAAGCAATGGGCTTAAATTGCAGAAAGGGTGGTTTAGGTTGGACATTAGGAAAAACTTCCTAACTGTCAGAGTGGTTAAGCACTGGAATAAATTGCCTAGGGAGGTTGTGAAATCTCCATCATTGGGAATTTTTAAGAGCAGGTTAGACACACACCTGTCAAGGATGGTATAGATAATACTTAGTCCTGCCTTGAGTGCAGGGGACTTACCTAGATGACCTCTTGAGGTCCCTTCTAGTTCTATAATTCTATAAGTAGTGGAGCACGAAGAGAGGTAGAGTTGCTGTCTACTTTTCATTCCCCTCTAGAGTTAGGCAGAGGGGGACAAGTGGAGCAGTTTGTTTCAGTGCCCCAGGATGTCCCGTGACTCTTCCGTAGAGATCTTGATGTCCTGATGACACTTTCATGGAGCTTCTCTGTGCAGGCTCCATGCTTCTGTCAGAGATGGCAGACAGCGATGAAAGACACGAGGGCTTGTGAGGATTTTGAAAAGAAAGCGCAAAATATTATGGGATGCAGAAAATATTATGGGATGGAGAACACTAAATTATGGGAAGTTGACCCCATGCTTCCAGTCACCCCTGCACAACTCATTTTGGCCCGATCAGGCACTGCATAAATGTCCCAAAATGCCCTGTACTGGATGGCAGCAAGTTGCACAATGGGATACCTACCCAGGGTGCACTTCATTTTGCATTGATACAAGCACTCCTGGGGAGGACGCACACCACCAACACAAGGAGCAAAGTGTACACATGCACAAGCAATGTAATAACTGCGGCACCTGTATGCTGATGTAACTTAGGTTGACATGATTTTTTTGTGTAGACATGGCCTCTGGGTGATGGTGTAGAGTCTACTGAGCAAGAAATATGCCAAAATCTTCCCAGCAATGGAAAGAAGCGAGATACCACAATAGTTGTCGCCCACTGCTCAGTCACCATTGCATTTGTATATATGGACAATTGGGGCATCCTTGAAGTCTTGAGGCATGGTCTCCTCATCCCAGATGACATTGAAGAGCCACATGAGCATTCAAGATGTGATTACACACTTCTGGCAGTATTCCATCTAAGCCAAGTACCTTTCCTTGTGACAACTGTGTGATGGTGGCTTCTATCTCAATAATACTTGGTGGTCTAGCTAGTTCTTCATGTATTGGGAACTGTGGTATACCATCAATAGCAGCTTCTGAAATTGCAGATGGACTACTGAGTAAACTATTAAAGTGCTCAGCCCAACAATCCATGATGGCTTTCTTGCCTGTGTGGAATATATTGCCATCTGTGCTATGGACGGAAATGCTATCACAGGATACAGACCAAAAACTGTTTTTAATTGATCATGTAAGCATTTATGGTCTTTCTGGTCTGCTGCCTGTGGGATACTTTCTGCTGTGTGCATCCACCATTCATTATACACAGCTTAGATGGGCAAACAGCTTAAAGTTGTGATAGGCAGCTTTCTTTTGAAGTGTTACCAAATAACCAGGCTTTATGTGCTGCATGCAGCGATTCAAGTATGTGCATTATCTAGGGGTCATTTTCACTGAACCAATCTTGATGTTTCCTTGTGCTAAAGATTAGCACATCACTGGCAGAACTGAGGGTTATAGTCACAAAGCCAGCTCCACTCAGTCTCAACATCCATTACAGGGCTGCCTGATGATGGAAAAGCCCCCTGAAAACATTTGCTCCAGTTCTTTCTGATTATCCAGAGCTTGTTGTTCTGGACTTAAGTTTCTTTATGGTTTTGGGTTGGTGGTGACACTTCTTGGAACAGATGGCTAGCTGAATTTTGCTCCACACCAGTCTATGCTCAGCCCATTACCTCTCACCACCCTGGTCAAGTTGACATCCTGCAGATCACACTGGCACACTATGACAAAGTCTATCAAATGCCAATGGCAGGAAGAAGGATGCATCCATGTTGTTTTAAATTTGTTCGCTTACTGTACTATAGTATTGATAACGACCAATCCATTGCCAACACAGATGATAAGAAGAAGAGTACCAGTGGTCAACGCCATGAGGGCCAATGATGTTCTTCCAGGCTGTATGATTGCAGCTGATCCTGCCATTAAAATCTCCAAGGATTATGAGTTTGTCATTCAGTGGAGTTGATCTAATGCACTTTCTAGGTCTTTGTAGAATTTTTCTTTTGTTTCTGCGGGGTTCGTCATAGAGAAAATATATGCACTAAAGAACAATGCACCAGACAGACCAATTTACAGAACCATAAGTCTGTCATTGATGCTGTTTGGTAGAGAATCCAACTTCTGTGAGGTGGGTAGACAAATGGTGAAACCAACACCTGACTGGTGCCTTTCAGCAGGCAGACAGACTGATCCAACAGAAGATATATTCAGTACCAACCTCTTTGGACTGTGCAGCGAGGAGGCATGGCCTCCCTCAGACGCAGACACAGAGGGAACACTGCAAGCTGCCTGGTGGATGGAGCCAGGAGGGCCACGCCCCCCATGCTGGAAGTAGAGGGGTGGGACAGGAAAGGGAAATATAAAAGGCCAGCCCAGCAGCTCAGTTCAGAGGAAGCCACTGGAGGAGATAGACATTTCTTCCCTGCTGCTGGAGTGGAGCACTAAGGAGAACTGCGGTTGTCCCATGGACCAGCGTGAGCTTCCAGGGAGCCCTGACACTCTTGACATGGAGGAACTGCTACCACTACCGTTGGTCATGTACCCTGGGGAGATTGAGGATGACCCCTGGATCCAGGTACGCCCAAGGGGGAGAGAAGGAAGCAACCCAGGAGAACCAGGCTATAGTCTGGTGGAGAGTGAGCCTGAAATCAGGTCAGCGTGTTGCAGGTGGATCCCCGCTGACCCAGTGGTGGACTGCTCCGCCACTGTTAGGGCCCTGGGTTGGCATGCAGTGGAGTTGGGTGGGCCCATGTCCCCACAGCCACCCTGCCCCTGGGGTGCAGCACTCCCCCTCCATAGGCTAAGAGGCCTGTGCTCCTCTGCTTACCTCAAACTTGAGCCCCATAGACTGCGTGTGGTGCTCACTCCAAACCTGAGCCCCACAGACTGGACCTGGGCTACAGCTCTGCCTGATTGCAGGCCAGAACCCTGATTGCTTGTTGCCTCAGCCTGCTTAAAGGCAGGGGTGAATAGAGTGCTGCAGCTCTGCCTGATTGCAGGCCAGAGCTCTGACTGGGTGCTGCCCCACCCTGCTTAAAAGCTGGGCTGGGCAAGTGAGCTGTGCCAGCTCTGCCTGATTGCAGGTCAGAGCCTTGGCTGTTTGCTGCCCCACCCTGCCTAGCACTAAGGTGGATAAACTGCTGTTGCTCTGCCCAGTTACAGACCAGATCCTTGACTGTTTGCTACCCCGCCCTGCTTAACAGCTAGACGAATAGACTTCAACTGCTCTCCCTGTTTAGAGGCCAGAGCCCAGACTGTGTGGCCCATGCCGCTTGAAGGACGGGCCCCTTGAGAACCACTAATTCCCCTCTTTTTCCCTGCTTGGAGAAGACTTTAGCAGACCCAAATTGCAAGGAGGCATAGCCTCCCTCAGATGCAGACAGATGGCCCCACCTGCTTACAGGCTGACACTCACTGGCGAAGTGAGTTTCATCAAGAGCAGCAATGCCAATATCATCTCTCTTCAATTCTCAAGGGACAATGGCAGTCCTCCTCTCTGCTTCTTTGTCAGTATCCAGAAGCATCAGGACATTCCACGAGGCAATACTGACGGTGTGTTTTATGTATTTCACATCCTTTGGATGATCAACCAGCCGCTAGTCAAGAAACGGAGCAGGTGTTGTTTAGGAATCCTTTTCTCACTTTTCCTTGGATTGGGAGAGCAGCACTGTCCCTGAAAAGGACTGATCTGTTGCATGAGTAGGATACGAATGACATAGCTGCTCCAGTGTCTACGATGAGCAACCATCACACGCATGGCACCATGCATGCAGGTTTGTGACTGGGGGGCTCCCAACAGTATCCTTCTGTCTGTCCCTATTGCCACTCCCCCATCACTGCAGGACTTGAGTCTTTGAGACAAACTGACTGCCTGCACATTGGGTGGATTTAAGTGGGAGGGACTGGTGCATCAGCTGATCCCATTCTCTAATCCCAGCCAGACAAATGCCCAACTGGTACAGAAAACTGCAACAAGCAGGGCTACTGGCAGGGATGAAGCTATTTAAACCTTAGCTAGGGGTTAATTTCCCACTTTAGGAAGTTGTACTTCTTTGTGTCAAAGGATAGCCACCTTCACCATTTAATCCATGGTTGGGACTGTTTACCCATAACTGGGGCATGGTAGATGAATGCCAGGGTGTATCTATAAGCCAGTGGGCCTACACACTGCACCTCTAGGCCCCATGCTGCTCTGAGGTCCCTTGCATATTTTGTCAGAAGCCACAAGGTGCAGCAGTTTCCAGCTGGACCCATGAGGAGGCACTACCAGAGTCTTGACCATGGAGAGAATATATACCAGCAAGAAGGACTTACATACCTGCCTTCCTTTCACCAAAGCGAGCTGGTGGCTAGGTACGAGGGGAGAAACAGAAGACAATCAAACTATGCAACACATAGCATTAGATGCATTACACATTCCTGTGCCAAAACACCACCGCACTACTAGACTACAATGAGTAGAAGAGTGGGGTCAAGATGCAGCAGTAGCAGGAATACATTTCTTACACTGGCAACACACAGACAAAGCAAAATTAAAATTAGAAGTGGGCCTTAACCCCAGATCCAGACATCCTTGAACTTTTAAACTCTGGTGAAATCCAGATCCAAACTTTGTGGCTAGCCCTGATCTCTACAGAGAGCCAAGTCAAACCCATAGATCTAAACATCAATGAACTTTGGCTAAATTTGTCTCCAGATGCAGTATAGACCAAGAAATAGGTGACTTAGTACCATTTCCAATTAAAATATTTAAATACACATTAACATAAACAGAACAGCAAATGTGAAATATGCCAGCAATAATGCAAAGGAAGTACTTGGAGGCATACATCTACCCAGAAGAGTTTATAGGTGCAAGAAGTAGCTTTAATCGAATATCTCAATTTTTCTGCATAATAGGCAAACAAAGTCAAAACCAACTCTTCTCACATGGAATTTGGAGGCTGAAAAGGAAAAACAAGTGTTTGATTAAATAAATAAAATTAAAAAACCAGCAGAAAGCAGCATCAATATAGGTTTTGGTTGGAAACCTAGGAAGACTGTCATTTTGCTGTTTTCCACACCACGTGCTGTAAATAACAATTAAATACTATTCTTTACGGAGATTTTGTGAGAAGAGTACTGATTAACCAAGACCAGCAAAAAAATCTGCTGGATGTCATTGTACAATGATAATGTGCTATGCTTAGTAATGTTACACCTGCACAATAGGTCTGACTCTGCTCTCAGGTTAAACAGTGTTATTACATCCTATTAAATCCATTACTGTACGGTAAATGTTATTTAATAATTATAATACAATAGCACCCAGCTGCCCATAGCATGTTTTTGTTAATATTTGCACCTTTTCAAATACACAACTATACTAAGAATTAATAGCTCTTTTAGCTTTTTGTTACCTCTTTCCTCAATACCTCCTCTTCGAATACACATACTTTCCTCACTATTTGTCCATTCTTTCATTCTCTGTCCGTATATATACACACTGGTCTGGCCAAAGTATATTTTTATTTGTGGCTTAGTTCAGCAATAGGAGGCCTTAATGAGATTTTCTATTTCAATTATAAGGCATTATCCAGATTCTGAAGTTCAATATAAGGCTGCCAATAGTGAGACAGCATTAATTAGCATGCAACACATGTTTTAAGAGGCCATTATACGGCATAATTTATCAGCGCAGAAATTAGAAAATGTTCAGAATTAGCAGTTATAACCATAAGAGCCTATGCACATTCCTAAAACCCCCCTATATATATCATACACCCAGGAGGCTAAATCATCTTATTGAGATAAATACATGGATATCTCTGTTCTTTTTGTATTCATAAATAAAAAATATTGCTGATATAATTTTGCCTCCTTCTCCTCCCGCCTAAAAAAATAAGTTTAATGCATTATCACTAACCCCACCCTGACTACACTCAACTAATGCAGTTTTAGAGGAGATAGTTGCATTAGAATATATACAGAAACCATGTTGATATGAAATTTAATCAGAAATTAGACTATAATAATTGGTATTGGTGTTGCTCATGCTCAATAACCTGATTGAGAACAGAGGTAAAAATGGTATTGCTGTGGCATGCCCAGCAAGGTATTTTGATGGAAAGCACAGAAAATGTGTTTTTCTATATGGCAGGCTAACTCCCCACACTCCAAAATCCAAGGAGGATTTTCTCAAGTGCAGCAGAAAAGGTGGAGTACAGTAACTGGTCTTCAAGGACCACAAAGCGTAAGAAATAAAAGGTGCCCATCATTAGATAATGTAACATCACTAAAGGCAACAGAGCTACTCAAGATTTACACCAGTGTAACTGAGACAATAATCTGGCCTTCTGTTGTTTTTTAGTAATTGTTTCTTTTACTGGCATTTTCTACGTAGATTAACTGGCAAAAAAAATTTAATTGCCTCTAAATTTACTCTCACATTTTTGAGCCTACCATGAGTTATATGCACAAATGGGATTAGTTAGACATCTAAACACCTGACTGTACCTGCAGTTCTGTGTTCCTAATTAGCTGTGGGTGCAAACTGCAGTAACAATATTGGAAGCTGCATTGAAGCCCCTTTAAAAATGTGGCCCTATATATACAGAATCAGTTAGGTTTCTAAAACCTGGATTTCATTTTTGCATCTACAAGGTAGATGTCTGACTAATCAATATAAGAACATAAAAATGGCCATACTGCGTCAGACCAATGATCCATCTAGCCCAGCATCCTGTCTTCCAACAGTGGCCATTGCCAGATGCTTCCGAGTGAGTGAACAGAATAGGGCAATCTATTGAGTGATCCATCCCCTATCGTCCAGTCCCAGCTTCTGGCAGTTAGAAGTTTAGGGACTCCCACAGCATGAGGTTGCATCCCTGACCACTTAAGTTCATGAAGGATTGGTCCATCAATGAACCAATCTAATTATTTTTTTAATTCAATTATACTTTTAGTTTTCACAACATCCCCTGGCAACGAGTTCCACAGGCTGACTGTGCGTTGTGTGAAGTACTTCCTTATGTTTGTTTAACCAACTGGGTATTAATTCCTTCGGGTGACCCCTCGTTCTTGTGCTATGTGACGGGGTAATAACCCTTCCTTATTGACTTTCTCTACATCATACATGATTTTATAGACCTCCATCATATCCCCTCTTAGTTGTCTCTTTTCTAAGATGAACAGTACCAGTCTTTTTAATCTCTCCTCATATGGAAGTTGTTCCATACCCCTAATCATTTTTGTTGCCCTTCTCTATTCTGTTTTTCCTTGGGGGACCCCCCGTTTTCCTTTTTCCACTTTAAAAACGGACCGTTTATTCCTGCCCTTTGTTTCCTATCTTTTAACCAGTTACTGATCCATGAGAGGAACTTTCCACTTATCCCATGACTGCCTATTTTGCTTAAAAGCCATTGGTGATGAACCTTGTCAAAAGCTTTCTGAAAGTCCAAGTACTCTGCAGACACTGGATCACCCTTGTCCACATGTTTGTTGACACCCTCAAAGAATTTGAATAGATTGGTGAGGCATAATTTCCCTTTACAAAAGCCAACATATAATATTCATTATGTGTCTGATCATTCTGTTCTTTAGTATAAGTTCAAACAATTTGTGTGGCTTACTGTCCTGCAATTGCCTGGATCGCCTCTGGAGCCTTTTTTTAAAAATCAGCATTACATTAGTTATATCCACCAGCTATCCATCTACAATAGGACATTACTCAACTGGATTGGGAGATGTTTTTGCAGCTCATGTAGACATACTCAGGCTAGTTTTAATCTAGCTAAATTGGGTATCAATAGCAGTAAAGTTGCAGAAGCATGGACTTCAGTACAGCCACCTGTTTATGTACCTAGAGTCTCAGAGGGCTTGTACAGCCATTGCTGCCATGGCTTCACTACTAGATTATAGCTATCTCAAGTATGCCTGCCTGGCTGCAATTGCACTCCCGAATTGCAGTGTAGACATACATTTAGAGACATCAATTATAAATCATAAGTGACTGCAGGCACAATCCCGCATCCACAGTTACTGACACCTGCACAACAGCTGATACAAAAATAGAAGCCAGGTAAAAGGCAGGCTGGAGATACAAAGTAGCCAATATTGTATGTGTAATCCTCACTCATGCAAGTAGTCTCATAGATTTCAATGGGATTAGTGACATTCACAAGCCTTGCAATATCAGGTGTATGTTATATATATGCTTTCACACCAAAATATACAACACAGAGAGACCAGTACATATACAGCAAATATGAGTACCTCTACAATTATCCCTTAATTATGATCTTCTAAAATAGCATTTTGTTGTTTTTAGAAGAATTAGATGAAAATATCCTACACATGCAAATCTCTCATTGATTTCCATAAGAACAGAATTAGCCCAATAGATGGACGTCTAGACAATTTTATTGATGGCATTTTCATTCCTTAGAACACCCCATTAATTAATTAATAATCAAGGAACTATGATGTGATTGGAATCACAGAGACTTGGTGGGATAACTCACATGACTGGAGTACTGTCATGGATGGTTATAAACTGTTCAGGAAGGACAGGCAGGGCAGAAAAGGTGGGGGAGTAGCACTGTATGTAAGGGAGCAGTATGACTGCTCAGAGCTCCGGTACGAAACTGTAGAAAAACCTGAGTGTCTCTGGATTAAGTTCAGAAGTGTGAGCAACAAGAGTGATGTAGTGGTGAGAGTCTGCTATAGACCACCGGACCAGGGGGATGAGGTAGATGAGGCTTTCTTCCGGCAGCTCACGGAAGCTACTAGATTGCATGCCCTGATTCTCATGGGTGACTTTAATTTTCCTGATATCTGCTGGGAGAGCAATACTGCGGTGCATAGACAATCCAGGAAGTTTTTGGAAAGCGTAGGGGACAATTTCCTGGCGCAAGTGCTAGAGGAGCCAACTAGGGGGGGCGCTTTTCTTGACCTGCTGCTCACAAACCGGGTAGAATTAGTGGGGGAAGCAAAAGTGGATGGGAATCTGGGAGGCAGTGACCATGAGTTGGTTGAGTTCAGGATCCTGACACAGGGAAGAAAGGTAAGCAGCAGGATACGGACCCTGGACTTCAGGAAAGCAGACTTCGACTCCCTCAGGGAACGGATGGCCAGGATCCCCTGAGGGACTAACTTGAAGGGGAAAGGAGTCCAGGAGAGCTGGCTGTATTTCAAGGAATCCCTGTTGAGGTTACAGGGACAAACCATCCAGATGAGTCGAAAGAATAGTAAATATGGCAGGCGACCAGCTTGGCTTAACGGTGAAATCCTAGCGGATCTTAAACATAAAAAAGAAGCTTACAAGAAGTGGAAGGTTGGACATATGACCAGGGAAGAGTATAAAAATATAGCTTGGGCATGTAGGAATGAAATCAGGAGGGCCAAATCGCACCTGGAGCTGCAGCTAGTGAGAGATGTCAAGAGTAACAAGAAGGGTTTCTTCAGGTATGTTGGCAACAAGAAGAAAGCCAAGGAAAGTGTGGGCCCCTTACTGAATGAGGGAGGCAACCTAGTGACAGAGGATGTGGAAAAAGCTAATGTACTCAATGCTTTTTTTGCCTCTGTTTTCACTAAAAGGTCAGCTCCCAGACTGCTGCGCTGGGCATCACAAAATGGGGAAGAGATGGCCAGCCCTCTGTGGAGATAGAGGTGGTTAGGGACTATTTAGAAAAGCTGGACGTGCACAAGTCCATGGGGCCGGACGAGTTGCATCCGAGAGTACTGAAGGAATTGGCGGCTGTGATTGCAGAGCCATTGGCCATTATCTTTGAAAACTCGTGGCGAACCGGGGAAGTCCCGGATGACTGGAAAAAGGCTAATGTAGTGCCAATCTTTAAAAAAGGGAAGAAGGAGGATCCTGGGAACTACAGGCCAGTCAGCCTCACCTCAGTCCCTGGAAAAATCATGGAGCAGGTCCTCAAAGAATCAATCCTGAAGTACTTGCATGAGAGGAAAGTGATCAGGAACAGTCAGCATGGATTCACCAAGGGAAGGTCATGCCTGACTAATCTAATCGCCTTTTATGATGAGATTACTGGTTCTGTGGATGAAGGGAAAGCAGTGGATGTATTGTTTCTTGACTTTAGCAAAGCTTTTGACACGGTCTCCCACAGTATTCTTGTCAGCAAGTTAAGGAAGTATGGGCTGGATGAATGCACTATAAGGTGGGTAGAAAGCTGGCTAGATTGTCGGGCTCAACGGGTAGTGATCAATGGCTCCATGTCTAGTTGGCAGCCGGTGTCAAGTGGAGTGCCCCAGGGGTCGGTCCTGGGGCCGGTTTTGTTCAATATCTTCATAAATGATCTGGAGGATGGTGTGGATTGCACTCTCAGCAAATTTGCGGACGATACTAAACTGGGAGGTGTGGTAGATACGCTGGAGGGGAGGGATAGGATACAGAAGGACCTAGACAAATTGGAGGATTGGGCCAAAAGAAATCTGATGAGGTTCAATAAGGATAAGTGCAGGGTCCTGCACTTAGGACGGAAGAATCCAATGCACCGCTACAGACTAGGGACCGAATGGCTAGGCAGCAGTTCTGCGGAAAAGGACCTAGGGGTGACAGTGGACGAGAAGCTGGATATGAGTCAGCAGTGTGCCCTTGTTGCCAAGAAGGCCAATGGCATTTTGGGATGTATAAGTAGGGGCATAGCGAGCAGATCGAGGGACGTGATCGTCCCCCTCTATTCGACATTGGTGAGGCCTCATCTGGAGTACTGTGTCCAGTTTTGGGCCCCACACTACAAGAAGGATGTGGATAAATTGGAGAGAGTCCAGCGAAGGGCAACAAAAATGATTAGGGGTCTAGAACACATGACTTATGAGGAGAGGCTGAGGGAGCTGGGATTGTTTAGCCTGCAGAAGAGAAGAATGAGGGGGGATTTGATAGCTGCTTTCAACTACCTGAAAGGGGGTTCCAAAGAGGATGGCTCTAGACTGTTCTCAATGGTAGCAGATGACAGAACGAGGAGTAATGGTCTCAAGTTGCAGTGGGGGAGGTTTAGATTGGATATTAGGAAAAACTTTTTCACTAAGAGGGTGGTGAAACACTGGAATGCGTTGCCTAGGGAGGTGGTGGAATCTCCTTCCTTGGAAGTTTTTAAGGTCAGGCTTGACAAAGCCCTGGCTGGGATGATTTAACTGGGAATTGGTCCTGCTTCGAGCAGGGGGTTGGACTAGATGACCTTCAGGGGTCCCTTCCAACCCTGATATTCTATGATTCTATGAATTTGTTTTTCTGTGAGTAACAAAGCTATGGTGCTGTTGCCATCCTAGGCTTTTTCTCCATTTGCAACCAACAGCTAACTGAATAAAAACTACCCGGTTGCTCCTTGCCTGAGAAGCAAGTGGATTAATAGATAAGTCTATAATTGTTCTGATGTGTTTACTCATCACAAGATAAGCTAAACATTTTCAGACTGGTTTTGGTGCTACCATAGGAATTCAATTACAAAACTGGTGTGTGATAAACAATATACAACACAATATTCCAAAAGCACCAATATCATACCCTTCCCCACCTCCATAGTTTCCTTTGACTTTTATCACTAATTCAACAGTTGATAACCAAAAGCAAGTACCCATTGATTCACTTGGACTGAAGATATTAAGGAACACAAAGTTGCCTCTAACAGTTTCTCATACTCATCAGATAGAAATGTCTAAATCATACATATTGTATTCATCAATATTCCTGCCAAACTTTCTAGAAATCGAAACAATGCTTCCTTGAAGATTTTCTAATTCATTCCAATTATTGTTTCATTTTGTGGGATGGCTTATTCTCAATAGACAAAGGGCCAGAGATCTGTACTGCAGATCTCTAAAACGTGGCTTTACTTATGTCTTGAAGGGGTTGACTAATGCCTCCACTCCAAATCAAATTGGAGAACTGCTGAAGGGTGAGTACTGATCACACATTTCTGAAGTACGGATGTTCAAATGCTGACCCACAGTCATAGAAGGGCAGAGTTTTGTAAAAGTTGTCCCTTATTACGTCCATTATGTCATTTAAATTTACACTGATTGTAATATAGTTTTAATAATACATATTTAAATAATATAGTTTTGTTGGATATTTATTAAAATATATTAAGAAAGAGTGAGAGATTCAGTGAATTTTTTTCTTCCAAAGAGCCCAAACACACTGTTACTCAGAATGGGTGGCAATTACCCATTCTAACAGCTCTCACAATACACAGTGAGTTTAAGCACAATTTTAAAAGTCCTGAATGAAAGTATTTTCTTAATTGCAAAGTGCTGTGCTACAGGACCACATGCCTTTTTATATGGGGAAACATCCAAACCCACCTAAGTGCTAGGAAAGACTACTGTACTGGGTTTCAGCTTGCAGAATTTTCTTCTACTCATCCCTTCAGACATGGGTAAGGAAAGCACTAAGTATGACTTGTGGAATGGGCAATGAGATTAGTTCCCCAGATCTGCAGATCTCAGAATGTAGGTGGGGAACTTGATGGCGCTGGTCACTACTGGGAAAGCCCTGGCTGAACGAGAGAAGAGAACACACGCTGAGGGGGATGCAGGGGTGTCCCTCCCCTTCCGATTCTCTAGACTCTTATTGGCTAGCTTAGGGAGGAAGGGAGCTGATTGGTCTCTTGCCCTCCCCTTTCATTAATTTAAACTCTAGCTGAGGCCATGTGGAGCCTCTGTTTGATCTGTTCCAGGAGCCCCGCCCTGAACTTGGAGCTGTGTTTTGCAGATGTAGTGCGTCTGACTGATCACCTATTTTGGGGTCAGAAGGGTATTTCTTCTTCCCATAGGATCCAAATTGGCAGAAGCCTGAGGAGTTTTTCACCTTCCGTGCGGCATTCTGGAAGCTTAAGTAGGAGTAGGATTTAATCATTGATAATAGTACTCAGTAAGGATGTTAGTTGCAACTTGCAGCCGGTTTTCAGTGCAGTTAAAAGGCTAAAAGGACAGGTTCCCAGAAGTAAAAGACCTAGGATTTTTTTTTACTGATGGGCAGCTGGATCATGGAAGATGGGAAGACCTTGTAACCTTTGTGGGCCAAGGTCTCGCCTTTTAAGTATGCTCTGTTCCTCTTGCAAGATAGGTGGTAGGACTCAGAAGATCGAGCTGAGTCCTAGGGGTAGGCTGAGGAGAGTTATAAGGTAGGAGGCCTATAACCCCCACACCGGAACCACTTAAAATGCCTTAAAATGAAAGTATGGGTGAGAGGGTGGGTAGTGTTTAGTTTGATAAAGTTGTGGCCTACAGCAACAACTACAGAGAGAAGAAGCACATACACACAGGCCTAGTACCTACGAGCTAGGCTGTCTGCTTCCCGTCCTTTATGGTAGCATGATTTCACTGCTTCCTACCCCCAGTCCCCTCTCTGATGGGGTTCTGCAGGCCTGGTGTAAAAATTACTACCTATTCTACCAGCAGTATCTTCCTGCTGAATTTCCAAATAGAAGTCGACTTAACTCTGAAGAGAGCATGTTGCAAAGAGCAGCTGCCCCATGTCTCTTCTCTTCTCTACCTCTTCTTTCCACCAAGAGCTGCCGAGAGGCTGCTAGTGTTCAAAATCAGGGGCAGAGCCAGCCTGAGTCACCCATGAAGCCAGCGCTGCACTCCCAGATTGTCAGGCCCTAGCCTTGGCGTTTAATTACAAACAAAAGTGTGTTTCCATTTCATTTCATTGCAAAGATGTAAAACAAGAGCTAGCACTGGAAGACTGATTTTCCCCAGTGCCTGCCAAAGAAGCAGAGCAAAACACATACGAAGTGCAGGAGCCCTTAGTGGTTATCCCTGAGCCAAGTAGGCAGGGATAACCCCTGCTGCCACTGACAACAATCTGTAAGGGAGAGCAGAAAAAACACTACAAAGTGTGTTGCACAGGAATGCTTCAGAACACATCTCTGAATCATCCTGTCCTTTACAGATATGATTGCTGAGGCCACCACCTCTTCCCCTCACTAGCTCATCTTACCCTCATAGTCTTTATTTATATTTAACGTGCTAATTGCCCTATGGACTTTCTAGTCCTCACATCTGCATTCGAAAGGCATTGCTGCTGCTTCTGCTGCATTAACGCAGCCTTTCTAGTCAAAACAACAATGGTAAAAATGTAGGAACAATGATCCCCTATTATACTCAGATTCTGATTAGTTATTACACTGGTGTAAATTTTAAACATTAACTATAAATTGTTACTTGATATACCCTCATAGCCATGTCAGAGACTCTCTTTTCAGGTGGAAAAAAGTGCTGGGATAATTTTAATTAAAACTATTATTAGTATTAATAATTAATAATCATAATAAAAACATATCTATCTAAATATATTTGCAACACAATGTCCATTCAGACAAAGAGTTTTCCCATGGGTAACGTTTTCTGAAGTATGTGTCAGCCATTCATTTTCATTTTGCTGATGTTTCTCTTCTCTCTTTGGTCTACGCATTCCTGGTTATGCAGCTTATCTCATTTTCCAAGAAGGCCTCTATTTATGAAGAGTCACAGCCATTTTCTTCTGGATGGAAATGCTGCCCTCAAGCTGCTATTGTAACCTGAAACAAGGATGCTTCATTGCCTCAGAAAAGACCCCAGGGACTCTTATTCATACACATATTTATCTTCTTCATCATGTACACACAGATTTCCACTGTGTGCAAAAGCTGAGTGTATCCAAAAGGCGGCACATTTCAGAGTAGAAGGGTTTAATCCAGGATTAAGACTAAACTGCAGCATTGCGGGGGGGGGGGGGGGTAAAGGGAGGGAGGAATCTTTCCTGAGCAGCAACTCAGCTAGCCTAGGCAGTTGGCCGGAGTTATATCAGGGCTTTTGCTGTATTCCTTCTTCCTTATTTCCTTCCCTCTCTGATCATTATTCCCTTTAATCCCCCCCCTTTTCCCCCCAATCTATCTGCCTTCAGCCTCTTTCTTGACCCTCAGCAATAATCCTATTATTTTCCTGCACTCTATCCAGAACACTCATCTACATCCGCCTTTTAATAGCATTGTTAATGATTTGAGGGGAGTAAATCACAGTCAAGATAATGGCTGCAAAAAAATTAATAGACATGATTTTTATGATATAATATACTAGTGTACTAATTGTCAGAACAGTTAATTGAAACGCACTAAATATTTTATTATCCATTCAATATTCCTTCTCCTTGTACCATTCATTCTTCTGTTTATTTTTCTGCCTTTTGAACATTTTGCCTTTCATTCCTTCCTAATTTCTCTTAAAGAAAATCTCCAGTATAACGTACAATACCTTCTAATCATTACATGTCTTTACAAAGACCAAATTACTACAGAAATTATAAAATGTCTTTAATATAATTTCAACATAACATTTAACATTTAATTGAGACTCTGAGATTATTATTGTCTTTAATATTCATAGGCAATATAGGAGTCAAAGGAATGCAGCTCCCATTTGAGTGCATGAGAAAACTCAGAGTTATTGAGGCAAGTTCTGTTTATTAATCAAGTTAAAAAAAACAAACAGAATTTACCTTAAAAATAATTCTACACCCTGAGGTACATAGAATCACAGGTTGCCATCGTAATGCGAGCCATAAAGGAACACAGGACTTGCCAAATCAGTTCAGACCAGTGATCCATCTAGTTCTGTACCCTGTCTCCTACATTGGGCCATACCAGATGCTGCAGAGGATAATACAAGAAACCCCATAACAGGCCTGCCAAAGGGTAAACATTTTCCTCATCACTGTTAGTTAGTCATTTGTTTATGCCCTGAAGTATACAGGTTAGCTCTGGGGTCTTTTTGTTTTAAATGGTGCCTGTGATTTTATCTTTTCTATTTTGGTGCCTGAAAATTCATGGCTTGTCCTTAATGCAGCCAGCAGTTGGCAGTGTAATGTACAAAATGTGATTTTTAAAATGTTCTTTTATTTGTAAATATATGAAGGGGCTTAACCAATAAGCTCACATTTTTTATAACTAAATAAATAAATAAAAAACTAAATCAGTCCAAGTCATGTTCAGGTTTTTTGTTTGGTTGAAATTTTTTAATTGAAAATTACTTCAGTGCTTGCATATAAAAGTAATATTGGCATGAAAGGTGAAGCGTGGAAAGTTGCTATTCCAAGCAAGCTCCTGCATGGCCCCTCAGACATGGAATACCTATGTTACTGCAATCGTCTTAGAAAGACAATCTTACTAACCTATGTGATGGTTCTGTGATGTTCATATAATTACATACAAAATCACTGCACTAAAAAAATGTTCAAGTTACAAAGTCAGCCACCTAAAACTGAGGAAGTGCTGGAATTAAGGTTGCCCATACAATCTTAATTCAGCTCCCTTGTGCATATGCATTATAATACAGTCTTATACTGTACAGTATGAGTGTTTCATACTGGGGACAGAATAGGCCCATTGCTCCTCCTGAATGTCATAAGAGACGACTAAAACGGGGCTGCCTGGAGAGGGATAGGCTCCGCCAGGTTACATATTTTCCCAAGACACATCATATGATAAGCAAGTCAACCATGTCCATATCAGATTGGTCACAGCCCGGGTTTATAATGCCCGCCAGGGTGGATGCGACAAGTATACTACTGGTGTAACCCCAACAAAGAGGATCCATGAAAGAGATAAATAACATCACCATAGCCACATGGAATGTAAGGACATTGAGACAAATAGGGAGGTTGAAAGAATTTACGTACGAAATGGAACAATACACTTGGCACCTCCTTGGATTCTCTGAGGTTAGATTGAAGAACTTTGGAGAGGCACTAATGGAAGAAGGCCATGTACTCTATTACAGTGGAGAGGACAAGCATGTCAATGGTGTAGGATTTCTTGTGCATAAAGATATCAAGAGTTCAGTTTTAGGATGCCACCCAATGTACAGCAGGTTTATTTCCATCCATCTAAAGACAGTACCATTTAATATCACAGTGGTACAAATCTACGCCCCTACAACAGACTATGACGATAAGCAAATTGAAGATTTTTACAATCAACTCCAGGATATCATCGATAAAGTACACAAGAATGATATCCTGATTGTACAGGATCACTCTGCCAAAGAAAGGCAACCTGCAATTGTGTCAAGATTACCGGACCATAACCTTAATTAGCCATCCCAGCAAAGTGATGTTGAAAGTCACATTGAACAGATTGAAGCCACAGGTAGAGAATATCATAGCTGAAGAACAGGCTGGCTTTTGTGCTGGAAGAAATATCACAGAACAGATTTTCAACCTTCATGTTCTATGTGAGAAGTACTTACCACACCAGCAGGATATCTACCACATCTTTGTTGATTTCAAGAAGGCATTTGACAGAGTATGGCCCAAAGCTCTCTGGACAACCATGAAGAAGTACAATGTTGGTCGTAAGCTTATTCTTACCATTAAATAACTGTATGCCAAGGCCCGCAGTGCAGTTCTGATCAATGGCACAATAGGAGAGTGGTTTCGCACCACTGTTGGAGTCCAGCAAGGCTGCCTTCTTTCGCCCACACTGTTCAACATCTACTTTGAGAGCACAATGACTGATGCCCTAAAAGATCACATATGCACAGTCTGCTTTGGGGGCGACCAATCTCAAATCTTCGGTTTGCTGATGACATTGATGGCCTGGCAGACAGCAAAGATGAACTTGCCAACCTTGTGAAATGATTGGATGAAACCTCCGCAAAATACAGCATGGAAATCAGTGCAGAGAAAACAAAGCTGATGACAAACAAACATGACGGGATCAGCCACATATTATTGTCAGTTGACAAGAGCTCGAGACAGTGAAACAGTTCAAGTATTTGGGGACAATCATCACTGAAGAAGGATCAAAGGCAGAAATTCTGGCAAGAACTGTGCAAACAGCAGCAGCTAAAACCAATTTGAAGGAATAAGAACATCTCCCTGAAATCCAAACTGAAACTGCTGCATGCATTGGTCATCTCCATTTTTCTGTATGTGTGCAAGACATAGACCCTTATGGCAGAACTTGAATGGAAAATACAGGTAGTAGAGATGAGATATTTCCGTAAAATCCTGGGCATCTCCTACTTCGACCATGTCTCTAATGAAGAGGTTCACAACATCATCACCCAAAGCGCTGGGTCAAATGAAGACCTCCTGACGACCGTGAAGAAGCACAAGCTGAAATGGTACAGCCATGTAACAAGATGATCTGGCCTATCAAAGATCATCCTCCAAGAGACAGTACAGGGGAAGAGAAGAAGAGGTAGATAGAAGAAGAGATGGACTGACAACATAAAAGAGTGGACAGGAATGGACTCCACGGAGACTCAAGCACTGATACACAATCATCAGGGATGGAGACAACTGGTTGATTGCTCATCAACGATGGTGCCCCAACAACCAATGTGGTTATGGGAGTGATGATGATGATAATGAATAATTAATTAATTAATTTTCACATAAGAACTGTGAAGCGAGGTGGTATTATTATCTCCACTTTAAAGAAATTAAGAGACACAAGGACATTACAGCCACCATTGTCAAAAGTATCCAATAATTTTGGGTGCCTGGTTTGAGATGCCTATAGCCTTATTTTTTCAGAGAATTTAGCATTTTTTAATACTTTATAGGTTCAAAGCACACCTCCCATTGACTTCATTTGCAATTCTGAGTATTCAGCTCTTCTGGAAATCAGGCCTTGGATTTCTCAACTTGTATGTATGATTGAAACGTGACCATTTATATAATTAATATTGCCATGTAAGGTATCAATGGAAAAGTTACAATCTATCAGATATGATTATCCTGTTTAAATCCATATACAATCACTGTATCTGAAGTTATGAATATTGACTATGTTCCTGTATTTCAAATATGTTTGCTCCTGGGGTAACACCCACAAGGTAGTTTACATCCAGTCTAGCCCGCACATTATGAATGGACCATTCAGGTTAATGGCCCATTAAAGAACACTTAACTCTCGCATTGAATCACAGAAGAAGCTTATCCCCACCCAGTGAGCCTTACTGTGGATGCTTTAGCCAGAATATGGGTAATGGCTGCTCCTATGAGTCATCAAGCCATGGAAGGGCATGTGACTTGCTCATGTGACCCTGGACTCCATCCTGTGCCTGTAATTTTCCACAAACTAAGACTGTGTGCATCCCCTTCACATGGGAGAAGGTATCAAGGACTCTGGCATCTCCATTGTGCCTCTTTCCTTCTCTGATCTCTGGAATATGGACTTACACTAAAAGGAGCATATTGAGTATGGACTGAGGACCTTCCAATCTTTTGGAAGCTACCAGAGACTTTACAAGCCAGCAGTCTGTAACTTCACTGTTACAAACCTGATCCATGAACTTTGCAATGATTGTATGTATATGATTTCTTTGAATATTTTAACTCTCTCTTTCTTCTTTTCTCTTATAAATAAACCTTTAGATATTAGATACTAAAGGATTGGGTAAGATCTGAGTTATACAATGACTTGGGTATGTGGCTGATCTTTTGAGATCAGAGGAACACTTTGTTTGATTAAATTGGTTTTCAGTAACCACTCATAATTAAGTCTAGTGTCTGGGTGGTGAAATAAGTGCTGGAATGTCTAAGGAGACTGCATTTATTTTCTTGTTAACCAATATGGTGAGACAGAAGTTTACTTTTATTATTGGATTGGTATATCTAATGGAAGAACCACCACCAGTTTGGGGTGAGTCTGCCCTATTTCTTGGCAGTTTATCCTGAATCTGGTATTCTCACTGTGACCCACTGAGATACGGTGACAGGCACCCAGAAAATAAGCAACACACAATTAGAGATCACCTGTGAAAAGGTTGGTTTACGTGATTGCTCAGGACCCACAGATGAATGAAATATAGAGAACAAACATTATTAATACTAGATAGGGTGGTAAATACCACCCCCCATCTCACCTACCAGGAATTTAATTGAGTCTAATAAAGAGTTACAGGGCTCCCACCACATTATCCCTGTGATCCAACCCAACGTGACCCACCGCCACTGAGATGGGTTGAGGAGATTTACCTAGCACCACACAGGAAATCTGTGGCAAAGGCAGGAATTGAACCCAATTCTCCAGGCTGGCATTCAACTAAGACTCTCTTCCTACAGTTCCCTGCCTCATTCACGGCACATGTTACAGCTTCTACAACAAAAAGGTAGGGGTCCTATAGACAACAACTTCATTAGGTATACATCTGTGACCCTATGCACTCCCGTATTCAAACCCTATGCACTATAGTACTAATTTTTGTAGAAAATATGCCTTGTGAGGTATCATTTGAAAAATAATAATTCACTGATTATTAATAATCCTGTGTGATATATGTACACAGTGTGTATTAAGAGTTCAGGATATATGCTGGAATTATGACTAAAGAGTGCTTAAACCAGGCAGGTCAAGGAGTTGGTAAATCGGTCTGCCTTAGACAAAGAAATGTGTATTTGATCAGTCCGGATTTCAGGCAAAGATAATGAAGGTCCATTTTTACACATTAGATAACCAAAGCTATTACAGTAACATGTGGGGGAAGAAAGAGCCTAGAGTTTCCTTCACCACCAGACTCACTTTGAGGGGTAAACCTCAGAATCCATTTCAAACCTTTACTGGTCTATAGAGATGGGGGGCTTAGCCTCAAGAGATAAGCAATTGAATCAATTGATTGTACACAATATTAATGTATTATAAAAGTGTATAGAGTGAGGTATGTTCTGAAAGCTGATGACACATTAGTGATTGATATCATAGTTAAATATATGTATTAACACTATATGAGGAAATATGGATACTTAATAATATTATGCATTAAAGTCTGTGGCCAAACAGGGAGAAGCAGGTTCCCTCTCAGACAGTAGGAAAGGCAACTATTTACCTGTCTCCTATGTAAATTAAGCATGGTGGAATCAAAACAATTTACACAGAAATTAGCAAGGAGATGGGAAGTCCATAGGAAGAGAAGAACAACATTAGGCATCCTGCCTCTTGAAACAAAGTAACTGAACTTTGGAAGATATAAGCAAAAACAGAAGCCATCTTTGGCATCCATCACAAGACAGACGCAAGGAACCAGAGCTCTTGCAAGCTGAGAAAGATGGGTCCCTCAGCAAAGTGGGTGTTGAAGTCTCTGGGAATCTGAATACAGGTTGGAAACCTGCTTAGGCAAAGATCTTTCACTTAGGAAGGCAAGGGAATCCAGCTTCTTGTACTTCCGTGGAAGATCCTGATTGAAAGGAAAGTCAGCCATGGCTGGAAAGAAGGAAATTTGGTGTGAAAAAAACATCCTGAACAAAGCCTGTACCTTGCTAGATTAAGTTTTAGACTTTTAGATGCGTGTTTTCACTTGTATTTGCTTATAATCCTTCCTAACTTTATTCCTTTTACTTGGCATCACTTAACCTATGTCCTATTGTTAATAAATTTGTTTTATTTTTACTACAAACCAAGTCAGTATTAAGTTTAAATGGATGGGTGTATTTGCACCAATTAAGTTAATAAGCTGTAATGTGCTTTTTGTATTTTTAGAGGAACAAACCAACCTTATT